>NC_082710.1:53933097-54559448 GCF_030144855.1 Hypanus sabinus | reverse complement strand
TACCTGGTAAACAGCATTCCAATCCTCACTTGCAGGAATTGTAGGCGATCTCCACTTCCTCATCAACACTCCTTTTTCCAAGTAATATCCTACTGGCACCTTCTCAATTTCACTATCTAGTAAAGCCTGCTCTCTTAATTTTATAATCTCAGAGTCTCTATTCTGCTCTGCTATCATCTCCTTCCAAGACAGAGATAAATCTTTATAGTCAGACTTACTCCAAGAATCTTGTTCAAACAACAAAGATAAGAAAGTCTCTGACACATCCTCAAAACTCGAATCCTGAGTTGAACAGTCCTGAGTAACAGCCTCATTCTACGCATCAATCTTTTTAGCCATACCTCTAGTCACAACACAGGAAGAATCTGTGCTAGAATTCAACTCTGGTTCCTCTGAATCCATTGTCAAATGCACTTCAGGAAAAACTTGTCCACCTGCCAAGTCATTACCTAACAATAAAGAAATACCCTTCACAGGTAAGCTATGCTGTAATCCTACTTTAACAAATCCTGTAACTAACCCTGACTTTAAATTTACTTTATGTAAATGTACAGGCATAAAAACACTCCCAACACCTCTTATGTAATTTACCTCACCAGTATCAGACTCTTCATTAAACTTCAACACACTGTCTAGCATCAGTGATTGAGAAGCACCAGTATCCCTAAGGATTCTTATTGGCACCAGAGTAGATCCTTCTTTCAAGGATACAAACCCTTCAGTTATAAAATGATCATATCCCTTTCTAACTTGGTCAGACTCTAACAAAGCCTCATTTGTGTTTATCAAACCCTGTAACTTTACAGGTGCTTCAGTATGTTGCACACAAGCATCTGGAGCTGCTTCCTTCTCTTTCTTTTTCAATCTGAAACAGTTAGCTATTACATGGCCAGGCTTCTTACAATAGTTACAAATAAGACCAAACTGTCTTTCCTTCACAGGCTTTCCTTCCTCCTTACCTTTCTCATTAACCTTTGATTTAATTTCTGGTTTACCTTGAGTCTCCATGTTATTTTTCCTCTTAAAATTTCTACCCTGAGGAAATTTATTCTTATGGATTAAAACATACTCATCAGCTAATCTAGCACAGTCCTGCAATTTATCAGTATCCCTCTCATTTAGGTAGGTCCTTACTTCAACAGGGATGGTTCTTTTAAATTCCTCCATTAAAATCATCTCTCTCAATGTATCATAGTCCCCATTTACATTTTTAGAAGAAACCCATCTCTCAAAACACATAGCTTTATCATAGGCAAATTCCACATAAGTTTTTTCCACAGACTTTTTCAAACTTCTGAATCTTTCCCTATAAGCTTCTGGTACTAATTCGTATGCGTTTAGAATATGCATTTTCACAATATCATAATCAAGTGTTTGCGCAGCAGTTAAAGCTGTGAAAACTTGTTGTGCTTTACCTTTAATTACACTCTGTAACAACACTGACCATTTATCTTTCGGCCACTCTGACATTGGAGCAATAGTTTCAAAATGTTGAAAATATCTTTCCGCTTCTGTTTCACTAAATGGAGGGACCAATTTATTTCTTGACTAGCAACAAACTGTTTTCTTGAACCAGAAGACTGATTCCCAGACCTTAATTCCTCCATTGCATATTCAAAATCTCTCTTCTTTTGATCTGCCTCCAATTTGCAACGCTCCAATTCTGCTTTACTGTGTTCCAACCTCATTTGTTTGATTTGCAACTGCATCTCCAGATTACTTATTGGAAACGACTCTAAAACCGAATCATCAAAAACACCCGAATCCACATAGTGTGGCACAATTTTCCTCTGTATCACAGCCTTGGATGTAGTCTGCAAAACACTGTTAAGTTGCAATCTACGAGCTATCTCAAACACCTCAGTTTTTTCGCCTTCGCCAACAACTCAGCATCTGGCAAAGCCAGAAACTCATCAATATTCATCGTTGTCGAATACCACTCACAAGCCAATCAAACAAAAGAATCGAGTATTCCCCTTTTCCAAAACACCGATTCAAAAGTTAGCAAGCATATAAACTCAAACCATCCAATCCCGGACGAGCCCCCATATTTATGTTACGTATTCAGGCAACAATAAATATATGAGTTCGGCAAGGGTTTTTTATAACAAACAAAATGTTTATTAAACACAGAAAACAAACCCCCCCCCAAAAGTAAACAAACACTAACGTAACCGGAAATCAACTGCAGTGCGGCAGCTCAAACAGTTCTTAAAGCGATATTGTAAAAACAGTTTTTTAAAGTGGTATTGCCTAAAGTTCGATATGCTCACAGTCCATTTAATAGGAGAGATTTTATAAGACGATTTAAATTCTCTTTCACGTCGCTTGGCTTCGATCCCCGGCGTTGAACTTTTCCCACGAAGAATTTTACGAAACGGAACAGCTTAAAGGCACTGACCTTTCCTTCCTCACTATCCTCAATCCTTTCTGGTAATCCCAGGGATTAACACGAAAATAGTCAATGAAATCCTTCCGAATAAGAATCACAAAAAGGCCGAACCCGTTTCACCGTACAAATCGATTCTCCTCGATCTTTAACTCCCGAACACCGATCTTCACTCTCCACTAATTTTCAAACTAGCAGAATTGTATAGTACCTGCTGGCACTGACCTTTTAAACTTTAGGCATTAGATAAAACTTCATCTTTCAACTAAACTGCGTCATCACATTAAATCACGCAGTGGCATGAAGTCAACTTGACAAATCCAGCCACGAACTGCCCCTCCTCCCAGGGTGAGTCTTCCTTTTATAATCTGAAAAAAAACCTGTCACATGATCACTACTGGCGGGAAAATGACGTCACTCCACCATCACAAGACCATTACCTCCAGTCCAGTATAGCGTCAACCCCAGTCACGTGACAAGAGTACCACTGTCATGTGTCGCGAGTACGTAACACCTCCCTCCAAAAAAAACATTTTTGGTCTGACAAGAACAAAAGTTTTTAACAATTGCTTACAAGTAAAGCAAAGGTATAAATTTTATAACATACACAATACCATCATATAACAGCTTATAACTCACAATACAGTAGGAGTGTTACAATTGGGAAAAAAAACCACACCATATAAAAAAGTTACATTGTACATTCAACATCGAGATAGACAATCAGCAACCACATTATCTTTACCTTTAATATGAGTTATCACAAGATTGTACTCTTGTTTCATCAAACTCCAATTTAATAATCTTCTGTTTTTGTTTTTCATCTTACTCAGAAAAACTAACAGATTATGATCAGTGCAAACAATAAGTGGGTTTTGAGTTGTACCAACATATACCTCAAAATATTCCAAAGCTAAAACAAGAGATAACAATTCTTTCTCTATTGTCAAATAGTTTCTTTGATGTTTATTAAATTTCTTAGAAAGTAAGCTACTGGATGATCAACCTCATCACCCTCATTCCTTTGCATTAATACTGCTCCTGCAGCCTCATCACTAGCATCCACAGCCAATGAAAAAGGGTTTTCAAAGTCAGGTGCCTTAAGCACAGGTTGTTGACATATCATTGTTTTCAATTTTTCAAATGCTTCTTGACAAGGCACTGTCCACACAAACTTCTCATTCTTCTGCAGAAGGTTAGTTAATAGAAGGGCAACATTAGCAAAATTCTTACAAAATTTTCGATAATATCCTACCATTCCCAAAAATCTTCTGAGAGTTTTTTTCCCCATTGGAGTCGGAATCTCTAAAATTGCCTGAACAGGAGCTACCTTACCTTGACCCACAACATAACCAAGGTAAGTCACAGTGGCATGTCCAAATTCATTCTTAGCTAAATTAATAGTTAAGTTAGATTTTGAAAGCCTTTCAAACAATTTCTCCATCGCAATAATGTGTGCTTCCCAAGTATCATTTCCTGTCACTAAATCATCAATATAAGCATCAGTATCTTGCAATCCCTGAATCACAAAGTTAATCATCCTCTGGAAAGTACCTGGGGCATTCTTCATCCCAAATGGAAGAACATTATACTCCTATAACCCAGATGGAGTTACAAATGCAGAAATCTCTCTACCTCTGTCCGTTAATGTAACACACCAATACCCTTTCAATAAATCAATCTTTGTAAGGAACTTTGCTTTTCCAACTTTATCTACACAATCATCTACTCTAGGAATTGGATATGCATCTGTTTTCGTTACCTTCCTATAATCCGTACAAAACCTAATACTACCATCTGGTTTTGGCACCATAACACATGGCGAACTCCAATTCGAGTTAGAATGTCTAATGATATTATTCTCTAACATACATTCAATTTCTTTCTCAGCAAGTTCACATTTTTCCATGTTCATCCTATATGGATGTTGTTTAATAGGTTTGGCATCTCCAACATCTACACCATGTGAAGCTATAGTAGTCCTTCTCGGAAATCTGGAAACAACTCCTTATATTTAAAAATTAACTCCTTCATCTGTTGTTTCTGCTCTAGCTGTAAATGTGCTAATTTCTCATCAATATTTTCCAGAATGGTTGAATTTGGTAACCTAACAGAAAGAATGTTGGATCTAGAATGAAAGTCAGATGTATCATCTATCATGTTCCTAGTTAAATCAACCTCATTCTCACTAACCACAACAGTCACAGAATCAGATTGTTTCTTAAAATATGGTTTTATCATATTTATATGGCAAAGTTGTGTTGACCTTCTATGACCTGGAATTTTTATCACGTATTCCACATCATTGATTTTAGACACAATTTCATAAGGACCATGAAATCTAGCTTGAAAAGGAGTTGTCTGCACTGGGAAAAGAACCAACACCTTATCTCCAGGCTTAAACATCCTCATCCTAGCTTCTTTATCATACCAAGTCTTCATTTTCTCCTGAGCCAACTTTAAATTTTCCTTAGCTAAGCTACAAGCTTTGTGTAACCTGTCCTTAAATTTCAAAACATAGTCCAACAAATTAGTGTGTGCTTCCTTACTAATCCATTGTTCTTTCAATAAAGCTAAAGGTCCTCTAACTCTATGCCCAAACACAAGTTCAAATGGACTAAAACCTAAAGATTCCTGTACCGATTCCCTTACTGCAAATAAAAGTAAGTTTATACCCTCATCCCAGTCACTTTCATTTTCCACACAAAATGTCCTAATCATATTCTTGAGGGTAGAATGAAACCTCTTCAAGGCACCTTGCGATTCTGGATGGTATGCAGACGAAGTGATTTGCTTAGCTCACAATTTATAAACTATCTGTTGAAACAATCCAGACATAAAATTACTGCCTTGATCAGTTTGTATCTCCTTAGGTAATCCAAAATAAGTAAAAAAATTTATAAGGGCCTTTGTCACAGTTTTAGCTTTTATATTCCTAAGTGGTACTGCTTCTGGAAACCTAGACGAAGTACACATGATAGTCAACAAATACTGATAACCAGTTTTTGTCTTTGGTAATGGACCAACACAATCTGCAATAACTTAAGAAAATGGTTCACCAAACGCTGGGATAGGTTGTAATGGAGCTTCTGGTGTAACCTGATTTGGTTTACCCACAATTTGACAAGTGTGGCACGTTTTACAAAACATCGCCACATCTTTTCTTAGACCAGGCCAGTAAAAATGTTTTAAAATCTTGTCCACAGTTTTCCTTACCCCTTGATGTCCACCTAAAGGCACACTATGAGCTAAAGTCAAAATCTCATTTTGATAAACTTTCGGGACAACTACCTGGTAAACAGCATTCCAATCCTCACTTGCAGGAATTGTAGGCGATCTCCACTTCCTCATCAACACTCCTTTTTCCAAGTAATATCCTACTGGCACCTTCTCAATTTCACTATCTAGTAAAGCCTGCTCTCTTAATTTTATAATCTCAGAGTCTCTATTCTGCTCTGCTATCATCTCCTTCCAAGACAGAGATAAATCTTTATAGTCAGACTTACTCCAAGAATCTTGTTCAAACAACAAAGATAAGAAAGTCTCTGACACATCCTCAAAACTCGAATCCTGAGTTGAACAGTCCTGAGTAACAGCCTCATTCTACGCATCAATCTTTTTAGCCATACCTCTAGTCACAACACAGGAAGAATCTGTGCTAGAATTCAACTCTGGTTCCTCTGAATCCATTGTCAAATGCACTTCAGGAAAAACTTGTCCACCTGCCAAGTCATTACCTAACAATAAAGAAATACCCTTCACAGGTAAGCTATGCTGTAATCCTACTTTAACAAATCCTGTAACTAACCCTGACTTTAAATTTACTTTATGTAAATGTACAGGCATAAAAACACTCCCAACACCTCTTATGTAATTTACCTCACCAGTATCAGACTCTTCATTAAACTTCAACACACTGTCTAGCATCAGTGATTGAGAAGCACCAGTATCCCTAAGGATTCTTATTGGCACCAGAGTAGATCCTTCTTTCAAGGATACAAACCCTTCAGTTATAAAATGATCATATCCCTTTCTAACTTGGTCAGACTCTAACAAAGCCTCATTTGTGTTTATCAAACCCTGTAACTTTACAGGTGCTTCAGTATGTTGCACACAAGCATCTGGAGCTGCTTCCTTCTCTTTCTTTTTCAATCTGAAACAGTTAGCTATTACATGGCCAGGCTTCTTACAATAGTTACAAATAAGACCAAACTGTCTTTCCTTCACAGGCTTTCCTTCCTCCTTACCTTTCTCATTAACCTTTGATTTAATTTCTGGTTTACCTTGAGTCTCCATGTTATTTTTCCTCTTAAAATTTCTACCCTGAGGAAATTTATTCTTATGGATTAAAACATACTCATCAGCTAATCTAGCACAGTCCTGCAATTTATCAGTATCCCTCTCATTTAGGTAGGTCCTTACTTCAACAGGGATGGTTCTTTTAAATTCCTCCATTAAAATCAGCTCTCTCAATGTATCATAGTCCCCATTTACATTTTTAGAAGAAACCCATCTCTCAAAACACATAGCTTTATCATAGGCAAATTCCACATAAGTTTTTTCCACAGACTTTTTCAAACTTCTGAATCTTTCCCTATAAGCTTCTGGTACTAATTCGTATGCGTTTAGAATATGCATGTTCACAATAGCATAATCAAGTGCTTGCGCAGCAGTTAAAGCTGTGTAAACTTGTTGTGCTTTACCTTTAATTACACTCTGTAACAACACTGACCATTTATCTTTCAGCCACTCTGACATTGGAGCAATAGTTTCAAAATGTTGAAAATATCTTTCCACTTATGTTTCACTAAATGGAGGGACCAATTTAATTTCTTGACTAGCAACAAACGGTTTTCTTGAACCAGATGACTGATTCCCAGACCTTAATTCCTCCATTGCATATTCAAAATCTCTCTTCTTTTGATCCGCCTCCAACTTACAATGCTCCAATTCTGCTTTACTTTGTTCCAACCTCATTTGTTTGATTTGCAACTGCATCTCCAGATTACTTATTGGAAATGACTCTAAAACCGAATCATCAAAAACACCCGAATCCACATAGTGTGGCACAATTTTCCTCTGTATCACAGCCTTGGATGTAGTCTGCAAAATACCTTTAAGTTGCAATCTACGAGCTATCTCAAACACCTCAGTTTTTTTCGCCTTCGCCAACAACTCCGCATCTGGCAAAGCCAGAAACTCATCAATATTCATCGTTGCCGAATACCACTCACAAGCCAATCAAACAAAAGAATCGAGTATTCCCCTTTTCCAAAACACCGATTCAAAAGTTAGCAAGCATATAAACTCATACCATCCAATCCTGGACGAGCCCCCATATTTATGTTACGTATTCAGGCAACAATAAATATATGAGTTCGGCAAGGGTTTTTTATAACAAACAACATGTTTATTAAACACAGAAAACAAACCCCCCCAAAAGTAAACAAACACTAACGTAACCGGAAATAAACTGCAGTGCGGCAGCTCAAACAGTTCTTAAAGCGATATTGTAAACACAGTTCTTTAAAGTGGTATTGCCAAAAGTTCGATATGCTCACAGTCCATTTAAAAGGAGAGATTTTATAAGATGATTTAAATTCTCTTTCACGTAGCTTGGCTTCGATCCCCGGTGTCGAACCTTTCACACGAAGAATTTTACGAAACGGAACGGCTTAAAGGCACTGACCTTTCCTTCCTCACTATCCTCAATCCTTTCTGATAATCCCAGGGATTAACACGAGAATAGTCAACGAAATCCTTCCGAATCAGGATCAAACAAAGGCCAAACCCGTTTCACCGTAGAAATCGATTCTCCTCGATCTTTAACTCCCGAACTCCGATCTTCACTCTCCACTAATTTTCAAACTAGCAGAATTGTAAAGTACATGCTGGCAATGACCTTTTAAACTTTAGGGATTAGATAAACCTTCATCTTTCAACTAAACTGCGTCATCACATTAAATCACGCAGTGGCATGAAGTCAACTTGGCAAATCCAGCCACGAACTGCCCCTCCTCCCAGGGTGGGGTCTTCCTTTTTTAACCTGAAAAAAAACCTGTCACATGATCTCTACTGGCGGGAAAATGACGTCACTCCACCATCACAAGACCATTACCTTAAGTCCTGTACAGCTTCAACCCCAGTCACGTGACAAGGGTACCACTGCCATGTGTCGCGAGTACGTAACAACATGTTTAATCCTCCCACGGTCTTGTACTAATCTGGATTCTATTTTCTTAGGTAATAAAACCTGTGGAAGTTCTGAGTTCACATGCCGTGATGGACGTTGTTTGCCTGGAAAGCGGAAATGTGATGGGGTTGCTGACTGCGCAGATGGATCAGATGAAAGTCCAGAAGTGTGTCGTGAGTATTGAGCTGAATCTACTAGATCTGGGGATGTAGCCATAGTCAACTCTGGATTAAGACTCCAATTTCTGGTCTGGAATTTCAACGACGTGGGTTAGTGTTTCTGCCCTAAGTTGGTTCATGAAACTCAGTTCTAATACATTTGGGGATTCTCAATTGGAACAGGATACTTTATTGCCAAAAAATTAAATGTTGGCAATGCTTGTACACTTCTATCATTATGGGTGTATAAAATTAGATTAGTTGCTAATGTGACCTTCAGCAGCATGTCTTTTCTGGGCCATTATACTGCAAATCAACATGTACAACAAGCTGGAGGGACTCAGTTGCTCAGGAAACATACGCAGAAACGTTGACTGTAAGTTTCCACGGATGTTGCCCAAACTGCTGAGTTTCTCCGGCTTGTTGCTCATGTTCCTTTGACCACAACATCTACAGTGTACTTTGTGTTTACTGTAATGCAAATCAGGCTGCTGTGCAAATCCGTGAGGTGTGCCTGCTCCCTAACCTGAGTGGTATGATGCAAGCCCTCACCAGCGTTGCAATGTCCAATGAATAGATTGGGTTCCTAATTAGTCGCAGGTATAAGACGTGAATGAACCAGTGCACATGTTGAAGTTGCTACAGTGGACTTGATGTGGGTGTGTCATTGATCACATTCAGGTCTTTCTTCGCAGTAAGGTGCAAGGGAGTAAATGAAACCTCTTCACTGGTTTGCCCCTCCACCTGCCTTTTCAGCAACTTCTGAGTGTAGTTAAAGTAATGTAAACACGTGGGGTCTCATTTTTCTTTGTGCATGGTTTGCGTTTTGATAACAATAGATGGCTCAATTGGAGCATTGAACGTTTAAGTATTTGCCCTGAACTTGAGGCTTGCCTCTCTTTTGACCTTGTAATTGTAGCTTGGAAAGCGTCACGACTGTCTCTTGAAATGAAAGGGTTGAGGACTTAGATTTCTTGGCTGGAGTGAATATTTGTGAAATATGGGTCAGTACAGGCTGGGAGGCGGAACATGCCATTCTAGTCTAGTGTCCCACTTGTGGTGTAGCAAACCGCTGCACCGTGAATGTTACCGTGTTGGACTCGATTCCTGCTTCTGTTATTTGATGCCATAAACCGCAGACCTGCCTCGGAAAGCGATTGGACAGCGAATTGTACTAACCGTCCAATGGTCACTCGCGGTGCCACAGTTCCTCCAGGGATTTTTATTGAAGCATGGCCTGTGCATAAACTTCATGAGGGCGTTTTCCCCTGAATTCCCATTTCACGCGAAACGGCACTTAAAGTAAGAACTACATTTTAGATTTGCCAAAAAACATTAATGACCTTCAAGTTAATATTTTTGCACTCTGTACAAACAGACCCTCGGACACAGCCCGCTCCCTGGGCAATTCTTTATTGCGGAATACAATTGCTGTAGGTAAATTATGCCATCTTCATTCCCTTTGACTGTTTCGGTGCCAGTTGCAAATAACGAGTACTTAACTCAGACCACTAGTTAGCATGTAAATAAAATTCACTCGCTCAATTAACTATATTCGCACGTGATTGTCGATATAAAGAAAGGCTGATTATTTGAAGTTGCTGAGGATTATAATGACACTTGAAAAATTAGGATGCCGCCAACCTAAGGGCAATGGCTAAAGAATTGATAAAGACAAATGGAGGCTTTCCCTTGTACACCAAATGAATAATCATTTTGCAGGCAATGATTCTCCATGCACTTCACAAGTGAGCAGCTGTTTAGCCTGCCAGAAATGTTTCCCATTCCCAGATTGTGGAAGGGGTTAAAGGTCAATCCTTGCTACTTTAGGGCAGTTCCTTCAGTCCTTCATATGGGACTTCATGAAGAGCCGAGGGTGTAGACCAGAAACTGAGGATTGAACAGTCCCATGAATGTAGCAATGGGAATTAGGCTGGCAGCAAAGTGAAGGTGCTAGCCCCCCACCCCCCACAAAACACTGCTGAGTGGGGTAGATGACCAGGAAAATATGCAAGTGTTGGAGAAACAATTACAAGTCCTTCAAAATAGCAGGGTGAGGGGTAGAGTGGGGATGGCCAAGTTTGTAAATGAGAATCGGGTTTATTGTCACTGACACTGTAAAATTTGTTGTTCTGCGGCAACAGTGAAGACAAAAATACAGTGAGTTACCATTTTAAAAACAGTGCAGAACAGAAATGGGGAGATGGTGTTCATGGACTGTTTAGAAATCTGATGGTTGTGTGTAAGCTGTTAAAACGTTGAGTGTGGGTCTTCAGGCTCCTGTACCTTGCTGATGGTAGCAATGAAAAGAGGGCATTTCTTGAGCAGTGAGGCTCCTTCAGAGTGGATGCTGCCATCTTGAGGCAGCACCTTTTAAAGATTTCGTCTTTGGTAGGGAGGTGTGTGATCACAACAGAGGTGGCTGAGTCTGCGACTCTGCAGCCTCTTTCGATGCTGTGCGTTGAAGCCTCCATACAACCAGTCAGAACGCTGTCTACTGTGCTCCTGTAGAAATTTGCTATCCAGACCCAGAATGGCCTGGCACGAGATAGTGAACCTGGTCAGGTGTCAGATCTCTCTGGGTGACTATATCAGTGACCACAACTCTCTGACCTTTGCCGTAGGAATAGACAATATGGGGACATCGTGATGCAATTAGACAGGAACCTGGGAGTGTGAATTGGGAACAGACGTACTGGGACAAAGGGGGCATGCATGATGGAAATGTGCAGGTTATTTAGGGAATACTTGCATGGAATTCTGGACAGACCCTTTAAGGTGACAGGAGGCAAATCTGGCGATGGGGGGAGGTCAGTTTTTATGCTGTCAGGTGGAGGTGGGGACATTACAGACATTGACGACTCTTGGACACATGGGTGACAGGAAAATGAAGGCCTATGTGGGTAGAAAGAATTAGACCTTGGAGTAGGGTAAAGGGTTGGCAGAACATTATGGGCTGAAGGGCCTGTACTGTGCTGTAACATTCTATGCTGAAGCTGCTGACCTTTTTCACCCATTGAGGATTCTCGTGTTCTTCCGACTTCCCTGTCCTGAAATCCACAATCAGTTCCTTGCTCTTGCTGTCATTGAGTGCAAGGTTGTTGTGACCCCACTCAACCAGCTGCTCCATCTGACCCCTTTACACCCCCTGATATTCTACCAGTAGGGGTGGTGTCAACAGCAAATTTATAGCTGGTGTCTGAGCTTTGCCTAGCTTTACAGTAAGGTGCAGAATGGTAGGTGAAGCACAGTCCTTGACGTGTGCCTGTGATTATCAGGGAAGAGAAGTTATTTCCAATCACACAGAGGCACACCAGCTTTCCATCCCCGCAGCATGCATAATTCAAAGAGGGCGATCACACAGCTTCCACAGAATCCAATCCCGGATAAACCCCCACAGTGTAGCCCCCGGTAAGCCTCAGGCTCTCTCAGCTGGCTTCCATGTTGGGGGAGCAGCCATCAGCCTCTCCAAACTGGGTAATCAGCTTGTGTAGATGCTGTGTGATGTCCCCACCACGCCAAATAACAGACAGTACACCATATGCGATTAAATTATTACACTTTATAGATCTTACTGGAACTATGTACTTAATAGAGATACAATATAAAAGGAAAATGTAAAAGGTGCCAAACTTATCAAAGTTCAACCACTTCATGCACAACAGTTGGAGCTGAGTTAACGAAGTCTTCTTGGCACCATTCAATCCCTTCAGACCTCCTCGACCCGCCACCTGGGACCTATAACAGTGGTCGACAAGACGTTCCACACGAATCTGTCCTCGCCGAAAACACTGGGCCTCGGACTCCCGCTCGGCGTCCGTTCCATCGCCCAGTTTACAGCATTGCGCCTTCTCTCTCTAAACCCCCCACTCCTTCCCCCCCAAAAGCTCATGCAACACTAGCTCACAGAAACCACAAGAAAGACTAACAACTATCCCAATTGGTTAACAAATGAATACAATTCTCGTTACCCAAAGAAGCTGCGAGAGAAAGCTCTCTCACTAGTTAACATAACAAAGAAGAATTTTTAATTTTGACGTAACAAAGAAGCCATTTTATTAGCCTCAGCAGTAACATAAAAAGAGAAACTCCTTACACAAGTCAGGCTTTTATCTGCTATGGATCTGTTGTGGTGGCAGGCAAATAACAGCAGCTCCAAGTCCTTGCTCAGGTAGTAAATTTGAGCCATCACTATCCCTAAAAGTGCTTCGTCACAGTAGATGTGAGCAATAGTTGTTGAGGTAGCTCACTCTGCACTTGCACAAATAACCAAAATCATATGTCATGAAACTTGGAGGTCGTAAGGAGGTTTTGGGCAGACCACGTGAAAGTGAGCGACATGGAAAGGACCAGCCAAGAAACGTCTGGTTAGGAAGTACAGGTTGAGAACCCATTATTGCTGAAATGCCTGGGGCCTAAAGTGTTTTGGACTTAATTTTATTGTTTGTATTTTGGAATATATAATGAGATGGCTTGAGATCACCATGCACAACTCTGAATTTGCATGCCACCAGTAAGTAGTCTTTGTCTGACACTTGTACATCACACATGTAGTTAATGGTGAAAATTATTGTGTCCTGTTAATAATGAAATTATAATGTGTGCAGTGTAACTACAGCAGCATTGGGAGAACAACTGAATCAGCTGTTGAACAACAACAACAGGCTTTCAGTCTCCACCTACAATGCTGTGTCTCGATTAAACCAGCACAGTATTTGTGTTTTAGTTTGGAATTTCTATACGTAAGGTATAAGGACAATTAGTTGCAGACTTGCAAGCACGGAAAATTCTGTAGATTTTGGTGATCTAAAGCAACACATAAAATACTGGAGGAACAGCATCTATGGAAATGAATAAACAGTTGATGTTTCAGGCTGAGACCCTTCAAGTCTGGATAGGAAGGGAGAACGTGCCAGGATGGAAAAAAGTGGGGTGAGGGGACACTTTATGAATGGTACCTCTCCTTAAAATACCAGTAATCTCTTTAGACTCTGGAAAAGCAATTGCTAAGGGCTCTAATGCCAAATCAAAAAGCAGAGGGCTCAAAGGACAACCTTGTCTAGTTCCACATTGGAGTTTATAGGGTTTAGAATTCTGAAGATTAATAAGGACCCAAGCGGAGGGAAATAAATAAAGTAATTTAATCCAATGAATAAAATTTGGTCGAAAATTAAATTTTTCTAAGGATGTAGAAAACCTAGGTTTTTACCAAACTTCCATAGAGTTCCTTGTATACAAACTGGTGACTTTGGCATAATCCAGTTGCTTAAAGAACACTTACACTGTTACGTATTCAGGCAACAATAAATATATGAGTTCAGCAAGGGTTTTTTTATAACAAACATCACGTTTGTTAAACACAGAAAACAAACCCACCAAAAGTAAACAAACACTAATGTAACCGGAAATCAACTGCAGTGCGGCAGCTCAAACAGTTCTTAAAGCGATATTGTAAAAATAGTTCTTTAAAGTGGTATTGCCAAAAGTTCAGTATGCTCACAGTCCATTTAAAAGGAGAGATTTTATAAGACGATTTAAATTCTCTTTCACGTCACTTGGCTTCGATCCCCGGCGTCGAACTTTTCCCACGAAGAATTTTACGAAACGGAACAGCTTAAAGGCACTGACCTTTCCTTCCTCACTATCCTCAATCCTTTCTGGTAATCCCAGGGATTAACGCGAGAATAGTCAACGAAATCCTTCCGAATAAGGATCAAACAAAGGGCGAACCCGTTTCACCGTAGAAATCGACTCTCCTCGATCTTTAACTCCCGAACTCCGATCTTCACTCTCCACTAATTTTCAAACTAGCAGAATTGTAAAGAACCTGCTGGCAATGACCTTTTAAACTTTAGATATGAGATAAAACTTCATCTTACAACTAAACTGCATCATCACATTAAATCACGCAGTGGCATGAAGTCAACTTGGCAAATCCAGCTACGAACTGCCCCTCCTCCCAGGGTGGGGTCTTCCTTTTATAACCTGAAAAAAAACCTGTCACATGATCTCCACTGGCAGGAAAATGACATCACTCCACCATCACAAGACCATTACCTCAAGTCCAGTATAGATTCAACCCCAGTCACTTGACAAGGGTACCACTGTCATGTGTCACAAATACGTAACACCTCCCTCCAAAAAAACATTTTTGGTCTGACAAGAACAAAAGTTTTTAACAATTGCTTACAAGTAAAGCAAAGGTATAAATTTTATAACATACACAATACCATCATATAACAGCTTATAACTCACAATACAGTAGGAGTGTTACAATTGGGAAAAAAACCACACCATATAAAAAAGTTACATTGTACATTCAACATCGAGATAGACAATCAGCAACCACATTATCTTTACCTTTAATATGAGTTATCACAAGATTGTACTCTTGTTTCATCAAACTCCAATTTAATAATCTGTTTTTGTTTTTCATCTTACTCAGAAAAACTAACGGATTATGATCAGTGCAAACAATAAGTGGGTTTTGAGTTGTACCAACATATACCTCAAAATATTCCAAAGCTAAAACAAGAGATAACAATTCTTTCTCTATTGTCAAATAGTTTCTTTGATGTTTATTAAATTTCTTAGAAAGTAAGCTACTGGATGATCAACCTCATCACCCTCATTCCTTTGCATTAATACTGCTCCTGCAGCCTCATCACTAGCATCCACAGCCAATGAAAAAGGTTTTTCAAAGTCAGGTGCCTTAAGCACAGGTTGTTGACATATCATTGTTTTCAATTTTTCAAATGCTTCTTGACAAGGCACTGTCCACACAAACTTCTCATTCTTCTGCAGAAGGTTAGTTAATAGAAGGGCAACATTAGCAAAATTCTTACAAAATTTTCGATAATATCCTACCATTCCCAAAAATCTTCTGAGAGTTTTTTTCCCCATTGGAGTCGGAATCTCTAAAATTGCCTGAACAGGAGCTACCTTACCTTGACCCACAACATAACCAAGGTAAGTCACAGTGGCATGTCCAAATTCACTCTTAGCTAAATTAATAGTTAAGTTAGATTTTGAAAGCCTTTCAAACAATTTCTCCATCGCAATAATGTGTGCTTCCCAAGTATCATTTCCTGTCACTAAATCATCAATATAAGCATCAGTATCTTGCAATCCCTGAATCACAAAGTTAATCATCCTCTGGAAAGTACCTGGGGCATTCTTCATCCCAAATGGAAGAACATTATACTCCTATAACCCAGATGGAGTTACAAATGCAGAAATCTCTCTACCTCTGTCCGTTAATGTAACACACCAATACCCTTTCAATAAATCAATCTTTGTAAGGAACTTTGCTTTTCCAACTTTATCTACACAATCATCTACTCTAGGAATTGGATATGCATCTGTTTTCGTTACCTTCCTATAATCCGTACAAAACCTAATACTACCATCTGGTTTTGGCACCATAACACATGGTGAACTCCAATTCGAGTTAGAATGTCTAATGATATTATTCTCTAACATACATTCAATTTCTTTCTCAGCAAGTTCACATTTTTCCATGTTCATCCTATATGGATGTTGTTTAATAGGTTTGGCATCTCCAACATCTACACCATGTGAAGCTATAGTAGTCCTTCTCGGAACATCTGGAAACAACTCCTTATATTTAAAAATTAACTCCTTCATCTGTTGTTTCTGCTCTAGCTGTAAATGTGCTAATTTCTCATCAATATTTTCCAGAATGGTTGAATTTGGTAACCTAACAGAAAGAATGTTGGATCTAGAATGAAAGTCAGATGAATCATCTATCATGTTCCTAGTTAAATCAACCTCATTCTCACTAACCACAACAGTCACAGAATCAGATTGTTTCTTAAAATATGGTTTTATCATATTTATATGGCAAAGTTGTGTTGACCTTCTATGACCTGGAATTTTTATCACGTATTCCACATCATTGATTTTAGACACAATTTCATAAGGACCATGAAATCTAGCTTGAAAAGGAGTTGTCTGCACTGGGAAAAGAACCAACACCTTATCTCCAGGCTTAAACATCCTCATCCTAGCTTCTTTATCATACCAAGTCTTCATTTTCTCCTGAGCCAACTTTAAATTTTCCTTAGCTAAGCTACAAGCTTTGTGTAACCTGTCCTTAAATTTCAAAACATAGTCCAACAAATTAGTGTGTGCTTCCTTACTAATCCATTGTTCTTTCAATAAAGCTAAAGGTCCTCTAACTCTATGCCCAAACACAAGTTCAAATGGACTAAAACCTAAAGATTCCTGTACCGATTCCCTTACTGCAAATAAAAGTAAGTTTATACCCTCATCCCAGTCACTTTCATTTTCCACACAAAATGTCCTAATCATATTCTTGAGGGTAGAATGAAACCTCTTCAAGGCACCTTGCGATTCTGGATGGTATGCAGACGAAGTGATTTGCTTAGCTCACAATTTATAAACTATCTGTTGAAACAATCCAGACATAAAATTACTGCCTTGATCAGTTTGTATCTCCTTAGGTAATCCAAAATAAGTAAAAAAATTTATAAGGGCCTTTGTCACAGTTTTAGCTTTTATATTCCTAAGTGGTACTGCTTCTGGAAACCTAGACGAAGTACACATGATAGTCAACAAATACTGATAACCAGTTTTTGTCTTTGGTAATGGACCAACACAATCTACAATAACTTAAGAAAATGGTTCACCAAACGCTGGGATAGGTTGTAATGGAGCTTCTGGTGTAACCTGATTTGGTTTACCCACAATTTGACAAGTGTGGCACGTTTTACAAAACATCGCCACATCTTTTCTTAGACCAGGCCAGTAAAAATGTTTTAAAATCTTGTCCACAGTTTTCCTTACCCCTTGATGTCCACCTAAAGGCACACTATGAGCTAAAGTCAAAATCTCATTTTGATAAACTTTCGGGACAACTACCTGGTAAACAACATTCCAATCCTCACTTGCAGGAATTGTAGGCGATCTCCACTTCCTCATCAACACTCCTTTTTCCAAGTAATATCCTACTGGCACCTTCTCAATTTCACTATCTAGTAAAGCCTGCTCTCTTAATTTTATAATCTCAGAGTCTCTATTCTGCTCTGCTATCATCTCCTTCCAAGACAGAGATAAATCTTTATAGTCAGACTTACTCCAAGAATCTTGTTCAAACAACAAAGATAAGAAAGTCTCTGACCCATCCTCAAAACTCAAATCCTGAGTTGAACAGTCCTGAGTAACAGCCTCATTCTACGCATCAATCTTTTTAGCCATACCTCTAGTCACAACACAGGAAGAATCTGTGCTAGAATTCAACTCTGGTTCCTCTGAATCCATTGTCAAATGCACTTCAGGAAAAACTTGTCCACCTGCCAAGTCATTACCTAACAATAAAGAAATACCCTTCACAGGTAAGCTATGCTGTAATCCTACTTTAACAAATCCTGTAACTAACCCTGACTTTAAATTTACTTTATGTAAATGTACAGGCATAAAAACACCTCTTATGTAATTTACCTCACCAGTATCAGACTCTTCATTAAACTTCAACACACTGTCTAGCATCAGTGATTGAGAAGCACCAGTATCCCTAAGGATTCTTATTGGCACCAGAGTAGATCCTTCCTTCAAGGATACAAACCCTTCAGTTATAAAATGATCATATCCCTTTCTAACTTGGTCAGACTCTAACAAAGCCTCATTTGTGTTTATCAAACCCTGTAACTTTACAGGTGCTTCAGTATGTTGCACACAAGCATCTGGAGCTGCTTCCTTCTCTTTCTTTTTCAATCTGAAACAGTTAGCTATTACATGGCCAGGCTTCTTACAATAGTTACAAATAAGACCAAACTGTCTTTCCTTCACAGGCTTTCCTTCCTCCTTACCTTTCTCATTAACCTTTGATTTAATTTCTGGTTTACCTTGAGTCTCCATGTTATTTTTCCTCTTAAAATTTCTACCCTGAGGAAATTTATTCTTATGGATTAAAACATACTCATCAGCTAATCTAGCACAGTCCTGCAATTTATCAGTATCCCTCTCATTTAAGTAAGTCCTTACTTCAACAGGGATGGTTCTTTTAAATTCCTCCATTAAAATCAGCTCTCTCAATGTATCATAGTCCCCATTTACATTTTTAGAAGAAACCCATCTCTCAAAACACATAGCTTTATCATAGGCAAATTCCACATAAGTTTTTGTCCACAGACTTTTTCAAACTTCTGAATCTTTCCCTATAAGCTTCTGGTACTAATTCGTATGCGTTTAGAATATGCATTTTCACAATATCATAATCAAGTGTTTGCGCAGCAGTTAAAGCTGTGAAAACTTGTTGTGCTTTACCTTTAATTACACTCTGTAACAACACTGACCATTTATCTTTCAGCCACTCTGACATTGGAGCAATAGTTTCAAAATGTTGAAAATATCTTTCCGCTTCTGTTTCACTAAATGGAGGGACCAATTTATTTCTTGACTAGCAACAAACTGTTTTCTTGAACCAGAAGACTGATTCCCAGACCTTAATTCCTCCATTGCATATTCAAAATCTCTCTTCTTTTGATCTGCCTCCAATTTGCAACGCTCCAATTCTGCTTTACTTTGTTCCAACCTCATTTGTTTGATTTGCAACTGCATCTCCAGATTACTTATTGGAAACGACTCTAAAACCGAATCATCAAAAACACCCGAATCCACATAGTGTGACGCGATTTACTTCTGTATCACAGCCTTGGATGTAGTCTGCAAAATACCTTTAAGTTGCAATCTACGAGCTATCTCAAACACCTCAGTTTTTTTCGCCTTCGCCAACAACTCAGCATCTGGCAAAGCCAGAAACTCATCAATATTCATCGTTGTCGAATACCACTCACAAGCCAATCAAACAAAAGAATCGAGTATTCCCCTTTTCCAAAACACCGATTCAAAAGTTAGCAAGAATATAAACTCAAACCATCCAATCCCGGACGAGCCCCCATATTTATGTTACGTATTCAGGCAACAATAAATATATGAGTTCGGCAAGGGTTTTTTATAACAAACAAAATGTTTATTAAACACAGAAAACAACCCCCCCCCAAAAGTAAACAAACACTAACGTAACCGGAAATCAACTGCAGTGCGGCAGCTCAAACAGTTCTTAAAGCGATATTGTAAAAATAGTTCTTTAAAGTGGTATTGCCTAAAGTTTGATATGCTCACAGTCCATTTAATAGGAGAGATTTTATAAGACGATTTAAATTCTCTTTCACGTCGCTTGGCTTCAATCCCCGGCGTTGAACTTTTCCCACGAAGAATTTTACGAAACGGTACAGCTTAAAGGCACTGACCTTTCCTTCCTCACTATCCTCAATCCTTTCTGGTAATCCCAGGGATTAACACGAAAATAGTCAATGAAATCCTTCCGAATAAGAATCACAAAAAGGCCGAACCCGTTTCACCGTACAAATCGATTCTCCTCGATCTTTAACTCCCGAACACCGATCTTCACTCTCCACTAATTTTCAAACTAGCAGAATTGTAAAGTACCTGCTGGCACTGACCTTTTAAACTTTAGGCATTAGATAAAACTTCATCTTCCAACTAAACTGCGTCATCACATTAAATCACGCAGTGGCATGAAGTCAACTTGACAAATCCAGCCACGAACTGCCCCTCCTCCCAGGGTGAGTCTTCCTTTTATAATCTGAAAAAAAACCTGTCACATGATCACTACTGGTGGGAAAATGACGTCACTCCACCATCACAAGACCATTACCTCCAGTCCAGTATAGCGTCAACCCCAGTCACGTGACAAGGGTACCACTGTCATGTGTCACGAGTACGTAACAACACGTTTAATCCTCCCAGGGTCTTCTACTAATCTGGATTCTATTTTCTTAGGCAATAAAGCCTGTGGAAGTTCTGAGTTCACATGCCGTGATGGACGTTGTTTGCCTGGAAAGGGGAAATGTGATGGGGTTGCTGACTGTGCAGATGGATCAGATGAAAGTCTAGAAGTGTGTCGTGAGTATTGAGCTGAATCTACTAGATCGGGAGATGTAGTCATAGCGAACTCTGGATTAAGACTCCAATTTCTGGTCTGGAATTTCAACTACTTGGGTTAGTGTTTCTGCTCTAAGTTGGTTCACGAAACTCAGTTCTAATACATTTCGGGATTCTCAATTGGAACAGGATACTTTATTGCCAAAAAATTAAATGTTGGCAATGCTTGTACACTTCTATCATTATGGGTGTATAAAATTAGATTAGTTGCTAATGTGAGCTTCAGTAGCATGTCTTTTCTGGGCCATTATACTGCAAATCGACATGTACAACAAGCTGGAGGGACTCAGTTGCTCAGGAAACATCCGCAGAAACGTTGACTGTAAGTTTCCACGGATGTTGCCCAAACTGCTGAGTTTCTCCGGCTTGTTGCTCATGTTCCTTTGACCACAACATCTACAGTGTACTTTGTGTTTACTGTAATGCAAATCAGGCTGCTGTGCAAATCCGTGAGGTGTGCCTGCTCCCTAACCTGAGTGGTGTGATGCAAGCCCTCGCCAGCGTTGCAATGTCCAATGAATAGATTGGGTTCCTAATTACTCGCAGGTACAAGACGTGAATGAACCAGTGCACATGTTGAAGTTGCTACAGTGGACTTGATGTGGGTGTGTCATTGATCACATTCAGGTCTTTCTTCGCAGTAGGGCACAAGGGAGTAAATGAAACCTCTTCACTAGTTTGCCCCTCCACCTGCCTTTTCAGCAACTTCTGAGTGCAGTTAAAGTAATATAAACACATGGGGTCTCGTTTTGCTTTGTGCATGGTTTGCGTTTTGATAACAATAGATGGGTCAATTGGAGCGTTAAATGTTTAAGTATTTGCCCTGAACTTGAGGCTTGCCTCTCTTTTGACCTTGTAATTGTAGCTTGGAAAGCGTCACGACTGTCTCTTGGGTTGAGGACTTAGATTTCCTAGCTGGAGTGAATATTCGTGAAATATGGGTCAGTACAGACTGGGAGGCGGAACATGCCATTCTAGTCTAGTGTCCCACTTGTGGTGTAGCAAACCGCTGCACCGTGAAGGTTACCGTGTTGGACTCGATTCCTGCTTCTGTTATTTGATGCCTTGAACCGCAGACCCGCCTTGGAAAGCGATTGGTCAGCGAATTGTACTAACCGTCCAATGGTCACTCGCGGTGCCACAATTCCTCCAGGGATTTTAATTGAATCATGGCCTGTGCATAAACTTCATGAGGGCGTTTTCCCCTGAATTCCCATTTCGCGCGAAACGGCACTTAAAGTAAGAACTACATTTTAGATTTGCCAAAAAACATTAATGACCAATTTAATATTTTTGCACTCTGTACAAACAGACCCTCGGACACAACCCGCTCCCTGGGCAATTATTTCTTGCGGAATACAATTGTTGTAGGTAAATTAGGCCATCTTGATTCCCTTTGACTGTTTCGGTGCCGGTTGCAAATAACGAGTACGTAACTCAGACCACCAGTTAGCATGTAAATAAAATTCACTTGCTCAATTAACTATATTCCCACGTGATTGTCGATTTAAAGAAAGGCTGATTATTTGAAGTTGCTGAGGATTATAATGACACTTGAAACATTAGGATGCCGGCAACCTAAGGGCAATGGCTAAAGAATTGATAAAGACAAATGGAGGCTTTCCCTTGCACATGAGAAATACAAGTACTTCAAGATAGCAGGGTGAGGGGTACACTTGGGATGGCCAAGTTTGTAAATGAGAATCAGGTTTATTGTCACTGACACTGTAAATCTGTTGTATTGTGGCAACAGTGAAGACAAAAATACAGTGAGTTACCAGTTAAAAACAGTGCAGAACAGAAATGGGGAGATGGTGTTCATGGACTGTTTAGAAATGTGATGGTGGTGTGTTAGCTGTTAAAATGTTGAGTGTGGGTCTTCAGGCTCCTGTACCTTGCTGATGGTAGCAATGAGAAGAGGGCATTTCTTGAGCAGTGAGGCTCCTTAAGGGTGGATGCTGCCTTCTTGAGGCAGCACCTTTTGAAGATTTCCTCTTTGGTAGGGAGGCGTGTGATCACAACAGAGGTGGCTGAGTCTGCGACTCTGCAGCCTCTTTCGATGATGTGAGTTGAAGCCTCCATACAACCAGTCAGAACACTGTCCAGTGTGCACCTGTAGAAATTTGCTATCCAGACCCAGAATGGCCTGGCACGAGACAGTGAACCTGGTCAGGTGTCAGATCTCTCTGGGTGACTATATCAGAGACGGTGACCACAACTCCCTGACCTTTGCCATAGGAATAGACAATATGGGGACATTGTGATGCAATTAGACAGGAACTTGGGAGTGTGAATTGGGAACCGATGTACTGGGACAAAGGGGGAATGCATGATGGAAATGTGCAGGTTATTTAGGGAATACTTGCATGGAATTCTGGACAGACAGTTTAAGGGGACAGGAGGCAAATCTGGCGGTGGGGGGAGGTCAGTTTTTATGCTGTCAGGCGGAGGTGGGGACGTTACAGACATTTAAGACTCTTGGACACATGGGTGACAGGAAAATGAAGGCCTATGTGGGTGGAAAGTATTAGACCTTGGAGTAGGGTAAAGGGTTGGCAGAACATTATGGGCTGAAGGGCCTGTACTGTGCTGTAACATTCTATGCTGAAGCTGCTGACCTTTTTCACCCATTGAGGATTCTCGTGTTCTTCCGACTTCCCTGTCCTGAAATCCACAATCAGTTCCTTGCTCTTGCTGTCATTGAGTGCAAGGTTGTTGTGACCCCACTCAACCAGCTCCTCCATCTCACCCCTGTACACCCCCTAACTGAGATTCTACCAGCCGGGGTGGAGTCAACAGCAAATTTATAGCTGGTGTCTGAGCTTTGCCTAGCTTTACAGTAAGGTGCAGAATGGTAGGTGAAGCACATTCCTTGACGTGTGCCTGTGATTATCAGGGAAGAGAAGTTATTTCCAATCGCACAGAGGCACACCAGCTTTCCATCCCCGCAGCATGCATAATTCAAAGAGGGCGATCACACGGCTTCCACAGAATCCAATCCCGGATAAGCCCCCACATTGTAGCCCCCGGTAAGCCTCAGGCTCACTCAGCTGGCTTCCGTGTTGGGAGAACAGCCTTCAGCCTCTCCAAACTGGGTAATCAGCTTGTGTAGATGCTGTGTGATGTCCCCACCACGCCAAATAACAGACAGTACACCATATGAGATTAAATGATTACACATTATAGATCTTACTGGAACTATGCTCTTAATAGAGATAAAATATAAAAGGAAAATGTAAAAGGCGCCAAACTTATCAAATTTCAACCACTTTGTGCACAACCGTTGGAGCTGAGTTAACGAAGTCTTCTTGGCACCATTCAATCCCCTCAGACCTCCTCGACCCACCGCCTGGGACCAATAACAGTGGTCGACCAGACGCTCCACATGAACCTGTCCTCGCCGAAAACACTGGGCCTCGGACTCCAGCTCAGCGTCCGTTCCGTCGCCCAGCTTACAGCATCGCGCCTTGTCTCTCTAATCCCCTCTCGCCTTCCCCCCCAAAAGCTCACGCAACACTAGCTCACAGAAACCACAAGAAAGACTACCAGCTATCCCAATTGGTTAACAAATGAATACGATTCTCGTTATCAGTAATATAACCCAAACAAGCTGCGAGAGAATGCTCTCTCACGAGTTAGCATAACAAAGAAACATTTTTAATTTTGACGTAACAAAGAAGCCATTTTATTAGCCTCAGCAGTAACATAAAAAGAGAAACTCCTTACACAAGTCAGACTTTTGTCTGCTATGGATCTGTTGTGGTGGCAGGCAAATGACAGCAGCTCCAGGTCCTTGCTCAGGTTGTAAATTTGAGCCATCACTATCCCTCAAAGTGCTTCATCACAGTAGATGTGAGCAATAGTTGTTGAGGTAGCTCACCGTGCACTTGCACAAATAACCAAAATCATATGTCATGAAACTTGGAGGTCGTAAGGAGGTTTTGGGCAGACCACGTGAAAGTGAGCGACATGGAAAGGACCAGCCAAGAAACGTCTGGTTAGGAAGTACAGGTTGAGAACCCATTATCGCTGAAATGCCTGGGGCCTAAAGTGTTTTGGACTTAATTTTATTGTTTGTATTTTGGAATATATAATGAGTTGGCTTGAGATCACCATGCACAACTCTGAATTTGCATGCCACCAGTAAGTAGTCTTTGTCTGACACTTGTACATCACACATGTAGTTAATGGTGAAAATTATTGTATACTGTTAATAATGAAATTATAATGTGTGCAGTGTAACTACAGCAGCATTGGGAGAACAACTGAATCAGCTGTTGAACAACAACAACAGGCTTTCAGTCTCCACCTACAATGCTGTGTCTCGATTAAACCAGCACAGTATTTGTGTTTTAGTTTGGAATTTCTATACGTAAGGTATAAGGACAATTAGTTGCAGACTTGCAAGCACGGAAAATTCTGTAGATTTTGGTGATCTAAAGCAACACATAAAATACTGGAGGAACAGCATCTATGGAAATGAATAAACAGTTGATGTTTCAGGCTGAGACCCTTCAAGTCTGGATAGGAAGGGAGAACGTGCCAGGATGGAAAAAGGTGGGGTGAGGGGACACTTTATGAATGGTACCTCTCCTTAAAATACCAGTAATCTCGGTCGACTCTGGAAAAGCAATTGCTAAGGGCTCTAATGCCAAATCAAAAAGCAGAGGGCTCAAAGGACAACCTTGTCTAGTTCCACATTGGAGTTTATAGGGTTTAGAATTCTGAAGTTTAATAAGGACCCGAGAGGAGGGAAATAAATAGTAAGTAAATCCAATGAATAAAATTTGGTCAAAATTTAAATTTTTCTAAGGCTGTAGAAAACGTAGGTTTTTACCAAACTTCCATAGAGTTCCTTGTGTACAAACAGGTGACTTTGGCATAATCCAGTTGCTAAAAGAACACTTACAAGTTTAATCCTCCCAGGGACTTGCACTAATCTGGATTCTATTTTCATAGGTAATAAAACCTGTGGTAGTTCTATGTTCACATGTCGTGATGGATTCTGTTTGCCTGGACGGTGGCAATGTGATGGGGATACTGACTGTGCAGATGGATCAGATGAAAGTCCAGAAGTGTGTCGTGAGTATTGAGCTGAATCTACTAGATCTGAGGATGTAGTCATAGTCAACTCTGGATTAAGACTCCAATTTCTGGTCTGCAATTTCAACTACATGGGCTAGTGTTTCTGCTCTAAGATTGTTCATGAAACTCAGTTCTAATACATTTGGGGATTCTCAATTGGAGCAGGATACTTTATTGCCAAAAAATTAAATGTTGGCAATGCTTGTGCTCTTCTATCATTATGGGTGTTTAAAGTTAGATTAGTTGCTAATGTGACCTTCAGTAGCATGTCTTGTCTGGGCCATTATACTGCAAATCAACATGTACAACAAGCGGGAGGGTCTCAGCTGGTAAGGGAACATCCGCAGAAACGAGTAGTCAATGTTTCGGGCCGAGACCCTTCGTCAGTCCTGTCCTGACGATGGGTCTCATCCCGAAACGTTGACTGCTCGTTTCCACAGATGCTGCCCGACCTGCTGAGTTTCTCCGGCTTGTTGTTCACGTTCCTTTGACCACAACATCTGCAGTGTACTTTGTGTTTACTGTAATGCAAATCAGGCTGCTGTGCAAATCCATGAGGTGTGCCTGCTCCCTAACCTGAGTGGTGTGATGCAAGCCCTCGCCAGCGTTGCAATGTCCAATGAATAGATTGGGTTCCTAATTAGTCACAGGTATAAGACGTGAATGAACCAGTGCACATGTTGAAGTTGCTACAGTGGACTTGATGTGGGTGTGTCATTGATCACATTCAGGTCTTTCTTCGCAGTAAGGCACAAGGGAGTAAATGAAACCTCTTCACTGGTTTGCCCCTCCACCTGCCTTTTCAGCAACTTCTGAGTGCAGTTAAAGTAATGTAAACACGTGGGGTCTCGTTTTGCTTTGTGCATGGTTTGCGTTTTGATAACAATAGATGGCTCAATTGGAGCGTTAAACTTTTAAGTATTTGCCCTGAACTTGAGGCTTGCTCTCTTTTGACCTTGTAATTGTAGCTTGGAAAGCGTCACGACTGTCTCTTGAAATGAAAGGGTTGAGGCCTTAGATTTCCTGGCTGGAGTGAATATTTGTGAAATATGGGTCAGTACAGACTGGGAGGCGGAACATGCCATTCTAGTCTAGTGTCCCACTTGTGGTGTAGCAAACCGCTGCACCGTGAAGGTTACCCTGTTGGACTCGATTCCTGCTTCTGTTATTTGATGCCTTGAACCGCAGACCCACCTCGGAAAGCGATTGGTCAGCGAATTGTACTAACCGTCCAATGGTAACTCTCGGTCCCACACTTCCTCCAGGGATTTTTATTGAAGCATGGCCTGTGTATAAACTTCATGAGGGCGTTTTCCCCTGAATTCCCATTTCGCGCGAAACGGCACTTAAAGTAAGAACTACATTTTAGATTTGCCAAAGATCATTAATGACATTCACTTTAATATTTTTGCACTCTGTACAAACAGACCCTCGGACACAACCCGCTCCCTGGGCAATTCTTTCTTGCGGAATACAATTGCTGTAGGTAAATTAGGCCATCTTCATTCCCTTTGACTGTTTCGGTGCCGGTTGCAAATAACGAGTACTTAACTCAGACCACTAGTTAGCATGTAAATAAAATTCACTTGCTCAATTAACTATACTCGCACATGATTGTCGGTATAAAGAAAGGCTGATTATTTGAAGTTGCTGAGGATTATAACGACACTTGAAAAATTAGGATGCCGGCAACCTAAGGGCAATGGCTAAAGAATTGATAAAGACAAATGGAGGCTTTCCCTTGTACATGAGAAATACAAGTACTTCAAGATAGCAGGGTGAGGGGTAGAGTGGGGATGGCCAAGTTTGTAAATGAGAATCAGGTTTATTGTCACTGACACTGTAAATCTGTTGTTTTGTGGCAACAATGAAGACAAAAATACAGTGAGTTACCAGTTAAAAACAGTGCAGAACAGAAATGGGGAGATGGTGTTCATGGACTGTTTAGAAATCTGATGGTGGTGTGTTTGTTGTTAAAATGTTGAGTGTGGGTCTTCAGGCTCCTGTACCTTGCTGATGGTAGCAATGAGAAGAGAGCATTTCTTGAGCAGTGAGGCTCCTTAAGGGTGGATGCTGCCTTCTTGAGGCAGCACCTTTTGAAGATTTCCTCTTTGGTAGGGAGGCGTGTGATCACAACAAAGGTGGCTGAGTCTGCGACTCTGCAGCCTCTTTCGATGCTGTGCGTTGAAGCCTCCATACAACCAGTCAGAACACTGTCCAGTGTGCACCTGTAGAAATTTGCTATCCAGACCCAGAATGGCCTGGCACGAGACAGTGAACCTGGTCAGGTGTCAGATCTCTCTGGATGACTATATCAGTGACGGTGACCACAACTCTCTGACCTTTGCCGTAAGAATAGACAATATGGGGACATCGTGATGCAATTAGACAGGAACTTGGGAGTGTGAATTGGGAACCGATGTACTGGGACAAAGGGGGAATGCATGATGGAAATGTGCAGGTTATTTAGGGAATACTTGCATGGAATTCTGGACAGACAGTTTAAGGGGACAGGAGGCAAATCTGGCGGTGGGGGGAGGTCAGTTTTTATGCTGTCAGGCGGAGGTGGGGACATTGCAGACATTTACGACTCTTGGACACATGGGTGACAGGACAATGAAGGCCTATGTGGGCGGAAGGAATTAGACCTTGGAGTAGGGCAGAACCTTATGGGCTGAAGGGCCTGTACTGTGCTGTAACATTCTATGCTGAAGCTGCTGACCTTTTTCACCCATTGAGGATTCTCGTGTTCTTCAGACTTCCCTGTCCTGAAATCCACAATCAGTTCCTTGCTCTTGCTGTCATTGAGTGCAAGGTTGTTGTGACCCCACTCAACCAGCTGCTCCATCTCACCCCTGTACACCCCCTAACTGAGATTCTACCAGTGGGCGTGGAGTCAACAGTAAATTTATAGCTGGTGTCTGAGCTTTGCCTAGCTTTACAGTAAGGTGCAGAATGGTAGGTGAAGCACAGTCCTTGACGTGTGCCTGTGATTTTCAGGGAAGAGAAGTTATTTCCAATCGCACAGAGGCACACCAGCTTTCCATCCCCGCAGCATGCATAATTCAAAGAGGGCGATCACACAGCTTCCACAGAATCCAATCCCGGATAAGCCCCCACAGTGTAGTCCCCGGTAAGCCTCAGGCTCACTCAGCTGGCTTCAGTCTTGGGGGAGCAGCCATCAGCCTCTCCAAACTGGGTAATCAGCTTGTGTAGATGCTGTGTGATGTCCCCACCACGCCAAATAACAGACAGTACACCATATGCGATTAAATGATTACACTTTATAGATCTTACTGGAACTATGCTCTTAATAGAGATACAATATAAAAGGAAAACGTAAAAGGCGCCAAACTTATCAAAGTTCAACCACTTCGTGCACAACAGTTGGAGCTGAATTAACGAAGTCTTCTTGGCACCATTCAATCCCCTCAGACCTCCGTGACCCACCGCCTGGGACCAATAGCAGTGGTCGACCAGACGCTCCACACGAATCTGTCCTCGCCGAAATCACTGGGCCTCGGACTCCCGTTCGGTGTCCGTTCCGTCGCCCAGCTTACAGCATCGCGCCTTCTCTCGCTAAACCCCCCACTCCTTTCCCCCCAAAAGCTCATGCAACACTAGCTCACAGAGACCACAAGAAAGACTAACAACTATCCCAATTGGTTAACAAATGAATACGATTCTCGTTATCAGTAATATAACCCAAACAAGCTGCGAGAGAAAGCTCTCTCACTAGTTAACATAACAAAGAAGCATTTTTAATTTTGACGTAACAAAGAAGTCATTTTATTCGCCACAGCAGTAACATAAAAGGAGAAACTCCTTACACAAGTCAGATTTTTGTCTGCTATTGATCTGTTGTGGTGGCAGGCAAATGACAGCAGCTCCAGGTCCTTGCTGATGTAGTAAATTTGAGCCATCACTATCACTCAAAGTGCTACATCACAGTAGATGTGAGCAATAGTTGTTGAGGTAGCTCACCGTGCACTTGCACAAATAACGAATATCATATGTCATGAAACTTGGAGGTCGTAAGGAGGTTTTGGGCAGACCACGTGAAAGTGAGCGACATGGAAAGGACCAGCCAAGAAACGTCTGGTTAGGAAGTACAGGTTGAGAACCCATTATCGCTAAAATGCCTGGGGCCTAAAGTGTTCTGGACTTAATTTTATTGTTTGTATTTTGGAATATATAATGAGATGGCTTGAGATCACCATGCACAACTCTGAATTTGCATGCCACCAGTAAGTAGTCTTTGTCAGACACTTGTACATCACACATGTACTTAATGGTGAAAATTATTGTGTAAAGATAATAATGAAATTATAATGTGTGCAGTGTAACTTCAGCAGCATTGGGAGCACACCTGAATCAGCTGTTAAACAACAACAGGCTTTCAGTCTTCACCTACAATACTGTGTTTCGATTAAAAGATCACAGTATTTGTGTTTTACTTTGGTTTTGCTATATGTAAGGTATAAGAACAATTAGTTGTAGACTTACAAGCACGGAAAATTCAGTAGATGTTGGCGATCTAAAGCAACACATAAAATACTGGAGGAACAGCATCTATGGAAATGAATAAACAGTTGATGTTTCAGGCTGAGACACTTCAAGTCTGGATAGGAAGGGAGAACGTGCCAGGATGGAAAAAGGTGGGGTGAGGGGACACTTTATGAATGGTACCTCTCCTTAAAATACCAGTAATCTCTGTCGACTCTGGAAAAGCAATTGCTAAGGGCTCTAATGCCAAATCAAAAAGCAGAGGGCTCAAAGGACAACCTTGTCTAGTTCCACATTGGAGTTTATAGGGTTTAGAATTCTGAAGTTTAATAAGGACCCGAGAGGAGGGAAATAAATAGTAAGTAAATCCAATGAATAAAATTTGGTCAAAATTTAAATTTTTCTAAGGCTGTAGAAAACGTAGGTTTTTACCAAACTTCCATAGAGTTCCTTGTGTACAAACAGGTGACTTTGGCATAATCCAGTTGCTTAAAGAACACTTACACGTTTAATCCTTCCCAGGGACTTGTACTAATCTGGATTCTATTTTCATAGGTAATAAAACCTGTGGTAGTTCTATGTTCACATGTCGTGATGGACGTTGTTTGCCTGGACGGTGGCAATGTGATGGGGATACTGACTGTGCAGATGGATCAGATGAAAGTCCAGAAGTGTGTCGTGAGTATTGAGCTGAATCTACTAGATCTGAGGATGTAGTCATAGTCAACTCTGGATTAAGACTCCAATTTCTGGTCTGGAATTTCAACTACTTGGGTTAGTGTTTCTGCTCTAAGTTGGTTCATGAAACTCAGTTCTAATGCATTTGGGGATTCTCAATTGGAACGGGATACGTTATTGCCTAAAAATTAAATGTTGGCAATGCTTGTGCTCTTCTATCATTATTGGTGTTTAAAGTTAGATTAGTTGCTAATGTGACCTTCAGTAGCATGTCTTTTCTGGGCCATTATACTGCAAATCAACATGTACAACAAGCGGGAGGGTCTCAGCTGGTAAGGGAACATCCGCAGAAACGAGTAGTCAATGTTTCGGGCCGAGACCCTTCCTCAGTCCTGTCCTGACGATGGGTCTCATCCCGAAACGTTGACTGCTCGTTTCCACAGATGCTGCCCGACCTGCCGAGTTTCTCCGGCTTGTTGTTCATGTTCCTTTGACCACAACATCTGCAGTGTACTTTGTGTTTACTGTAATGCAAATCAGGCTGCTGTGCAAATCCGTGAGGTGTGCCTGCTCCCTAACCTGAGTGGTGTGATGCAAGCCCTCGCCAGCGTTGCGATCTCCAATGAATAGATTGGGTTCCTAATTATAGGGTTCCTAGGTATAAGACGTGAATGAACCAGTGCACATGTTGAAGTTGCTACAGTGGACTTGATGTGGGTGTGTCATTGATCACATTCAGGTCTTTCTTCGCAGTAAGGTGCAAGGGAGTAAATGAAACCTCTTCACTGGTTTGCCCCTCCACCTGCCTTTTCAGCAACTTCTGAGTGTAGTTAAAGTAATGTAAACACGTGGGGTCTCGTTTTGCTTTGTGCATGGTTTGCGTTTTGATAACAATGCTCAATTGGAGCGTTAAACTTTTAAGTATTTGCCCTGAACTTGAGGCTTGCCTCATTTTTGACCTTGTAATTGTAGCTTCAAACGCGTCGCGACTGTCTCTTGAAATGAAAGGGTTGAGGCCTTAGATTTCCTGGCTGGAGTGAATATTTGTGAAATATGGGTCAGTACAGGCTGGGAGGCGGAACATGCCATTCTAGTCTAGTGTCCCACTTGTGGTGTACCAAACCGCTGCACCGTGAAGGTTACCGTTTTGGACTCGATTCCTGCTTCTGTTATTTGATGCCATGAACCGCAGACCCGCCTCGGAAAGCGATTGGTCAGCGAATTGTACTTAAAAACACTGGGCCTCTGACTCCCGTTCCGTCGCCCAGCTTACAGCATCGCACCTTCTCTCTCTAATCCCCTCACGCCTTCCCCCCCAAAAGCTCACGCAACACTAGTTCACAGAGACCACAAGAAAGACTACCAGTTATCCCAATTGGTTAAAAAATGAATACAATTCTCGTTATCAGTAATATAACCCAAACAAGCTGCGAAAGAAAGCACTCTCACTAGTTAACATAACAAAGAAGCATTTTTAATTTTGATGTAACAAAGAAGCCATTTTATTAGCCTCAGCAGTAACATAAAAGGAGAAACTCCTTACACAAGTCAGATTTTTGTCTGCTATGGATCTGTTGTGGTGGCAGGCAAATGACAGCAGCTCAGGTAGTAAATTTGAGCCATCACTATCCCTCAAAGTGCTTCATCACAGTAGATGTGAGCAATAGTTGTTGAAGAAGCTCACTCTGCACTTGCACAAATAACCAAAATCATATGTCATGAAACTTGGAGGTCGTAAGGAGGTTTTGGGCAGACCACGTGAAAGTGAGCGACATGGAAAGGACCAGCCAAGAAACGTCTGGTTAGGAAGTACAGGTTGAGAACCCATTATCGCTGAAATGCCTGGGGCCTAAAGTGTTTTGGACTTAATTTTATTGTTTGTATTTTGGAATATATAATGAGATGGCTTGAGATCACCATGCACAACTCTGAATTTGCATGCCACCAGTAAGTAGTCTTTGTCTGACACTTGTACATCACACATGTAGTTAATGGTGAAAATTATTGTGTCCTGTTAATAATGAAATTATAATGTGTGCAGCGTAACTACAGCAGCATTGGGAGAACAACTGAATCAGCTGTTGAACAACAACAACAGGCTTTCAGTCTCCACCTACAATACTGTGTTTAGATTAAACCATCACAGTATTTGTGTTTTACATTGGATTTACTATATGTAAGGTATAAGAACAATTAGTTGTAGACTTGCAAGCACGGAAAATTCTGTAGATGTTGGCGATCTGAAGCAACACATAAAATATTGGAGGAACAGCATCTATGGAAATGAATAAACAGTTGATGTTTCAGGCTGAGACCCTTCAAGTCTGGATAGGAAGGGAGAACGTGCCAGGATGGAAAAAGGTGGGGTGAGGGGACACTTTATGAATGGTACCTCTCCTTAAAATACCAGTAATCTCTTTAGACACTGGAAAAGCAATTGCTAAGGGCTCTAATGCCATATCAAAAAGCAGAGGGCTCAAAGGACAACCTTGTCTAGTTCCACATTGGAGTTTATAGGGTTTAGAATTCTGAAGTTTAATAAGGACCCGAGAGGAGGGAAATAAATAGTAAGTAAATCCAATGAATAAAATTTGGTCAAAATTTAAATTTTTCTGAGGCTGTAGAAAACGTAGGTTTTTACCAAACTTCCATAGAGTTCCTTGTGTACAAACAGGTGACTTTGGCATAATCCAGTTGCTTAAAGAACACTTACACGTTTAATCCTTCCCAGGGACTTGCACTAATCTGGATTCTATTTTCATAGGTAATAAAACCTGTGGTAGTTCTATGTTCACATGTCGTGATGGATTCTGTTTGCCTGGACAGTGGCAATGTGATGGGGATACTGACTGTGCAGATGGATCAGATGAAAGTCCAGAAGTGTGTCGTGAGTATTGAGCTGAATCTACTAGATCGGGAGATGTAGTCATAGTCAACTCTGGATTAAGACTCCAATTTCTGGTCTGGGATTTCAACTACTTGGGTTAGTGTTTCTGCTCTAAGTTGGTTCATGAAACTCAGTTCTAATACATTTGGGGATTCTCAATTGGAACAGGATACTTTATTGCCAAAAAATTAAATGTTGGCAATGCTTGTGCTCTTCTATCATTATGGGTGTTTAAAGTTAGATTAGTTGCTAATGTGAGCTTCAGAAGCATGTCTTTTTAGGGCCATTATACTGCAAATCAACATGTACAACAAGCTGGAGGGACTCAGTTGGTCAGGCAACATCCGCAAAAACGTGGACTGTTCGTTTCCACGGATGCTGCCCGAGCTGCTGAGTTTCTCCGGCTTGTTGTTCATGTTCCTTTGACCCCAACATCTGCACTGTACTTTGTGTTTACTGTAATGCAAATCAGGCTGCTGTGCAAATCCATGAGGTTTGCCTGCTCCCTAAACTGAGTGGTATGATGCAAGCCCTCACCAGCGTTGCAATGTCCAATGAATAGATTGGGTTCCTATTTACTCGCAGGTATAAGACGTGAATGAACCAGTGCACATGTTGAAGTTGCTACAGTGGACTTGATGTGGGTGTGTCATCGCTCACATTCAGGTCTTTCTTCGCAGTAAGGCACAAGGGAGTAAATGAAACCTCTTCACTGGTTTGCCCCTCCACCTGCCTTTTCAGCAACTTCTGAGTGTAGTTAAAATAATGTAAACACGTGGGGTCTCGTTTTGCTTTGTGCATGGTTTGCGTTTTGATAACAATAGATGGCTCAATTGGAGCATTGAACGTTTAAGTATTTGCCCTGAACTTGAGGCTTGCCTCTCTTTTGACCTTGTAATTGTAGCTTGGAAAGCGTCGCGACTGTCTCTTGAAATGAAAGGGTTGAGGCCTTAGATTTCTTGGCTGGAGTGAATATTTGTGAAATATGGGTCAGTACAGACTGGGAGGCGGTACATGCCATTCTAGTCTAGTGTCCCACTTGTGGTGTAGCAAACCGCTGCACCGTGAATGTTACCGTGCTGGACTCGATTCCTGCTTCTGTTATTTGATGCCTTGAACCGCCAAAAAACATTAAAGACCTTCAAGTTAATATTTTTGCACTCTGTACAAACAGACCCTCGGACACAACCCGCTCCCTGGGCAATTCTTTGTTGCGGAATACAATTGTTGTAGGTAAATTAGGCCATCTTGATTCCCTTTGACTGTTTCGGTGCCGGTTGCAAATAACGAGTACGTAACTCAGACCACTAGTTAGCATGTAAATAAAATTCACTTGCTCACTTAACTATATTCCCACGTGATTGTCGATATAAAGAAAGGCTGATTATTTGAAGTTGCTGAGGATTATAACGACACTTGAAACATTAGGATGCCGGCAACCTAAGGGCAATGGCTAAAGAATTGATAAAGACAAATGGAGGCTTTCCCTTGTACATCAAATGAATAATCATCTTGCAGGCAATGATTCTCCATGCACTTCACAAGAGAGCAGCTGCATAGCTTGCCAGAAATGTTTCCCATTCCCAGATTTTGGAAGGAGTTAAAGTTCATTGCTTGCTGCTTTAGGGCAGTTCCTTCAGTCCTTCATATGGGAATTCATGAAGAGCTGAAGGTGTAGACCAGAAACTGAGGATTGAACAGTCCCAGGAATGTTGCAATGGGAATTAAGCTGGCAGCAAAGTGAAGGTGCTAGCCCCCACCCCCCCAAAACACTGCTGAGTGGGGTAGATGACCAGGAAAATATGCAAGTGTTGGAGAAACAAATACAAGTCCTTCAAAATAGCAGGGTGAGGGGTTGAGTGGGGATGGCCAAGTGTGTAAATGAGAATCAGGTTTATTGTCACTGACACTGTAAAATCTGTTGTTTTGTGGCAATAGTGAAGACAAAAATACAGTGAGTTACCATTTAAAAACAGTGCAGAACAGAAATGGGGAGATGGTGTTCATGGACTGTTTAGAAATCTGATGGCGGTGTGTTTGCTGTTAAAATGTTGAGTGTGCGTCTTCAGGCTCCTGTACCTTGCTGATGGTAGCAATGAGAAGAGAGCACTTCTTGAGCAGTGAGGCTCCTTAAGAGTGGATGCTGCCTTCTTGAGGCAGCACCTTTTGAAGATTTCCTCTTTGGTAGGGAGGCGTGTGATCACAACAGAGGTGGCTGAGTCTGCGACTCTGCAGCCTCTTTCTATGCTGTGCGTTGAAGCCTCCATACAACCAGTCAGAACGCTGTCCACTGTGCACCTGTAGAAATTTGCTATCCAGACCCAGAATGGCCTGGCACGAGACAGTGAACCTGGTCAGGTGTCAGCTCTCTCTGGGTGACTATATCAGAGACGGTGACCACAACTCTCTGACCTTTGCCGTAGGAATAGACAATATGGGGACATCGTGATGCAATTAGACAGGAACTTGGGAGTGTGAATTGGGAACCGATGTACTGGGACAAAGGGGGAATGCATGATGGAAATGTGCAGGTTATTTAGGGAATACTTGCATGGAATTCTGGACAGACAGTTTAAGGGGACAGGAGGCAAATCTGGCGGTGGGGGGAGGTCAATTTTTATGCTGTCAGGTGGAGGTGGGGACATTACAGACATTTACGACTCTTGGACACATGGCTGACAGGAAAATGAAGGCCTATGTGGGCGGAAAGAATTAGACCTTGGAGTAGGGTAAAGGGTTGGCAGAACATTATGGGCTGAAGGGCCTGTACTGTGCTGTAACATTCTATGCTGAAGCTGCTGACCTTTTTCACCCATTGAGGATTCTCGTGTTCTTCCGACTTCCTTGTCCTGAAATCCACAATCAGTTCCTTGCTCTTGCTGTCATTGAGTGCAAGGTTGTTGTGACCCCACTCAACCAGCTCCTCCATCTCACCCCTGTACACCCCTTAACTGAGATTCTACCAGCAGGGGTGGTGTCAACAGCAAATTTATAGCTGGTGTCTGAGCTTTGCCTAGCTTTACAGTAAGGTGCAGAATGGTAGGTGAAGCACAGTCCTTGACGTGTGCCTGTGATTTTCAGGGAAGAGAAGTTATTTCCAATCGCACAGAGGCACACCAGCTTTCCATCCCCGCAGCATGCATAATTCAAAGAGGGCGATCACACAGCTTCCACAGAATCCAATCCCGGATAAGCCCCCACAGTGTAGTCCCCGGTAAGCCTCAGGCTCACTCAGCTGGCTTCCGTGTTGGGAGAACAGCCTTCAGCCTCTCCAAACTGGGTAATCAGCTTGTGTAGATGCTGTGTGATGTCCCCACCACGCCAAATAACAGACAGTACACCATATGCGATTAAATGATTACACTTTATAGATCTTACTGGAACTATGTAATCAATAGAGATACAATATAAAAGGAAAACGTAAAAGGCGCCAAACTTATCACAGTTCAACCACTTCGTGCACAACCATTGGAGCTGAGTTAACGAAGTCTTCTTGGCACCATTCAATCCCCTCAGACCTCCTCGACCCGCCACCTGGGACCAATAACAGTGGTCGACCAGACGCTCCACACGAATCTGTCCTCGCCGAAAACACTGGGCCTCGGACTCCCGTTCGGTGTCCGTTCCGTCGCCCAGCTTACAGCATCGCGCCTTCTCTCGCTAAACCCCCCACTCCTTCCATCCCAAAAGCTCACGCAACACTAGCTCACAGAGACCACAAGAAAGACTAACAACTATCCCAATTGGTTAACAAACGAATACGATTCTCGTTATCAGTAATATAACCCAAACAAGCTGCGAGAGAAAGCTCTCTCACTAGTTAACATAACAAAGAAGCATTTTTAATTTTGACGTAACAAAGAAGTCATTTTATTAGTCTCAGCAGTAACATAAAAGGAGAATCTCCTTACACAAGTCAGATTTTTGTCTGCTATGGATCTGTTGTGGTGGCAGGCAAATGACAACAGCTCCAGGTCCTTGCTCAGGTAGTAAATTTGAGCCATCACTATGCCTCAAAGTGCTTCGTCACAGTAGATGTGAGCAATAGTTGTTGAGGTAGCTCACCCTGGTCTTGCACAAATAACCATTATAATATGTCATGAAACTTGGAGGTCGTAAGGAGATTTTGGGCAGACCACGTGAAAGTGAGTGTCGTGGAATGGACCAGCCAAGAAACGTCTCTGGTTAGGAAGTACAGGTTGAGAACCCATTATCGCTGAAATGCCTGGGGCCTAAAGTGTTTTGGTCTTAATTTTATTGTTTGTAATTTGGAATATATAATGAGATGGCTTGAGATCACCATGCACAACTCTGAATTTGCATGCCACCAGTAAGTAGTCTTTGTCTGACACTTGCACATCACACATGTACTTAATGGTGAAAATTATTGTGTAAAGTTAATAATGAAATTATAATGTGTGCAGCGTAACAACAGCAACATTGGGAGCACTCCTGAATCAGCTGTTGAACAACAACAACAGGCTTTCAGTCTCCACCTACAATACTGTGTTTAGATTAAACCATCACAGTATTTGTGTTTTACTTTGGATTTACTATATGTAAGGTATAAGAACAATTAGTTGTAGACTTGCAAGCACGGAAAATTCTGTAGATGTTGGCGATCTGAAGCAACACATAAAATATTGGAGGAACAGCATCTATGGAAATGAATAAACAGTTGATGTTTCAGGCTGAGACACTTCAAGTCTGGATAGGAAGGGAGAACGTGCCAGGATGGAAAAAGGTGGGGTGAGGGGACACTTTATGAATGGTACCTCTCCTTAAAATATTAGTAATCTCTTTAGACTCTTGAAAAGCAATTGCTAAGGCTCTAATGCCTAATCAAAAAGCAGAGGGCTCAAAGGACAACCTTGTCTAGTTCCACGTTGGAGTTTATAAGGCTTAGAATTCTGAACATTAATAAGGACCCAAGTGGAGGGAAATAAATAGTTTAATCCAATGAATAAAATTTGGTCAAAAATTAAATTTTTCTAAGGATGTAGAAAACCTCGGTTTTTACCAAACTTCCATAGAGTTCCTTGTGTACAAACAGGTGACTTTGGCATAATCCAGTTGCTAAAAGAACACTTACACGTTTAATCCTCCCAGGGACTTGTACTAATCTGGATTCTATTTTCTTAGGTAATAAAACCTGTGGTAGTTCTATGTTCACATGCCGTGATGGACGTTGTCTGCCTGCACGGTGGCAATGTGATGGGGATACTGACTGTGCAGATGGATCAGATGAAAGCCCAGAAGTGTGTCGTGAGTATTGAGCTGAATCTACTGGATCTGGGGATGTAGTCATAGTGAACTCTGGATTAAGACTCCAATTTCTGGTCTGGAATTTCAACTACGTGGGTTAGTGTTTCTGCTCTAAGTTGGTTCATGAAACTCAGTTCTAATACATTTGGGGATTCTCAATTGGAACAGGATACTTTATTGCCATAAAATTAAATGTTGGCAATGCTTGTACACTTCTATCATTATGGGTGTTTAAAATTGTATTAGTTGCTAATCTGATATTCAGCAGCATGTCTTCTGTGGCCCGTTATAAATGCAAATCAGCATGTACAACAAGCTGGAGGAACTCAGCAGGTAAGGCAACATCCGTGGAAACGTTGACTGTTTGTTTCCACAGATGCTGCCCGACCTGCTGCGTTCCTCCAGCTTGTTGTATGTGTTGCTTTGACCACAACATCTGCAGTGTAATTTGTGTTTACTATAATGCAAATCAGGCTGCTGTGCGGATGTCATTATCTGTTTCCACCATAGCACAGAAGACCATCTTGTACGGCAGTCCTGAAACCTGAAGGTGAGGGAGGGACAGAATGAAAGAATATCAGCAGTTTAGAGCCACACCTCCAGCAAAGGTTCAATCTGACCTTTTCATGGAGTTTTACACCCTTGTGTTTGCACAGATTAACTGGTGTGTAAATATATGTTGCATTTTGGGTAGGGCAATGGAAAAGTGAGGAGAATAAAATTGGCTGGAATAGTATTAGTATTTAAAAACAAAATAAGAGCTGTCATTGACTGTAAAGGGTTCTAAAAGATATTATACCAGAAGTGTCAAGTTTGTCTCGATAGGTGCTGCCTGACCAATGGAGTGTTTTGCAAATCTTTTTAATTGAGGACTTAGTTAATGGTTGTTTGTATAACACACTTGCTTATTTTGCCTGCAGTTTTAAAATTTATTTCCTAATGATAGAATATTTTTTAAAAAGCTATAGACATGAGAACTTGCCATGTCAATGAAATCAGCTGCAACCCTGGATCTACTCAGTGTATCCCTGTGTCCTGGAGATGTGATGGTGAACAAGATTGTGATAATGGTGGAGACGAAGAGAACTGTAGTAGGTCGCAATGCCGATACAAGAGCTGGGCATTACTTTGTCCCTTTGGGTTGGCTTTGAAGTATTGACTGTCAGGCCATTCTGTTAGAATGCCCGTTCATGAGATGTTACAGCAGGTAGAGCTGTTGCCCTTCTGCCCCAAGGAACTGGGTTTGATTTTGATTATACTAAGGGCCATGCACACTTCACTCCGGTCATGTGAGATTCCTGCCATAATTTTGTAGATTAGTTGGCTACTGGAACCTTCCCTAATAGGTTCATGGCAAAGGTGATCAGGAGTTGATTGTACGTGAGAGTAAGTTCCTAGAAAATGTGAAAATGGATGTAATGGAGTTGCTCCCTGGGGAGACAGCACGGTCTGAGTGCTCTCCATTCAGTTGGGACTGACATTGATACGACACATCGATGTTGAGCAGCAATTGCTCTTCATGCTTCAAGTGGTGACAAAACATAAAGTGAGTGTAAATGCTAGCTGACTTCTACAATGTTAACGTTTCCTTCTGTTTTTAAAAGCTTCAGCCTGCTTCAATCAGAAGCTGGTAGACATTGATACAGCGATAACTGTGGTCAATTCCTGCGTCAGGGTTGGTCTTAAAAGTCATAGAGCACCACAGAACAGAAACAGGCCCATCTCGTCCATGCCAAACTATTATTGTGCCTAAACCCCTTCAATCTGATCCTGAACTTGAACCATAGCCCATCTATTTTATTTATCCAAGTTTCCTGAATGCTGAAAATGAACCCACATTCATTTCTGCTGAGAGCTGATTCAACACTATCACCTCCCTCGGGGTGAAATTCCCCTTAAGTGTTTCACCCTTCACCCTTAACCAATGACCTCTAGTTCCAGTCTCTCAGTGGAAAAAAACCTATTTGTGCTTACCTTATCTATACTCAAATTTTGTATACAGTTGGCCCTCCTTATCCTCGGGTTCTGCGTGCGCGGATTAACCAACCATGGATTGGGAAAACCCAGAAGTCAAGCATTGTTCGCCTTGTCTCAGTCGTTCGCTACTTGTGTTGTGAGCGAGAGGAAGGGAGTTGTTTAAGGCTAGTAAGGGATGGCTGGCACTGGTATACTGATCTGTTGGGCCAGATGTATTGTCATATCTGCCTTATACCAGGGATGAGAAAAGCATTGTAGCCCCATACATTTTCTGGGGTCACGGACTTAACAAATGTAAGTCGTTCGTTTAATTTTCTTTGATTTTAATTCATTTCCAGTGTTCATTTTTAAGTTAAACATTATTTTTAGTTCAATTATTTATATCTCTTTTAATTGTTTTTAAATGCTTTTGATTTATAAAAGATATTTAACGGTGGTTTAAAGGCCTTTGACAACAGCAAATTGCTGAAAGGTCATCAGGGTTGCTCACATGAGGTTCAGTTGCTTTTCACAACCAGTTGATTTCATTGGCTGGTGTGACAAAAGTCTTGGAGGCAATTTGGTGTGTGGTGGTGCTGACTGACCCATCAGTTGATAGAATTTACAGAATGGTTAAAATACCAGAGGCTGCCATTTAGCCCATGAGGTCTACACCAAATCGATTTAAGATCATTCAGATTATTACCACCACTCATCCCTCTGCCAAAACTACAACTGAATCTGCCTTCTCTACTCCCTGGACAGAATGTCCATAACCTAAACAATTCCTATGTGATGGTGTGTGTCGGGGATGGGGGGGTGGTGGGAATCCTCTAGTTTTATTTGGATCTTCTGCCAACACATTAATTTTGTGTCTGTAGTGCTTGATCTGCCAGGCCTCTCCTTCCCTAGAGAGTTGCACCCATAATCATGCATAGACTGAACCAGTAGTTCATAGAGGTTTATGAGCTCAGTAACAGTGAGGTAATCCGAATGAACATGAGGCTCCTCCTGCCTGTATTTTCTATTAAGTATATAGTACATACATTGTTGTGAGTGCCATTGAGTTGTTGACTCATGGTGACCCTATACAGAGTGTAGTTGTCCATAGGGTTTTCAAGATATAGAAGTAGATTGCCAGGCCTTTCCTCAACAGTACATAAAAAACCATAGATAATTCAGTTTTATTTTAGCCCCTTTAGAATTGTGCTCTCTAATTCATTGTGACTCTTCTCAATCTTAATTTAAATTGTCTCGCTCAGCTCATCGAGTACTATTTGGGAAATAAAGCTGAGAACATCTTTAAGTCATGTGTGCATATTATTTATTAAACACTTTAATAAAAATAGACTGGAATTTCAAGAATAAATATAATTTTCTGTATAATGCAGCAAAATCAGTCAAAGTTAAAATAAAACTTGGTCAAAAGGACAGTGACAAAAGTCGTGAGAAAGGAAAAGGTAGGAAACGGTTGGTTTGTACTAAAATCAAGCCCGTCATTAGTGATGATGACCAAGATAACAATAAGTTTTCGATTAGGGTGATTTATTATTGTAGAATTTTGCTTGAAAGGCATTTTGAAATTTAGAAATGTTCACTGTGCAAACTATTTATATATAATCTAGGTATCTTCAGTTGAGGCATTACGAAATGACCACTAAGGTCATTTACTCCATAAAAGTAAGTTTTCCTGAATGGTGTCTGTCTGCTTGGTATATTTTTTTCTCTGTTATCCTGCTCTTCCCCGCCCCCACCCATTCACAGTCCGTTGTCAAAATTTGTAAATTAAGTGATTCCGTTTTTTACAATTGCATTGAAGCATCTGACTTGAAAACGTATACTGTCCAGCTTGAGCTGTTACACATGACTTGAGTCCATTGTTGTGTATTGTTAAAGTCAAGTTTTCTTTAATATTCCCATCATTGGAGGCTTGAACAAATAATGACACATCCTGTAACAATAACTTTGTGGATTATTAGCAATAAGAGGATTACATTTAATAAAGTGGCTTCAATTTTTTGTTATTATAAAAGAGTGAGGAAAATTTATATTAGCTTTAGAAATACATACCAAAAAGTTCTTTTCAGTATTTTTTAAAACTGGTCCTGGATTCACAGGCTGCAAATGAGGCATTGGTGACATCAAACTGAATTTGCATTCTGTTGGAATTTAGGCTGTAAAAGAGCAATTGTTTTGAGAAAGGTTTGGATCTTCTATTGAGATTGGCCTTCCTCCTGGCAGAACAATGTGTCAGATTTTTCTGCCAGAATGTGCTTGTAAATACTGTCAAGGTCACAACTTCTTAGAAAGGACAGATGTTATAATTTGTCTGTGTACATGTTTTACTCCCTCTGTGTATTTCCAAAGAGTCATGCATAATAGTGTGATGGTAATAATATAAGAACCAACTCATGGTCATAAGGACATGAATTGCAACTTATAAAGCGGCAAAATATTAACACTGCTATCAGTAATCCAGGTTTCTGCACATCATATTTGGGAAACGACTGTACTAATCTACCACAAGCTGAAAATGCTCTCTAATCAGGCAACATTAGTGCAGAAAGAAATGGAATTAACTTATCAGTTCAAGGTTAAGATCTAGTCACATTGAATGAAAGAAATGTATTATATACATTTATTTTTTAAAAAATTCAACAAGACTAAAGTAATCAAAAGCTCCTATTCTATCACCTTTGTGGAAGATTTCATCTTTGAAAATAGCTTGTCTTTCCTATAATTCTGAACTATAAATATTCTGGTAAAAAGATATTCAGTAATTTGCTTTTCTTAGATGGAATGAACTTTAACACCTCAATTCTTTTAAAACATTCTACTACAATTGAACGTAAGCAGCAGTGAATCATTTTATGAATAATTTGGGATGGGGACTATATTGCGAACTAAGTCTCTAAAGAATTGGTTGCACGTGATGGTGGGTATTCTGATCTCAGAAGTTGCATGTATTTTTTTTAAATCAGATGAATATTATGCCAAATGTATCAAGATTAATCTGATATACAAGTGTTTTCAATTGTATGAAAATGTAAAACTCGGTCTTTTTTCTCTTCCTCAGGACCAATCTGATATCAGTGGAAGTGAAGATGAATGAACTAATAAAAAGAATGTGAATTGCTTCATGGACAAATCTTTGTTTCAGTAACTTTACCAACTGTTTTGTTGCACAGCTACTTATAATTTCTCCTTCCCTCCTTCTCACTTCCTTGGATTGTCTTTTTATTGAAAAGTAAATCTGTTAGGAGAACAGTATACAGTCGGCCCTCCGTATCCGTGAATTCAACCAACCGCGAATCGTGAAAACCCGGAAGTGCTCTTCCAGCACTTGTTGTTCGAGCATGTAGAGACTTTTTCTTGTCATTATACCCTAAACAATGCAGTATGACAACTATTTACATAGTATTAGGTATAATAAGTAATCTAGAGATGATTTAAAGTATCGGGAAGATGTGCGTGGGTTATCATGCATCAGGATTGACAAAAATCAGATATTCTCTTACTAAGTAAGTCAGAACATGTACACCCGGTATTATTTAGTGTCAGTTAGTCAAATGTTTGTCCTAGTATATAGTATATATTTTACCTTTCTATGCATATAAAACACTTAAGGAATGTTTCAGCGCCGGGCTCGGGAACCGTTCCCGAGCGTGAGCCAGTGATAGACCACTTTCGAGTGCACTCTCCATCTGTGATGGGTTGACGTGCAGGATCAAAAACTCAAAACCCCAAAACCCAATAATTAAACCACTGTGTTGTTTAGTAATAATTGTAGATTTCATCGGGGCAAGGCATTTCTCACTTTATCCTATTAAATTGTTCCGATCATTGACCGACGTAGCCTAACGCTTTTCCAATGACCGATGGTGTTTCACCTCTTCCGATCGCTTAATTATTTCCACTTTATTTTCGATCATGATTATTTTCGTGAACAGAAACACTGAGGATTCGGAGCTCTGGCATCGGGTCGTAATGTCCACCGCACTGAGACAGGTCTGGGGTTCCACTGGTTCCAAAGATCCACCACATTGAGACAGGTTGAATAAGGGACTTGAGCATCCGTGAATTTTGATATCCGTGAGGGGTCCCGGAACCAATCCCTTGCAGATAAGGAGGGCCGACTGTATAATCTTTAGTTTTATGCAAGCATGAGTGAAATTTGTTTCATATGCACATCCCTTTTTAGTTAATTTGTTTTGAAAATATTGTTTTGCAACCAGTGCTGGTAATAAGCTTTTCCTTAAGTGTACTTAATTCTTGCTTTCTTTGCGCAATGTCTTTGGTATAACTGATTGCCTAAGGCAAATAAAATCTAATTCAGTTGTAAAGGGTAAACTTTTTTTGTCTGTGTTCATTTGAGCACTAATTAAAAATTTAGCAAGATTAGGAAACTTAATGAGGAATCCTGAAAATGTTATTTTGTATTGCCACTATTGAGCTCAAGATTAAAGGTCATCTTATGAAAAAGTTGTAAAGGTGTATTTTGTGACTTCCTTGTGAATTATTTTTAAGCTTTGTGTAAAAAGTTACACAGAATTAATGTATCGAGTAACATATTGAAGTATGTGGAAATGGGTGGCAGTTCAACCACATTCTTACATCTGGATGGCATTGTGACAGTTCTAATTGTGGGAAATGAAATTCAGCTTTTCTTAAATATGACACTGATCTCTATGATGTACTCAGTTACAGGAAACTTCACTTGTCTTGAGTCTTTGATGCCTGTTCTTCATTATCAGAAAAAAATAGAGCAGATCACTTTTCCACTTGAACTCAAAAAGACCCTCTTTTTTAAAAATACAACTTTGAACAGTTATTTAGGAAAGAACCTTGGCAATACTAAAATTAAATGTAGCTTGAATGTATGAGGGTGATGGTACATTTATGGGGATTTCTTTAATAGTTTGAATTCAAATTGTGGTTATAATTTTATTTTGTTATTGGTTTCTTGCATTTTCTCATTGTAATTGCTTGTGAAAGTTTTGATCTATCAATATGTCAGAGAAGTGTATTTTAAACTTGCCAATAAAAATAATAAATCTACAAAATGCCATGCAGCATTTTTATTATTTATATAATTTAAGAATATTATGTTTTTTCAGTATTGTAATTATTTGTCTTGAATACACTCCACTCACTGTCTTTTGTTTTTATACATTAGGAATTTTGAACACCTGATACATAGCTGTTTTTTTATTTCACTTGGAATGAATCACAAGTATTAAGCTAAAAATCATATCTGGAAATACATGGATTTTGGCTGCCAGTGACTAGTGGTGTTCCTCAGGGGTCAGTTTTGGGACCACTGCTTTTGACATTGTTTGTCATTGATTTGGATAATGGAATTGATGGCTTTGTGGCAAGGTTTGTGGATTATATGAAGATAGTTGGAGGGGTAGGTAGTGCCGTGGAAGCAATGCAATTGCAGCAGGACTTGGACAAAGTGGAAGAATGAGCAAAAAAAAGTGGCAGGTGGAATACAGTGTTAGGAAATCTATGATAATGCATTTTGGTAAAATGAATAGTAAATGAATAAATGAATATTAATAAACAGTAAATGAATGAATATATATAAAAATGAATATATATAAATATAAAATATATAAATATAACTAAATGAACATTATTTAAATGGGGAGAAGGTGCAAACATCAGAGGAGCAGAGGGACTTGTGCAAGACTCCCAAGAGCTTAACTTACAGGTTGAGTTTGGTAAAGAAGGCAAATGCAATGTTGGTATTTATTTCAAGGGGGAATAGAATATAAAAGCAAGGAGATAATGCTGAGGCTTTATGAGACACAGGCCTCACGGAGTATTGTCAACAGTTTTGGGGGCCCATATCTTAGAAAATGTGTGATATCATTAGATAGGGTTCAGAAGGGGAAAGAAGGGGTTAACATACAAAAGCGTTTGGCAGCTATGGGCCTGTACTCACTGGAATTTAGCATGGGTTGGGGGGGGGGGAGTTTAGAAGATCTCATTGAAACCTACCGAACATTGTAAAGACTAGATAGGGTGGACGTGGAGAGGATGTTCACTGTGGTGGGGGTATACAGAACTTAAGAACATAGCCTCAAACTTGAGGGGTGTCCTTTTGGAACGGGGTAAGGAGGAACTTTTTTAAACCGAGTAGTGAATCTGTGGAATACTCTGCCATAGACTGCAGTGGAGGCCAAGTCTATGATTATATTTAAGGCAGAAGTTGCTGATCGGTCAGGGCATCAGAGAGTACAGGATTGAGTGGGATCCAGGATCAGCCATGCTGGAATGGTGAAACAGACTCAACAGACTGAATGGCCTAATTTTGCTCCTGAGTCTTATGACTATGAACCTATTTTGTACAGTCAAGACAATATATTTAATTCAACCAATCATGCAAATATTCCAAAACTACTATTTGTTTAAAAATGTAGTGTGGCTCATTTTCCTTGACCTTCATTTCTGTATTTGTAGGTCTACTTAATTTTTTTGTTAGAGATTAGAATAGTGCAGCAAAGGTAGGTTGGTCTTGCAGATGTGTAGGAGCTATCTTCTAGTATGCTTTGAGTCAGCTGTGTCTTGGAGCTTGGCCTCTGAACATGGTTATCTGTATATTGCCAGAGATGGAGGACCTTCATTGCTGCCCTAAACACCAGCAGCGTAACGGGCAGTAACTAACTACATATTGCTGCTCAGCCTTCATTCTGGATTGTGGTCACTGAACATCAAATAGGTTCTCCTTAATTCTGAAAATTATCCTTACTCTTGCATGGGAAGCTTGTTGGAGTTGAGGCACCATGTTGCAGCAGGAAAGATTGAGTAAAGTGCTGGAGTAATAAAATAACTGATTTAACCAATTTTTGATACTGTTATAGACCCATTGTTTAGTATTACGGTTTGCATGTCATCACAAAACAGATGTAATATGGAGTGGCATTCCTAAAGGCAGCTGAATTCGAGAAGGACATTTCACAGTCTCGCCTTATTTGATGAAGTCAAAGTTTTAGGATGGTTGATTAAGGTAATATTTGGTGACTGGTATTGCTCCCTGTGGTTTTCTTAGGAGCTGTCACACAGAGAAGTTTGTCTACTGTAGATCCAATACTGTAGACGCTAGGATCTCAAGCACATTGACATCTTGTTGGTGGGGGGCAGAAGAATTGTTGAAAACCTGGTACCAGAACTGATGCAGGGTCTTAACACAAAAGGTCAACAATTTAATGTATGTTATTCCCACTGATGTGGCTGGGAGAAACAAAATATCTATGTTAAACTGTCTGTACCTAAGGTCTCAATTTAACAATTAAAAGTTTCCTTTGCATCTCATAGGATCTGCATTCAAATATGTGCTGCACCATTTCTTGACAAGTGCACTCCTTCCAAGTTCCTGTATCATGCATATTAATTCTGAACAAGGAATTATTCAGCCTAGTGTGTCCAGTATGTAAATGACTTCTTTCCTCCTATTATCCCTATCTTCCAGTTGAGCTCTTGTCATTCTCAGAATGAATTATGAATTAGGTCCTTCTTTCCCTTATCCCAACTTTTTAATTATGGCTTTCACCTTCCCTTCATGTAAAGGCACCACGACATTTAAATCCTTAATTTTTAGTGATATCTTGGTGAGAGCTGCCATCTTGTTTCCTTCAATCCCAGCAAGGGCATCCAAAAGAAATGGATACATAAACCAAGACCCTGCAGACTCAATAGATGTAGAATGTCTGGCCTACAAATTGAAATGCCTGTTTTAATAGATGTCAGAACCGAGAACAAATCAAAGCACAGAAGTCCATAATCGGGGTGTAATTCTTTGACCCATTCCAGGGCTAAACTGATAGTAACCATCTCAGACATGAATACTGATACTTTGATAATCTTTTCTTAGTAGCCTCCTAAAACATAAACAAAAACAACTGATTGACCTGTCATTGGATTCTTTGAACCATCTGTGTAAAAATCCGTGTTTGCCTTTGTATATATTGCTGAACCTCCTGTGCCACTGATAAACAATCACTCCTCACCTTGATCTTTTCTTGGAGGCTTAAATCAACAATGGGCAAAGGGAAAAACCGTGAATGACTGGCAGAGAGGAAAATACCGGGACCCTATTCCACACTTTTTAAAAAAACAAGATTTTGTGTCTATTCCCATCCAGCCAAAACTGAAGACCTTACAAATGTGGTACTCCCAATATTCTACTAATGTTGCCAATATTGGATGATCAACTTTATGTCCTCTTGTGTTAATCCTATAAATCATTGGTTATAACCCTGTAACCTGCAGACACGTAAAGGTAATTCACTCACTTCTACCAATAATGCCAAAATTGGGAAATGATTTAATAGCACGACAACATGATCTCAATGCTTAAGTTTGAACTTTATCTAGGGGCTTTAAGACCGCTGGTGAAGTTGACCCCATAAGCAATACACTCATCATCAAAGATAGATCTGATCATAGCAAGATACATTTATTTAGGTGACCAATCACACCCAGTTATGTAGCTGAGTGTACTAAGGGTTTTTTTTAAAGACTTCTATATAATTTTATTCACATACACCATCCGCATTAGCCTTATGTCCATCCACATACCCAGAAACTTTACCATCGACTCTTGTTTAGGAGGCTTACTGTATAACTTTAGATCAATTCTGGGTGTAATGTTCCTTTTACAAAAAAAAAACTTGAGCTTTTGCAAAAGAAAATTTAAACCCCTACTGACATCCCCATTCCTTCACATCATTAATAGCTGTCTTTATTTTCCTAACTATTTTAAATTCCTGCCTCTTTTCCACAATGCAACTTCATCAGCATATAATGATTGGAAATGTCTGAGCAACATTTTATTAAATATTATAATCAACACTCCCCTGTGAAGTCCCATTCTCTATTTCATGCTCCTTAGTAATTGATATTCCCACCTTAACATATCTTCCTGTCACAAAATATCTTGAATTCAATTGAATATTCTTCACCTCAGAAGGTTCAAAGGTTCACTTATTGTCAAAGTATACAACTCTGAAATTCTTCTTCTCTGGGTAGCGGTGAAACGAAGAAAGTAAAATGTATACAGACTCCCAAACAGTGGTAAGGATGTCATCTATATATTTAAATGGGAGATAGAAAATGCATGCCAAAAGGGCAATGTTACAATGGTCAGGGGGGATTTCAATATGCAGGTAGATTGGGAAAATCAGGTTGGTGCTAGATTTCAGGACGGGGATTTTCTAGAATGCCAACAAGAAAGCTTTTTAGAGCAGCTCATGGTTGAGCTCACTAGGGGATCAGCTATTGTAAATTGGGTGTTGCGCAATGAACTGAATTGATTAGAGAACTTAAGGTTAAAAAAAAACCCTTAGGGGACGTGATCATAATATGATCGAATTCACCCTGAAATCTAAGAGAAGCTAATGTCAGACATTTCAGTATTACAGTGGAGTAAAGGGCACTCTATTCCATTATAGCATTAGAAAAACCATTAACAGCCCTCCTTTCTGAGATCTCCCTCCCTTTCTAGATCTTTCTCTCTCCCTCTATCAGTCTACCTACTGATATCTTTTATAAACCCACTGATTCTCACAGCTACCTAGATTATACCTCTTCCCACCCTGTCACTTGTAAAAATGCCATCCCCCTTTTCTCAGTTCCTCCATCTCTGCACATCTGCTCTCAGGATGAAGCTTTTCATTCCCAAACTAATGATGCGTCGTCCTCCTTCCCTTCCTCCATTATCATTGCTGCCCTCGCATCTCTTCCATTTTGTGCACATTTACCTTAACCCTATCATCCTGCCACCACAACAGGGATAGGATTCTTCCTGTCCTCACCCACCACACTAGCCTTCGCGTCCAACACATAATTCTCTGTAAGTTCCGCTGTTTCCATTGGGACCCCACCACAAAGCACACCTTTCCATCCCCCTTCACTTTCCACTTTCCATAGGGATCACTTCCAATGTGACACCCTTGTCCACTCGTTCCATCCCACTGATCTCCCTCCTGGTACTTATCCTTGCAAGCAGAACAAGTGCCACACCTGCCCCTATACCTCCTCCTTCACTACCATTCAGGGCCCCAAACTGTCCTTCCAGTTGAGGTAACACTTCACCTGTGGGTCTACTATCCAGTGCTCCCAATGTGGTCTCCTGTATATCAGTGAGACTGGATGAAGATTGTTAGACCGCTTCACCGAGCACCTACACTCTGTCCATCAGAAAAATGGGATCTCCATGTAGCAATACCTATACCTTTTATTCCATTTGAATAGCCTCCAACCTGATGGCATGAACATCAATTTCTCGAAATTCCGGTAATTGACATCTCTCCCTACTTCACCATTTCCCCATTCCTGTTTCCCTCTCTCACCTTATCTCCTTACCTACCCATCACCTCCCTCTGGTGGCTCTCCTCCTTCCCTTTCTTCCTTGGTCTTCTATCCTCTGATATCAGATTCCCCCTCCTGCAGCCCTCTATCTGTTTCATCAATCAACTTCTCAGCTCTTTACTTCACCCCCTCTCCCTCCTCCGGTTTCACCTGGCACTTGCCACCTTGTACTTCTGCCCCTTCTCCCCCACCTCCTTTCTCTGACTTCTCCCCTTCCTTTCCAGTCCTGAAAAAGGGTTTTGGCCTGAAAATTCAACAGTTTACTCTTTTCCACAGATGCTGCCTGGCCTGCTGAGTTGCTCCAGCATTTTGTGTGTGTTGCTTTGGATCTCCAGCATCTGCAGAATTTCTGTCATTCAATGTGGTTCTTTAGTGTTATTTTCCTTCCTTCCTCAGCTTCTAACCCTAAAGCTTTGTCACATTGCTTACTATTTTTACAAAACACCGAGTGTCCAATCTCTTAAAGATCTTGCACCCACAATGTCTCCTAATGCAATTTTGAAATCCTTAGTTAACCTAATTGGACTGATATCACATACAGGTCTACATTCAAAACCCAACAAAACCTTAAGCGCTTCCTTCCTTCTTTTATTTAAATCCTGTCTACTTGCCTTCATCACCGGATGATAAGCCACTACAAACCCCAATTCATCACTTACATTTCTGTTTCTCGGAAACCGGCCATTCGCCTTCCTCCTTACAACTCCTATCGCCCAAAACCACCTCCCGTTCACTACTTCCATCTTCGTCATCTCTTCCTGCTATCTCTGCTCCCCTTCCAGCCGAGAACAACTCCCAACATCAGGCTCAGTCAAATTTCAATCCAATGTGTGATGGAAAATGGAGATGAGCGTATCAGGATCAAAACTGAGGAACCATCGAATTGCAAATCGAGAACAAATGTGTGGAAGAGTTGAAGTCATATAAAAGGAAGTAAGCAATCCCAAAAACCATCAAATTGGAGTAAAGCCTTGCAGACTTGCTACATCTGGTCAAAATGTTAGCTGTTAAACAACTAATGGAACAAAACGTCATCACAAGTATCTCATCTTTCATAATGGTAGAATGTAGCATGTGTGCAGAGGATAAGACCGATGTGTTTGCATCGACCTCTATCCTGAAATGACCCGGGGAGACACTACTTACTTTTGAAGTCCTCAGCATCACAAATACTGATCTTCAGCTAATTAAATTAATTCAATATGATACCACTCTCCCATTCTCCTCCAAAGTACGTGAAAATTTTACTTCTATGAAGTCTCTGTTCTCTGTCCAGGAACTTCCTAGAGGGTACAAAAGAGAGTTCTGGACAATTTTATACTGAAGCACTCAATCTGAATCTCAAATTAAACTGCATGTCATTGAAAATTTTCAAAACTCACTAATTTTTGGGAGAGTACCAGAAGAATGGAAAGAGAGGATGACAGAAGGCAGGGAACTATTGACTAGGAACTTTAACAACTTTTATTAACAAATTGCTAGAATTAATAATCAAAAAGGAAATACATAATCATTTAGAAAATCTGTACATAATAAAACCTAGTCGATATACTGTGATGAAAGGAAGGCATTTTTTGCCCAAATTCTTTAAGGATATGACAGGGGAACTTAATAGAAAGGTAACCTGTAGATGTAGTGTATTTTGATTTTAAAAAGTCATTTGACAAGGTGCTACATATAATCATAGAACTGTACAACATTGAAATAAGGCATTTGACCCAATTCAACCAGGCCAGTGAGTGGGCACCCTTCTGTATTAATCCCATTTCGCAGTACTTGGTCCACAACTCTCTGTGCTTAAACAATTCAAGGGCTCATCTAGACATTCCTTAAGCAAACTCAGCAATCCAATTTCAATCAACTCTCAAACATGGCATTCCAGGCACTTGCCACTTTTTGGGTGAAAAAGGATCCCTCCCCCCTCTAAATCCCTTCCTCCTTACCCTAAACCAATGGACTCAAATTTTATCTACCTCTGACATGAGCAAAATCGATCTGAAAGAAAATACATAGCACTGGAGATAATCCAAAGGAGATTCACCAGGCTAATGTCTGGCATGAGAGGGCTGTCCAGTCAAGAGAAATGAGACAGTTTGAGTCAGTACTCCATAGAGATAAAAAGAATAAAAGATGAGTTATTTTTTAGATCCTGAGAGAGCTTGACAGGGCAAGCCCCAAAATGTTTTAATTAATTGAAGAACCATGAACCAAGGGACACAGTTACAAGGAGCTGGTCATTGATAAGTGAGGTGTATTGAACATTCTTCTTGCAGAGGGTAATAGATCTCTGGAATTCTCTACTTCAGAGTGTGATAGAGATCAGATCGTTAGATATATTTAAGGTAGAGTCAGATAAATATTTGAAAGATCGACAACTTAAAGGCCATGGGAAACTGGCAGAGTAACAATCAACAAAGATCATATTGAATGACAAGCTTGGTTTGAGGGGCCAGATATCCTACTTGTGCTCCTATATTCTAGTGTTCATGTGTGTTCTGTGACTGTGGAGAACTATCATTCTTTATTATTCATACTTCCTCTGCAGCATTTGTCATGCTTGTTAATTGCATTCGTACCCAACATCTCAACACTATTGCCATTAGAAAACACATTAATATTCACATTTATCCAAATAATGTCTCATTCTACTGCTTTTTGCTTCCTTAGCACATGCTAATTTATTACTTTGCTTATCTGGCAGAATTTCTTCCAGCTAGATGGATGAATGAAAAAAAGGACAGCTATGAGGAAGGGAATGATTAGATTAGAGCAAGTTAAAAGATCTTCTACAGAAGCACAGTGGAGTGATTACATCATGGCCTGGTATGGACACACCAGTACACAAGAATGGGAAAGCCTACAATAAGTGGTGGATACAGGCCAATTCATCACAGCAAAAGCCCGCCGCACCATTGTGTACATCTGCAAATACTGCTGCTATAAGAAAGCAGCATCCATGATGAAGGACCCCCAACACCCAGGCCATTGATCTCTTCTTGCTGGAAACATCGGGAAGGAGATACCGGAGTCCTACGGCACTTATCACTTGGCATAAAACACACACAGACTTGTAACCTCCCATCCAAACCAGCAAAGCCTCCTGGGATTTCATAGGTTCCATTTTGTCACATTACATTTGACAAAAAATACAAATTTATAAAGACTTCAGGGTTAGAGAATACACACTATCCTCGTTATATGCGTCTTCAGCCTATGCGGATTCACAGTAATGCAGGGAACCTATTTCTACCAATGTCTCTTTATATGCGTCCAAAACTCACAGTTATGAGAGGAGCACCGCTTTCCCGCCAATACAAGTCACGTGCGCGCGCCTCACTATCTCACTCCCACCAGTCCCGCATTGCTTTTGGCAGGTTGTGGATGCGCGATCTTGCGCTCTTAAACTTTTTTTGGTTTTACCTACAGTACAGTGATTTTGTGCTTGAAATGTTTAACTGTGCCTCCTAAGCGTCCGATGTCATGTCTTGGGCCATCAATCGAGCGGCAGAGAACCGCTTTAACATTTGAATAAAAGTTGGAAATTATGAACAGCACGGCATCAGCTGAAGGTAACACAGCTCTGGGCCGCTAGTGCTTGACAATGCGCCAGCCCATCCTAAACATTTGGGCAGCATTCATCCTAACAGTACGTTTCCTGCCGCCTAACATAACATCGCTGATTCAACCACTCGACCAAATTGAGATCCATATCCAAGGCGTATTTTTTTCTTTACGGCGAACTATTTCAGATGCTGCAAGCAATAGACGATTTTGAAAATCCCGGGAGTGTACGAATGGTGGAAGTCGGAACCCTTGGTACAAATGCCGATGGACATGGACCCAAGCTTAGAAGGGAGTCAGCGTTTCAGTCGTTCCCTGCCGTCAACCCTTCTTCCCTACAAACAGATTTAGGCTGAAAAGCAAAATGCTGCCAAGCAAACAGCCCTCACCACTTTCTTCAAACCGGTGTCATCTCCTGCTCCTGGCAGTTCTAAGAGTTTTGTGAGTCTTCCTTCACCCCTTGCTGTGCTTGATATGATCCTGACAACCACAACCATCCACCTTATCCATGTAAAACTGCCCGACACCACAACCACCACTCATCTCCCGGAGTGAACACACCTGGTGCGTACTGTACACCCTAGTATGTTAACTTTCTGTGATTTATTATGTTGAATATTACCTTAAATTGATTAAATACAATACGAATTTTGTCTTGTACTGCTTTTGTGTCATATTGGGATGAAAATGTGAATAAATTACAGATAAAACATATTTAGGAAGCCCTCCGGAACGCATCCCTGTTTTCTCCATTTAAACAATTACTCACATTACGCATTTTCACATTATACATCGACTGCAAGGAAGGTATCCCCCGCGTGTAACGAGGAGAGGGTGTATTTCCACACTTTTTTGTTTGGTCCCCACCACAAACTGCAATGTATAAATATTTACAGCGCTGAGGATCTGATGGAGACTGTTCACTTGGTGGCGTGGCTCCACTTTGTCTTCATGATTTGGCATCTATACCATCATCTGAATCTTCTTCATTCAGCCCATTTGCTGCTGAAATGCTCATTCAAATTGTTAATAGATTTTTCTAGGTAAATCTAGGGTCCAATTTGAAAATTTCACTGTAATTATTTAATTTCATACTCTCAAAAAAATCTAAGGCATTAAGATATTAGATTTCATTTCACTAAGTACATACAGTATCACCTAACAAACTGTAAACATCCATTACTCGTTTAAAACTCATTTGTCTATCTGCTTAACTACAAACAGCACGTGATAAAGCATTAGAATACAAGGATTCAAAAGAATCAGCGCATTCGATGCTGCATTCCCAAACCATTTCCACAAAATAGTTCCGTGCAATTTGGAAACTTACTTATCTATAACCCAGACACTGACATTTTCAATCATGTAACTTTAAGCTCCACATTGAAACCTAGTCACCGAGAGAAATATTTTGGTTCCATCCAAAAGGTAAAAGATGAAAAATCAGTTAGCATCGGAGGAATTCTTGAAATTAGGGAAGAGACCAGATGACGAAAATTAATCTATTAGTTTTCATCAAGTGGTTATGAAAACCTTATTCCCGCCCCTGCTGCTGCCTGGCTCGCTCGGGTTCCTGCAGCAAATCGCTGCAGCAAATTCCCAACGTGTACGATATCCAATGGAAATAACGATATCGATAGGGTGCGTGACAGAGTCATTGCTCAACAAATCGGGATTTGAGGCGCGCAACAACCAATGGATGGTTGTTACGATCGAAAAGAAAATTGATAAAAACCAGTGGTTTGTATTTTTCCGTTTAGATGTGTTTTCCGAATGGGGGAATGGAGGCAGAAATGGTATATATTGCCCTTGGCTATGGGCTCCCGCTTTTGGATTCCTGCTTCAGGTGAAAGCAGTGACGTGATTTCATTTCGGCTGGTTATATTGCTGCTGGCAGCTTGTTCCCATTTGCCCAGCTGTGTAAATGGTAAGTAGTGTCATTTTTGTTTCTAACTGGTAGTGGCGTCAGCCGAGAGGAAATTAGCTTAAACAATATCGGGGGCGGGAAAAGCCATTTATTCCAATGGAGTCGCAAGTGAATATTAGATTGTAACATTTTCTTGTAAACGGCGCTTTAGACACCTTATAATTTTTCGATGAACTTTGATAGCCATGGTAACCATATTACCTTATTTGCAGGCAATGTAACTTGCGCTTTGTTTTCAACATAAGTTGCAAACGCTCTACTCCAAAGTCAGTAAGTCAACAGAATAAATAGGTGCCAGCACGATGCATAATCTAAAGAACGTATCAATTGATGAGTCTTTCTGGAAGAAATACATGCACCCAGCCTGCACTTTAACCTCTTGTACTGGTGTCAGTTTCTTGGTAAGCAGACTCCCAATCTATTCCTCAATTTGAATTGTGGAGTGAAAGAAAGTGAAAATAGGCTGCTGGGAAGTCAGTCTTTACCCTAGTGGCAAGATGATTCGTGTCTCATTTTCTTTCTGAAGTAACCGAATATTTTGAAATATATTTTATTTCTTCTTCACTAATTCAGCAACAAAGGAGGCGTGGGTCACGCAAGTATTAACAGTTAGAGGAAATTACATTATTAGATTCATACAAAGAATAAAACACAAACAGAAATAAACAAAATAATACTTATCAGCTTATGACTAAACTGAACTAATGTGTCCGACAGCTTCATATAATCTCCTCTTTCTCTCAGTGCTGGGTCCTGATCCAACCCACAAGAAGACTTTAACTTGCAGAGAGAAGTTGCCCCTTTTATGCCTTTCAACGTAATCACAGCACCAGGCTGTAGCTATTCCCTTGTGACCTTCAGCCAAGGCATTAAAGACAAAAACAGGAGGTTTTGCAGAACAACATTTTTTTTTACACCGTTATCTATTCTCGAAGTTTTTAAGCAGTACTTCCATTCGTTCTCGAAGGATTCCAAGTTGACACCATTTTGAGTTGCATTTTGCTCATAACCGCGGGGGGGGGGGGGTTAATATGAACTCTTTCCTTACAGAAGTGAAGTTGGATACAGTTGCTTTATGGGAGCATTAACTATGGGTGAATTGGAGCTTGGATCACAATAGGAATCATAGACTAGTCTAATTGACCTGGAAGCTGATGAAACCTGAGTGATGCAACTAGGGGGTCAAAGCCTGAGAAATGGGCACACATTTTAGGCCCTTTGGCCCTACTTTATCCTTCAACATTTTGGCTGAAAATCTTGGCTCCATCCCTCCACTCCCTTCATATCCAGAAGTCTTTCAAACTGTTTTTAAATGTATTTGCTAACTGAGCCCCCACTACCCTCCAGTGACTTCTAAAGCTTCATCACAGTCTCATCATTTCTGTGATTGTGATGTAAATGATTCAGCTAGTGGCATTGCCTTCCCTACATTCAAGACAACTTAAGACCTATAAGGAATTTGTATTATCAAGATTTCCTCCCATTCTTTCAAAATCTGGAGTGTACAAGCCGACTCTCTTGGGACAATGCCCCAGCGTGGTCTCACCAAGATCCTATGTTATTACCATATTTACCCCTACTGCTACATTCAAATTCCATTGTAAAGGCTAAGGTATCATTTGTTGCCTTATTTGGTTGCTGCACCTGTGTGTCTGGCTGTGTTATGTTTCCAAGGACATTTGTTCCCTTTGAGTATGCTCTGTTTCTGCCTCCGTAGATTGAACCACTTTGAGACAAATTTTCCTTCAGTTTTGATCCCCTGTAATTACACCTTGAAAGGGGAAGTTAAATTACTAATCACATTTAACTCAATAGATGCCTTCTGAAACTTGCTCTTCATTTGGTTATGCATCTGTTCTGGGAAGAAATGCTTACTGTGTTCTAGACCTATACAGTGCAATCCATTCTAATGGAAATGAGATGGTGCTGAAGATTGTAGATATGTTTGATGCTTGGTTCAAGACTTATTTTGTAACAGAAAAGAATGATGAATCAACATATAGGAGAGGAGTCCAGGTATGTCTCGAGAGACTGGATTTGCCATTTGTAACTAGCTTGCTGCATATTGATAACTCTTCATTTTGTATTCTGAGTTGGTGACGGTACCTGTGATCAAACTTCATAAAACATTGCTGTATTCAAGTTCAAGCTAGAAGATATTAAAGATTCTTAGAATAAGTTCAAAGTAGATGTATGTCACCATGTAATCCTGAGAGTCATTTTCTTGTGGGTGTACTCAACAAATATGGTCAAATGTGATGGCAAAATGTAGTATTAATGGCAAGACTCCTGGCAGTGTGGAGGATCAGAGTGATCTTGGCCCCGAGTCCATAGGACACTCAAAGCTGCTGTGCAGGTCGACTCTGTGGTTAAGAACGCATACGCTGCGTTGGCCTTCATCAGTCATGGGATTGAGTTTAAGAGCTGAGTGGTAATGTTGCAACTATACAGGACCTGGTCAGGCCCCACTTGGAGTACTGTGCTCAGTTCTGGTCACCTCACTATAGGAAGGATGTGGAAACTATAGAAAGGGTGCAGAGGAGATTTGTAAGGATGTTGCCTGGATTGGGGAGCATGCCTTATGAGAATAGGTTGAGTGAATTTGGCCTTTTCTCCTTGGGGTGATGAAGGATGAGTGGTTACCTGATAGAGGTGTATAAGGTGATGAGAGGCATGGATCGTGTGGATATTCAGAGGCTTTTTCCCAGGGCTGAAATGGCTAACATGAGAGGGCACAGTTTTAAGGTAGTTGGAAGTAGGTACAGAGGAGATATCAGGGGTAAGTTTTTTTTTTATAAACACGGAGTAGTGAGTGCATGGAATGGGCTGCCAGCGATGGTGGTGGAGGCAGATATGATAGGGTCTTTTAAGAGACTCCTGGATAGGTACATGGAGCTTAGAAAAATAGTGAGCTGTGGGTAACCCAAGGTAATTTCTGAAGTAAGTACATGTTCAGCACAGCATTGTGGGCTGAAGGGCCTGTCTTGTGCTGTAAGTTTTCTATGTTTAAATCTATAGAATAGAAGCTGTAACAGAATCAATGAAAGATCAACCAACTATGGTGTTCAATGACCACAAGCAGTGCAAATGGAAATATAAATAGTAATACATATAGAGGATCTGAGATGAAAAATCCTTGAAAGTGAGTCCATTGGTTGGGGGAATATTTCAATGATGGGACCATTGAAGGTTATCCCCTTTTGTTCAAAAACCTGATGGCTGTGGGGTAGTAATTGTTTCTGGACCTGGTGGTATGAGTTTTAAGGCTCTTGTGCCTTCTTCCTGATGGCACTAGTGAGAAGAGCGCATGTCCTGAGTGGTGGGGATCTCCGATGATGGATGCTGCTTTCCTACGACAGCATTCCATGTAGATGTGCTCAATGTTTGGGAGGGCTTTACCATGATGTATTGAACTGAATATTCTGCTTTTTGTAGGACTTTCTGTTCAAGGACATTGGTATTTCCATACCACAGTGTAACACAGCCAGTCAATACACTCTCCACTATAAATCTATAGAGGTTTGCCCAAGTTTTAGATGTTGTGCCAAATCTCCGCAAACTCTTAAGGAAGAGGCACTGCCGTGCTTTCTTTGTAATTGCACTTGTGTGCTGGGCACAAGATGGGTCCTCTAAATAGTAGCACCAAGGAATTTAAAGTTGCTGACCCTCTCCACCTCTTATCCTCTAATGACCTCTGGTTTCCCTCTCCTGAAGTCTATAATCAGTTCCTTGGTCTCACTGACATTGAGTGAGAGGTTATTGTTATGACACCACTTAGCCAGATTTTCAGTCTCCCCTCCTATATGCTTTGATTTGGCCCACAACAGTGGTGTTGTCAGCAAACTTGAATATGGCATCAGAACTGTGCTTGGCCATACAGTCATGAGTAGATCAAGGGGCTAAGCACACAGCTGTTTGGTGCAAATACTGATCGGGATTGTAGAGGAGGTGCTGTTGCCAGTTGGAACTGGCTGGTGTTTGCAAATGAGGAAATCCAGGATTCAATTGCACAAGGAGGTATTGAGGTAGGGTCTTGGAGCTTATTGATTAGTTTTAAGGGTATGATGGTATTGAATGCTAATTTGTAGCTAATAAAGAACATCCTGATGTATGCACCTTTGCTGTTCAGATGTTCCAGGGTTGAGTGAAGAGCCAATGAGATGGCATCTGCTGTTGACCTGTTTCTCTAGTAGGCAAATTGGAGTGGACACAAGTCACCTCTCTGGCAGGGGCTGATATGTTTCATCACCAACCTCTCAAAACACTTCGTCACTGTGGATGGAAGTGTTACTGGACAATAATCATTGAGGCAGATCACCGTGCTCTTCTGCTTGAAGCAGGTGGATAGCACACACTGCTGCATTGAGAGGGTAAAGATCTCAGTGACTGCACCAGCCAGTGGATTAGCACAGGTCTTTAGTAGGTAGCACATCAGGTCTAATTGCTTTTTGTGGGTTCACCCTCCTGAAAATAGCCTGCATGTCAGCTTCAGACTCTGAAATCTTATTATTGGTGGATGTGGGAATTTGTGATGGTTCCTCCAGGTTCTGATGGTCAAGTGAGTTCATCTTGAAGTGAAGTCCTGTTGTCTCCCATGTCACTTGATTTGACTTTATAAGAGGTGATAGTATTCAAGCCCTGCCACAACTGCCGAGCGTCCTTCGTTGATTCAAGTCTAGTCTGAGTTTCCACTTCACTTGTAAGTTGGCTTTCCAGCCATTGTACTTGGACCCCTTGTAACTTTATTGGTCTCTACACTTTGAAAACCTCTAATCTGGCTCTCAGCAAATATTGAATCTCATTTTTCAACTAGGGGTTCTGACTGGGGAAAACTTTGAATGATTTACTCGTCTACAGCTGTTTTAATAAACTCCATTACAACCATGGCAATTTCATTCAGATCTCTAATTGAGTGTTTGATCATGGCTCAGTCCACCGACAAAGCAATCCTGTGACCACTCCTTGTTGTTCTGATCTCAGGACCATTGCTCTGTAGCCTCCGCCTGTATCCGTGTGGGCAAGGAACCGTAGGCATTCCTTATCTTAGTATAACAGTGGTGTAGTATGTCAGGACCTCTAGTGATGATGGTAATTGGACAGGGTTTTCTTCAAATGAGCTTGGTTGAAGTCTTCGACTGTGGTTTAAAATGCTTCAGCATGGACTGTTTCTTGTCTGGAGATGGCATTTGGCAGTATTGTGAGCACTTGATTATACCTGGCCACTGTTGGTATGTAAACTGTGGTCAGGATTACAGAGCAGATCTCCTCGGGTAAATAGAATGAACTAGGTAAATAGAATTTTTGGAAGAATGTTTTGCAGACCACAGAACATCGGCGAGATTCAAGGCTTCAAGCAGAAGTGTTGTTCTAAATTGCACATCTTGTAATTCATTGTTATTTTTTCAGGTGACCTGGTTTGTCATCCAGATGCATTCACTTGCTCCAGTGACAGATGTGTTTCCAAAACATTTGTCTGCAATGGTGTAGATGACTGTGGTGATGGAAGTGATGAAGGCAGCTATATTCCACACTCCTGTGGCTCCCGTGAGTTTCGGTGCAATAGTTCTGAATGTATCCCCCTCAGCTGGTTGTGTGATAGGCACACAGATTGTGCTGACCAGTCGGATGAATCTCCAGACCGTTGTGGGCATGTGCTGCCCACAGTTGTGATTTGTTCTCCTACAGACTTCCAGTGTGATTCTGGTGAATGCATTCATCATCTCCGATCCTGCGATGGTGATAGTGACTGCAAAGATGGAAGTGATGAAGCCAATTGTTGTAAGTGCACTTGATCCTTTCAAGTTAAATATACAGTAATTTTTAACATCACAAACAAGAGAAAACCTGCAGATGCTGGAAATCCAAGCAGCACACACAAAATGCTGGCGGAACGCAGCAGGCCAGGCAGCATCTATGGGGAAAAAATACAGTCACCATTTTAGGCTGAGACCCTTTGGTAGGACTGGAGAGTCTTGGCCCGAAACATTGACTGTACTACTTAAAATACATTTTTAAAATACTTTTCCATCATTTTTAAAATGCAGTTTTTGTTTCAGGAGCATTTTACGTGTGTAGAGTGGAATAGCTGGATTTAACAAATTGATAAAGTTGATATCGTGAAGTATATTCAGATATGACACACCAGAAACAATGTGTTAAATTGTATTGATTTTATTTCTGTCAATTTTTAAAATTACAGTATCTATTTGAAAAAGATCCTCAGTTTTGACTTTGTTTGAGAATGTTCTAGATATATTGTAATGTCCCTTATATTCAAATTAAGTATTAAAAAAGGCATCTTAAAGACAAGATGTGTTTTCTCCCTAATCTTTAAGTTTAATTTTCATTTCAGCACTTAAGATCTGTAAGCCTGATTATTTGAAATGTGGCGGTAGCTGTATTCCTGAAAGCAAAGCAATGTGATGGTTTTAAGGATTGCCCGGATGGCAGTGATGAATTTGACTGCAAGAGTAGGTATGTGATTTATTTTCTGACTATCTTTTAATTCCTTGCTTCAACTCATTTATAAATAAAACCTCTTCTTCCTTCCAGTTCCAGACCTTTTAATTTCAGATGCTAAAGCGGAGAATGCATAAATGCATCCAAACTGTGTAACCAGCAACAAGATTGCAAGGACTGGAGTGATGAACCACGTGATAAATGTAATAAGTGACTTTGGCTTGTAAAGGTGGCTCTTACATTTGAGAAGTTGCAATAAATGTCAACATGTTTTGAAAATGGATGAGCTCTCGAGCTGCTTGCTCTATTCCACCAATGTGTATTTACAAGATCAACATTTTCTTGCCCTGAAGCCTTCAATCTCTAGTGTTCCTCGAAATTCTAATTCCTTTTCCAACCATTCTGCAATTTGTACCTAATGACACTTCCTTTTTTTCATTTTCAATTTTTTTTATTGATTTAAAAAAATTATATTGGCTCTCCTAGCCAATAAAGTTGAAAAGGCTATCACATGTTGAGCAGAAGCAGGAACACTTCCTGCTTCCTTCAGAGTGATCCCAAAGATTGCCGTAAGTGAATTAGGTTGTAAGTCTACGCCTATGACTTTTGATAACGTTCTAAAAACATCTCTCCAAAAACTATTTAACTTTATACAAGACCAAAACATTACGAGTTAGAGTAGCCACCTCAGCGTTGCATCTGTCGCAAGTGGGATTTATATTAGAAAAAATATGCACTAGTTTATCTTTTGACATATGTGCCCTGTGCACTACCTTGAACTGAATCAAGGAGTGACGGGTGCAGATAGATGAATTGTAACTAAATAGTAAATTTTATTCCATTGGTCATCTGAAAGTGAGTCCTGAAGTTCCATTTCCCAAGCCCGGTTTAACCTTATCATTAGGTATCATACGTGAATTCATTAAGCGTTTATATATAATAGCTATCAATCCTTTTTGAAATGGTTTGAGCTAAAAAATAGCATCTATCTTATTTGGTAAATGAACAAATGGATAACTCGGTAAGAAATCATGTAAAAAAATTCCTAACTTGTAAGTATCTAAAAATAGTGCATTAGATATATCATATTTATCCACTAACTGCGAAAAGGACATTAAACAATCCTCTAAAAATAAATCTAAGGTTTTTATTCCCTTAGTTTTCCATGTTAAAAAAGCCTTATCCAGAATTAATGGTTTAAAAAAAGTTAAAATGGATATTACTAGAGAGAAGAAAGTTATTTCAGTCAAAAAATCTGCGAAATTGAAACCAAAATTTTAATGTATGTTTAACAATAGGACTAAGACCTTATCTACCTATCCCAGAGAACAAAAAAGGAAGAGGTGCCCCCAGTAAAGAAGGCAAAGAAAACACCCTTACGGAGTTCTCCTCCAATTCTAACCATGAAGGACAGTCCTGATTATTTATACCGTAAATCCAAAAGGTGATATAATGAATATTAATTGCCCAATAACAAAATCTAAAATTTGGTAACACCAGTCCTCCATCTTTTTTTAATTCTTACAATAAAGATTTTGGCACACTAGAACTTTTATTATTCCAAATGTATGACAGGATCATAGAAACTATTCTGTCAAAGAACGTTTTTGGAACAAAGGATGGAACTGCTTGAAACATATATAAAAATTTTTTGTAAAATTACCATTTTATAGCATATATTCGACCAATTAATGATATCATCATAGGCAACAATCTGGAAAACTTTTGTTGTGTATATTCAATTAGAAGAAGGAAATTAAACTTGTACAAGTCTTTAAAATTTTTAGTAATTTTAATACCAAGATAGGTAAAATAATTTTTAGCAATATTAAAGTGTATTTGATCATAACAATTAGAGTAATTAATAATGGGAAATAATTCACTTTTGTGAAAATTTAATTTATATCCAGAGAAAATACTAAATTCAGTAAATATGGCTAGCATAGAGGGAATAGATTTCCTAGGGTCTGAAATGTAAACTAATAAATCATCCGCATATAACAAAACCTTATGTAGTTTATCCCCTCTCTTAATACCCTGAACAGAATTAGAGTCCCTAAGAGCAATAGCAAGTGGTTCTAAAGCCAAATTAAGTAATAAAGGACTGAGAGGACAACCCTGACGGGTTCCTCTATATAGTCTAAAATAAGGAAATGCTTGATTATTAGTTATAACCGCAGCCATTGGGGCTTGATAAATCAGTTTGTTCCAGGAAATACATCCTGGACCAAGATTAAACCTCCTCAGAACCTGGAACAAATAAGGCCATTCCACCCTGTCAAAAGCTTTCTCTGCATCCAGAGACAGAATACATTCAAATTCTTTAACTGAGGGGGGAATAAATAATATTTAACAATCTTCAAATATAAAAATGTGAATACCTATTTTTAATAAATCCAGTTTGATCATTTGAAATAACAGTAGGCAAAAATTCTCAAGTCTATTGGCTAAAATCTTAGAGAGAATTTTAAAATCCACATTCAGTAAGGAGATAGGTCAATAGGATGCACATTCAGATAGATCTTTTCCTTTTTTAGGAATCAATGAAATTAACACCTCATAAAAAGTTTTCAGAAGATTCCCAGAAGATATAGAATCAGTGAAAGTTTGACAAAGATGTGTAAGCATTTCATTGGAAGTCTTATAAAATTCCACTCTCTATCCATCTGGTCCCAGAGCTTTCCCTAGTTGCATAAAGGATATAGCCTTAGCTATTTCCTCTTGTTTAATAGGTGCATCTAGTGTATCAATAACTTGGATCAAAATTTTAGGTATATTTAATTTTTGCAAAAATCTGTTCATAATAATAGTATTGTCAGGGAATTCAGATTTATAAGGATTGGAATAGAAATCCATAAATATGTTATTAATTTCATAAGGGTCTATTGTTTCAGTTCTATCTGGTCTGTGTATTTTCAAAATCTGCCGTCTGAACATGTTTGCCTTTAACTGACCATCCAACAGTTTACCTGATTTGTCACCAAGTATATAAAATAGACTTTTAGATTTAAAAATTTGCTGCTCGATGGGAAAGGTCAAAAGCAAATCATATTGTGTTTGAAGTTCAACCCTTTCCTTATATAGATCTTCACTAGGTTTTACTGAATATGCTTTATCTGTCTAATTTTATTAGTAATCACTACAAGTTCTGCTTTGGTTTTCCTTCTTAAAGCTGCTGATTATGAAATTATCTGTCACCTGATAAACGATTTCATCGTATCCCATATAACCAAATTTGACATTCCTCAGTTGTATTAAGTTCGAAAAATATAGAAATTTGCTCCTTGATAAACCTAACAAAGGTTGGATCCTGTAACAATACAGGATTCAATCTCCACTGTGACACTTTCAAAAGACTGTCAGAGAGCTTCAGGGTTAATTTCACAGGTGCATAATCCAACAGCGCAATGATGTCATATGCACACTCAACAACGGAGTGTAGCAACTGTGTATCTAAAAAAAAAGTAATAAATTCTTGAGTATTTATGATGAATGTGTGAGGAAAAAAGAAAAATCTTTGTCATTAGGGTGTTTATATCTCCAGATATCGACCAGGCCATATTCCAGTAGAGAAGAATTAATACAGGCCGCCACTTTATTAGGAAGCGACAGATTGGTTGATGACCTGTCAATCACCGGGTTTAGACACCAGTTACAATCACCGCCCATAATCACCTTGTATTCATTCAAATTCGGTACCTCAGAAAAGAACTTCTTAAAAAATTCAGGACTGTCTGAATTAGGTGCGTATACACAAACCAAAGCTACCTTTTGACCACATAATAAACCAGTGACAATTAAATATCTTCCAATTGAATCAGTAGTAGTATTAATATGTACAAAAGGGATTTAGGAGTTAACAAAAATAGATACCCCTCTAACATTATTTGTTGATAAGGTGATATAAATAATATAATAATAATAATCCTTCATTGTGATGGAAAATAACTGGTTCTTTGAGTCTCAACAGTAGAGGCCTGGACACACAGTTTTAATAATAAGGAATTTATTTACAAGGGGAAGTCAGGTCAACACAAGCAACTACAATACACAGGAAGTGGTGTGGGACAAGGTACAGTTACACAAACAAAGAACAAGGGAAAAGCACTACAACAGCTATCCCCCTTGACCTTGGATAGCTGCAGCTCCCTTACCAGGACAAACGATAGACCTGCCCACACATAAATCAATGCACTTAACTTCAATGAGGTGGTCTGTAAGAGAGAGCGAGCCAGGCACAGGTCTCACCTTTTATAGCATGGGGCTGGGCAAGATAATCCAATTAAGGTGACCAATAATTTAGGTGTGCATTGATTAGCTGGGAGGAACCAGTGTTGATTGGCATGCGGTGTGTCCTCCGACCAGCCAGGTGGCAGTACGTCTGTCACGTAGCCGGTATCTCTGGATACATCCTTCCAGAATTTGAAAAAGCAATCTTCATCCTGTCTCCGTACATGAGTTTCTTGCGCAAAAATAATATCCGCATTAAGTGTTTATAATTTTTTTAAAAATCTTTTTATGCTTAATAGGATGATTCATGCCATTCAGGTTCCAAGAAATTATATTAATTTTATTAGGATCCATGTTTAAGATTTAATTTAAAGTTTTATAAAGAAAGCTATTGCTTATGCGCACACTAATCCAAAAGAAAAAAACAGTACTGATTTGACCAGAAGTGACGACATAATTGAGAGAAAATGTAACCTCATTAGAACCGTTCAGTTGAAAAAAAAACCCTATTCTAATAGCTCTCCCATCCCCTGAAGCCCAAAAGAAAGAAGCAACCAATCAGAAAGTTGCATGCTAAACCTAATGGCCCCTGACCTCATCCTCCATTTTTCAGCAATATTAAAAAAATGTAATATTTATCCCACTGATTCTAGCCATAATAAATGAGATAAACAAATTTCAAATGCTGTAGTGTTATGTCTAACAATAATAAAAACGTAACTGGCAACGGCCATCTTAACTTCATCTAAAGTATATTAACCACATATTCAAAAAAGAATAAATCCAAGCAAATAATATTACAACTGAAGTTCTTGCTTTTTAAAAAAAAACTTGCAAGTTGTACAAAAAAGTAAGTGTAAATATATATATATATCTCAAACCTAAAACTATATTAATGTTAAGACAAGTGAAAAGATAGAGAAAAAATAATTCAGACCAGGTTCTGTGCGGACATCTATAATATGAAACTGGTTTCCTTCAAAGCAACTATGAATATATAGTAATTATTAACACATAAAGAGAAGAATTAAATCAGCCAAAACCCATATGGGCATCCATAAAGCATGGAATAGACTTTCCTCAAAGCATCTGTAAACATCTCATAAGTCAAAATTACCTATTCAGGTTACAGTCGACTTAACTTTGAAGTTCTTAATAAACTCCCACCCTTCATCAGGGGAGAAAATCCTCTGTGGCTGAGAATTAGGAAGTACAATTACCAGCTGTGCAGGATAGCGAAGCGATGGATGGCATTTTTTTTATACATTTCTCTCATCACTTCCCAATATTTCCTCCTTTTGGCAAAAATCTCAGGAGCAAAATCTTTGACTATATGAATTTCAGTTGACTTGTAGATTATTTTCCCTTTTATTCTAGCTTCTTTGGTTGTATAACAACGCAAACAAAGTACAATTGGCCGGGTATGTAATTCAGGTGAACGCCAAAATCTTGGAATTCTGTGGACCCTGTCGAGTACAGGGCTTGCTTCAAGTACCTCACTAAAAAGAGAATACAGCATATCTGAGAAGGACTTTAACAGGTCACCAGTTTCAGTATTTTCAGGCAAACCTAATATATGTAAATTACTCCAACTTGCTCTGCTGTCTAAATCAATCATTTTTTTCTTTGTTCTTGATAATTCCAAGGTAACTTGATTAATTTTCTTTTCCATAGATGACATCTTCAGTTCTTTGTTAATAGTTTGCCTGAATTGTTCCTGTTCCCTCTCAATTCGATGAGTAGTCTGCTTGAGCGTCTGAAATTGAAAGTCCAAATTCTGCAGAGATTCTTGAACATTAAAAATGGATTTTTGAGCTTCCCATTAGTATCCGTCAGCTTATCAATCTTGGTGTTAAGCGATCCAAATTCAAACTTCATATCTTTTATTGAGGAGCATATTTCTGCTAGAGTAACAGGGTTCCTCCGATTTCTTTGTTTGTTCCGTTTCAGGAAAGGTCTTGCCGCTTCTCAATTCAATGCCAGATCAACTTCCGGCCATCGTAATTAAATCATAAATCCTTCAACAAAAGTAATAAATCTTCAGACTTAAAACAAGACTGTCAGTGGAATGCAGAATATATAAAAAAGCGGAGCCGCAATAAAACATGTCTCACTCCATTTGCTGCAAAATGGAGTCTCCATGACATTTCCTAAGTCAGAAACTCTATTCCTCATTTAAATGTGAAATTGTGTGTGTGTCAGTTTGCTTGCTTTACTAACAAATTGGATTTGTTACATTTATTTTTGAACTATTCCTCAGTTATTCTGTTTAAAATCTTGTCTTTTTCCAGTTTTATTATAAATTCTCATTGTAAACAGCTTACAAAGGCAGTGTTGTACCTGCAGTCAACAATAAATTCAACATGAATGTCAAGATCCTATTTGAATAATCACAATATTAAATTTATTTAAAGTGTGTTTTCCCTAATGAAATGCAGATGGCTAATGTCTATGCTAATTTTAGGAGTACAAGAAATGGGAGGAGGATTAAATATTTCCCCTTGTGCCTACAGTGTTTATTAGGATAATTGCTGATATTGGTTTCTTGACCATTTTGTCCAGGACTAACCCTATATTTGCACTATCCATAAAATCAATTTTACATATCTCAGAACTGCAATGGTAGAGAACTTCAAAAATTCAGTACCACTGGGCAAAGAGAATTCTTGGCTGACACTTAGTTCCAATATGGTTCTGCCTGTTGGAAATGATCCCAGATCAGCCTTGTCTCCACAGTGTGATTCTCTGCTTCATGTTTGCTAATTAAGTTTTAATAGTTTTAAACTCTTTTTCTTTACAGATTTGAATGAATGCTTGATGAGCAATGGTGGCTGTTCTCACATCTGCAGAGATCTTCCCATTGGTTATGAATGTGACTGTCCTCCTGGCTTTGAACTGCTTGGCAGAAACTCTTGTGCAGGCAAGTCAAGTTGACTGTCTCCTTGGAAATTAGCATGAACATAAGTATGAAGTATTTGTTTTTCTGTCCTGCAGATGTTGATGAATGTCAGAATCTGGAGATCTGCAGTCAAATCTGTGTCAACTTAAAGGGGAGCTTTAAATGTGAGTGTCACAAAGGATATCATCTGGATCCACTCAGTGGGAGTTGCAAGGCTCAAGGTACGTATCGTGTTAAGTGCCACTTAAATGACTATTTTGAACTTATTTTGCAGAACATCTCCAGCCAAGTATCTAACCAAGTGGGACAGTGAACTGCTGTTTTTATTTTCTTCATGCCAAATTATCCACTAACTTTCCACATAGTTTCGATGTGGTGCCTTGTCTTTCCCTAGATAAAGACTTACTTCATTAATTATATAGCCTTTTAGTTTTGAAGCCATCTTACTACAAATTGGCCTCTCCACTTCTATTCTAAGGAAGTAATGCTAGAATTATTTTCAACTCCAGTCTGATCAGAACTTAAGTGGGTATAGTCCGAAGCCTTTGAACTGAAGGAACAATTTGATGGCAATGAAATCCCATTATGTCTTGTCACTTAACATGGGTTAGTAGATTTGGTAGCAGGTTCTGCATTATTAGAAACGTTATTATAGATAAGCTGTCTAGTTAATGTCTTGTCTCCTTGGATGCCCAAATCATTTGTAAAGTAGTATACCCAATGAACAAAACTTGGAATTTGTATCTTATAGCAGACAAACAAAATACCCTGGATCTAATGCACCATTTGGACAGACATAAAAGGATATATTTATGTAAAAGATTTTATTGACTTCCTTTTTCTGCCATGTGCTGCCTTTCATAAAATTAATATCCCACTTTTGTATCCTCGCTCAAAGATGAGTAGGGTATGGAAGAATGAGGGATTCTATTAGGAACATTGGTCTCTTCAGAAAGTAGAAACCAGCAACTTCCTGTATTTTATCTGTTATCTAAACTTGTGGAGCCCTGAGAGAGTAGCTTTTGTTTATTTCTAAAACAGGAGATGAACCTACTTTAATTTTTGTCAACCGCCATAACATCAGGAAAATTGGACTGAACCATTTGGAATACACTTGAGTTGTTGACCAGTTAAGAAACGCTGTAGCACTTGATGTTAACATTGGAACTCGGAAAATCTTCTGGGCTGGTTTGGTATATCAAGCAATATTCAGGTAAAAATTTCTGGAGCAGAAAATAGTAAGAAACACCTGTGATAAGCAGGAGTGCAGTTCTATTACACTTGTAGTTTGAATCATGAAGTATAACTGTAGGCAGTCATTGGGTTTGTTTCTGTGCTGTACTGTAGCTCAACCTGTCCATGATCATCAGAATACCCATCTAAGCCTTTCCTATGCTTGCTTTGACCATCAAAACACGGAGGCACCTTCAGTAACTCCCCCAGCCCTGATGACACTGTGATTTCAGTCTCTGAGGCTGATGTGAGAGCATTCTTCAGGAGGGAGAAAGCATCCAGCCCAGATGGGGTACCTGGCTGAGTACTAAAGACCTGTACTGATCAACTGACTGGAGTGTTCACCAATATCTTTCATTTCTCACTTTGGCAGTCTTGGGTAGCCACCTGCTTCAAGCAGGCCTCAATCATACTGGTGTCTCAGAAGAACATTGTAACCTGCCTTAATGAGTATCGTCCAGTAGCCCTTACATCCACAGTGATGAAGTGTTTTGAGAGGTTGGTGATGAAACACATCAACTCCTGCCTGAGAAGCAACTGAGATCTGCTTCAGTTTTCCTACCTGTTTCCTACAACAGGTCCACAGCAGATGCCATTCCATTGGCTCTTCATTGGAACATCTGAGCAGTAAAGATGCATGCTTCAGGATGCTCTATATTCACTATAGCTCAGCGTTCAATATTATCATCCCCTCAAAACTAATCAATAAGCTTCAAGACCCTGGCCTCAATACTCCGTTGTGCAACTGGATCCTCAATTTCCTCACTCGCAGACCCCAGTCAATTGGGATTGGCAACATCTTTTCCACAATCTCCGTCAGCTTATCCCCTTGCTTTAGTTACTTTACACTAATGACTGCGGAGGTCCAATGCCATATTTAGGTTTTCTGATGCCATCTCTATTGTTTTCCAAATCAAAGGTGGTGAGAATCAGCGTGTAGGAGGGAGATTGAAAATCTGGCTGAGTGGTGCCACAACAACATCTCACTCAGTGGCAGCAAGACTAAGGAGCTGAATATTGATATCGGGGAGGAAACCAGAGGTCCATGAGCCAGTCCTCATCAGAGGATCTGAGATGGAAGGTTTTTCAACTTTAAATTCCTCGGTGTTATCATTTCAGTGGATCTGTCCTGTGCCCGGCACCTAAGTACAATTATGAAGAAAGCACAGCAGCACCTCTTCTTTGGAAGTTTGCGGAGATTCAGCATGACATCTAATACTTTGACCAACATTTACAGATGTGTGGTGGAGAGTATGTTGACTGGTTGATCACAGCCTGGTATGGAAACACCAATGCCTTGAAATGGAAAATCCTTAAAAAAAAAAGTAGTGGATGTGGCCTAGTCCATCACCAGTAAAGTCGTCCACTCCATTGAGCACGCCTGCATGGAGTGCTGTTGCAGGAAAGCAACATCCGTTATCAGGGACCTCCTCCACTCAGGCCATGCTCTCCACTCACTGCTGGCATCAGGAAGAAGATACAGGAGCTTCAGGACTCTCACCACCTGTTCAGGAACAATTGTTACCCCTCAATCATCAGGCTCTTGGACAAGTGGGGATCACTTGCCTCATCACTAAGCTGTTCCCACAACCTATGGACTCACTTTCAAGGACTATTTATCATTTACTAATTATTTTTTTCTACTGTCTTTGTACAGTTTGTTGTCTGTTCCACTTTGGTTGTTCATTTACCTTGTTGGGTGTGGTCATTGCTTCTGTTGTAGTTCTTGGATTTACTGAGTATGCCTGCAAAAAATGAATCTCAGGGTTGTATATGGTGACATGTATGTACTTTGATGATAAATGTCCTTTGAACTTCTTATGTATTCTCCCTCACCTTGTACATGTGCCCTCTAGTTTCAATTCCCTTTCTCTGTAGGGGTCATTCTCCTTATCTGTGCCCCTCATAATTTTGTATTCATCGACAAGACTGAAAGTCATTCTGTTATGCTCAATGTAGTAAATCCCCAGCCTGCCCAAACTTTTCCTATAATTCAGCCCATTGAATGCCAGGAATATTCTCATAAACCAGTGCACTCTTTCCAGCTTAATGACATCTTTCCTATGACAGGGTACCAAAACTGTACCCAATATTCCAATTCTCAATAAACTCGTTTTGGAAAATTGTAACCTGGTTTTGTCCCCTAAATGTATATAGGCAGTCCCTGGGTTACGATCAGGTTCCGTTCTTGAGTCTGTCTTTAAGTCAGATTTGTACGCAAGTCGGAACAAGTACATCCGTCCGGTATTGTTTAGCATCACTTAGTCAAACATTTGTCTTAGTATGTAGTATATATTTTACCTTTCTATGCATATAAAACACATAAAAAAATATGCATTCCAATAATTAAACCACTGCGTTGCTTAGTAATAATTGTAGCTTTCATCGGGGCAGGGCCTTTCACATGCTCATGAAGAAGAGGAGAGTGGTAGTGATAAGGGACTCAATAGTTAGAGGTACAAACAGGAGGTTCTGTGGTCACGACAGAGACTCCCAGATGGTTTGTTGCCTCCCAGGGTCAGGGATGTCTCTGACCACGTGCACAGCATTCTGAAATGGGAGGGTGAGCAGCCAGATGTCATGGTACACACCAGTACCAATGACGTAGGAAGGAAGAGTGAGGAGGTCCTGAAGACTGAGTATAGAGAGCTTGGTAGGAAGTTAAAAAGCTGGACCTCAAGGGTGGTAATCCCAGGCTTGCTCCCTGTGCCACATTCCAGTGAGGGTAAGAATAGGACGCTCTGGAGGATGAACACATGGCTGAGGAACTGATGTAGGGAGCAGGGTTTCAGAGTTCAGGATCACTGGGACCTCTTCTGGGGCAGGTGGGACCTGTACAAGAGACAGGTTACACCTGATCTACAGGGGACCAATATCCTTGCAGGGAGTACGTACACAACACTGGAAGAACTCAGCAGGTCAGGCAGCATCCGTGAGAAAAAAGCAGCCAACGTTTCGGGCTGAGACCCTTCATCAGGAATGGGGAGGGGGGGAAGAGAGGCGGAAGCCCAGTAATAGAGATAGGGGATTCTTTTGATCCACAGCATCTGCAGTTGTATTTTTGTGTTCCTTGCAGGGAGGTTTGTTAGTGCTATTGGTGGGGGGGGGGGGGGGGAGGGTTTTAAACTAAATTTGCAGGGGGATGGGAACCAGAGTGCCAGAGTAGATAGTTGAGCAGGGGTGAAAATAAATGATGTTAAAGGTTCATGCAAAGTCACAAATAGAAGGGTTGTGTGTGTTGGTAATAATCTTCTGAGGTGTGTCTATTTCAATTTGAGGAGTATTGTGGGGAAGGCTGATGAGCTGAGGGCATGGATTGACACATGGAATTATGACATTGTAGCCATTAGTGAAACTTGGCTACAGGAGGGGCAGGACTGGCAGCTTAATGTTCCAAGGTTCTGATGTTTCAGTCATGATAGAGGCAGAGGGATGAAGGGTGGGGGGGTTGGCATTGCTAGTCAGGGAAAATGTTACAGCAGTGCTCAGGCAGGACAGATTAGAGGGCTTGTCTACTGAGGCCACATAGGTGGAGCTGAGAAACTGGAAAGGTATGACCACATTAATGGGGTTGTATTATGGACCACCCAATAATCAGCGAGAATTGGAGGAGCAAATCTGCAGAGAGATAGCAGACAACTGCAGGAAACAAAGTTGTGATAGTAGAGGATTTTAATTTTCCACATATTGATTGGGACTCCCATAATGTTAAAGGTCTAGATAGGTTAGAGTTTGTAAAATGTGTCCAGGAAAGTTTTCTAAATCAATATATAGAGGTACCGAGTAGAGAGGATACAACATTAGATCTCCTATTAGGAAATGAGTTAGGCCAGGTGATGGAAGTGTGTGTAGGGGAACACTTTGGTTCCAGTGATCATAACACCATTAATTTCAACTTGATCATGGATAAAGATAAATCTGGTCCTCGGGTTGAGGTTCTAAACTGGAAAAAGGCCAAATTTGAAGAAATGAGAAAGGATCTAAAAAGCGTGGATTGGGACAGGTTGTCCTCTGGCAAAGATGTCGTTGGTAAGTGGGAGGCCTTCAAAGGAGAAATTTTGAGAGTGCAGAGTTTGTATGTTCCTGTCAGGATTAAAGGCAAAGTGAATAAGAATAAGGAACCTTGGTTCTCTAGGGATATTGGAACTCTGATAAAGAAGAAGAGAGAAATGTATGACATGTATAGGAAACAGGGAGCAAATAAGGTACTTGAGGTGTATAAAAAGTGCAAAAAAATACTTAAGAAAGAAATCAGGAGGGCTAAAAGAAGACATGAGGTAGCTTTGGCAGTCAAGGTGAAGGATAATCCAAAGAGGTTCTACGGGTATATTAAGAGCAAAAGGACAGTGAGGGATAAAATTGGCCCTCTTGAAGATCAGAGAGGTCGGCTATGTATGGAACCAAAAGAAATGGGGGAGATCTTAAATGATTTTTTTGCATCTGTATTTACTAAGGAAACTGGCATGGAGTCAATGGAAATAAGGCAAACAAGTAGTAAGGTCATGGAACCTACACAGATTGAAGGGGAGGAGGTACTTGCTATCTTGAGGAAAATCAGAGTAGATAAATCCCCAGGAACTGACAGGGTATTCCCTCGGACCTTGAAGGAGACTAGTGTTGAAATTGCAAGGGCCCTGGCAGATATATTTACAATGTCAGTATCTACGGGTGAGCTGCTGGAGGATTGGAGGATAGCTCAAGTTGTTCTGTTGTTTAAAAAATGCTCTAAAAGTAATCCAGGAAATTATAGGCCGGTAAGTTTGACGTCGGTAGTAGGTAAATTATTGGAAGGAGTACTAAGAGATAGGATCTACAAGTATTTAGATAGCCAGGGATTTATCAGGGAGAGTCAACATGGCTTTGTGTGTGGTAGGTCATGTTTAACAAATCTATTAGAGTTTTTTAAGGAGGTTACAAGTAAAGTGGATGAAGGGAAGGCAGTGGATGTTGTCTACATGAACTTCAGTAAGGCTTTTGACATGGTCCCGCCTGGGAGGTTAGTTAGGAAGATTCCATCACTAGGTATACATGGTGAGGTAGTAAATTTGGTTAGACATTGGCTCAATGGGAGAAGTCAGAGAGTGGTAGTGGAGGATTTCTTCTCTGAGTGGAGGCCTGTGACTAGTGGTGTGCCACAGGGATCAGTACTGTGTCCATTGTTATTTGTCACCTTTATCAATGATCTGGATGATAATGTGGTAAATTGGATCAGCAAATTTTCTGATGATACAAAGAATGGAAATGTAGTGGACCATGAGGAAGGTTTTCAAAGCTTGCACAGGGATCTGGACCAGCTGGAAAAATGGGCTGAAAAATGGAGGTGGAGTTTAATACAGACAAGTGTGAGTTATTGCACTTTGGAAGGAAAAACCAAGGTAGAACATACAAGGTAAATGGTAGGGCACTGAGGAATGCAGAAGTACAGAGGAATCTGGGAATACAGATACAAAATTCCCTAAAAGTGGAATCACAAGTAGATAGGGTAGTAAAGAAAGCTTTTGGTACATTGGCCTATATAAATCAAAGTATTGAGTATAAGAGTTGGAATGTTATGATTAGGTTGTATAAGGCATTGGTGAGACTGAATTTGGAGTATCATGTGCTGTTTTGGTCACTGAGTTACAGGAAGGATATTAATAAGGTTGAAAGAGTGCAGAGAAGGTTTACAAGGATGTTGCCGGGACTTGAGAAACTGAGTTACAGAGAAAGGTTGAATAGGTTAGGACTTTATTCCCTGGTGTGTCGAAGAATGAGGGGAGATTTTTTTAGAGGTATATAAAATTATGATGGTTATAGATAGAGTGAATGTAAGCAGGCTTTTTCCACTGACGCTAGAGGAGAAAAAAAAAGAGGACATGGGTTAAGGGTGAAGGGGGAAAAGTTTAAAGGGAACATTAGGGGAGGCTTCTTCACACAGAGAGTGGTGGGAGTGTGGAATGAGCTGCCAGATGAAGTGGTGAATGCGGGCTCACTATTGACATTTAAGAAAAACTTGGACAGGTATATGGATGAGAGGGGTTTGGAGGGATATGGTCCAGGTGCAGGTCAGTGGGACTAGGCAGAGAAATGGTTCAGCACAGCCAAGAAGGGCCAAAAGGCCTGTTTCTGTGCTGTAATGTTCTATGGTTCTATGCTCCATTATTCTCACTTTATTCTTTAAAGTTGTTCCGATCGTTGACTGAATGTAGCCTAACACTTTTCCAATGATCAATGTTGTTTCACCTCTTTCCAATGCTTTATTATTTCCACTTTATTTTCAATTGTGATCACTTCTCGTCAATGGAACAGAAATACTGCGGGCAGTGGGTCTCGAGCTTCACCGGCTCCTGAGCTCCGTCAGGTCCTAAAGTCCACCGCACTGAGACAGATTAAATGGGACAAGTGGGGGTTGTGCTGGGTTTGGGTATTTCATCCTCCCCAATATTCCGCATGGGAATGTAAACTGGAGGTGGCAGTGTTTTTTTTATGAGATTGAGTTGCGAGCTTGACATCAACCCAGCACAGATGGAGAGCGCGCTTGGAAGTGATCTGTCGCTGGATGGAACTCGAAAACCTCCATTCTCGAGCCTGGCGCTGATCTTACTGCGCCACCAGCCAACTGGAAAGGAGGAGGAGGCAGGGTCAGAATGAATCTTGCTAAGAAAAATTTAAGCCAAATACAAAGTTACACACTCAACACAGTATCAACGGCAATGACTTAAAATGGAGGACGGTGTTCTCCTTCCTCGGTTCGTAGGTACGAGTTGTTCATAAGTCGGACATTTGTAACTCGGGGACTACCTGTACAGTGATCTGTGTTCTTCATAGATAGTTTGCAACCTCCCCAGTCTTTTTCCTTCTCCACCCCTCTATAAGGGCTAACATAATGGATAGTGTGTCGTCACAACACATGCGTTTGGGTTCAATTCTGCGACTGTAAGGAGTCTCTTTGTTACTGATGTGACCACATGGGTTTCTTCTCACATTCCACAGACATACAGGTTAGTAGGTTGGTTGGTCTGATGGGTGTAATTGGACAATGGGGCTCTTTGGGCTGAAGAGCGAGTTACAGTCATGTCTCTAAAAAAGAATTGTGCCTGTGCAAATTGACGCCTATCACTTGCTTTGCAACTGCCCTTTCTATGTGCAGTTGATTCCTCAGCCATGCATCTAATTAATCTAGTTAACAGTTTTCAGACCCAGCTGTTTACTTCATGAAAGTCCTATGATGCTGATGGATGAACATAAATAGGACAAGTCTGTCCTCGGATAAATCCTTATTTATCAATGGAAGAACTTTTCCCCCTCCATTTTCAACTAGCAGCCTATTTTATACTTGCTTTCTACAACATAATTATTGCTTCCAACTTGACTATTAATGCAACAGCTAGCTGGTTTTAACTGCTTATGTATTTTGAATACTTCTAAAGTATATTACTGTAACCACTTTTCTTTTTGCAGTAAATAATTGGATGAGCACGATGGTAAAAAGACCATCTCCAGAGCTATTAAGGATGTAAAAATCCCTGTGGGAATTGCTATTGACTGGATCTACAAGAACATTTATTGGACAGATGCAGGCACTAAAACACTCTCCGTGGCTAACTTTGATGGGGAAAAAAAGGAAGATTCTTTTTCAAACTAATCTGAAGGAACCAGCATCCATAGTTGTTGATCCACTGTCTAGGTAATTTTCAATGATTATCCACATACCAATACAATGTGTTTAGGATCAGTTGGAAAGTAAACATGCAGGGTAGTTAAATAACTTGTAGTTAAAATGATAGCAGTACTAATAACTTTTGTCAGAATCCTGAACTGCACGTTTTAAATGGGTGCAAGCAGATTTGGTAGCCAGCTGTTGGTTACCAGAGAGTTAGTTGATAAATGGAGTAGCATTGGGTAGGTGGATAACTAAACTTATATTCAGAAAATATCATAAAACAAATTTGGAGGCTTCTGACTGATGTAGAATTGCTTCAGTCTGAGATATTTTTGGGGATAGAAACACGTTGGTTTGTATATAGGCTCTTGCTTTATGAATTTAATGAAGATGAGAGCATGTTTCGTGCATGGATAACTTGACCAACTAGAAGTGCGTGTTAGATTATTTTCTTACTATAATGTAGTGGCTGTGTAACAGCATAAGAACAGTCTCTGCAGCCAAGCAGACTTTGTTAATTAAAAGCTGGTTCTTGCTTTGGATTGAAAGGTTTATATTCTGGTCAGACTGGGGCGAGCCAGCAAAGATTGAGAAAGCAGGAATGAATGGTGCTGCCCGCCAGCTGTTGGTTACCAGAGAGATTCAGTGGCCAAATGGTGTTGCACTGGGTAAGTGGATAACTGAACTTTCATTCTGTGAAGTGAATAAAACCTCATACATCACCTAATTCTTCCTTAGACTTCGTGAAAAGGCGCCTCTATTGGGTTAATTCGAAATTGCACATGTTATCGAGCGTGGATCTGAATGGTCAGGATAGAAGAAATGTATTGCAATCTGAAGAATTCCTTGGCCATCCACTTGCTATATTTGTGTTTGAGGTAAGATAGCGACAGTGCTTTTGTTACAGAGTGTACTGTGATCTTGGGCTGTAACTAAATTGGTTACCATTATTGATCTACATATCATTGACTTATGAATATGAGCACTCCTGCAGAATATAATTACATAGGACAGAACTGGCAGTTCCATATGAAACTGTCTGCTGTTCTGGCCCAGGCACTGCCTCCAGTATATTCATGTTGGGCTTCATCATTTGTGTAAACTGGATTAGTTAACGTTTCTGGCCCATTTCAGTTATGGCAGTGGAGAACTATGCATAAAAGCTTTTGCCTCGGCTCTGAGGCAATAGTGATTTTTGATTGGCAGCTGTGTTGGTGCAGTGACTTTATTGTTAAGTCCATCACCAAACTAAATCCAGCATGATCTGGCTATCTCTGAAACCAGAGCCTGTAAAACACATAAAGTTGATGTTTGGAGTCTCACAAAGAGTCAAGAATAATTCTTAGTCAAAGGTAAGCTGGTGTGCAATTTTGTCATTCTTCTATGTTTAGACCCAAAACCAAGATGTGATGATGCTAATGCTGGATCTCAATCTTTCAATGTGACAGTGGAAGTGGCAGTATTTCAAAGCCGTGGGCCATTAAGTGTATTACTTGGAGATGCATGGAATGTTTGAAAATATCACTGGAGAACTGAAATATACCTAGTAAATATGTAAGGGGCTGTTGGATATTCTTGGAGTTTGACTGTAGATGAGAAAGTTGCAAGTACTTCATATAAAAATATTCTGTTTTAATTCTGATGTCTAAGGAATATTGACAGAGTATGTATTGCTGTAATTTTTATTGCTTTAGTGGTGGTCACTCAAATGTGGTTTGATTCCACATGGGATTTGTTTTCAGGATCATGTCTTTTGGATTGATAACGAGAATGAAAAAATCTATAGTGCCAACAAGTTCACAGGAGCTGATGTAGTACCTTTGGCCTCCAATCTTGATGAACCTCATGATATTACTGTTTATCATGATTTAATTCAGCCATCAGGTAATAACTTTGAACTCAGAATTTAAATAATCTTGTCAGCTGTTTGTGGTATACTCCCAATTCTTGTATGCTGTTTGATAAAACTGAAATATGACATTAAATTGTCGCTAGCATGGTATTACACTTCAAATTTATAATATTTAGAATGTTTTGCCCTTGAACCTCCCTTTCTGCATGCCATAAATTGCTGAAAGATAATCAATGGGTCTTCTTATATTGACAAAGGACTAATATGGTTTCTAATTGAAATAGAATCTTGGTGGAGTTTCAAGATGGCGACGTAAACATCTGCCTTTTAGGTGCTCTTTATTTTTTCAATTATAATCACCCTTTAATTAAATCTTTTCGAATTTAATCATGAGTTGATACTTTCGATTAACTTTTTTTTCCTAAAATTATATTTGATCTAATTTTGTCAAACTTAAAATGGCTACAAGCAAGAAATCGTCTAAGGAGCCTTTATCTATCGACGCAATTTCTAATCTTCTGGATGCTAAACTTGCAAGTTTGGAAAGCAAGCTGAAAAGTAAAATGGAAAGTAAAGCAACAAGTTTGGAAAGTAAACTGGCAAGTTTGGAAAACAAGCTTACCACGAAAATGTCTGAACTTGAAGGAGTTGTTAGATCGCTTGATAATAAGCTTCAATCGCAGGCATCGGATATTCAGCGGCATGAAGATAAGTTCACGACTCTTGAAAAATTAATTTGAAAAAGTACGTACAATTGAAGCGCTGGACAAGAAGATACAATCAACTGTTAAAACAGTAGATCAGTATAAGTTTAAAATTACTGATCTCGAAAACCGATCTCGCAGACAGAACTTGCGGATCATCGGGTTTCCCGAAAAAGTTGAGTCCGGTGATTTAACTGAATTTTTCTCTAAATTACTGTGGGAAATTTTCAGTGGTGAAGTTTTGCAAGCTAAACCTGTTATCGACCGCGCTCACAGAGTTGCGAGATTTTCGGCTGTGTCTGGTAAACCACGAGCGGTGATTGTTCGCCTTCATTATCCTCGGGAGAAAGAGCTTTTAATTCGATTAGCTCGTAAAAAAGGTATGATTTCTTACAACACCAACACATTTCGTATTGTTGAAGATTATTCGTTCAAAGTAATGAGAGCGAGAATCGCTTTTAAACCAGTGAAGGCAGAGATTCACTCGATTGGACTTAAACAAGCTTTAATGTATCCAGCGAAGCTTAGAATTACGCTGAACGACAACAGTCAGCAATTTTTTAACACTCCGGAAGAAGCGAAGAAATTTGTTGAAGAATATCGATCTTCTAGTGCAACTTGAACTATGTGTTATGTTGAAGATTTTTCGGAGAGAGGATGCCATTTCATTTTAAGTTTTAACCTATGAAGCTGGGTCATAACTTTTTATCCTGATCTACGGCTCTGGTTCTTTTTTTTTTACCATCATCACTATCTATAGATGCTCTTTTCAATTTTTATAATATTACTTTTTATTCATTTTTCTGTTTCGGATATACACGTTTATACTTTGTAATAATGATTTACTTTTTTTCAAGATGTCGTTTCTTCTTCCCATAAGACTTTGCTTTCTGTAAGCATTTATTTGTTTGCCTGTACTTCGAAATGGGACGAATGTTTTGGATTTTTTGGTCCTTTTTTTTATATATTGTAGTGTCTATAATAATCTTTTTTTTAAATCCTATTTTGATAACTTTTTCTTATTAAATTTTTTTTAATAGATTGCTGAACTTACATTTGTATTTTGTAATATGGCTTTTTCAAAATCTCGTTTCTTCTTCCCATAAGCCTTTGCTTTTGAAACGTCATCTTTCTTGTATTTGAATATGGAATTTTTTTAAAGGTATATTACACTTTCAAATTTTAATGTTTATACTTTTTTTATTAATAATTGTTTGTTTTATTATATTAGTTTTTTCATTCTGATTGATATATATATTTTTTTGCAACCCTATATTTAAATCTGGGTGTTACATAGTTTTTTAAAATCTTTTTATGGAGCTGCCATCTTGAAATGGGGGTAATGTTAGTATTAGATTATGCGCCTGCCGCTTGGCTTTCTTTCAAAGGGTGGGGGGAGGGGGTAGGGATCTTTTTTCACGCTTTTGCTTTTAATTTTTTTGCTTTTAGTCTATGGGCCGACTTTAAATTATTAATATTGTTGAGGTGTCATGTTCTCCGGTTGCTCCTGAATCAATTTTCCTTCTTCCTGAATTATGGGTTATGTGTCTTTTTAACCTTTTATGATATACATAACTAATATTGGCATGATGGATAAATCTATTAACTTTATCTCTTAGAATACTAATGGTTTAAATCATCCGATTAAATGTAAAAAAAATTTAAAGTATTCCATAGATTGAACGCTAATATTATTTTTGCACAGGAGACCCATATTAGGAGGGAGGATAATCAGCGTTTTTTTAGGTTCTGGAAGGGTCAACAATTTCACTCGAATTGTACCGCTAAAATTAGGGGTGTGTCTATTTTTTATAGACCCCTCAATTTCGTTTACACATCATGAAACTATTTCTGACCCACAGGGCAGATTTTTGTTGATAACTGGTTCACTTTTTAATAGAAAAGTGGTTCTAGTTAATATCTATGCTCCAAACTTTGACTGCCCTGAAATTTTTGAACGTTTATTTACTTCCCTTCCTAATCTAAATGAATATATGTTGATAATGGGTGGAGATTTTAATTGTTGTTTGAATCCTTCGATGGATAGATCTAAACCTATCCGAACTCTTCCAACTAGATCAGCCTCACTTATTAATTCTTTTATGGTTGATTCGGGAATTACTGAAATATGGCGGTTTTTGAACCCTAAAGATAAAGAATTCTCATTTTTTTCACATGTATATCATAGCTATTCTAGAATTGACTATTTTCTTATTGATCATCGGTTATTAACGGATGTTATTGATTGTAAATATGATTCTATTACTATTTCGGATCATGCACCTTTGAAGTTATCTATTAAGATTTCGGACTTTTCCAATAATATTAGATCTTGGAGACTTAACGCTACTTTGCTTCAAGACACAGAATTTATCACCTACATAAAACAGCAAATTGACTTGTTTTTCTCAACAAACTACACTGAAGAAATTGACAGAGGAATACTTTGGGACTCTTTTAAGGCTTTTATCCGTGGACAAATTATCTCATATTCCGTTGGTAAAAGAAAACAAAGATATTTAGATATCGCTTTATTAGTGGATAAAATTAAGGAAATTGATAAGATTTACTCCGTGACTCCTACCAAAGAACTCTATAAGAAGAGAGTTGAGCTTCAAATGGAACATAGTTTATTATTATCTTCTTCAATTGAAAATCAATTGATTAGGACCAGGGCTCAATTCTATATTCATAGTGATCGAACTGGTAAACTGTTAGCTAATCAATTAAAAGCTATTTCGACTAAGCGACAAATTATTAAAATTCGTAAACAAGACGGTAATTTTACTACTGATCATAAAGAAATCAATAACACTTTTCAAGATTTTTATAAATCTTTATATCAATCAGAATTTGATGGTGACCTGTCCATGATGGATAATTTTTTTAATAATTTGAATATTCCTAAACTGATAGATGAAGATTGTAGCTTGTTTGATGCTTGTATTTCTATGGCCGAAATAGGAGAGGCTATCTCATCAATGAATTCAGGGAAAGCTCCTGGCCCTGATGGTTATATTGTAGAATTTTTTAAAACTTTTTCTTCTTTGCTTTCCCCTTGGTTATGTGAAATCTTTAATGATGCGTTTGCTAAGAAGAGATTACCTCAATCTTTTTATGAAGCTACTATCTCTCTAATTCTTAAAAAAGATAAAGATCCTACTTTATGTGCATCTTATCGCCCTACATCATTATTAAATGTAGATTCTAAGATTCCTACAAAAATTTTAGCCATTAGATTAGAAAAGGTACTATCACAAATTATTTCAGAAGATCAAACTGGTTTCATTAGGAATCGGTATTCCTTTTTTAATGTTAGAAAATTGATTAATATAATCTATACTTCATCACCCACAATTCCAGAATGTGTTATCTCATTAGATGCTGAAAAAGCTTTTGATAGAGTTGAATGGACATACTTATTTAATACATTGAGAAATGTTAATTTTAGTCCTAATTTCATATCATGGATTAAATTAATATATTATAAACCTGTTGCTTCTGTTCTTACAAATAATTATAGATCCTCTTTTTTTCAATTATGTCATGGTACGAGACAAGGTTGTCCCTTAAGTCCTTTATTATTTAATATCGCATTAGAACCTTTAGCCATTGCTATTCGTGAATCTCCTAATATTTTTGGTATTACCCGTAATGAGAAGGTATACAAATTATCACTTTATGCTGATGACTTGCTGTTATATATTTCTAATCCTGACAGGTCTATTCCCGCTATTTTATCCTTGTTGGCTCAATTTGGTAGCTTTTCTGGTTATAAATTAAACTTGGATAAGAGTGAATTATTTCCTTTAAACGCGCAAACTTTATTGAATGACAGGATACCATTTAAAGTTGTTACTGATAACTTTATCTATTTGGGTATAAAAATTACCAAGAAATATAAAGATTTATTTAGACTGAATTTTTTACCTATGCTTCATCAGATTCAACAACTTACTACAAGATGGTCTCCCTTATTCATATCATTAATTGGTCGGATTAATGCTATTAAAATGATGATTTTACCAAAATTTTTATATTTATTTCAAGCCTTACCAATTTTTATTCCTAAATCTTTTTTTGACAACATTGACTCAAAAATTTCCTCATTTGTGTGGCAAAATAAAAACCCCAGGTTAAGTAAAAGGCAATTACAAAAATCTAAAAAAGATGGTGGTTTAGCTTTACCTAACTTTAGATTTTACTATTGGGCGAATAATATTCGTAACCTAATGTATTGGAAATTAGATTTGGACTTACCATTGTGCCCGCAATGGGTAAATTTAGAATGCAGTGAGGTAAAGGGATATTCTCTATTCTCTGTTCTTGGTTCTTTTCTTCCTGTTGTTTTAGTTAAATTCAATAAACAGATATCTAATCCTGTTATCAAACATACATTACGAATTTGGTTTCAATTTCGTAAGTTTTTTTACTCTGAAAAACTTTGTTCTTGATAGCCCTATCTTATTTAATTTTTTTTTCAAACCTTCCTTGACAGATCAAGCTTTTAGCATATGGAAAAGGAAAGGTATAAAATGTTTTCGTGATCTTTTTTTTGAGGATACTTTGATGTCTTTTGACCAACTTTCCAACAAATTTAAATTACCTAAATCTATTTTTTTCAGATATCTACAAATCAGAAATTTCTTACATAAAGTTCTGCCATCTTTTCCCAATTCAACTTCAATGGATTTCCCAGATTTGATTTTTACCTTAAATCCTTGTCAGAAGGGATTAGTAGCTTTTATTTATAATATGATTATGAAGATACAACCAGAAATATCAAATAGAATTAAACAAGAATGGGAAAAGGAATTTCGATATAATATATCAACAGATAAATGGGAAAAAATTTTACAAATGGTTAATTCCTCTTCTATATGTGCTAAACATGCTTTAATACAATTTAAAATTATACATAGAGCTTATATGTCTAAAGATAAGCTTGCTCGATTCTACTCTCATATTAACCCCCAATGTGACAGATGTCATTTAGAAGTGGCTTCATTGACCCACATGTTTTGGTCATGTCCCGCTTTACATAACTATTGGAAGGACATATTTGTTACCATTTCCTCAATTTGGAATATTGATTTACAACCTCATTTTATTACTGCAATTTTTGGTATACCAAATGAGGATGGTAACCAGTTTTCTCCTTCAATCAGACGAATGATTGCTTTTGTAACATTAATGGCCAGAAGGTCTATATTACAAAACTGGAAAGAAGTAAATCCTCCTACCACGTCTCAGTGGCCTTCCCAAACTATTTCATATCTGAGTCTGGAAAAAATTAGAAGCACTATTTTTGACTCATCAATTAAATTTGAAGAAACTTGGGGACCGTTTATTCGACATTTTCATATGAATTAATTTGGCCTTTTCCAGACCTTCTCTCTGCTTGTTCTTCTTCAGGTATGGAGTTCTTTGACACTATCATATACTTATAAACCATTATTATTGCCCATGTTAGTTTTAGTTTAGTTCTTTTTTTTTTCTCTCAATATATTTTTTTGTTTTTTTTCATATATAGTTATATAGACTTGATTAATGTACTCTTTTTTGTTGATGTTTAATAGGATATTATTATCTTATTACCAATGTAATTTTAAGTCTATTGTATTCATAACCTATTCATTATGTTATGTTTTTTTTATAATTATATATGAAATTCAATAAAGAGATTGAAAAAGAAAGAAAGAATCTTGGTAATGCTGATTTATATTTTGTAAATTAGGCTTTGTGAAGTGTCTAAACTTCCAATTTTGTTTAATTGGAAGCCCTGTTTTCTCAATTCTATCAATTGCACTGATATTAATTCCAATATACATCAGAGGCTCTCATAACATTAGTCTATTGAAATTTTGTTTTCAACAGGCAGAAACTGGTGCAATGACAGTGTTAATGGAGGCTATGAATACCTGTGTCTCCCTGCTCCTCAGAGCAGTATTAATTTGACTAAATTCACCTGAGTTTGTCCAGATGGTATGCAATTATTCGAAGATGGAAAACAATGTATCACTGGTAAATACTAGAATTAGTGTGCATGTCATTGGGTATTATAATTTGGTTTCCACTTGGACAGCAAGGGAAATGCATAGAGAATTGCTGTAAGATTGAGTTGAAATATGAACCAGGCTCCTTTAAACAAGAGATATTCAGGTGCAATAAACAGTGGCTTTCATAGTTGGTTATATTTCAGTATCAAGGATGATTAAACTTGATTCAGCAAATACAAATATCTGGCTGAGAAGCTGACACAACTTGCAGGTTTAATTGACTGCTGGTCATTGCAAACCATGTCCAATGTGAACACTGCTCAATTGTCAGGCACTGTCCCACGTCAAATTGTAGACAGGGAGAGAATGATGAATAGCCTCTTCTCTCTAATGAAGGCAGCGGAGTTTGTCATCAAAACATTGGTTATAATTGATAGTTGCACTGGCTGGAAGCCAGAGAAGAGTTTATTCCTCATATGCACCAGGAAAGCTCTGATCCTTTTTCAGGGAGAGAATGCTTTGAGCAAACTTCCACCCAGTGTGTACTTAACACTAGTTATTTTATTATTTCAGAATTTCCACTTGTTAGGAATCAACCATGAGACCAAGACTGAAATCTGTGTGATGTTCGCTTTGGAGCAGAATCTTCACTTTGTAGATATCCCTAATTTACTTGATACTGGTCTCTGCAAACACCACAGTGTTTGGAAAGGCTTTTTTAAAATAGAGAATTTATATAAGAACTTTATTAATGTATATGAGCAAAATGGTTCCATAATCTTAAAGTGAAATCAGATGAGAACACTTGCCAAAGGCCTTTGGAAAAGGCAGTTTAATTGATGAGATTTTTGTCTATTTAGTATAATTAGTGCAAGAGAATACAATTTGTGGGGGGGGAAAAAACAATAGCCCAAATCTCATTTCAAGATGTGCTATCTATTCTGAATAATTGTAGATGCTAATGAAAACTCTGCAGGGAGTCCTAAACGGTGGTTCCGGTGCTGCAAAATATGTGAAGTTGGTTTAAAGTGAATTCTGTTGTTCTCAATTTCAGCCACTCAGATTCATATTTCATACAACAAATCATACTTAATTAGTACATATTAAAATTTATTTATTAATTTCAAGCACTTTGAAATGCATGGACCAGAGTGTAAATATCTTGTGTAGCCTTGTCTATCAAGTTGAGGTAAGCATTTGTCTTACCAGATTTCTGCTTTAAAGCCTGATTTTGTTTGGGTGTTTGGCAAAATATGAGCTACCCTGGTATGAATTGCTGGATATAAAATAAACATTAAATTTTCCATAAAATTTAGGAAACAAATAGGCTAACTAATAGCGGCTAACTAAGAACAGAGATGAAAATTGGTTCAGAAAAGGTACTTAGGACAGTTACCTGCCTACTTGTAAGTTAGTTAAACACAATAATGTTTTATCCAGAGCATTATTTTAATAGACTGTTTCATCTTATCAGCTTCAACTCTCATCTGTAGAATATCAGACTTTGTATGTCATAATGGCCAGTGCTTACCTGGTAAATGGAAGTGTGATGGTGATGTCGGTTGTGAAGACGGTCCTGATGAAATTCCAGCACTTTGCCGCTAGTATCTCCTTGATATCTCAATAGAGGTTCACATTGAACACTAAGTGGATCAATACACTCTTTACAAGGAAACTGGATTTCATTAGTCCTTTGTGTAACTCATTTGAAGTTAGATAAGCTTTAAACCCTTTCCAAGCTGTCTTGAACAGTTGATCCTTAAGGTTTATCTTCTAATATTTATTGGGGCCCCTACTCTGACTCCACTTTGCAGAGATGGGAGAGATTTAATAGGAACTGAGGGATAAGAATATATAGAATGAGCTACCGTGGGAAGTAGTTGGGGCAGGTACATGAACAATATTGAAAAGGTTGGAGGGATATGGGACAATTGGGACCAGCTTAGACAGGAATCTTGATTGGCATAGGCCATTTGAACTGAAGAGCCTGCTTCCGGGCTCTAGGACTCCATGACTCAAGATTCAAATTTATTTGTCAAGTGCACATTGAAATATACTGAAATGTGCCATTTGCATTAACAACTAGTGCACCGGACCACAAGCACAGCCCACAAGTGCTGCTACAAATTCCAGTGCCAACATAGCACGTTCACAAATGCTCAGCAGGGCACCACAGAACACAAGAAGCAATAAACAACACAGCAAAAACAAGCCCATCCCTATCTCCCACCCGCACACATATATAGTCCTGTAGCGGTGTGCTACACACAGCGCTAAAATAACGACACGGAGTCGGTAAGCTGCAGTTAAAGAAGATATTATTCGAACTTCACAGCCTTGCTTTAAAGCCTCCCTGATTCTGTCCTCCCCGGGTGCAGATGCTGTAGGGGGCACGTACTCACAATCCCGCGCAGGCTTTTCCCTTTGTTGGTGAAGCAAACCTGGCGCCCTTTTGGGACTGGCCTTTGTGCCGGCGCGCTGGCTATTTGTGAGCCGGTTCGAGTGCACTAGGAAGTGGGTCGACACATAACCCCCTCCCCCCCCAAGAACTGGCGATACACCCCCCAATGTCCACAATCTGGGCCGGACCCTGTTTGGGAGGTTGGCCTCTGCGCTGCAGTGCCGGAAACTCAACCAGTTGCACTAAGTCCACATGGGCCGGTTTGAGTCGGTCCACCGTGAAAACCTCCCCTTTCCCCCAAACGTCCAGCACGAACATGGACCCATTGTTCCTGAGCACCATAAACGGCCCCTCGTAGGGCCATTGCAGCGGTGGCCGATGCCCGCCCCTGCGTACAAACACAAACTTACTGTGAAGTGGGTATGGGGGCCAGGTCACCGAGCCTCTCGCATAGTCTGCCCAGGACTGCTGTGGGTTCTTCCTCTTGCCCCCTTGGGGCTGGTATGAACTCCCCGGGGACGACCAGGGGTGCACCGTACACCAACTTGGCCGACGAGGCGTGCAGATCGTTTTTGGGCACCGTGCGGATGCCGAGTAGGACCCAGGGAAGCTCGTCCACCCAGTTAGCTCCTCTCAGGCGGGCCATGAAAGCCGACTTTAGGTGACGGTGGAAACGCTCCACCAGGCCGTTCGACTGTGGGTGGTAGGCAGTTGTGTGGTGCAGCTGTGTCCCCAAAAGGCTGGCCATAGCTGACCACAGGCTGGTGGTGAACTGGGCGCCTCTGTCGGAGGTAATGTGGGCCGGTACACCAAAGCGGGACACCCAGGTGGCGATCAGTGCCCGGGCGCAAGATTCAGAGGTGGTGTCGGTGAGCGGGATCGTCTCTGGCCATCTTGTGAACCGGTCCAGGATAGTCAGGAGGTGCCGCGCTCCGCGCGACACTGGCAGGAGGCCCACGATATCCACATGAATGTGGTCAAAACGCCGGTGGGTGGGATGGAACTGCTGCGGCAGAGCTTTGGTGTGCCGCTGCACCTTGGCCGTCTGGCAGTGCATGCACGTTCTGGCCCATTCACTGATCTGCTTGCGGAGTCCGTGCCAAACGAACCTGCTGGAGACCATCCGGACAGTTGTCCTGATGGAGGGGTGCGCTAAGTTATGAATGGAGTCGAAATTGCGTCGCCGCCAAGGTGCCGGGACGACGGGACAGAGTAGTGTCCTCTCACCTGGGCCTACGGGGAGGTTCTGGAGCCTGCATGAACAGATGTGGTGTCAGTCATCTCCGGTCCAAAAATCGTTTGGACCGTCGGGGTCACCAATTGTAGCGGTGTGCTACACACAGCGCTAAAATAACGACACGGAGTTGGTAAACTACAGTTAAAGAAGATTTTATTCGAACTTCACAGCCTTGCTTTAAAGCATCCCTGATCCCGCCCTCCCCGGGCACGGATGCTATAGGGGCACGTACTCACAATCCCCCGCAGGCTTTTCCCTTTGTTGGTGAAGCAGACCTGGCGCCCTTTTGGGACTGGCCTTTGTGCCGGCGCGCTGGCTATTTGTGAGCCGGTTCGAGTGCGCTAGGAAGTGGGTCACCACGGTCCTTTAAAAAGCCTCCAGTGGACAAAGGCTCAAGCCTGCAGACACCAGACTTCATCATCCCCGACAGACTTGCAGAGATTCACAGACTTTCCTCCAGCCAAAAGTCCTCGGATTCTGGACCTCCAATTTGTCCTTGGGCCTCAGTCCAATACAGTCGGCCCTCCTTATCCATGAGTTCCACATGCGCGAATTCAACCAACCGCGAATTGAGAAAATCCAGAAATGTTCTTCCAGCACTTGTTGTTTGAGCATTGTTCGCCTTACGTCTCGTTCATTTGCTACTTTGTTCCTGTGGAAAAAATGGCTCCTAAAAAGCAATTAGGTGATCAAAGCAATTCCTCAAAGGCTAAGAGGGAGCGTAAAGTGCTATCTCTCGCCAAGTTGTGTGGCTAGAGGACGTGTCACGGAAGCATATCCCTGTCGATGGCCAAATTATACGTGGAAAAAGCTCCTAGTTTCTATGAGCACTACTGTGACGAGGTTGATGAGAGCAAAAGAGAACTTAAGGCTAGTAAGGAATGGCTGACTGGCTATGTAAAGCTGGCTAATGCCAAGGCCACAGCAGCGTTCCCAGAGGAGCTCAAGCAACTCACAGAAGAGAAAGGCTACCTTGCAAGATTTGTTTGATGATGCAAAGAAAAAGAAGAGACAACTTCCTATAACAATGTTTCTAACTAAAGCATCTGCAATTCTGAAGTCTTGAAGATCCTCAGCCTTCAACCTCCACAGTTCCTGACTTTAGCATTATTGAGCCTCCTCCAAAGCATCCTTATTCCCTAAACAGTACAGTGTAACAAACACTGTACAGGTATTACAAGCTTTACTCATTGTTTGATCATTGTTCGCCTCGCATCTTGTTCGTTCGTTGCTTGTGTTGTGAGAAAGAGGAGCATATACATTTTTTTTCTTATCATGATTCCCAAAACATTACAGTATAACAACTATTTACATAGCATTTACATTGTATTAGGTTCTATAAGTAATCTAGAGATGACTTAAAGTATACGGGAGGATGTGCGTAGGTTATGTGCAAATACTATGCCATTTTAAACAAGGGACAAGCATCCGTGTTTTTTTTTGTTATCCGCAGATATCCTGGAAGCAATCCCTTGCGGATAAGGAGGACCGACTGTACATTGATCCTAGGACATGCTAATCACCGAACACCAGGCCTTGAACTCCAAACTCTCAGATTCATAAATCCAGGGGATCATTAGAGCTCCTGCCCACACAGAATTCCAACTCTGGAACCTGCTGACAGTGGGCATGGGTTCTCAACTCTCTGCTTCTCTGCTGGTTCACCATCTGACCACAAGTCCAACCATGTCAGTGTTTTCAAACACAGAGTGGGGACTTGGACTTTGGCCTGATCTCTAATTCCCCCACATTCCTTTTCCGAAAATGAACCTGACCCCTAACTCTCATCTGTCTCTCAAGCCATTCTTATGAATCAAAAAATTAAGAATTAACCAAGGTTTTAAAAACACAACTAATTTTGAGGTGTGAATCAACAGATGTCACAGCTTGGTGCCATCTTCGACTGACTCCTGGGGTTATTTGCTTGGTCACCGGATTTTCAAGGGAAACAAAAGAATGTTTGGTAGCAGCTGATGACTTCTACTTTCACACTGCTGACCAGCTTTAATCAATATAGTATCTATGATGAGAGAAAGACGTTTAGTGAGGTTCTTCAATTAGTTTGAAATTTCCAGTATGAATTTTAAGTCTGCTTGATTAGTACTTGGGAGCAAAAAGCCCAGGAAAACAGATCGGTGTGATGAAATTTTGAAGGTTGCAGTAGTGGTTAAGGAGATCAAATAAAAAAATTCTTTGACAGCACGTCTAAGAATATCCTTGGCTGATAAATCCACGTTTGTGTTTTGTTGTGCTTTCTTTAGACATGAATGCCTGTGCTATTAATGAAATCCACTGTGGCCCTGGATCACTTATGTGTATCCCAGTATCCTGGAAGTGCGACGGTGCAAAGGACTGTGAAACCGGATATGATGAGGTAAATAAATAGAACATTTGAAGTCCTGTCAAGTAACTTAAATCCTAATTTTATTATTTTTGATAATAAGTTGTGTATTGCACCAGCTTTAATTCTTCTTGTCAGCATATGATTTCCCTATAAGTTTATCATAGCTTGTGATTTCTCCATTGTCTTGAAAATTGGGCATGAATTTTGGGCCCCTGTCCCCAAGATAGCACTGGACTGTTTCTTTGCCATAGAACTTGGGTCAGTACAGTGCAGGAATGGGCCATTTGGCCCACTGTCCATGCTGAACACAATACCAAATTAAACTAACTCTCTGCTGCTCGCACAAGATACTAATTCCTCTACTTCCTGCATATTTGTCTACCCAAATCTCTTAAACACCACTATCATCTATCACTACTCCTAGCAGCCTGTGCAGAGATATATCTGTAGTTGTCCTTTTAATTTTCCCCTTCTCTGACTGTGCATCCTTTAATATTTGACATTTCCGTCATGGATTTCATCTAACCTATCTACAGTACATCACTCATAATTTTATGAACTTCTATTAGGCTGCCCTGCAGCCTCCAGGGAAAAAAAACACAAGTTTGCGAACTTAATTACAGTTAATGCCCACCTGATCCGGGTAATGTCCTGGTAAACCACTTCAGTACCCTTTTCAAAGCCTCCATCCTCACTATAATTGGGCATCCAGAACTGCAAGGCAATATTGCAAAATACATTCTAACATTTTGTTCAATGGCACATAACTTCCTGATTCTTGTGGGCAGTGCCCTAATCAATGAAAGCACTGCCTTTACCACTCTATATACCTCTGTGACAACTATGGATTTGGACCCCAAGATCCCTTGTGATGCACTAATTGTCCTCTTATTCTCAAAAAAGTCAGTCTCTGATCCTCAGCTATCTTTTCAGTCCTTACTAATATGGAGCTCAAACTGAATTCTTGTAGCTGGTATCAGCAGTTTAAAATGTTTTCAAATTGGCCTTTGAAATTTTAAGGTTCTTGAAGACTTCTGTAAAGAAATTTAGTTATGTAGAAACATTTACAATTAACGTTCGATATTTTTCAGGCACTCCGTCTTGCAGTGCAGAAGAGTTCACTTGCTCCACTGGCAGGTGTACTCATGGCATTTGTATGTAATGGCAAAGATGACTGTGATGATGGCAGTGACGAAAGTAACTGCCCTTCGTTTTCCTGTGGTCTACATGAGTTTCACTGTAACAGTTCAGAATGCATCCCTTTCAGTTCGGTATGTGACACCCATGTTGATGAATCCCCAGCACAGTGTGGACATATTCCTTCACTTAAAACCTGCTCTCCTAATGACTTCCATTCTGCCTCGGGTGAATGCATCCACATTAGATGGTACTGTGATGGTGATGTAGACTGTAAAGATGAAAGTGATGAAGTCAGCTGCTGTAAGTACTTTAGCTTGTAGTTGTTCTGAATGCAATTGAACAGGGTGTGAAGGATCAAAGCTTTTTTTTAAAGATTGTGTTATAATACCATTATTTGCTGTCACTAACTAAGTGCATTTGGTTAGAACGATCCAGAAATAGAGGCAAGAATGAAACAACGGAATTGATCTGATTCCATTCTCAGTGAATGCAAAGCTGAGAGATATAATATCACTGTAGCTGTAGATTATTCCCATCATTTGATGATACAACTCATACTGACTCCCAGCAGAGCAGTTTCACCTTCTTGTACCCCTTGGTAATTCCTCAATGCCTGGCATTCTTATTTTTGGTTCTCTATGCTAACTGACCATAAATTGCCCTTTTTATATTCTAGCATGTGTTTGTCAGAAGAAATCTGAGCAACTGGCAGAAGTGTGCAAACTCCACGTAGTCCAAGTTTGGGATCAACCCCGGTTCCTGGTGGGATTTGTTCTACCGGAAGCCATTGTAGGCTTGATGGATAGACTGGCTTCCTCAGTGTTGTAGTAAACAGTTTATTCCCTGAGGGAATCTAATACACATTGAGCTCTGATCCCTTTGGAAGATAGTCATGTGTTGGAAGCAGTTTGGAAAATATTTACTGGGCTAGTACTTAGGATGGGTAGGTGAACTTGACAGGTTGGATGGGCAGGGCTTGTATTCTCTGGAGTATCATGTGAGAGGTGACTTGATTAAAACAGAATTGAGATATCTTCATAGGGTAGTTGTGGGTAGGGAGTGATGCATCATAAGACTCTAGAACTAGGGAGATGCAGAATTGAAAGGACACCCACTTAAGACTGACTTGAGTTTCTTTGCAGCTCAAAACACAGGTGTGTAGATCCTTGAGACATAATGGATAAAAGTTATTGCATTGGATAGTAGACAGTGAGGCCCACATGATCATAATGGTGGAATAAATCTGAAGGACGAATTCTGCCCTTAATCGAGGTTTTATGCATTTCCAAAATCATATCCATTTGCATGTCTCGATGGTTCAAAGGAGGTATAAAGCAGATTTCTGGCTGCAGTTTTCACAGAGGTATGATGATGAGGATTAAATAAATCTACTGAAGGTATTGGAAGTCCTCCACTCTGGACAATGAAAAGGATGGATGGGTACACTGGAGTGGAAGATTGAGAGGTGATGTAACTGCACAAGAGGCCATAGGGCATGTAGGAAGGAATTACTCTTCTTTTGCTTTTATAGATTATTGGGCTGGTACTGCAGTTGTTTTAAGCAAATTTAGTACTAGTCTGTCTTAAGATGATGGCACATGCTCGGTGATCAAATCTAGTTCTAAAGATCAGCCTCTCATCACTTTCGATATAAAAGATAATCGGAGCTGTGGTAACTTACAATTTGTTGCAGTTGGTCTCATAAGGAAAATGTCGATCTGACCTAGGTTAAACGGCGGGGGCAATATATAAGGAACAGTGCATTTTCAGTAGAGATTGAGCAGGTTTGTTGTGCCCTGGAAATGGGGAAAATTGGATGCAAGGTTGCCATCTGTTAACCAGCGTGAATGCAGGCTGTTGTCTTTCTAGCTTCTCGGATGTGCCGCCCAGGTTCCTTGCAATGTGGCAATGGCAATTGCATTTCAAAAAGCAAGCAGTGCAATGGATTTAAAGACTGCCTTGATGGCAGGGATGAAATGGACTGCAAGAATGGTAAGTATAGAATTCAAATAGGTGGGACTTAATGCATGTCACTAGAAATTTTATGACCTGCTTTTCTTTCTCAAGAATGCGCAGGAGCCAATGACTTCAGATGTCAAAGTGGCGAGTGCATAGATCAAATCAAAGTGTGTAATCAGCATCCTGATTGCAAGGACTGGAGTGACGAGCCCCTCAAGCTATGCCATGAGTATCTTTACTCAATTGTTACATATTCTCCCAGAATCTCCATACCTCATCTTCTGCACTAAAAGTACTGAAACTATCTTTCCTGTAGTTGCCCTATAACAAAAATATATGGCTCTCTCCTCATTTCAACATTACTGGTGTTTTCTATCTGGTGAAAATACTTGGTTAATTATTCTTCGATCTGAAATGTTTGTCGTTCCACAGATGTTGCCTAATCATGAATTTTGTTACACTTAGTTTTTGGATTCTGCATTCTTTTTTGTTTTCTGCTTAATTCTGAAAATCAGAAGTTAATACTTTAGGCTCCACCAACAATCTATTCAGCATACAAGAAAACAGTTGATTTCTCCTTCACTTATCATCTTATCCTATTATTTACATTGCTCAAGTGTCTACTTTGTATATCTCTGACTCCTTAACACTCTTGCTTACTTAACTGCTGTTCTTTCAAGGCTCATTCTTGAGTCCTGTTTTTGTTCTTGTTTTCAACATTTTGGTCTTCAAAAAAGATTAGCTTTGTCTTGCTCTCTACATAATTGTAGATTATAGCTCAAACATGGCTTGTGTATGCTGATTATTGCCAATTCTGGCTGCAGTTTCAGTTATGGGGACTGTTTACTCCTATTCGCTGCTAGCATTTGCCTTATAGAAGCTATCATTACCTTTTATTTTTCTTGACTAAACTATTGATTTTGGTAACTGCACTTCAAACACCATGTACTGGAGCACAAAACTTAATTTACAAAGCAGTGAAATCCCATTTTAAATTACATTATTTTACCAGGTAATTTGTACTTTATATTAAGAGCAAAAACTTTCATGTTCTGTCACTGAATTTGGAAGCAGCTTTATCACCCTTGCAGCCTTTTGGTGTTTTATTCTGACTTCCCATGGTAGCATGGTGGTTAGCGCAATGCTGTTACAGATTGCAACGTCAGAGTTCAGAGTTCAATTTTAATGTCATCTTTAAGGAGTCTGTGGAATCTGTGAATTTTCTCCATGTGCTCCACTTTCCTCCCACAGTCTATACCAGTTAGTGGATAAATTGGCCATTGTAAATTGTCCCATGATTGGGCTAGGGTTAAATCAGGGGTTGCTGGGCAGCATGATTCAAAGGGGGAAGGGCCTATTCTGTGCTGTATTTCAATAAATAAATAAGATTAATTTCTTGGGCTAAAAAAAATTGCATGCAATGATTGGAATTTCCAGATCTTCCTTCCCTCTCAATTTTATTGAGTCTAATAATCCTAAAAGGTAGAGTCTCAGGTGAAGTAAAAGGTATGGGGTCAAATGTGGGCAGTGTGGCTTTCCCTGGGAGAAATGTAATGGCAAAGAGATGTAATTTTACTGGGGGCTTATTGAGGTTGTGAAGTTAGAAACGGCAACTATCTGGCTGTCAGATGTTGAATATATTTTGTCTCTGACATGAGGACATCTTGGTATTGTTGCCAAAAAGAACAATGTTAGGAATTGAACCAAATAATCTCTTTAAGGTCATTGTCTAATTAATTATAAATGATATGAGTTAACATTGCGGTCATTTTCATGTGCACGATCTTTGGGCCAGTGTCACCTGCTGGAGTTGCCTTGAGAATCAAACAAAACTGTCTTTTCACTCCACCAATTAATAGTTCAAATTAGCAGTGCAATTGGTGTGAATGTATAGTCGGCACACTTGAAGAAACTACAGGAATTGAACAAGGTCATTCGTAGCAATCAAGTGGCCTCTACTTGTAGAGTATCTTTAGCAAGGCTACAGGAAGGATTGAAATGGGCTACCTCTCAAAATTAATTATAATCTTCAATGCAAATGTGTAGATTCACCAAAATGGTGAGAAACTCTGGTTTGTAGTTGTCCTGTGCTTGAACTCTTTGGCAAAATACTGATCACCCTGTGTGAAGGTAGTTGGGCTGTGAAATGAAGTCATTATGTTTTCGCAGATCTAAATGAATGCTTGGTGAACAATGGTGGTTGCTCCCATATCTGCAGAGATCTGGTCCTAGGCTATGAATGTCATTGCCCTGCTGGCTTTGAGTTGATTGATGGAAAACTCTGTGCAGGTGTGTTAATAGTTTCTACATTGTATTCACAGCACAAGATGATATTTTTAATATAACTTTTTGGCAAATATAGTTATTAGGAGGTGATCTGGGGCAGGTGCTCTGACTATTCCGATTACCAGGCAATATTCACATCCAATAGTAAATGACTTCAGCCTTGGCTGTTCATCAGACTTCACTAAAATTGGAAAACTGCCATTAAGCAGAAATGCTACTACAGAAGCCATAAAGCTCTATCTACTAGAAAAAGCCAAATGTTGCCAGAGTGGCTGATTTCCTGCCTCTTGATCCAACATGCTATAATGAAATTATCTGGAAGAATCAGTTTTGCCACATGTCGAGGGTTTGAGTAGCACCTCAACTTGTGCTGTCCACCGAGGGCAATGCAGGCGGTCAAAATTCTTGAATTTCCAACCAAATAAGGCACCTTTTCAAGTTCAAGTTTGATGCCATTTGACTATACATACATTCAGCCAATCGAAACAACATTCCTCTGGTCCACGGTGCACCCATAAAACATGTATCACATTCAGCACATGTAAGCAGTGCAGTAAACAGCGTACAGTCCATGGTGTTGGCAGGGTATCCATTCATCAATCAGCCTGAAGGAAGAAGTTGTTTCCCAGACTGCCAATTCCGGTTCTTGATGCTCCTGTACCTCCATCCTGACAGTTGTAGGTCAAGGAGATTGTGGGATGCGTGGTAGGGGATTCTCAACGATGCTTCAGCACTTTGTATTTACTGCATTTGGTAACTATCACAAGTAGGCAGTAGGGTGATCCTCTTGGCAGTTTTCACTACCCTTTGTAGGGTCTTGTGAGCCAATGCTTTGCAGCATCTATACCACACAACAGGACACTCTCAATGGTGTCCCCATAGAAAGTTGGTAGAATATAGAGGGGTGCACACCTTAATCTCCTCAAAGTGTAGACACTGCTCTGCCTTCCTGATGAATGAGGAGATGTTGTGGCTGCAGTTTAGATCGTCCGTTTTGTGCACACCAAGAAACGTTGTGCTCTTCACTCTCTCCATGGCAGAGCCATTGATGTGCAACAGAGTGTGGTCATTCGGCACCTTACTGAAGTCCACAATTGTCTCTCTTGTCTTGTCCACTTTGACATTCGGGTAGTTCTCACATATTTCTCTCCCTACTCTCTGTGTGCCGACATATTATTGCTGATGAAGCCAGCCACTGTTGTGTCAACAGCAAACTTGGCTGCGATTTGAGCTGGAACTGGCAGTGCAGTGGTGAATTAGCAGCGACTGAGCGCACAGCCCTGGGAGCACCAGATGGATCTTCAGATGTTGCTGCCAGCTCGCACTGACTAGGGTCTTTCTGTCAAATAGTCCAAGATCCAGTTACAGAGAGGAGTGTTTAGAGCCAGCAAGGACAGTTTACGGACCAGCCTCTGATGGATGATCGTGGTAAATGCCGAGCTGAAGTCGATACCAAGGTTCTGGTGTATGAGGCATTGTTTTCTAGGTAGCACAGGGTGGAGTGGAGGGCCGAGGCTATGGCATCAACAGCACATCGTGTTGAGTGGTAGGTGAACCGGAAAGGGTCCAATGTAGCCAGACGGTGGGATTTTAAAGGCTCCATTACCAGCCACTCAAAGCACCTCATGATTGTTGAGGTCATTGTCACTGGGCGGTAATAATTTAGCCAGTGACTGTCGCTCTCTAGAGCATGAAGCTTGCAGGAACGGTAGACCGTTGCAAAGAGATACCGAAGATGTCTGTTGGGCCGCACAATCCCTCAATACCTGACCAGGTACGTTGTCCGGCCCAGCAGCTTTGCATGGGTTTACCCTGGCTAGGATCCTCGTCACCTCAGCTGCAACCACTCCCCCTCTGGGGGAGGGGCATTTCCTCACTGTCACATCATTTTTTGCATCTATTCATGCATTGAAGGCATTCAGCCCATCAGGTAGAGAGGCATCACTGTGGTTGACATGCAGGGTGGATAGAGTCTGTTAGGGATTCGTACCTTCCCGCATGTCCCTGGTGTCATAAAGGTGTCTGTAAATTTTCTGTGAGTATTCTCGCTTTGCCTTGATGGCACATGAGAGTACGGCTCTTGCTGACCTTAGAGCCATCCTAACCCTCAATCTGAAGTCAGCATCTTAGTTCCTAAACAGTGTGGTCAGCTACAGTTTCTGGTTTGCCCTGGCAGTGTAGTGCTTGATCACGGCAACATCCTCTATGCATTTTCCTATGTGGACAGTCACCGATCCCAGATATTCACCAGTGTTGAGGTGATGATTTGTAGGTAACTGCCTCCTTGAATATGTTCCAGTCCATGCATTCCAAACAGTCCTATAGTCTTTTGTAAGCCAGTCACTTTCACCTGGCAATCGGAATGGTCCATTTGGAAGATGGAATTTTGTATTCGATCTTGTTGAATATGTTTCCATGTATTGGATTGAAGCAAGTTACCTAAAGTGATCTGACAGTTAATAGGCATCTTGAAAAACTATCTGAACTTTGTGTATTGGAATTGAACCCAGTCTGGTTGAAAAAGTCAGCTTCAAATCAAAGGTTAACAATTTTAAAAAGCTTGTGTTTAATTTTTCAGATACTAATGAGTGTCAAAATCCTGGCATCTGCAGTCAAATTTGTATTAATTTAAAAGGAAGCTACAAATGTGGATGCTTTGCAGGCTATCGCATGGATCCAATTAATCAAGTCTGCAAGGCAGTAGGAGGCAAGTACTGTTGGGTTTTAACTAGTCCCCAGTTCTGCACTCATTGGAGCTTGGGAAATGCCCTTGGATAGTTCCAAAGCAACACACACAAAATACTGGAGGAGCTCAGCAGAGCAGATAGCACTGACGGAAAAGAGTAAACAGTCAACCTTCTGGGCTGAGACCCTTCATCAAGTTCCTTCAGTGGTTTGAACGGGGGGACAACTGCACAAGCACTTGGAGGTCGGCTAGTGAGAACAGCAGGAAGAGTTTAAGAGGAAGACAGATTACAGAGCAGACGTCAGAGTAGAGGGAGACAGAGTAGGAAGGCTTCGGCAATAAAGGGTCGAGGCGAGGTAGATTATCTGTTTAAAATAAAGACAGTATGTATGTGAGGCCAGTTTTCTGTGTTCGTTGTCAGATGTGGGAGATCCTGGAGACTCCTGGCCTCCTGGACAACCATATCTGCGCCAGGTGTGTCGAGCTGCAGCTCCTTAGAGACCGCGTTCGGAAAGTGGAGATGCAGCTTGGTAATCTTTGTCTGATCAGGGAGAGTGAGGAGGTGATAGAGAGGAGTTATAGGCAGATAGTCAGCCCAGGATCACAGGAGACAGCGAGGTGGGTAACAGTCAGGAGAGGGAAGGGCAAGAAGCAGGTACTAGAGAGTATCCCAGTGGCTGTCCCCCTTAACAATAAGTATTCCTGCTTGAGTACTGTTGGGGGGGGGGACAGCCTGCCTGGGGGAAGAAACAGTGGTCACGCCTCTGGCACAGAGTCTGGCCCTGTGGCTCAGAAGGGTAGGGAAAGGAAGAGGATGGCAACAGTGATAGGGGCTATCTAGTTAGATGGTCAGATAGGGTATTCTATGGATGCAGGAAAGAAATGCGGATGGTAGTTTGCCTCCCAGGTGCCAGGGTCTGGGGTGTTTCTAATCATGTCCATAATATCCTGAAGTGGGAAGGAGAACAGCCAGAGGCCATCGTACATGTTGGTACCAACGACATGGGCAGGAAAAGGGAGGAGGTCCTGAAAACAGACTACAGGGAGTTAGGAAAGAAGTTGAGAAGCAGGACCTCAAAGGTAGTAATCTTGGGATTACCGCCTGTGCCACGCGACAGTGAGTATAGGAATAGAATGATAAATGTGTGGCTGAGGATTGGAGCAGGGGGCAGGGATTCAAATTTCTGGATTATTGGGACCTCTTCTGGGGCAGATGTGACCTGTACAAAAAGGACGGGTTGCACTTGAATCCCAGGGGGACCAATATCCTGGCGGGAAGGTTTGCTAAGGCTATTTGGGAGAGTTTAAACTAGAATTGCTGAGGGATGGGAACTGAACTAAAGTGACGGAGGAAAGGGAGGTTGGCTCACAAATGGAGAAAGCTCGGAGACAGTGCAAGAGGGAGGATAGGCAGGTGATAGAGAAGGAACGCAGTCAGTCCAATAGTTTCAGGTGTGTCTATTTTAATGCGAGGAGTATCATGAATAAAGAGGATGAGCTTAGAGTGTGGATCAACACTTGGAGCTATAATGTTGTGGCCATTATGGAGACTTGGATGTGTTATGAATGTACCACAGCTCTGAGGGGCCGAAAGGGCGAGAGCAGCCCCCTCCTTCCGGAGAATCGCAAGAGCACTATTAATTCGGGTCTCGGACCCAGGCAAATGAGAGACAATGTAACGGTTTTGGCCAGGGCTCTTAGAGACACCTGTGCTGAGGGCAAGACCCTGCTACGTGACAGCTACCACGGATATGGACACCCTCGGGCAATGTGGGGGTGGGGATTGCATCACCCTACTTTGATGGACATCTACCACTCTGCAAGTCAAGATAAAAGGGGACTGCAGGAGGCGGTACCCCAGAGAGACGCACCAGAAGGACTCGATCGCTCAACGCTCCCGTGATAGCTGGAAGCCAGTCAAAAGCAACTCCGTAACTTCTCTGCCTGGGGAGCGGGTGGCTGATAATACCAAGGACTTCGAACTAATAACAGGGAAACAACGCTCCCCTGATTCAACGGTGTTGCTTCATCAAAGACCTGGGCAAGTTTTGTCGTTTCTCCTCACTCTCTCTGAAACACGTGAAACCCAGCGATTCCCCAAAAAGACTGAAGCCTGCAGACTTCTGAGTGACTTTTATATTCCCAGCGGACAATATATTATCCCCTAGACAATAGTCAAGATTATTTCTTAATGATGATTATTGCTATACCCGCGCTTTAGATTGAGTTTTGCCGATGTATATGTTCTGAATGTTTGTATTAACCTTACTTTTGTGCCCCCCTTTATGAATAAAAACGTTCAAAAATAGTGCCATCAGACTCCAACGGACCTCTCTGTCTTTGCTGGTGAGTTACAGGATACGTAACAACTGGTGCAGGGGCAGGAATGGCTACTTCAAGTACCAGGCTTTAGATGTTTCAGAAAGGACAGGAAGGGAGGCAAAAGAGGTGGGGCTGTGGCACTGTTGACCAGATATAGTGTCATGGCTGCTGAAAAGGAGGAAGTCATGGAAGGGTTGTCTACAGAGTCTCTTGGGTGGAAGTTCGGAATAGGAAGGAGTCAGTAACTACTGGGTGTTTTTTTTATAAACAACCCAATAGTAACAGGGACATTGAGGAGCAGATAGAGAGACAGATTCTGGAAAGGAGTAATATTAACAGAGTTGTTATGATGGGAGATTTTTATTTCCCAAATATTGATTGGCATCTCCCTGGAGTGAGGAGTTTAGATGGGATGAAGTTTGTTAGCTATGTTCAGGAAGGTTTCTTGACACGATATGTAGATAAGCCTACAAGAGGAGAGGCTGTACTTGATCTGGTATTGGGAAATGAAGCATAAATTGGAAACAGATATTCTCAGGGAAATGTACAGAACAACTGTAGCAAATGTTCAGGGGATATTTACGTGGAGTTCTGGGTAGGTATGTTCCAATGAGACATGGAAAGAATGGTAGGGTACAAGATCCATGGTGCACAAAGGCTGTTGTAAGTCTCATCAAGAAGAAAAGAAAAGCTTACAAAAGGTTCAAAAAACTAGGGAATGACAGGAATCTTGAAGATTACAAGGCTAGCAGGAAGGAGCTTAAGAAAGAGATTAGGAGAGCCAGAAGGGGCCATTGGTGGACAAGATTAAAGAAAACCCCAAGGCATTCTACAAGTATGTGAAGAGCAAGAGGATAAGATGTTAGAGAATAGGACCAATCAAGCGAAACAGTGGAAAAGTGTGTATGGAACTGGAGGAAATAGCAGACATACTTAATGAGTGCTTTGCTTCAGTATTCGCTATGGAAAATGATCTTGGTGATTGTAGGGATGACTTGCAGTGGACTGAAAAGCTTGAGAATGCAAATATTAAGAAAGAGGATGTGCTGGAGTTTTTGAGAAGGATCAAGTTGGAGAAGTCACCAGGACTGGAAGGGATGTACCCCAGGCTACCGTGGGAAGCAAGGAAGGAGATTGCTGAGTCTCTGGCAATGATCTTTCTATCATCAATGAGGACGGGAGAGGTTCCAGATGATTGAAGGGTTGCAGAGGTTGTTCTCTTATTCAAGAAAGGGAGTAGAGATAGCCCAGGAAATTATAGACCAGTGAGTTTTACTTAAGTGGTTGGTAAGTTGATGGAGAAGAACCTGAGAGACAGGATTTATGAACATTTGGAGAGGCATAATATGATTAGGAATACTCAGCATGGCTTTGTCAAAGGCAGGTTGTGCATTCTGAGCCTGATTGAATTTTTTGAGGATGTGACTAAACACATTGATGAAGGTTGAGCCATAGCTGTAGTGTATATGGATTTTAGCAAGGCATTTCATGAGGTACCCCTTGCAAGGCTTACTGAGAAAGTAAGGAGGCATGGGATCCAAGAAGACATTACTTTGTGGATCCAGAACTGGCTTGCCCACAGAAGGCAAAGAGTGATTGTAGACGGGTCATATTCTGCATGGAGGTCAGTCACCAGTGGAGTGCCTCAGGATCTGTTCTGGGACCCCCTACTCTTTGAGATTTTTATAAATTACCTGGATGAGGAAGTGGAGGGATGAGTTAGTAAATTTGCTGATGACACAAAGGTTGGGTGTGTTGTGGATAGTGTGGTGGGCTGTCAGAGGTTACAACAGGACATTGATAGGTTGCAAAACTGGGCTGAGAAGTGGCAAATGGAGTTCAACCCAGATAAGTGTGGGGTGGTTCATTTTGGTAGGTAAAATATGATGGTAGAAAATAACATTAATGGTAAGACACTTGACAATGTGGAGGATCAGAGGGATCTTGGGGTCTGAGTCCATAGGACACTCAAAGCAGCTGTGCAGGTTGACTCTGTGGTTAAGAAAGCATATGGTGCATTGGCCTTCATCAATCGTGGGATTGAACTTAAGAGCCGAGAGGTAATGTTACAGCTATATAGGACCCTGGTCAGACCCCACTTGGAGTACTGTGCTCATTTCTGGTCGCCTCGCTACAGGAAGGAGGTGGAAACCTTAGAAAGGGTGCAGAGGAGATTTACAAGGATGTTGCGGGGATTGGGGAGCGTGCCTTATGAGAATAGGTTGAGTGAACTCGGTCTTTTTTCTTTGGAGTGACGATGAATGAGAGGTGACCTGATAGAAATGAACAAGACAATGAGAGTCATTGATCATGTGGATAGTCAGAGGCTTTTCCCCAGGGCTGAAATGGCTGGACAAGAGGGCATAGTTTTAAGCTGTTTGGAAGTAGGTACAGAGGACATGTCAGGGGTAAGTTTTTTACACTGAGAGTGGTGAGTGCGTGGAATGGGGTGGCAGTGGTGGAGGTGGAAACGATAGGATCTTTCAAGAGACTCCTGGATGGCCATGTGGAGCTTAGAAAAATAGAGGGCTATGGATAAAGCTTAGATGGTTCTAAGGTTGGGACGTGTTTGGCACAGCTTTGTGGGCTGAAGGGCCTGTATTGTGCTGTATGTTTTCTATGTTTCCATGACAGTTGCTACCTTGCCTGCTGAGTTCCTCCAGCATTTTGTGTTGCTTTGGATTTCCAGCATCTGCAGATTTTTGGATAATTCCTATCTGCATGAAGTGGAGTTTACAGCCTTTGATGTTTATTCAAGCACTTCACAAATACATCACTGCAACTAGTTTCTGCTTCAAACTATGAACTTGGAAAATAGAATTTAACTGAAATACAATGAGCTGAATTGAACTTGGCAGCAAGAGTAAAACCAGTGTGATTATCTGGGTAACATTTGTTACTTGCTGCACTGATAGATCATTAACTTGGGATTCTTCCGATTTAAAACAGCCCTTCAACAGGCTACGCTTGAAGTGTAAGAAACAGTTCATCTCAAGCGCTTGAAGCTGTGCTAGAATCTAAAAGCTGTATTGCATTATAATCTCGGTTTAGTTAGTAGCTATTGGTAATCAAGGAAGAGGACAAAGAATAGGAACTTTGAAACAGCAGGTACTGGAGGCAAATGCGGTGGAAATTCTAGTAATGTATTGAATTTTGGCATGTAGTTTCTTTTTCTGTAGGGTGTTGGAAAATAGTTCTAATCCATAATATAATAAACTATGTTGCACTGGTTCATGCATTTATTACAGGAAATCTTGCTGAACTGCACTTGGGCAGTGGCATAAAATTAGCTCGTACAAGCAAGCTGGATGAACTCAGCAGGTCGGGCAGCATCCGTTGAAATGAGCAGTCAACGTTTCGGGCCGAGACCCTTCGTCGGGACTGAAGAAGGAGGGGGCAGGGGCCCCATAAAGAAAGTGGGGGGGAGGGTGGAAAGCCAATCAGAGGAAAGATCAAGGGGTGGGGGAGGGGAAGCAGGGAGGGGATAGGCAGGAGAGGTGAAGAAGGAATCTAAGGGGAAAGCACTATGGGTAGTAGAAGAAGGCAGAATCATGAGAGAGGTGATAGGCAGCTAGAAGAGGAGACAGAGTGAAAGTGGGATGGGGGAAGGGAGAAGGAGGGAATTACCGGAAATTGGAGAATTCGATGTTCATACCAAGGGGCTGGAGACTACCCAGACGGTGTATGAGGTGTTGCTCCTCCAACCTGAGTTTGGCCTCATCATGGCAGTAGAGGAGGCCATGTTAATCAAATGTTCCTGAAATTTCCCAGTTGTTTTATCAGAACATGGTTCTAATTCTTGAAGGTTCAGCACTTTCTTTGCTACCAGAATAAGTGGGAAAAACTTCATTCTAAGGAAGAACTTTGAATAGAACAAAGTTTGAAGATTGCTGGTAGTGGACTGAGGCATAGGGGTGAGGGACAAGGCTGAAGAAGGATTTGAGCTCTTGGATATATGGTTAATGAGAAGGTAACTTCATTGACCATCATGTACGTTTAGTCAGGGGATAAATTTTCCCTCTCAAGCAATCTATGCTGTTTAATACATCAAACCTGCGTATCTAACAATGTCCTTCAAATTGTCCTTGTTTCTGTCAACAATCTATTTTTGGTATCTATTTTTTCACTAAAGGCGTGCAGCATTCAAAACTGCATTCACTGGAAGCATACCACAGGTCGGGCAGCATCTGCGGAAGGTGTTTCAGATTGAAGACACTTGATTTGAACTGGGGAAGTGGGGAAAAAAACAAGCTTGCAGCGAAGTGAGATGGTAGAACAAAGGAAGAACTTTTTTTAGGGCAAGACCAGGGTCACTAAGGTGGTCTAGATGTTTATGGAGTGATCTGGTCAATAGGCTGAGGTCAGTTAGAGAAACGATGTGTTAAAGCTGGCAGATGCTGGTCAGGCTGTTACTGAAATCACAGGTGAATACTGGAATTTCCTATAAACTAGACAGTACCAGTCAAGAGATAAAGACAGAAAAACTTGCAATGGAGATGGCTTCTCCTGATACTTGCCTGAAATTCTTGAATTCTTGAATTGAAAGTAGCCCAGGTGGAACCGTTGTACTGAATTTCCCTTGCATTTTTCCTTTCTTTTAACAAAAAGCAATTTAACTGCGATCCCTTCTAGGCAAAGAGCCTTATTTGATCTTCACAAATCACCATGACATCCACAAGCTGGGACTACATCACCAGGAGTACACCCAAATTGTTGCACAGCTGAGGAATGCTGTGGCACTGGACACTGACGTTGCAGAGGAGAGAATATTTTGGGCTGACGAGGGCCAGCAGGCTCTCTTCAGGTAATGAATCCTCAATACTACTGCAGATTGCCATGCTGCAAACTGAGCTTCAAATGTTCCTTTTCCTTCACACTTGTTAAAGTATTCATTTGGAAAGTGGATAGTTTAACTTTTCTGGCATGGTACTAATCCTGAGGAATTTCAGAACTTAATACTCGCACAATTAAAACAACTTAATGTCATGGGTTGTGTTATTTCTCCAAACCATCCTCAGCTTGACCATGCACGAGAAGAAAATTCTTGATGTTTCAAGGATCCTTAAAGATGTAAACAATTCAAACGGAATTGCTGTGGATTGGATCTATAAGCATATCTACTGGACTGATGATGTATCTAAAACTATATCTGTGGCTACTTTCAATGGAACCAAAAGGAAGGTCCTCTTTGAAACTGGCCTGAGGGAGCCAGCGTCTGTGGCAGTTGATCCATTGATGGGGTACAGAATCTTAACATTGTTTTTTATTTATTCTACTATTTAACTGTCACTCATATCTCTTATTGGATCCATTTTGGAATGGGCGACTGTGGTTGTAGGAAACGAAGGAATACTAAACAATGCAACTAATGTAACCTTTAATTTTTTGGGGGATGAGCATATAGGTTATTCAACACAGTTTGTCCAACGCTTCTAATTCCCTTTTGTCACCCACTCCCTCACCACTCCACATTTGATCACTTTGTTTTCAAAGATGTTTATTTCTTTCCAAATTTTGTATGGCAAATTCATGAGGTTATTAGTAAATGTTGATCTAAATGTGTGTTTTATGATGGCCTACCTTGAAGATCAAAATCAAATGTTTCCTTTCCTGCTAAACAGTGTGGCGATGTTTTAATGGTTTGATTACAGTGGCTCCTCTTGTGTTCAGCTAGACTAGATAAAAGTTCCCTGGGCTGTGTAGGTCCACAGACCTCAACCTTTTCCTGATTTTATGGAACTAAACTCTTGCTTTCAAGAACAAAAAGCTACAAAGCTGAAATTGTGGTGGGCAGTCTACAAAATGATTTAATTTTGCTTGATGCCAGGAATATTGAAAATTGGGCAATGAGCAGTCAGTTTGGTGTTCCATATATAATGCATTTGTCTTGATTAATTTTAAAGATGATTTGTTTTACATTATTTTGCTTTGCAAGGTTTATTTACTGGTCAGATCTAGGAGTACCTCCGACGATAGAAAAAGCTGGTATGAATGGCATTAGCAGGCAGCTTCTGGTTAATACAGAGATTGAATCACCAAATGGCATTGCACTTGGTAGTGGGCATGTAGTTTTCTTTCTTGCATTTCCCTTTTGGCACATGGTTGATCATTTGCTTCTCCACAGATCTTGTGAAAAGTTCTTTTTATTGGGTTGACTCCAAACTGCACTCATTATCATATATTAACTTCAATGGACAAAACAGAAGAACAGTGCTTTTCTCCTTGGAATTCCTTGCTCATCCTTGTGCTGTTGCAGTATTTGAGGTAAAAAGTCCTTGACCAAATAGTCCAATTTTAATTTCTTTCATTGTCTACGGTTTAGGTTTAAATATAGTTTGGGTGGGAAAATCATCTGGTAGTCTGAGATTAATGTAAATGTGTACTTGATGGTTAGAATGGATAAGATGGGCTCAAGGGCCTGTTTCTGTGTTGTATGGCTGATGCTTCAGATTGCATCAATGCCTCTGAGAGCCTGAACTCCAGAGCTGGTCAGTCTGTTAAGATTTAAGCTTATTTACTTGTGTCAATAAAGTTTAGTCTTGCCACTAATCTAATAATTTGCAAATTGTTCACTAAAGAGCAAGTATTATTACTCTTTGCTTATATTCCTAAGTGAATAATTGGAACATAGTTCAAAAAGTTATCCTGCTGCAATTGTACAAAATTTAGTGCAATATTTTTATATTAACTAAAATTTGAGGATGCAGTAAGAATGCACCAAATTCCTGCTATAAACTAATCACTACTCTTTGAGGTCTGGGACATTTTCTGTAGGAATTTAGAAATATTACTTTGAAAACAAGCAACTTGGTGCAATATGAGTTGTGGTTTAGGGTCTCTCCATGAAACTTGTATCATGGAGTAAAATGTAGACCAGAAGCCTGAAGATTGCAGCTGTGCTCTCAAGTTCGTGGGTCAGGACTACAATTTCATAGAAAGGGCTGATATTGAGCTGTGTTATCCAATCATTAATGATTGCTTGTGGTATCACAGACTTATCCCAAGCGAGTTAGTAGCAGAGTTTGGTGATACAATCTCATAGAAACATTGAAACAAAGCTGTGCCGAACATGTCCTTACTTTAGAAATTACCTAGGGTTACCCATAGCCCTCTATTTATCTGAACTCCATGTACCTGTCCAGGAGTCTCTAAAAAGACCCTATAGTATCTACCTTCACCACCGTCGCCAGCAGCCCATTCCATGCACTCACCACTCTCTGCATAAAAAACACAACTTGCCCCTGACATCTCCTCTGTACCTACTTCCAAGCACCTTAAAGCTGTGCCCTCTCATGCTAGCCATTTCAGCCCTGAGAAAGAGCCTCTGACTATCCACCGTCAATACCTCTCATTATCTTATACACCTCTATCAGGTCACTTGGCATCCTCTGTCGCTCCAAGGAAAAAAGGCCAAGTTCACTCAACCTATTCTCATAAGACACGCTCCCCAACCCAGGCAACAGCCTTGTAAATCTCCTCTGCACCCTTTCTATGGTTTCCACATTCTTCCTGTAGTGAGGTGACCAGAACTGAGCACAGTGCTCCAAGTGGGGTCTGACCAGGGTCCTATATAGCTGCATCATTACCTCTCAGCTCCTAAACTCACTCCCATGATTGATGAAGGCCAATGCACCATATGCTTTCTTAACCACAGAGTCAACCTGCACAGCAGCTTTGAGTGTCCTCTGGATTCTGACTCCAGGATCTCACTGATCCTCCACACTGCGAAGAGTCTTACCATTAATACTATATTCTGCCATAATATTTGACCTACCAAAATGAAACAATTCACACTTACCTGGGTGGAACTCCATATGCCACTTCTCAGCCCAGTTTGGTATCCTGTCAATGTTCCGCTGTAACCTCTGATAGGCCTCCACACTATCCACAACACCTTTGTGTCATCAGCAAATTTACTAACCTATCCCTCCAATTCCTTATCCAGGTCACTTTTAAAAATCACGAAGACTAGGGGTCCTAGAACAGATCCCTAAGGCACATCACTGGTGACTGACCTCCAGGCAGAATATGACCTGTCTACAACCACTCTTTGCCTTCTGTGGGCAAGCCAGTTCTGGATCCACAAAGTAATGTCTTCTTGGACCCCATGCCTCCTTACTTTCTCTATAAGCCTTGCATGGGGTACCTTGTCAAATGCTTTGCTGAAACCCATATACGCTGCATCTACTGCTCTACCTTCATCAATGTGTTTAGTCACATCCTCAAAAAATTCAATCAGTATGGCAAGGCATGACCTGCTTTTGACAAAGCCATGCTGACTATTCCTAATCATATTATGCCTCTCCAAATGTTCATAAATCCTGCCTCTCAGGATCTTCTCCATCAACTTACCAACCACTGAAGTAAGGCTCACTGGTCTATAATTTCCTGGGCTATCTCTGCTCTCTTTCTTGAATAATGGAACAACATCTGCAACCCTTCAGTCCTCCAGAAACTTACCTGTCCCTCTCCCGTCCCCATTGATGATGCAAATATCATTGCCAGAGGCTCAGCAATCTCCTCCCTCACTTCCCACAGTAGCCTGGGGTACATCTTGTCCAGTCCCAATGACTTACCTAACTTGATGCTTTCCAAAAACTCCAGCACATTCTCTTTCTTAATACCTACATGCTGAAGCTTTTCAGTCCACTGTAAATCATCCCTATAATTGCCTAGATTCATTTCCATAGTGAATACTGAAGCAAAGTATGCATTAAGTATCTCTGCTATCGCCTCCTGTTCCATACACACTTTTCCACTGTAACACTTGATTGGTCCTATTCTCTCACATCTTATCCTCTTGCTCTTCATGTACTTGTAGAATGCCTTGGGGTTTTGCTAAATCCTGTCTGCCAAGGTCTTCTCTTGGCCCCTTCTGGCTTTCCTAATTTCTTTCTTAAGATCCTTCCTGCTAGCCTTATAATCTTATAACCTTTCATAAGCTCTTCTTTTCTTCTTGACTAGATTTACAACAGCCTTTGTACACCACAGTTCCTGTACCCTACCATCCTTTCCTTGTCTCATTGGAATGTACCAATGTAGAACTCCATGAAAGTATCCCCTAAACATTAAGCCTCTTCCTCCGTCTCTTCAGTTTGATTCCCACCCCCCGACTGTCCTGGTTGAAACACCCCCCAATAGCCTTAGCAAACCTCCCCGCCAGGATATTGGTCCCCCTGGGATTCAAGTGCAACCTGTCCTTTTTGTACAGGTTACACATGCCCCAAAAGAGGTCCCAATAATCCAGAAATCTGAATCCCTGCCTCCTGCTCCAATCTCTCAGCCACACACCTATCCTCCACTTCACTCTGTTCCTATACTCACTGTCAGGTGGCACAGGCAGTAATCCCAAGAAGACTACCTTTGTGGTCCTGCTTCTCAACTTCCTTCCTAACTCCCTGTAGTCTGCTTTCAGGACCTCTTCCCTATGTCTTTGGTACCAATATGTGGCACAGCCTCTGGCTGTTCACCTTCCCATTTCATTTTGTAGACTGCCCACTTTAAGATATTGTGGACGCGATCAGAAACATCCCGGACCCTGACACCTGGGAGGCAAACTACCATCCATGCTTCTTTCCTGCATCCACAGAATCGCCCGTCTGACCCCCTGACTACCCCTATCACTGCTGCCATCCTCTTCCTTTCCCTACCCTTCTGAGCCACAGGGCCAGACTCTGTGGCAGAAGCGTGACCACTGTGCTTCCCCCAGGCAGGCTGTTCCCCCCCCCCCCCAACAGTACTCAAGCAGGAGTACTTATTGTCAAGGGGTACAGCCACAGGGGTGCTCTCTAGCATCTGACTCCTGCCCTTCCTTCTCCTGACTATTAACCATTTAATCTGTCTCCCCAGGTCCCAGTGTGACTACCTGCCTATAGCTCCCATTATCACCAAAGCCCCGTTGAGCCAAAGCCTTTCTACTCTGTCTCCCTCTACTCGGAATCCCGCTCCATAAGGTGTCTCCTTTTAAACTCTTCTCACTGTTCTCACTGGCTGATGTCCACGCACTTGCGCAGCCGTGCCGCGATCAAACCGCTGAAGAAATAACTGTCTTCCTTTAAGCTCTGCATTGGAAGCCTTAAAGATAAATGAATAATGTGACCCCCAGCTGAGTTCCCAAATGGGTTAAGAATAATTTTAAGCACAAGGTCTTACAAAAGTCAGGGCCTATAACGACGTGCCTGTGTGATCAGCCAGGTTTGCCCTTGGATGGAAACTTTAGCTCTCATCTTGAGTGTAAGTGCTTTAGATGGTCTTCAGCGGAGCGCTTTGATCTACATCTGTACTCTCAAGTTTGCTTATTGCAAGAAGTTATCTTAAACTCCTGAGAATTCTGTTGCTCAGCTGATTCCATTTACTCTTTCCCCTGTCGTGATTTTTTTTTTTTTTGCACATTTCAGGATCGTGTATTCTGGACTGATGAAATGAATGCAGCCATCTATGGAGCCAATAAATATACAGGAGAAAATGTGGAGACTCTAGCTTCCAACCTTAATCAACCTCAAGATGTCTTTGTATTTCATCCATTATTGCAGCCATCTGGTAAGACACACAGTGTAACTGGCATCTTTTCTATAAAGTTACTAACCGGGATGCATTGAATCATAGCACTGCTGTTGTAATAGTCTTAGGCTTGGTTTATTCAAAGCACAATGTCTAATAATCAATTCAAAAACTGCTATACCAATTATCTTTTTTTTTTCTCCATTTAATCACCCAGCAATGGCTGACAAGTTTGAACCCCTGCGTCAGATAAATGGAACTGGGCATCGCGATGTCAGTAAATTTGAGAAAATCTTCACCATTATAATGGTGTGCTGTCATAAATAAGTAATTGCCTCTACCAAGGTCTACTTTCCCAAATTACTGACTTTGAAATTTCTCCGTGCTCATACAGGAAAAAATCAGTGCAATGAAAAGCTGAAAAATGGAGGTTGTGAGTACCTGTGCCTCCCTGCTCCACTCGCTGATCAGTTCCCCAAATCCACTTGTGTGTGTCCGGCTGGACTGGATGTGGAGAACGATAGGGAGTGTAAAGCAGGTAAGCTGTTTTGAAACGCGCACTGTTGCATCTGGAGAAACTTCGTGCAGAAGTATTTGTGAAGATTTTGGAAACTGCTACAATGAATTAGATCTTAAGCTCAAACTTAATTGGAAAAGATTTGTAAGAAGTAGATTAATGGGTCATTGGTCCAATGAGATTTGGTGTGAACGAACTGATTTGTATTAGTTGAGTGATTTCATTTTAAAGATTTTATATCATATATTTTCAGTTCCATGACACTATTCCTGCAAAGTCATCCTTATTTCACTTATTCCATCTTTAACTGCCTTTTCAATTTAATTCCAACAGCTATTGTATTGATTATTAAACCTGCTAGATACTGAATATCTTCACTTCCAGAGGTACACAATTGAATCGAGCAAATGCCTCAGTGGTATGTGATTGAAATAGCCATGAGAAAGATTTTGGATGCAGTAATATTTCACGGGATATTTAATTTTGGAAAAGGATTAATCTTTGATGTACATTCAGTGGCCACTTTATTAGGTACAGACAGACAAACTTTACTGATCCCGAGGGAAATTGGGTTTTGTTACAGTCGCACCAACCAAGAATAGTGTAGAAATATAGCAATATAAAACCATAAATAATTAAATAATAATAAGTAAATTATTCCAAGTGGAAATAAGTCCAGGACTAGCCTATTGGCTCAGGGTGTCTGACACTCCGAGGGAGGAGTTGTAAAGTTTGATGGCCACAGGCAGGAATGACTTCCTATGATACTCAATGTTGCATCTCGGTGGAATGAGTCTCTGGCTGAACGTACTCCTGTGCCTAACCAGTACATTATGGAGTGGATGGGAGACATTGCCAAAGATAGCATGCAACTTGGCCAGCATCCTCTTTTCGGACACCACCGTCAGAGAGTCCAGTTCCACCCCCACAACATCACTGGCCTTATGAATGAGTTAGTTGATTCTGTTGGTGTCTGCTACCCTCAGCCTGCTGCCCCAGCACACAACAGCAAACATGATAGCACTGGCCACCACAGACTCGTAGAACATCTTCAGCATCGCCTGGCAGATCTTCTCATTAATGCAAATATTTAATCAATCAATCATGCAGCAGGACTTTAATGCATAGAAGCATGCAGACATGGTCAAGAGGTTCAGTTGTTGATCAGACCAAACATCAGAATGTGGAAAAATGTGATCTAAGTGACTTTGACTGTGAAATGATTGTTGGTGACAGACAGGGTAGTTTGTCTATCTCAGTAACTGCTTATCTCCTGGTATTTGCACACAAAACAGTCTCTCGAGTTTACAGAGAATGGTGTGAGAAACCAAAAAGACCTCCAGTGAGTGGCAGTACTCTGGGCAAAAACGTATTGTTAATGAGAAGTCAGAGGGGAATGGCCAGACCAATTCAGGCTGACAGAAAGGTGGCAGTAACTCAGATACCCACAGTTATAGCAATGGTGCGCTGAGAGCATCCCTGAAAACGCAACACATTGAACCTACAGGAGGTACCTAATAAAGTGGCCACTGAGTGTGTGTCAGGTATGGACAGCTGGGGATCAAGTGAATCCTTTGAGTTTAGAATATAGGAGTGGAATGCAAGGAAAATCGTTGGGGTAGGGCAAAAAGGAGCACGAAATGGTTTTGGCAGATAATGTAAAGTAATGCTTTTTTCTTGTATTTTCTAATGCATTGAGGCCAAGCAAATAACTAGGGAGAGAATAGGGCTCCTTAAAGATAAGCAAGGTTATAGTGATAAATCAGGTAAACTGCTAGCTAGTCAATTGAAGAATGCTTTGGTTAACCGTCAAATTACTAAGATCCGTCAGCAAAATGGGGATTTGACAGTTAACCATGATGAGATAAATAAATAATTTCAAGATTTTTATACTTCCCTGTATCATTCTGAATTTCCTCAGGATTGTAGTACCATGTGTGATTTTCTTGGGAAATTGAATTTCCCAAAATTATCACCAGATGATCTTTCAATATTGGAAACTCCTATGACTGATGCAGAAATCAAAGGGGTTATTTCCTCCATGAATTCAGGGAAAGCAACTGGTCCGGATGGGTATACAGCAGAATTTTTTAAACGTTTTTCCACTACTCTCTCTCCTTGGTTATACAGGGTTTTTGTAGAAGCAATTAGATTGGGCAATTTGCCACAATCTTTTTATAGAGCTTCCATTTCTTTAATATTGAAGAAAGATAAAGACCCTACTGATTGTGCATCCTATAGACCAATATCCTTACTGAATGTAGATTCCAAGATTGTTTCCAAGTTACTTGCATCCAGGTTGGAGAAGGTATTACCCCAAATTATCTCGGAAGATCAAACCGGTTTTATTAAAAATCGTTATTCTTTTTTTAATGTTAGGAGGTTATTGAATATTGTGTATACTCCTTCACATAATATTTCAGAATGTGTTATTTCATTAGATGCAGAGAAAGCATTTGATAGAGTTGAATGGCCATACTTATTTAATGTGTTGGAGAAGTTTAATTTTAGTCCGACATTCATTTCCTGGATTAAACTGATTTATCATACCCCAGTAGCCTCGGTGTTTACTAATAATCAAAGATCTCCCTTTTTTTGTTTATTTCGGGGCACTAGACAAGGCTGTCCTCTTAGTCCACTATTATTTGATATTGCTTTAGAACCCTTGGCAATTGCTATCAGAGAATCACAGGATATTCTTGGTATTAATCGTGGGACAGATATTCATGTTACCTTTGTATGCAGATGATTTATTATTATTTATTTCCAATCCTGAGAAATCCATTCCTGTAGTTTTATCATTGTTGGCTCAATTTAGTGATTTTTCTGGGTATAAGTTAAATCTTAATAAGAGTGAATTGTTTCCTTTAAATAGACAGGTCCCAATTTATGGAAACTTACCTTTTAAATTAGTTAATGACTCTTTTATTTACTTAGGGATTAAAATCACAAAAAACCATAAAGACTTATTTAAGGTTAATTTTGTACCCTTAATTGATCAGATTAAATGCTTGTTTACTAAATGGTCACCATTATCTTTATCTCTGATAGGTCGGATTAACATTATTAAGATGGTTATTTTACCCAAGTTCTTATATATTTTTCAAGCAGTACCAATTTTTATTCCGAAATCTTTTTTTACTAATATTGATTCAAAAACTTCCTCATATATTTGGCAGAATAAAAATCCCAGGTTAGGTAAAATATACTTACAGAAGGCAAAGAAGTAAGGTGGGTTAGCATTGCCTAATTTTAGATTTTATTATTGGGCAGTTAATATTAGATATTTGACATGTTGGTTGAAAGATTGGGATGGATCTTTTAGCCCTCATTGGGTGAGCCTGGAAATTAAATTGGTACCAGGTTTTGCACTGGGTTCTACTTTGGGGACTTCTCTCCCTTTTGCTCTTTCTAAATTGCCAAAACGAATTGACAACCCGATAGTTAAACATACTTTACGTATATGGTTTCAATTTCGGAAATTTTTCGGGTTGACTCAGTTTGTTTTAAATATTCCTATTGTATGCAATTGTTTTTTCCACCCTTCAACTATAGATCAAGCTTATTTGGCTTGGAAGACTAAAGGATTACTACGATTTTCTGATTTATTTTTGGATAATTGTTTTATGTCTTTTGAGCAATTATCTAATAAATATAATTTGCCTAGATTTCATTTTTTTTATATATTTACAGATTAGGAATTTTTAAAATACTACTGTACTTTCTACTTTTCCAAACTTTGAGTCTTCAGGTATTATGGAGAATTTGTTTGAATTAAACCCCTTTCAGAAAGGGCTTATATCAAAATTTTATAATATAATTATGAAGATACGTTCAGAGCCCCTTTATAAGACAAAAAATGATTGGAGAAAGAGAGCTTAACCTTATTATTCCTATTGAGAATTGGGATAAAAGTCTTCAATTAGTTAATACATCATCTATATGTGCCAAACATTCACTAATACAGTTTAAGGTCGTACATAGGGCTCATATGTCCAAGGATAAATTGGCTCATTTTTATTCCTATATAAATCCTATTTGTGATAGAAGTCAATCTGAAAAAGCGTCTTTAACTCCTATGTTCTGGTCGTGTCCACTTTTGAAAAAATATTGGAAAGATATTTTTGATATTATCTCTGCGGTATTGAACATTGATTTACAACCCCATCCTATTACTGCAATTTTTGGTTTACCAATGATGGACTCACTTCATTTATCTTCTTCCGCTTGTCGAATGATTGCATTTCTTACACTAATGGCTGGAAGATCTATTTTGTTGAATTGGAAGGAAATTAATCCTCCTACTGTATTTCATTGGTTTTCTCAAACTATGTTATGTTTACATTTAGAAAAAAATAGAAGTGGTGCATTTGACACTTCTACTAAATTTGAAAAGATATGGAGACCATTTATTCAATATTTTCATATGATGTAATAGGACCCTGTTCCAGGCCTATTTGATTTTCCAGTTTTGATTTCATATATGTTAAGAGGATTGGAGTTGACGACACTGATGATTTTGTATTTTTGTGAGGTATTATAAACAGCCCTTTTTTTTCTCTCTTTATTTTTTCTTTTTTTTCTCTTTTTTTTTCTTCTATTATTAGTTTTTTAGATTAGTTTTTTCTGCATAATGATTTTTTTTTTCTTTTTTCCTTTTTATTCTATATTATGATACACCTAGGTTTGCCTTGTCTATTTGTATATTGTATCATTTACGATGTGGGAATACTCATTTATACTGTAATCATTGTTCTTGTAATCTTTTATAGTTAGTTGAAATATGTACATTTGTAATCCCATTATCTATGTACCAATTTTATTTTGTTGTTATTAATAATGATAATAAAAGGATGGAAAAAATGATAAGCAAGATCATCTTCTTGGAGCCACAGGAAATGGGGGTTGAGATCCTAATCAGATATTTGACTGTATTTCCTGTGAAAGTCATTGATACTAGTGGGACTCCAAGTTAGTGATACCTTGAAAAGAGTATACATTAGATTAGGCATGGAGGTCTTAAAATACATAAAGAGCAATACATCTTTGGGGCTTGTTCAAATGTGTCTAGGAAGTAATTACAGAGCCTGTGTGGGGTTATCTAAGATGAATGCAGCATCTTGATCAACTAGGCCAGTGTTCTGAAGTTTCGGAGTTTGATTCTGATGTGTGGTGTGGCTCGTTGGTATGACAAACCAGGGCAGGACTTGCAATGTAAATGAAGAGTTGTAGAACATTTCCATAATTCTTTGAAAGTGATGACATTGGTAGCCAGGGTGTTGAAAAAGGCACTTGGTCCTCTTTAGTCAGGATATTGAGTACAGGAGTTGGACATCATATTACAGTTGTACAGGACATTGGTAACTCCACGTTTGGAGCGCCGAGTGCATTTCTGGTCACCCTGCCAAAGGAAAGATGTCATTACACTGAAAGGTGCAAAAAAAATGATATGGGGATACTGCTGTGACGAGGTTTGGAGTTATGAAGCTGGATAGGCTTGGACTCGGTTCTGTGGAATGCAAGAGGCTTAGGGGTGAACTTTCTAAATGTCCCAGGCATTTCCCTTGGGTAGGGTAGTCCAACGCTACAGGACATGGGCAAAAGTGAGAGTGGAAAGATTCATCGGGGTATTTGAGGTGGAACTTGTTTCACAGGTGGTGGTGCACATATGGAAAGAACTGCTGGAGAAGATGGTAGAGGCAGATACAATGAGAAAAGACATTTGGCGAGGTACATTATTTGGAAAGGCTGAGAGGGATATGGAACAGGTATTGAGCTCAGTTGTGCAGCTTGGTTGGTTTAGGATCTGTTTCCATGCTGAGTAACTCCAAAACTCCAAAGCTTTACAACACCATCTCAAGTTGGTAAAAATGAAGGGAACTAACTTCCCAGTGTCCTGAAGTATTTGCTCAATCATCCTTCAGGTGACGTATCAGTTGTTAGAAGTATCTGGCCAAACAGGCAATCTGCACAGGAGCCTAGAGAGGCTGGGGAAAATGAGGTTAATTGCATTATGGAGGAAACAGAGTGGGTGGTTTTGAATGGTTGCCAAAACTGTTGCCCTTCCAGATGCCCCAGGTATTTGTATTCTGTGTGGTTTGTTATGGGTATAAATAAAGCTTCTACCTTATCAATGGTCCAGTCACTCAGTGCTGTACATGATGAAACTCAGGTTCAACTTGATGTTGCCAGCACTGGCCAGAAGCAAAAGCAGAACTTGTCAGCCGCCATTAGCCGGCTCACTGGTTCCACCACACCTGCTTTATTTTTTTGCTCAATTTTAGACTTTTCTCTTCCAGACTTTAGTAAATTCAAAAGCTGCTGATGGAGCAATGGCTTGAATCTAAAGGTTTTTTTTAGTGCAATTGTTTTGAGAAGTATGTTCTATTTTATTCTGTCCTCATCTTCCCCAATCCCCAAACCTTTGGCTTAATAAAAGAGAATGATTACCTAAGGCAATCATTAAATTTTCAGCAGAACATTTACTGAGGCCAAATGTAATTGTATCCATCAAAAATTAGATTTAGCAATATCAGTCTGGTACTTTCAACAGCCAGCTGAATTGAGTAAACACTACTTATTAAGTACTGTTTGAATTAAATTTGTTTTCCTAGCTAATGCTTCCTGTCCTAAGACTGATTTCACCTGTCTTCATGGACAATGTATACCCAGTAAATGGCAATATGATGGCAGTGCTGACTGCGAAGACGGATCTGACGAGGCCCCTGAAACCTGTCATAAGTTTTTGATTTTATCTATATTGTGTAATCACATTTCTATAGCTTTGTGTTTGTCTTGAGTACTCTAAATTCGTGTGTTTTTTTCAAACATTGAGCAAATTGTCCACTTTAAAAGCTCCTGGGAATCATTCTTTTACAAAATCGTTAGGCCAATTGCATTTAACTTGGATTTTCCCAGCTGCTGCTCAACTCCCCACTTGGTAAGTGTGTCACTGATATTTGCCTGGTTGGTTTAAAGGTAGTTTATCCCCTTTAAAAACATTGAACATGTTTCTGGATGATGCCATAGTCTTAAATTCACTTGGTTTAGAACAAAGGGAGCATTTTGCAGTTTCAAAGAATTATTTAAAGTTCTGCTTGGAATTCTTAAGGTTTCTCTGTTTGCCGTGAAATGGGATAAGTTTTGATTTGAATTGTTTAAGCACAGTAAAAACTACAAATTAATAAAACTGAATGCAAGTTTTACTTGGATAATGTTGCAAACTAGCAATAAACATACCAGGTATTTAAATTGCAAAAGAATGAAAATTAAAAATATTATTACCAAAATGCAGCCTTATCCAGGTCCAGTTGAAATTTGATAAACTGCCCAAGATTGTAGTCTTTCCCCTAAGTTGGTCTTTTCTTCTGATGGAAGAACCTCATAGTGGCAATGTTGGGTGAGTCTTCTGGTTAATATCAGCAAGCTATTTGTGTTATTAAAAACAAAATATTGGAAACACTCAGCAGGTTAGGCAGCACCTGGGGAAAGAAATGGTTGATATTTTGGGTCTGGATCCCTTGGTCAGAATGAGTTTGTTCTTAACTGTGCCAGAATCATACACTTCTGGAATCTGAACTAACTGCCTTGTTGTTTTAGACATAAGAACCTGTCGGATGAATGAAATCAGCTGTGGCACTGATTGGCTTCAGTGTATTCCTGTTCGTTGGAAATGTGACGGTGAAAGGGATTGCATTTCAGGCAGTGATGAAGAGAATTGTGGTAAGTTGTGATGCACCATCAATAACTCACTCTGAGACGTAAAGGTGAGATATCGGCTTTTATTGTCTGGAAGAAGGAACAAGCAGCGAGTGATCACCATACTACATCCTGGAGACTGAGTGGCCGGGCTCCGGCCTCAGTCGCCTTTATACAGGGGTCTGTGGGAGGAGCCACAGGAGCAGACAGCAGGGGGCGTGTCCAGACAGGTATATGTAGTTCACCACATTCACCCTCCCTTTGTTTTAAAAAGAGTCCCCATGTGGCGAAGTTTCTTACAGGTTAAGTCTATCAGGTGGTCGAATCTGTCGCTGTGATCTATGTAGCACCGGCTGTGACTGCACAGATGCCGGTGGTGGTGATTGCACAGGTGCCGGTGGTGATTGTACCGGAGACGGAGGTTGTGCTGGTTCCGGCCTAACTGGAGGTGGCGGCCCACTAGGCGTCAGTGATCCCTCACGCGTGTGCGAGGCACCTGGTATATATGCATATGAAATGCCCGGTATATGAGTGTCGTGAGGAGTCTGTGTAGGGCCTGGTGTGCGTGGTGTCACCTCGGGTACAGGGTTCATTGTTACCATGGAGTGTTTGGGGTAGTGGTCTGGTGCTCCTGTGGGTGCCAGGTCGCGGACAGAGACCGTGTCCTCCCGCCCATCAGGTAAGACCACGTAGGCATACTAGGGGTTTGCATGTAGAAGGTGAATCCTCTCGACCAGCAACCTATTGATGGTTTGACTATAGTCCACGACCATCCTATCTTTCTGCCCAGTCTGAACAACAACCACCTGGGACCGCCAAGGGCTTGTGCTTGGCTCAATGATCCCCTCCCCGAGCAGCCGCTGCACCTCCGACTGAATGAAGGCCCTGTCCCCCGCGCTTTACCTCCTGTTTTTAGTTGCCACAGGTTTACAGTCGGGGGTCAAGTTGGCGAACAGCGATGGGGGAGGAATCTTGAGGGTGGAGAGGCTGCAAGTGGTGTCGGTAGCGCAGCTGTCGGCATGGCGCTGGGCGGGACATGTGGGTGGGTGTGTGTGTGTGCAGTAACGGGGTATAAGGCGAAGTCCCACCAAACTGAGGATTCCTGACAGTGAGTGGTGGGAGGGGCCCATCATATGCCATAGTCACACTTTCAAGGTGGCTCTGGAAGTCCAGCCCCAATAGCACAGGTGCGCACAGTTGAGGCATGACCAGTAGCACGGAGTTCATATATTCTGTGCCCTGTACCACCAGTGTCACTACACAACCCACCCGGATGTCTGTGGAATGCGACTCAGAAGCCAAGGTAACCCTCTGGCTTACCGGCCGCGTCACGAATGCGTAGCGTTGCACTGTGTCCGGGTGAATAAAACTCTCAGTGCTGCCCGTGTCAAACAGGCAGCTAGTCCTGTGCCCCTCCACCAGGATGTCCACCATCGACCTTGCAAGCTGGTGTGGGGCGCTTTGGTCGAGGGTCACGGTGGCCAGAGTTGAGCCGTCTTGGTGCCCGGTAAGCACTGGCGGCTCGGGGGCGGGGCATGTTGACGCCGACAAAGATGGCCGCCTATATCCTGGCATGCAAGATGGCGGCCCCCAAGTCTCACACGCAGCGCTGCTCGACCTCGCTCGCGGTTTAGACTTACAGACCTTGGCGAAATGGCCCTTCTTCCCGCAGTTGGAGCAGGTCGCTTTCTGTTTGTTGGAAATGTGACGGTGAAAGGGATTGCATTTCAGGCAGTGATGAAGAGGATTGTGGTAAGTTGAAACCACTGCCTTTCAATCTTCACCCTGACAGTCCGAGTGAAAAACACCTTGGAGGGAAAAATATTTAATAGGCTATCAAACGTTGAAGATCATCAAATCAGTGCATCCTGTGTTTTAAAGAGACAAGAATGGTAGATATGTAACTTGTACACAAGTAATACTAATAGTTTTAACAAAGCATTGCTAATCTGTACATTGCCACAATAAATGAAATCAATTTAATCAGATTTCTTCCTCTTGGAAGCATATCAGCTTATGGATTAACCCGTTAAGTGCAAATTCAGTTGATGAAGTTAACTTGATCATTTTTGGTTTGCAAAGATCTGCTGCTGTTAGATTTTCATTTTAAGAATGTATACACAATTAGTCTTTCAGTGGATGTTTGTAATTGGATTGTGAAGGAATACCAGAAAGAATGATAGGAAAAAGATGAGAACAGTTGGAAGATAAATCTAAGTGTGGCATGCAGTCAAAATAAAACTAGCCTTACCACTTGTGCATTTTCTTGGGGATAACGTGGAACATGAACATATGAATTGGGAGTTGGAGGAAGCCACTGAGTTCCTCAAGTCTGTCTTTCCATTTGTAAAAACATGGCTGATCTGACTGATCTTCACTATGTGTTCCTGCTACTCTGGAAATACCCCATCCCTCTACCCTACCTCAGCTTATTACAAGTTTACCTTTGTTTGCCTTAAATTTTCTGTACTCTGCTTACTTATCCATTTTGAAGACTGGCTCCAGAGACTTAGACCATAAAATATAGGAGCAGAATTCGTCCATTTGGCCCATTGAATCTGCACCTCGCTTCATCACGGCTGATCCAGGTTTCCTCTCCGCCCCAATCTCCTGCCTTCTCCCCGTATCTCTTCATGCCCTGACCAGTCGGGAATCTATCAACCTCTTCCTTAAATAAACATAACAACTTGGCCAACTCAACTGCCTGTAGCAAAGAATTCCACAGATTCACCACTCTCTGGCTAAAGAAATTCCTCCTCACCTCCTTTCTAAAAGGACACCCCTCTATTCTGAGGCCTTGTCATTTGGTCTTCGACTCTACCACCATAGGAAACATCCCCTCCACATCCACTCTATCAAGGCCTTTCACCATTCAATAGGTTTCAATGAGGGCCCCCCCCCCCTCCATTCTTCTGAATTTCAGTGGATACCATCCCAGAGCCATCAAATGCTCTTCATATGAGAAACCATTCAGTGCTGGAATCATTTTTGTGATCCTCCTTTGAACCGTCTCCAGTTTCAGCTTGTCCTCTCTAAGATGAGGGCCCCAAACTGCTCACAATAATCCAAGTGAGGCCTCACCAGTGCTTTATAAAGCAGGCTTGTGACCCTTGAGACTGACTGGCTTGTCTAAAGCAGGTGCCATTTTCATTTTGAATAGTAACCATGTTTATAGTGCATGCACTCCACATTTGCCAATTTCCTTTGGGATTTTGTTTCAGTCAAGTTGCCTTGATCCTCAGTGAATGGAAGATTACCACACATTCCAACTACTAGTCTACTCTTGTGCTCCTTCGTTTAGATCGGCATCCATTCTCAAATAACCCTGTGCAGAATGCATTCTCTCAAATGCTTTTAGAAGCAAATAATTTATATTTTTATGTATATTCCCTCCACATGACATTTGCCTGCCGTCAAGTTTATTAGGTATACCCATTTAGAAACTACTTCTGCAAACCATGCCCTTTGACATCTTATCTCCCTGCGCAGCACAAGTGCTGGAATCTTGACAATTTAATAATGTGCTGCTCTGTTCATTAATTTTTTACTTTTCCATCTCACACTTTCACCATTGCCCTCTCTAACTTGTACAAGTCAGAATGCATCTGGAGAGAAAATGGCCACGTTTCAGCTCGATGGCCCTTGAATCAAAGTGAGGAAAGGGAGCTTAAATTCACTCATGTGGGGAAGTTTTGTGATGAGGTCATATCACGGTTGTTTAAAGTTTATCATTGATTCTGTCTGGTTGAGTAGTTAGAAAAAAATGTTGGAAACCTATAATGAGAATACTGAACATCTCGATCTGGGCATTTCCAGTATTGTTTCCAACACCTGTGTAGCTTTGTACCTCTTGATTTTATAGCCTTGTGTCCTCTCACAGCTAACTCTGCCACCCGTAATTGTCATCAGCAAATTTCATAAATTGCAGAAATTTAAGTCCTAGGCCCTAACAGCACTTGAGACTTGAAATGTTGACTGTCCATTTCCCTCGCAGATGCTGCTTGGCCCTCAGTTTTCCTCCAGTGGTTTGTGTTTTTTTTCACTCCAAATTCTAATATCTGCAGTCCTTTGTTACCACTCTTTACATTTTGCAACTAGGAAAAGCACTTCTTTCCTGTTGTCCACTTAATCTCTTCCAAAGGACAAACTTCAAATTTAATACTGTGAAAATTTGAAGAAAAGATGCGAGATTTGGAAGACTTCTTGCCGTGATCTTAAGCCTATCAAACAAACTAAATTATCTACCTTGGCTTGTTCTAGGCAACCTTACATGTAGTCAAAAAGAATTTACTTGCTCCAGTGGCAAATGCATTTCAATATCATTCATGTGCAATGGTGAAGATGACTGTGGTGATGGAAGTGACGAAACGAGTTGTGTTCCTTCCAAGTGTGGCCCACATGAGTTTTGGTGCAACAGTTCTCAGTGTATTCCTGTGAGCTGGGTATGTGACACCAATGCTGATTGCAGTGATCAATCCGATGAATCTCCTGAACGCTGTGGGCATATTGCCCTTCCTCCTGTGGTTTGCTGTCCTGGTGATTTCCGTTGTGGTTCTGGTCAATGCATTCATAGTAAGTGGCAGTGTGATGGTGATACAGACTGCCAAGATGGAAGTGATTAAATCAATTGTGCTAAGTAGCTCTGTCTTCACACCATGTACCATCGACTTAAGTTGGTTGTGGAAGGATGTGTAGAAGGATGTGGTCATTTTGACTGAAGTGCTGAGAATAACATGATGCAGGAGATCTGTTAATAATCCTAAAGCAGAGGCCGCTAGGGAACAAGCTTTACAGGGGTAGGTCATTGTTGGGGTGAGGGGAGGTAATGAATGCTTAACTCTTAATCTCGTCAAGAACAAGCAAAAGCGGGGGACGTCACATGATGACATAGGTTCGAGACGCTGGAACCCAGCTCTCCCGTAAAAAATCAATAAATTAATGTTTAAGTGAAGAAAAGTTAGTCACTACTTTCTAAAAGTTACTTATAAACTACTCCGGATTGTTTCAAGTTATGCCTCACAAACAGAAGATGAAGAAAATTACTACCGTGAAGACAATGCAAGTTGGAACAGAATCAAAGCCCACTTCTGCCAAAGAACCGTGGGCTCAGGTACTTTATACCGCCGGCGATACAGAACAAGAAACTGCGGCAACATCGACCATTTCTAAAGAAAAAGACCAACGAGAACTGCGCAAACGTGAAGGAAGGAGCATGCGCAAACGAGAGCAACCAGAACTGCAAATCCCAGTTACGACCGAAACTGAAAGTGAAAGTGAATCTGAGGGAGAGTCAGCTTCTCTGGAAAAATCAGACGAAGATGGAGGTAAAAGTCTTTCTGGAAATATAGAAAAGACTTTGATGCAAATAATGCATTAATTAGGCGCATTAAAAGTAATCAAAAGAAAAATGACAAATATGGAGATGATGCATGATAAAATGACAAAAAGACAGGAAAAAATGGAAAAGAGAATTATAGATTTGGAAACTACAACAGAAGGCATAGTTGAAAGAATGAATAAAATGGAAAATGATACTACTGCTTGGACATCAGAAAGAAAACAATTTATGGAAAAAATTGATAAGCTTGAAAATTTTAGTAGACGAAACAATATTAAAATTGTTGGACTTAAGAAGATATAGAAGGAGAAGATCCAATATTTTTTTTTTCAAAAATGGATCCCTGAAAAATTGGAAATGGAAGGAGAAACTCTAATTGAGATTGAAAGGGCTCATAGAGCCTTAAGGTCAAGACCTCAAGCTGATCGAAATCCACGATCAATTTTGATAAAATGCTTAAGATACCAAGATAAAGAAAAGATCCTGAAGGCAGCTGCCCAATGTGCCAAAAAGAGACACGGGCCATTGATGATAGCAGGGAAGGCAGTTCTTTTTTAATCTGATATAAGTTATAACCTTTTGAAGAGAAAGAAGGAATTTAACCCAGCGAAAAAAGTCTTATGGGAAAAGGGTTATAAATTTATAATGCGTCACCCAGCAACATTGATAATTTTTTTGGAGGAGGGAAAAAGAAGATTTTTCACCGATTATCGAGAAGCGGAGGAGTTCGCACAAAAACTTCCATTTATTTGCTAATTACACATAGAGACTTCCAAGCATAATGGATTAAAGATGAAGATAGAGACAGTGAATGGAAGTGATGGACATTTAAGGATGATACAGGGGAGAAAAGCAAAATTTCAGAAATACTAATTGAGAATAGTATTTTTTTTCTTCTTATATACTTTTTTATGTTGCGGGGGGCTGGGGAGCTTTGGATCGGTTACTGTGGGATTCACGTGTGTAATCATGGTGATCACCATGACCCGTACAACAGAGGGGGATAATGTTGTGTTCCTTTTTTTCACAACATTAGTAGGGGGGTATTTTGTTTTTTTTTCTTTATACTCTATTTTTCTTCTATCTTTCTGCCTGGATGATCGGTGGGGACACACATAGCAACATGGAGAATTTTAAAAAGATTTCCCAAGATACCACGAAAGTTGAAAGATTAGGTATTATTATAGATTGGAGTAACATAATTAAAAATAATGACTAATTTACTGAATTTTTAAAGTTTTAATGTTAATGGGCTTAATGGACCGGTAAAAAGAAAAAGAATTTTAACATACATTAAAAAAATGAAAATAGGTATAGCTTTTTTTTACAAGAAACACATTTAACAGACAAAGAACATCAGAAATTAAAAAGAGACTGGGTTGGAAATGTTATTGCAGCTTCATTTAATTCAAAGGCGAGAGGAGTTGCAATTTTGGTTAATAAAAATTTACCAATTAAAATACAAAGCGTATTCATTGATTCAGTGGGGAGATATGTAATTATACATTGTCAAATTTTTTCAGAACTATGGACTCGTATGAATATTTATGCACCAAATGAAAATGATGTAAAATTTATACGAGGTCTTTTTGAATTTGGCTAACGCACATGACAAAATATTAATAGGTGGAGATTTTAACTTTTGTCTAGATCGAGTTTTAGATAGATCAACAAAGGTTGTCACAAAATCAAAAGTAATAAAATTAACTCTATCATTGATGAAAGACTTAAACTTGATTGATGTATGGAGAAGAATTAATCCAAAAGAAAGAGATTATTCATCTTATTCAAATAGACATAAAACATATTCAAGGATAGATTTTTTCCTATTATCAATGAATATTCAAGATAGAGTGAAAAATGTGGAATATAAAGCGAGAATATTGTCAGATCATTCTCCTTTGATAATGACAATGATAATGACAGATAAAGAGGAATCAATTTATAGATGATTTAATTACTAAAATGTCAAGATTTTTGTGATTTTATGAAAAAGCAGATTCAGTTCTTTTTAGATACAAATTCACATTCAGTTGATGATAAATTCATATTGTGGGAAACAATAAAGGCATATTTGAGAGGTCAGATAATAAGTTATACTTCTAAAATTAAGAAGGAATATATGATAGAAATAGATCAATTGGAAAAAGAGATTACAAAATTAGAAAAAGAATCTCAAAGAAATATGACAGAAGAAAAATGAAGGCAACTTATTAATAAGAAGTTACAATATAATACACTCCAGACATATCGAACAGAAAAAGCAATTATGAGAACTAAACAGAGATATTATGAACTAGGTGAAAGATCACATAAGGTCCTTGCATGGCAGTTAAAAACAGACCAGACTTCTAAAACAATAAATGCAATTCGAACAAGAGTAAATAAAATTACTTATAAACCTTTAGAAATTAATGAAACTTTTAAGAGTTTTTATTCTGAGTTGTATAAATCAGATCACAAAATGATAATGTCAAGATAGAAAGGTTTTTATCACAAATAACTCTTCCAAAATTAAATACAGAAGAACAGAAGGGATTAGATATGCCTTTTACATTGAAAGAGGTCGAAGAAGCCCTACGATCACTTCAAAGTAGTAAATCTCCAGGAGAACTTGGTTTTCCGCCTCAATTTTATAAAAAGTTTAAAGATTTATTAATTCCTCCTTTTATGGAGTTAATACATCAAGTGGAAAGAACGCATAAACTTCCAGAATCTTTTTCGACAGCTATTTTAATAGTATTGCCAAAAAAAGATAGAGATCTTTTAAAACCAGCATCATATAGACCTATTTCTTTATTAAACACTGATTATAAAAATCTTATCTAACAGATTATCTAAATACTTACCAAAATTAGAACATATGAATCAAACAGGATTTATTAAAAACAATCGGCAGATAATGTAACTCAGTTATTTAGTATAATTCATTTGGCACAAAAGAGGGAGGAAATGAGTGTGGCAGTAGCATTAAGATGCAGAAAAAGCACTTGAAAGATTGGAATGGGATTTTTTATTTAAAGTATTGGAAAAATATGGATTAGGAGTATCTTTTATAAAATGGATTAAAACCTTAAATACTAATCCCAAAGCTAAAGTAGTGACAAGTGGTCAAATTTCAACACCATTTCGGCTAACAAGGTCGACTAGGCAAGGTTGTCCGTTATCACCTGCTTTATTCGTGTTGGCGATAGAACCATTAGTTGAATTAATTAGAATGGACCCAGATATTAAGGGTTTTAGAGTTAATCAGGAAGAATACAAGATTAACTTATTTGCTGATGATGTTCTGCTTTATTTAACAAACCCATTGCACTCGTTGCATAAATTATCCTATAGATTAGAAGACTATGGGAAAATATCAGGTTATAAAATGGGAGAAAAGTGAAATTTTACCTCTTACTAAAGGAGATTATAGTCAATGTCGATTAATAACACAATTTAGGTGGCCGACAAATGGTATAAAATAGTTAGGTATAAGAGTTGATAATTATATAAAGAACTTCTATAAATTAAATTACTTACCATTACTGAAAAAAATTCAAGATCTTGATAAATGGATGATATTACCAATAACATTAGTAGGTAGAGTAAATACCATAAAAATGAATATATTCCCTAGACTACAATACTTATTTCAATCACTACCAATACAACTACCTCAGAAGTTATTTCAAGAGTTAAACGAATATGTGAGGAAATTCCTTTGGAAAGGTAAAATGTCAAGAATATCGTTGGAAACATTGACATGGAGATTTGATCTAGGAGGGTTACAACTTCCAAATTTTAAGAATTATTATAAAGCAAATCAATTTAGATTTATTGCATCTTTTTTTGAGAAAGATAGACCGGCATGGATTAGAATAGAACTAGATAAAATAGAAGAAAATACAACAGAAGATTTTATATATAAATGGGAATCTAAATGGATACGGGAAAAGAAAGAATCTCCTATATTAAAACATTTGATTGACTTATGGAATAAGATAAATGTTGATGATGAGACAAAAATCTTTATTAGCAAAGAGATCTTTAATTCAAAATAGACTTATTCCTTTTACAATGGATAATCAACTTTTATATAATTGGTTTCAAAAAGGGATTAGATATATAGGAGATTGTTTTGAAGGAGGTATATTAATGTCATTTGATCAATTAAAGAATAAATATAAAGTATCCAACAACACTTTTTTTGTTACTTCCAACTAAGAGCTTATTTAAGAGAAAAATTAGGTCAATGTTATTGCTGAAATCTAATGAAATAGAAATTTTAATTCAAAAAGGAAAGATTAAAAAATTTATCTCTTGTATGTATAACTTGATTCAAAAACAGGCAATTAAACAAGGAGTCTATAAGTCAAGACAAAAATGGGAAAGTGACTTGAATATTAAAATTGAAGAAACAAATTGGTCAAGACTATGTCTTGATAGTATGACAAATACAATAAATGTCCAGTTAAGATTAGTGCAATATAATTTTTTACATCAATTATATATTACACTACAAAAAATAAATAAATTAAACCCAAATTTATCCAATCAGTGTTTCCGATGTAACCAGGAAATCGGTACTTTTTTACATTCTACTTGGTCTTGTTCTAAAATTCAACCTTTTTGGACAAATTTAAGAGTTTTATTGGAACACAACTTCCACATAATCCAATATTATTTTTACTAGGCAATATTGAAGGGATAAAACCGAAACCCAAATTGAATAAATATCAGAAAGAATTTATAAAAATTGCATTGGCAGTAGCAAAAAAGGCTACTTGGAAATTGGATACATACTAAGTATAGATCGTTGGAAGAAGGAAATTTATGGCTGTATTCCACTTGAAAAAAATTACTTACAATTTAAGAGATAAATATGAAACATTTTTGAAAGTTTGGCACCCTTATTTACAAAAGACAGGATTAAATATATAGGTGCTCCGAAGATTAAATAATTGGTTATTTGGGGAAAGAAATAAATATATATACTAAAGTTATTATGAACTCCATGGAGCATGTGGGGATCTTCCGATATCCAGGCATTCTTTCTTTTTTTTTTCCTTTCTTTCTTTTTTTTTATATAGGGATGTTAGGGGGGAGGGTTTAAGGGGAGGGGGGAAGGGTATATATATCTATTTCATATATTCTTTTATTTCTGTAATTATTTGAAAAATCAATAAAAAAAAGTTTATAAAAAAAAAAGAACGAGCAAAAGCTAGCTTCCCACCTAGGGTGCTATCTATAATAGCGCAGTGATTAGTGCGACACGATTACAGCTCAAGGAGTTGGAATTCAGGGTTCAGTTGCGGCATCCTCTGTAAAATGTTCATACATTCCTCCCATATGTGCGTGGGTTTCCTCCCACAGTCCAAAGATGTACTGGCCAATAGGTTAATTAGTCATTCTAAATTGTCCTGTAATTAGGCTAGGGGTTAAATAAGTGAGTTGCTGGGCAACATGACATGCTAGGCCGGGAGGTATTCTGTGCTGCATCTCCGTATAAAACTAAATTAATTTAAAACAGTAAACTTGATATACATATTGTTGATACGTACCCCTTAATGGCAGTCAGCAGTTACAGTTCCTGAAATGATATCTGGATTTCTACAAGTTTGTGATAGCTAATTAAATTGAGCAGTTGAGATTTTACAGAACCTTTCAATTCATATGATTAATTTATGCCTACACATTAATTATTACTCTGGATTTTTGATTCTCCATTTGTACTGTGATGTTTGCCTTTTAAAATACAGCTGTTATTGCTGTCAGTTAGCTGCATTATGTATATTTATTCATTTTCGTATGCACTTGGCTCATTTCCAGTGTGTGCATTATCTCTTTGCCCTCCTGTTAAACTCTCTAATTTACTGTAATTAAAACAATGCTCAAATTACTCAGGTCATGCAATATCTATTGAGAGCAATTTTCACATTACTTATCAGAACTCCTTTCATGAACCTGTGAATTTCCAGCCCATGTACATCATACGTCATACTTCACATTAGACATTTTGATTCAATCTCTAACATAATAAACAAGGCAGAGGTGGGCTGTCTTTCTTTTAAGCCTGTGCTCTGCCTTTCAGGCTTGTGATTGGCTCCATTTTCCTGCATTATCTGCACAGCTCTCAATTCACTTCTATGCAGAGATCTACCAAAACTGAACTCTGACTGGGGCATCACTATCCTCAGCAAATGTGAATTCCAAAAATTCACCACTCTAGAAAATGCTTCTGTAATCTACCCTCACCTCATTACCCCCCCCCCCCCCCACCATTAATCTCTCTGGAAACAAAACCAGGGAAACATCCTACATCCATTCTGAGCCCTGTAAGAATTCTTTTTTTCAATGGAATCACCCTCTTTCTTTCACCCTAGAGAATACAGTTAAGCATCCATCACGGTTTTTCATGTGTACTTTGGGGCAGGAGAATAAATTGCACAAAAGCACAGGTCCTTCTGAACAAAACCTAATATAATGGCAGTACAAATTGCTCCAACAGTCAGTAATCTTCACTTGGAATGTGAGTTTTCAGTGACTTGTGTATAATGTGACTCGTGTCCACTTGAGCAACATTTCTCAATTCATTCTCTGTGAATATCTGGATGACTTTATGATTTTAATTATATTTCACTTGTCATATTCTTTCCCACTGCATGGATTGGAAGTGTCATTAATTGGGCGACACGGGAGCGTAGGAGTTACCGTTACGTTTTACACCACCAACTGTGAGATTGGAATTCCGTTCTCACCTCTGTCTGTGAGGAGTTTGCACATCCTCCCCATAACGGCATCAGTTTCCTCTGGGTTCTCCAGCTTCCTCTCACATGTAGGAGGCATGCAAGAAAGGATTAATAAATTGTGGGCATGTATTGTTGGCATTGGATGCATGCAACACCTATGGCCTGCCCCCTGCATACTTTGCTGTGTTGGTCGTTGATGCAAGCAGTACATTTCACTGCATGTTTCAATGTGCATGTAGCAAATAAAGCAAATCTTTTTACTTTACTTTAAAGGAGATTTGCAAGGCAGGGTTCTGTAGTAATTTGCACTGAAACACTTCCAGAGGAGGTGGTGGAAGCAGATAAATAGCAACGTTTAAGGCTCATTTGGATGGGGATATGAAGAGCTAGAGAACAGAGGGAACTATAGCACATGCCGACAGATAGGCGTAGTTTAGGTGTGCATCATGATCAGTAGTGAGCCAACCCTTCTACTGCTATGATATACTGTTCCATGTTCCCAGTTCTACATTGCATCTCTCATTCTAATGTGGGTTTGTATTGGCATGTGTTAAATTTTTATTCCAATTGCCCAGTCACTTTTGATGTACAACTTCTTGGTTTCTGCTAAGGCAACTTCAAGAATAACATCCCAGGAGCAAAAATTGTCTTGTTACTGAATAACTGTTGAAATTCATGCACCCTGTGGAAAAGTCACTCTAGACCACTTTACTTTTGAAGTTTATTTTCCAGTAAAGTTTCATTTTGTAAACTTGGTCCTAGTCAGTGAGGTGAACTATCTGGAGCTATCCCAGCCAGCCACAATACATTGCAAGTACAATTTAGTTGATACTTTTTTCCCTTATACCAGCCTTGTATTTATAAATCTGATTTTTAACTAAAATCTTCTCAATGTTCGTCAATACCAAAGCTAAGCTGCAATTCCTACAGGTCTGTGCTCTGGAATTGATCAATTATACCTCAAATCTAAACCAGTTCTTTTCTAAATTAACTTTTTAAACTAAAACTTTCTCATTCTCAAGTTTTGTGGATGCACAAGCTTAACGAGCACCAGATAGCACTAGATCTTTGGAACTCTACCCTGATGGTGGTGGATTGTAGATGTATTCAAAGTGAAGATGTATGAAAGGTCAAGGAATTGAGGGTTACAATATTTTGAATGGCACAAGAGAGCTGAGGCCAGAATATGTAGTGACAATGTTGCATGGTGGTGCTGGCTTTGAGAGAACAGGTAGACTATACCTATCATCATGCATTCTTATACCATGTCCATCTGAAACCACAAAGATGAAATCCAGCTTAAGACCAAAATCTAAATCCCCTACTGCAACTAAATTTTCAGCCAGCTATTAAACTGTTCAAATTATGTACCTAAAATGCTAGCCCAATGCTAGGCAAGAATTGATTTTACAAATACTGCATTTTGATTCCAGCTCCACTGACATGCGGACTAGATGAATTCAGATGTGGTAGCGGTGACTGTATCCATCAAAGTAAACTGTGTAATGGATTTGGAGACTGCCCTGACGTTAGTGATGAAACCATCTGCAAGAATGGTAGGTTGCTGATTCACTAAAGTATCAGCTAATGTTTAAGTTTATTAATGGCTTGAGATTTAGATAATCTCTTAATATTAGATTGCACAGGATCAAATGACTTCAGATGTCAAAGTGGAGAATGCATAGATGTGTCTCAAGTATGTAATCGACACCAAGGACTGGAGTGATGAACCCTCTGGAGGATGTAGTAAGTACTTTAAAATCTAAGCCACACACATAAAATGCTGGAGGAACTCAGCAGGTTAGGCAGCATCTATGGACAGACTAAACATTTGGTGTTTTGGGCCAAGACTCCGCATGAGGGCTTGAGAAAAAATGAAATGAGGGGAAGAAGAGGTACATGGTGATAGGGGAAACCCGGGGGGGGGGGGAGTGGGCAGGGTTAAGTAAAGAGTAGGAAGTCAGTTGGTGAAAGAGATAATGGGCTGGAGAAGGGGGAATCTGATAGAAAATGGTAGAAGACAATGGAAGAAAGGGGAAGGTGAAAGAGGGTAGGGTAATTACCGGAAGTGACCCTTTTATCTCTTTACTTCACCTGTTCCCCTCCCTCTCCTGGAATCACCGATCACCAACCACCTTGTGTATCCACCCCTCACCCACCTTCATACTCTTTAGACATTTGCCTTTGTTCTTCCAGCCCTTGTGAAGGGTGTCGGCCTGAAACGTCAACTCTTTTCTGTGGATGCTGCCTGGCTGGCCGAGTTCCTCCAGAGTTTTTTCAGCTATGTTGAATACTCTCCAAGCTCCCCCCAATGCCTCGCCTCCTCCCCTTTCTCCTGCAGTCCACTTTCCACTCCTATCAGATTCCTTCCTCTCCAGCCCTTTACCTTTCCCACCCACCCAGCTTCACCTATCACCTTCTATATTGCCTTCCTTCCCCTTCTCCCACCTTTTTATGCTGGTGTCTTTCCCCTTCTTTTCCAGCCCTGAAGAAGGGTCTCGGCCTGAAACGCCAACCATACTCTTTTCTATAGATGTTCCCTGGCCTGCTGAGTTCCTCCACTATTTTGTGTGTGCTTCTTGGGCTTCCAGCATCTGCAGATTTTCTCATGTTTATGGCTTTAAAGTCTAATCTAGAGAAAATGAGTTCAATAGGCTCAATAGGTGCATTTAATGTCAGAGAAATGTATACAATATTCATCCTGAAATTCTTTTTCTTCACCAACATCCATGAAAACAGAGGACTACCCCAAAGAATGAATGACAGCTAAACATTAGAACCCCAAAAGCCCACCAGCTCCCTCTCCCACACACGAGCAGCAGCAAAGCAATGAACCCCCACCCACCAGCAAAAAAGCATCGGCACCCCCACCGATCACTCAAGTGTGCAGCAAGGCATCAATAAAGACACCGACTTGCAGTACCCCAAAGAGTACACGTTCACCCGGTAATTCAGCACACCACAGGCTCTCTCTCTCTCTCTCTCCCTAATAATGGAAAAAGAGGTGTCCCTGTTTCACAGCGAGAGGTGAGGCATAACAAGCAACTCGCTGATTTACGATGTTAAATGTCTGTTGCGTCGCTTTTTCCGAGTTCTGTGCCCAAAGAACTCGGGTCTCTGGGCGCCCAGCCAGCAGTGCTGCTTATGATTTTCCGTCTCCCACGACACATCCAGCGGCGGCACCGGCCTTGAATCCGCCCACCTCCAGAGCCACGAAAATCCGGCACTCTGAAGGCACGCTAGTCTTCCAGGCCGCATCGTGGCATATCGAAAAGCGAATGGTTGTGAGACCCCGAGGGTGGGTCCCATTTCCGCAAAGAACCAGAGTCAGCGTGTAACTCCAGGTCAGGATCTTCATAAGAACCTTGAAAGGGGGAAGAAAAGAGATATGAAAGATAGAAATAGAGCTCTTTCCAGAGATGGAACCAAAGGGCATCATCCTCCTTCTAAGTTCTAATATTTGGTTTGGCTGAATTGATGATCTTACTAATTATGTAACTTAAACCGAGTTATTTTTGTGTGTGGCAGGGCACCACGATAACCTAGTGGTTCACGCGACTCTAGTACAGCTCAGGGTTTTCCAGAGTTCAGTTCTGGCACCATTCTGTGGGGAGTCTTTCTCTATCTCCCTACGGAATGCATGGGTTTTCTCTCGAGTCCTCTGGTTTCCTCCCACAGTCCAAAGACATACCTGCTCGGTTAGTTGGTCATTTTAATTTTCCCATGATTAGGTTAGGGTTAACTGGGTTTCTTGAAGGGCCAGAAGGGCCTACTCCATGCTGTATGGTAACATAAATGTAATTTCTGTTGATGCTGAAATTCGCATGCAGTAACTTTTATGAAAAGTCTAGTGTAAATGCACATTGCATTAGGAGCAAGTGCATAGTTACTTGGCTTTCTTGTTCCTACAGATGTAAATGAATGTTTAATGAACAATGGAGGTTGTTCTCATATCTGCATCGATCTCCTAATTGGGTACAAATGCGGATGTCCTGCAGGATTTCAGCTAGTTGAAAGGGACTGTGTAGGTAGGATGAGTTTCTAAGCAGGTTACAGCAAAATCGATCAGCTAGAAAATGAAATGATTTTTACTTTTCTTCAGATGTTGATGAATGTCAAAATCTTGCAACATGTAGTCAAATTTGCATCAATTTGGAAGGAAGTTACAAATGTGAATGCCACCAAGGATATCAAATGGATCCAGCCACTGGGATTTGCAAAGCAGTTGGCAAGTACAATTTGAGCTCAACATTTAAACTTAAAAACTTTTAAACATTTAAATTTATCATTATAATTTTCTTCTAGCTATGGATACTTAACCAGATGTGAGTAATGTGTTTACACCAGTAATCCAGTTCTGTGTAGTTTTATTTGTGTTGGTACCGTTTAAATCCATGAACTTAAAGTAACAGATTGGTAATGCCATGTTCCACGAGTGGAGGAGTCAAAATCTATCTTAAGCAATTTTCCTTGAAAAGGCCGAATTTTGGTAACTGGTTTTCAGGGAAATCAGAATGAGCAGGAAATGGTACATGCCTAAATGCACCTTCTGCATCAGAAGAAAGTTGCAAGAAGTCATTCACATTTTGAGCTTTGATTATGTAGTTCACTAGGACTGACACAGTCTTAATAAATAAACTTATTAACCTCAGGTTTGTGCTGAAATTTGTAGCTAAGTGTCAGAAATTCCTGAATTATTCTTTGTACTGAAGACAGATTAAGGTTGCCATTAAACAAGAAGGATACTGATTTCTGTTTTTGGGAGTACGGTAAGGACAATATCTGGTATACTTGAAATGACCTTCTATAAACTGTGAGTAGCCTTAACTACTAGACAAAATGCTGTTTAACCTATCCCTAATGGGCTTGTCTGGATATTGGCCTGTATTGCTTCCAAATTTGGTGGTTCTGGTTCAATTATTTCTAATGATCCACAGGGAAGGAGCCATATTTGATCTTCACAAATCACCATGACATCAGGAAGCTAGGTCTTCATCACCAAAAGTACACATAGTTGGCAGTGCAGCTGAGAAATGCTGTGGCACTGGATGCTGATATTGCAGGACAGATAATTTTCTGGGCTGACTTGGATCAGCGGGCTATCTTCAGGTAACTAAACCACTGAATCCATAACTAACACTGCAACTTGTCTTCCAAAATATAGAAACGACAAGTGGATCAGTCTGAATGAATGAAACACTGTTTAATATGTAACGGGTGTTGAATTTCAGATTAAGAATGGTGACTAATTTAATTTTATCCTTAACACTAATGTTTTGATCTTCAAGTACGGAAATTAAATTGGGTATAAGCCACAACATCAACTTTGAAGTTTCTACAATTTGCTGAATTATATCAGACACCTTGTGCTGTAGACAAAACAACTGTGTTCATTTATTGAATATGTTCTGATTTAGTGCAATATATTTATATCACTTAATCCTGTTGCAGTGCATCCATCAACAGAGTTGGTGTTTCCAAGGTCCTCAAGGAGATCGACTTCCCTATAGCGATTGCTGTGGACTGGGTTTACAAGCACCTGTACTGGACTGACCGTGGTTCAAAGACAATATCTGCAACCTTATTTGATGGAAGCAAAAGATTGACCCTCATTGATACTGTCTTGAAGGAGCCAGGTTCTGTTGCAGTTGATCCACTATCAGGGTACAGACTTTTTCCTCAATTTATGCTTGTACATACAGTCGAACATGCAATAATGTTTATACATGAATATTTTTGTCCACTGGATTTTAACTACCTCGACCTCCACTCCGCATTGATCAGTGTAGAACTAGATTCATGCAAAAATGGGGAAGGCATGAATATCCTCTTGAAATATATTGAAGTCAGAAACAGTAGAGGCAGTATTTGTTTTCCTAAATGCAAATCGGCCTGGAATGAGCTTTTGAAAAGCTTAACCTGCTTTTTACTGTTCATTAGCCATACGATAAACTGATATCTTCACTTGAGTGTTTCCACTTCCAAATTGTAGCTCACAGTAATAGTGTAACGTAAGTGTTTGTCAAGTAGGATAAACCTAATGCTGTTGCCAACAGTACAAATCAGTGTTCACACCATATAACAAAAAATAATCGGAAGCTATATGATTTTTATATATGATTTTTATATATATGATTTAAAAGCTATAGGGCTTTTAAAAACCAATAAATTGCAACTAAAACAAGCAAAAAGGAGAGAAAAGATTAAAAAATGAATTAAAGTAGCCAATAATATAGAAGAGGAGATGTAGTAATGGGAGAATAGGAAATAGTGGACGAACTGAATAATGTTTTGGATCATTCTACACTATCAGTATACTGGAAGTTGAGTGTCTGGGGGAAATGGTGAGTGTAGTCACAGTTACCAGGGAGAAGACACTGAAAGATCTGAAGGTAGATGGTCACCTGGACCCAGATGGACTGCACCCCAGGTTTTAAAAGAAACAACTTCAGAGGTTGTGGAGGCATTAGCAGTGATAGTCATTGAAAAGTACAACACAGAAGCAGGCCCTTTGGCCCATCTAGTCCATGATGAACCATTTAAACTGCCTACTCCCATCGACCTGCACTGGGACCATAGTTAAAGTTTCACCTCTCACCCTTAACTCATGACCTCTTAATATACTCCAACCCAACCTCAGTGGAAAAAGCCTACTTACACTTACCCTATCTGTACCCCTCATAATTTTTATATACCCCTATCAAATCTCTTCTCAATCTTCTATGTACATGTCAATGGTAAAATTCCTAACCTATTCCATCTTTCCATGTAACTCGGGTATTTCAGACCCAGCAACATCTTTGTAATTTTTCTCTGTACTCTTTCAACCTTATTGACATCTTTCTGGTAGGCAGGAGATCAAATTTGCAAACAAAACTCCAAATTAGGCCTCACTCCTGCCTTATACAACTTCAACATAGCATCCCATCTCCTGTACTCAGTAGTTTGATTTATGAATACCAGTTTGCCAAAAGCTTTCTTTATGACCCTTTCAAGCTGCAACACCACTTTCAATAAATTATGGACCTGTGTTCCCAGATCAGTTTGTTTTACTGCCCCTGCCTGTGGTTTTTCAAAAATCACAAGGTTCTCAAATGTTTCCAGAAGACTAATGGCTGGTTCTTCGCTTGTGAAGATCAGGAGGGAAGAAGAGTCCTCAGGAGCGACAGCACGATCGTTGGTGACTGTAGAGGCCAATTCTGGATCTGCAGACTTTGGAGTAGTAGGGACACGGGAACAGCTCAGATGTGGGCGTTTGGTAGATGCAGGATCCTTCCTGCATCTCCTCTTCTCTTCAGAATTCCTCAAAATTCCTGGCTGCTCTGTGGATCAGTGTTCTCCAGTGGTCTCTGTCTCAAGCCAGCTGCTCCCACACATTGACTTCGATATTTACCTGAGAGAGCTGCTGTACCTCTTTTGCGTGGACCAGGATCTCTCTTGGCTGAGAGAGTTCTCTGTAGAGTACTGTTTTCAGTAACCTGGAGTTGTCCGTGCTAGCACATGGCCTGACCAGCGGAGCTGCCTGTGCAGCAAAGTGGCTTCTATGCTTGGAGGTTGGGCCTTCTCAGGACTTCATTGTCGGAAACCCATGATGGAGCTGAACCTGCGCTGATGGAGGTGCTCGAGCAACCGGATTTGCTTGCGGTACAAGACCCAGGCTTCACAGCTGGATAGCAGGGCTGTGATGACGGCTGTCCTGTATACCTGATTTTTTTTTTTTGTGGACTGATGCAGCTGGTGGTTCCTCCACGTGTCTCTGTAGGCGCCGGAAAGCACAGCTGCCCATTGCGTCGATTATCAATGTCCCTTACCACCGTAGCATTGTTGGAGATAACGCTGCCCAGGTAGGTGAACTGCTCAACTGTGGTGAGAAGGTGGTCATCATTGGTGATCTGAGGTGAGTTATAAACATCATGAGGGGGCTTCTGATGGAGGATCATTGTTTTCTTCAGACTGACTGTTAACCCGAAAGCCCTTGTAGCCTTGGCGAACTGAGTGACTGCAGCCTGTAGCGCATCTTTGGTGTGCGTGAGAAGAGCGCAGTCAACCGCATAGAGTAGCTGAAAAATGGGCTCTTGCAATCAGGTGAGAAGGCGGCAGAGATTGAGGATATTTCCATCAGTGTGGAACCGAATCTAGATGCTCTCTGAGGTGATTTCTTTTGCTTCCTATAGCATCATGCTGGAAAAGATGGCAATGAGTACTGGTACCAAAACATGGCCTTGTTTCACGCCGGTACTGATGGGGAATGGGTCAGACATGTCACTATTGTGTTTAACCTGACTGCTTTGGCCTTCATGGAGCTGCTGCAGGATGGTGAGGAATTTAGGGGACAGCTGAGCTTTGATAGAATCTTCCAGAGACCATCACGATTGACTGTACCAAAGGCCTTGGTCAGGTCAATGAACACCGTGTACAGTTCCACCTTCTGTTCACAGCACTTCTCCTGTTACTGGCCAGGACAAAGACCGTGCTGGATGTGCGTCTGTTCACTCTAAATCCACACTGACAGTCTCTGAGGTTGTGTTCAGCACTGGAAAAGATGGTTCTGTCCAAGAGAGTTCTGGGGAGGATCATCCTGGCAGTGGACAGCAGAGTAACGCTCCTGTAGTTTGAGCAATCCGACTTATCCCCTTTGCTCTTGTACAGGGCAACAATTACAGTGAAGTGGAGGTCATTTGGGACTGAACCTTTCTCCCAACAGAGTGTGAGCACCAGGCACTGTGGCCCAGAGAGAGAACACAACCAGTCTCAAACAGACAGGGGAGGTGACCATCGCATACCCCGGTTACATTCAGGGTGACTCGCAAATACACAAGCGAATAACTGTATAACCCAAGCTAAAATGTAACAGTAAATGAACTGGAACTCCCTTCCCTCCCCCAAAAATCCCACAAAAGCATTTTAACGCAAGAATAATAAACAGTGCTAGTCATTAGAAATTAGAAATGCAGAGGCGGGCTGTCACAGAATTATTAAGGAGTGCCACAGTATTTATTATTAAGGATGAAGTTGCAAGATATATAGAGGCTGGTCAATGTGGTTTCCAAACAGGGAAATCTTACCTGGAAAAGACCTTCTCAGAGGCTTTTTGAATTTTCAAAAGGTCTTTGACAAGGTGTTGCACACGAGGCTATTAAACAAGATGGTGTTACTGGAAAGATAATCCTCATGGACAGGAAGATTGGCTGACCGACAGACGGCAAAGAGTGGGAATAAAGGGAGCCTTTTCCACTTGCCTGTCTGTGCCCAGTGATGTTCTGCAGGGGTTGCTGTTGGATATGCTACTTTTCATGATGTAGGGTCGTCATCTGGATGTCGGAGTTGATGGCATCGTGGATAAGTGTGAGGATAATACAAAGATAGATGGAGGGGCAGGAAGTGTTGGCGAAACAGGGAGGCTGCAGAAGGATTACGACAGATGAGGATAATGGGCAAAGTAGCGGCAGATGGAATACAGTGTAAGGACGTGTATGCTCACGCACTTTGATAGAAGGAATAAAAGTGTAGACAATTTTTTAAAATGGGGAGTGGATTGAGAAATCAGAGGTGCAAAAGGGACTTGGAAACCGTAGTACAGGATTCTCTAAAGATTAACTTGCAAGTTAAGTTATAGTAAGGAAGGCAGACTTAATGATACCATTCCTTTTGAGAGGATTAGAATTTAAAAGCGAGGATGTAATGCTGAGGTTTTTGGGGCATTGATCTGACCATATTTGGAGTACTGCGCAGTCTTGGATCCCATATCTAAGAAACAATGTGCCATCATTAGAGAGTTCAGAGGAGGTTTTCAAGAATGACCTGGGAATGACAGTGTTAACATTTAAGGAGCATTTAATGACACAGCTTTTATTTGCCAGAGTTTAGGGGGTTCTTATTGAAAACTACTGAATATTGAAAGGCCTAAACAGAGTGGAGGTGGGGAGGATGTTGCCAATAGTGGGAAAGTCTAGGACCAGAGAGTAGAGCCTTCAAATAAAAGGATATCCCTTTTAGAACACGAGAAATTTCTTCAACTGGAGGGTGGTGAACCTGTGGAATTCACTGCTGTGGAAGCCAAGTCATTGGGTATTATTTAAAGCAGAGGTTGATACGTTCTTGATTACTAAGAGTTTCAAAGGTTGCAGGAGAATGAATGTTAGTGGAAAATAAATCAGCCATGATTGAATGACAGACTATACTCAATAGGCCGAATGGCCTTATTGTGCTGTTATGACTTATGGTCTTATCAAAGTTCAAAGTGCATTTATTATCCAAGTATGTGTACGCTATACAACTTAAGATTCATCTTATAGGCAGTCACAAAACAAAGAAACCCACCAAGAACCCATTAAAAAAAATTCAATGTCGAACTTCCAATGTGCAGAGAGAAGGAAAATTGTGCAAACAATAACTGTAAGTAGGTAGCATTCAGAACTGAATTTTTGCAAAAAAAGACATGAAGCCAGGCATCAACTGCAGCTGGAGCAAACCACAGCCTCAATTCATCATACACCCGAGGAGACGTCACAGGACCACAGATGCGTGCACCAGGCATCACTGCGGGCAGAGCAGGCCACAGCCTCAGTTCAGCGCAGAGCTGAGTAAACATCACGGAGCAGCGTGCAGAGCCAGCCCATTTCTCACCTCCAGTTCTAACACCCTGACCTTTTCGATCTGGCCCGGGTGCTTAAATCACCCAAACATCACGACATTCCTCGTTCTCAGACAGCCCTGGGGCCCGGACTCTGCCGCCGTGGTTCAGCCTGTACCCAACCTTCCGAACTCGGCCCAGTGTTAAAATCAATCAGACATTAGGGCTTTCCTCACTCTTGCCTCTGCTTCTGCTTGCCCAGCCTTGCCTCTGCACGCCTCTATTGTTAGTGGTGATTATTATTAATAAGGTATTTAGTAGGTTTTTTGTTTTGTATTTTGCCACTGATGGGTAGTTGCTGGGCATCACCAGTGCCATCTTAAACGAGTCTTATAGTCCTGTGGTGTTTTTAAAAATAAAAGGTCACAAATTTAAAAGGCAATTCTTCACAATTGTTTAGATTTCCCTTTCTCTGGTGGTAGAAGCAGTATTTTTACACTTTGAACATACAGTAGGTATCTGGTTAGTATGAAAATGATCTTATTAGAACACACCAGTGGTGGAGTAGCCAGCTCTTAATGTGGTGTATGTAAGTAAGTCGAAGTGAGATGAGCTTTTTCAAATTTGATGGCTTGGTGTTTCAATGTGGCTCCATCCGCTTGCTGCTTTCTAGGTTTGTTTACTGGTCAGACTGTGGTGAATCAGCAAAGATAGAAAAAGCAGGAAAGAATGGTGATAATCGACAGTTCCTGGTTACCAAGGAGATTGAGTGGCCAAATGACATAGCACTCGATGAGTACCTCTATGAAACCATTTTGAGTTTTGAAACATGCCAGTGAATCTCAACTAATGTGCTCTTGCTCCCCCAACCCCAGACCTTGTGAAAGGCTGCCTCTATTGGGTTGATTCCAAGCTTCATACATTGTCAAGCATTGACCTGAGTAGTCGGGATAGAATCACGGTTCTGCATTCGCGTGAATTCCTTGCTCATCCTTTAGCACTTTCTGTTTTTCAAGTAAGTTTGAATGTTAGAAATCTGCAGAAGTAAAATGGTTTGAAAGGCAGTATTTTGTAACATGTACAAAATGTCTGTGTACAACTTATAGAAAGCTTTTGAGCCTCAAACCTTGCTGTGCAATTGGAGCAACATTTTCTACATGATGGCTCAACTTTCTGCAAATGATGGAAGTACTTTTGCTCTATAGATGGAACAATAACTAAGTTTGATTGGGTTACATTGCCATAATCACACTGGCTGATTAACTTTCCATCAGTGAAGATGTTTATTTATTTATTGAGATACAGTGTGGAGCAGACCCTTCTGGCCCTTCGAGCTATGCCACCCAGCAATCCCCGATATAACCCTAGCCTCATCATCGGCAGTTTACAATGACCAATTAACCTACCATCTGGTAAGACTTTGGACTGTGGGAGGAAACTGGAGCACCTGGAGGAAATCCACACAGTCATGGGGAGAATGTACAAATTCCTTGCAGGCAGCGATGGGAATTGAACCTGAGTCACCTGTACTGTAAAGCATTTGTGCTAACCACTTCACTACTGTGCTGCTCTTCAATGTCAATGTATGTGTTGACATTGTGATACTTGGTTGGTAGAACAATGTTACTTTTAAAATCTCAAAGCCAAGAAATGCCATATTTTGGATGTTAAGTTAGAATACTTCAAAGGTCACACTTTTCCAGGCCAAGGTCTAGACTTTACAGTAACATTGCTAATGTTATATTCTTTTACAGAGAAAGCATGATTACTGAACTAAGATACCCAGAGCCCAGTGTTCCAGTTCTAGATTTTGCAAGATTTGTTTCAAAGGCTAATTTTAGCCTTTTTAAGAGTGTGCAATTTTAACTTCCGGTTTGGAAGCTATTCCTAGGTGAAGATATTTGCATTTTGTAGTTTCTAGGCAGAAATGGTGCTTAAAGCTGTTGGATTATCTGTTCTACAAGAAACACCAATGCCACATTCTGATTTGGATAAAATCTCCCTGGACTTGTACGGCAGCTTGGTTCCTCCAGATGTGAACTTTGTTTTTATTAATTGGTGGCCACTCCACTATTTTGGGACCTGAGTGTTCTGATATTGATCTGCATATTTACATTATTGCATGAATTTATACCCATTGCCCACAAAAACGTGTGGTTATTAGGGGTCACCTGATATCTTAAATCATGCATTTTGCAGTGACTGATAAAGCCTCCAATCTGGATGTATCATGGCTTGGTATGGCAACCGCTCTGCCTGAGACCACAAGAAATTTCAGAGTTCTGGACATCATATAGACTAGCCTCCTCCCCATGGACTATGTCTACACTTCTCACTGCCCCGGGAAAGCAGCCAATTGCCCCACCCATCCCAGACATTTTCCCTTCGCCCTCTCCCATCAGACAGAAGAGGCAAGAACCAGAAAGCAAGTGCCCAGGCTCAAGGACAGCGCTGTTATGATTCTATTGAATGGTTCCCTAGCATAATGAGATGGGCTCTTGACCTCCTCATCTACCTCATAATGACCTTGCATCTTATTGTCTGCCTGCTCTGCGCTTTCTATGTCACTACAACACTTCATTCCATGTTGTTATTTTCCCTTTTACTGTCTCAATGCACTGTTGTAATCCAATGATCTGTATGGGTGGTATGAACCCAATTGTTCACTGTGCCCTCGTACATGTTTCAGTGATCCAATTCCAACTTTTCTGCTCCAGGACACTGTCCTTTGATTGATGGGGTGAATGAAGCCATCTATAAAGCCAACAAGTTCAGTGGAGAAGATCTTACAACTGTGATCTCTAATCTGGATAGACCACATGATCTTATTGTCTATCATGAAGTAATGCAGCCATCAGGCAAGTTTTTAATTTTGTACCCAATAAGAGAATTGATACTTTCATTTTTGAGTAGTTTAGGGAAGTCATCTTCCGGCCCACAAAATATTGCTGTCCTAATTTGTCAAATTTTATTGCTTCTTAGATATGGATCTGCTAGAGAACATGTTCCTTTTTATTGTAATACTGGTTATAAATAACAATAGGCATGCACAATATCATTTGCTGATAGTGTTGAATTGGAAATTAATTGACTGAGTTAGTCAAATGTTACATATCATCTGTTACAACCAACAATAAGCTTCCTGAAATGTTGCAGCTAGTATCAACACCTAATAATATTGAAGACTGAAAATGTAAGATTCAGTTTGTTATATATTGTAAATCTAAGTGATCGATTGATTTTGCTTTACAGGAAGAAACTGGTGTAAAGTGGATTCAAAAAATACCCCCTGTGAATACACGTGTATGCCTGCACCTCATATTAGCAGCAATTCAGAAAAATCAACCTGTATGTGTCCTTCTGGAATGATGCTGGAAAATGGACGATACTGTAGAAAAAGTATATCAGTAATTTACTGACAACTGAAGATTTAACCAGACCTTAGGGGGTACCTGTTCTTTACCAAGAGGTTGTTGGTATGATACCTATTTGTGATAATTAGAATTCTTATCCACTCTTGTTTTACAGGCCCACGTTTTGCTGTTCTTGATGCTAATTTATATTAAGTGTCCTCTTCCTGTATATCATCAGTATTCCTCATTTTTTGTATTCACTTGCCTATCTAAGAGCCGCTTGAATCCCTGTTTCCAATACTACCTCTAGTAACTCACTCCAGGCACCTACCACTCTGAGTTTCTTAAAAAAAAATCCACTCACATCACCTTTACCACCACCACCCCACCCCCCCCCCCCCCAACCAAACATGAAGCTTAAATTCTGGTATTTGACATACCTACGTACCTAGAGCAAAAGATCTTGGCTGTCTATCCTATCTATGTTCGTAACTTTGAAAACCTCCTATCAAGTCTCCCCTTGTTACCTTGCATCAGGCAATTGTCCTCTTACTATTGCGTAGATTACTTTGTTTCCTCACTGTAAAGAGGATGTCCTATCCATATCCATAGCTAAATTTGAATGAAATAGTTTGGCTTTGACTAGATTGTGATCTTAACATCTCCAAAATAGCTGTGAGCAAAGCTTGGGTGACCTACCTATTCCATTTTCTCGAACCTATAGCTAAACAACACCAAAAGTACATTCTCCCCTCAAAGAAAGCCCCTGTGGTATTATAACATACTAAGCCATAATGTGGGGAAGACTCCTTTTAGTAGTGAAGGCCACATTGCTGCTAACTGCAGAGTATTGATCATTGCAGTCAGTGCCACAGTCCCTTTTGATCACTTTCTCTGGAGGGTCAGGGGCTGAAGGATGAGCAGAGAGGATGTAAAATTGAGATGTATTGGTTAGGGTAAATAGTGCCAAATACCAGTGGTTCTGATTGGGGTGAGAGGGTAGAAAGTTGTAAGGATGTATATGGCAGGTTTTATTTTCACGTTAAGTACCTGGAACATGCCACCAGGGAAAGTGGTTGAAGCAGATAAAATAACCATTAAAAATGGAACCAGACAAGAACACTAGCAGTTATGGGAATGGAGGGGTACGGACAATGTTCAGGAAGATGGGATTAGTTTAAATTTGCATCATGGCAAAGACTTCATTTGTCAGAAGATCTGTTCTTGTGCTGCCTGGTTCTGTTCATGATACAAAGAAGGGAATCTCTCATCCAGCCAATGAAGTGATAACTGCAGCTGTTACTTAACAATTGCTTCCAATGATAGTCAAAACATTTGGCACTGTCAGGTCAGACTAATTAGATCTTGTACCTGGAACTGTTGTGCACCTGCTGAAAAGTCTTGGCCTGAACCGTTGACAGTTTATTCCCTATCATTAGATACCCCTGACTGCTGAGCTCCTCCAGCACATTGTGTGTATTACTTTTGTGTGCAAGCTGCTATTTTGCATTAAAAATGGTAAAGTTCAAAATTCAAGTGTAGTAAAACATTCCCTTGGCACTCCAGTGTAACGTCCTGGTGCTGGGGCAAATGGCCACAAGGAATTTCCGACGGCAACCAAGCTTGTTCAGAAATAGATTTTAAAAGTTTTGCTGGAGAAATTTGGGGAGCATTTTGGTGCATTTTCCAATTGGGTAACTGAACAAAGAGGCTCAGACTGGAGAGGAGATGGAGTGAGTAGCCCAGCGATCCTGGGGGTTACCATTGTGGGGGTATCACTCTGTGATTGATTTCATTGGATGCTGTGTGATTGCCCTGAGCATTGAACCAGTGGGATGTGTATTTTAAACCTGTGCTAGTATGGATTCTGTCGGAGTGGAGTGGTGGTGTTCATCCACGGAGGTTACCGGTAACTAATGCATGTGTATTGAGTCGGGTAGATATTCGTACTCCGGAGGAATTATTAATTCGCCGATTAAGTACTGTTAAAATTGTGAGGCAGAGGTTTGATAAAATGGTGGGCACAGACCTCATTTTACTGCATACAAGCGCTGACGTAACAAGAGCGGAGTGGGCCGAATCACAAGTTGGGTTTCCCATAGCTGACTTCAAAGACAAGGTTCTGTCATTTCTGAGGCATGAGGGGAAGGAGTGGTGGGATTTGGAATGTTTGGAATGTCTAATTAGTCCCCGTCCCCCAGGGAAGAGTGAGAATCCTGAGTTAGTATCCGTCCTTGACTCTCTGGCGAATAAATGGAAAAAATGGCCAGGTTCAAAGACCCAGCTATGGTAGGCTCCTCCTATTCTCTGGAATAACGCTCACCCCTAAAGGGGAGGAGGAGTATGTGTGGTGAACTACGTGTGCCTGTCTGGACACGCCCCCCGCTGACTGCTCCTGTGGCTCCTCCCACAGGCCCCTGTATAAAGGCGATCGAGGCCTGATGCTCGGCCTCAGTCTCCAGGATGTAGTATGATGGTCACTCACTGCTGGTTCCTTCTTCCAGTCAATAAAAGCCGATATCTCACCTTTACGTCTCAGAGTGAGTTATTGATGGTGCATCAGTATGAGACTTGGGCGGAGCAGACCTGTCAGTTGTTAGACGAGTGGGAGTGCTCGGATGACGTAAAGCGACAGAGATTGGTTGAAAGTTTGACATAGTGAGAGCCATGAAGTTCCGGTACCCTGTATCTAAAGCTTATATGGGGGCAATGGAAAAGGCATTTCAGAACATGTGGAAGGAGAAGCTTTTTGCCTGCGGCGCAGAGGGGTCATTCAGGTGGCTGAGGTGGGTCAGTTGAGAATGGACCAGATAGCAAAGGGTGCCCTGTCCGAGGACCTGATTGCTTGGGGTCTCTGACTGTCTCGTAAACCCCCCCCCCCCTTGTTGAATTGATCAGGAAAGTATGAGAGGAGGAGATTGCATTGGAAGTGTGGGAGGCCTCAGTCAGCATGGTACAGGCCTCAGTACTGGTCCCCTGCGGTGAAGTGACCGAGGATACCCCGGGGAGCAGTAGAGGAGATTATGACCCAGTTGAGAGCTTAAATGTCGCGGCTATTGTCAGCAGGGGTGACTCCCCGTATGATGGAGCTGATGGGGGGGGTGGATTCCCCAAGGGGACAAACAATGCAGAGGGCTGCAGGCAGCTGGTGTCATGCAAGAAGGGGAGGGAGCCCCTGGGTACCTCAGCAGAGAGAGTCGTTGGGAAAACTTAGAGGAGACCCAGTGAGGGGACGGCCTGGTGCCTCTGGGGGAACACGTTCCCAGCAATGTACCAAGGAACCCCGAAAGCGAAAGGCCCAATTCCTGAAGGCTCAGTGGGGTCCATGCTCCCGTGTATCACTTTGGATAGAAAGTATTTATGCTAAAGCCATACTCAACACCAGGTCACAAGTCACATTGCTATTCTGTTCGTTTTACAACCAATTATCGGACACATTTACCATTGACACCATTCAATGCGCTGGAGATCTGGGGTCTTGGTGCTGGAGAGTATCTGTACGATGGTTGTTTGTCAGTGAAACTGGAGTCCTCGGAGGCCGATGTGGGAGTGTCTGAGGTTCTTGATACATTGGTGCTGGTTTGCCTGGACCCTGTTGAGATGGATGGCGTTTCAATTCTGGTGGGGACCAACACCCCTCTTGTGAAGAGGCTGATGGGGGCCTACAAGGAGAAGACTGTAGAGAGCTTTCTGGGAACATTGTCCCTGCACCCAGAGTTTCGAGCTGCTTTTGAGGAAGAGCATGGCTGCATCAGGCCGGATACTGAATTTAGACAAGGGACTAAAGGGACCAGTTGAAGGCAATAGTGTTACAGCCCAGGGAAGTAGCGAGAGTGATGGGGACCCCCAAATTTCCCTGAGTGCCTGAGGGTGAGGCCCCTTTAGTGGACGCTCTGGAAGACCATGAGAGGGAGTCAGGATTTCCTGCTGGGGTACTGGTGAGGCCCCAACTGCAGAAGCCCTTGGTTGTACAGGCGAGCAGGATGGCAGTGATCATCAGGAACACTACGAAGAGGGAGGTCACCTTCAAGCGGGGGATGCCCCTGGTGCATTTGTTCCCAGTGACGGTAATGTCTAGCATTCTGGTGAGACAAGCCGGGGAGAAACTATTGGAAAAAGGGGCAAAGTTGACCACTGAGTCGTTCAACTTCAGGGACTCCCCAGTTCCTGTGGGTTGGAAGAGGAGGTTGGTAGAGAAGATGTTGAGGCTGGAAGGTGTCATTTCTGCTGAAGAGTTTGATGTGGGTTGTTCCAAGAGCACGCGTCACACTATCCGGGTGACTGAGGATACTCTGTTCAGAGAGAGGTCGGGGTGACTGGCCCCTGCAGAATTGGAAGATGTTTGGCAGCACTTGTGTAAGTTGAAGGAAGCTGGGATCATCACCGAGTCCCAAAACCCTATGCGCCCCCAATAGTAGCAGCCCGAAGGAAGAATGGGAAGGTACGGATGTGTGTGGACTATAGGACGCTGAGCTGGTGCACCGTCTCTGACCAGTATACTGTCCTGAGGACTGAAGACATGCTGGCCTGTCGGAGTGGTGCAAAGTGGTTCAGTGTGCTGGACTTAAGGAGTGAATGTTACCAGATCCCCATGGGTGAGGTTGACAAAAAGAAGACAGCATTTATATGTCCACTGGGATTCTTCCAGTTTGAAAGGATGTCCCAGGGCATCTCGGGAGCCCCTGCAACCTTCCAGTGGGTCATGGAGAAGACTGTAGGGGATATGAACTTGCTTGAGGTATTGGTGTATCTGGATGACCTCATAGTGTTTGGGTCCACCTTGGAAGAACATGAAGCGAGGCTGCTGAAGGTGCTGGGCTGTCTGAAAGCTGAAGGGTTAAAACTTCCCCTGGACAAATGCCAGTTCTGCCAAGCGTCTGTTAGCTATATAGGGCACATAGTCTCATGGTATGGAGTAGTTAACAATCCTGCTAAGATTGAGGCGGTGACCACCCGGCCAAGGCCCCAGACTATGAGCGCTCTGTGCTCGTTCCTTGGGTTCTGTGGTTACTAGTGGGGATTTGTGAAGGGCTATGTGAAAAGTGAGTCACCCTTTGAATCAGCTTCAGTGCAGTGACCCTCCCTTGGGGAAGAAAGCAAGGGGGGAAAAGGACAGGGGAGTGGAGAGTATCTTAGCCCATCGGAACCCTTTGGACCGAGGTGGGATGTGAATTGTGAAGAGGCTTTTCAGTCACTGAAGGAGATGCTGATCCAGCTGCCGGTGCTGGCTTTTGCAGACCCCCAATTGCCGTGTGTTCTACATTTGGATGCCAGGCTTAGGGGACATCTTGTATTGGGATCAGGGCATCAGGTTCGGACAGATGAGTTTGTCAGCGGAGTCTGTCGCCCTCTGAGAGAAACTGTCCCACACACAAGTTGGAGTTTCTGGCATTGAAATGGACTGTGGTGGATAAGCTGAGCGACTACCTCTATGGGGACAAGTCTGAGGTGAGGACGGACAACCTCCTAACTTATATCCTGACCTCGGTGAAATTGGATGCCTCAGGCCACTGGTGGTTGGCGGTGTTGTCTGCCTATGGTTTCAGCCTGAAGTACCGGCCGGGAAGCAGGAACATTGATACTGATGCTTTGTCCCAACGTGTGCATGAGGGGCTGGACAATGAGACTCCCAACCGCTGACTCAGATGAAATCGGGGTGGGGTGGGGTGCTATGGGTGGACAGCCTGGGTTGCAGCAGAACCCTGCAAGGGATGAAGCGGGGTTCAGCCAAGGGACAGAGGGGTCCGAGTTGCCAGTGGACACAAGTGATAGGTCAGGGGAGGCCTCGCCAGGTAGACCAGAAGTATCCCCAGTAGTGTCGGAACATGAAGAGGTACGTAACTCTCACTTCAGCAGCATCTTAATATAGGGGGTGATAGCCCCAACCCAGCCAAACTTAAGAAATCTGGTTTGGGTGGATGCTGTGCAATGTGTCCCCTGTTACAAATCAGTACCCCGAAATAACAAACAGTACACAATATACGATTAAACGGTTGAGCTTTACAATTCTTAATTTCACTATATGGTTAGTAAAGAAAACAAAAAAAGAAAAAGGCCCATTCTCATGAAACAGTCAAATGTGCAAACGTTGGCGCTCACTGATAAGCTGGTTGTCCACCATCGATCTCCTCTGATTGGCGCTAATCCTTGGACCCTTGCTCCAAGTCCACTCCGTCCGGCGGTCTACCAGCTCCCTCCATTCGCATCTTCTCTCCTTGTCTCTCCCTGGCAAAAGACCACAAAAATCTCTTCCAGACTCACAAGAAAGAACAACATTTCTCTTGTTGGATCGCCCCCACATTCCAAAACCCCCTTATCTCTAGTCATAACCCAAACATTGCTACTACAGAGAAACCATTACATTAGCAGTGAAACCTTACAGCATGGTACAGGTAGCTGAGGGGGTATGAAGGTGTCACAGAATCAGGAGACAACCACTGGATAGGCACCGGGAGAACAGAGAGTGGTTCCTACTGCTTTGTGGAACTACATCACTGCCTTTTACACCTAGGTTGGACTTCGTGTTTTACAGGAAGGGTTGGTGGATTATCTCAACGTCACGAGGACTAAATTTGGTGGGGGGGGGGGGAGACTGTAACACTCTGTAAGGTTTCACTCCTAATGTAATGGTTTCCCTGTAGTGTTTGGGTTATGTCTAGAGATAACGGGGCTTTGGAATGTGCGCCATCTAATGGAAGACGTGGTTTCTTTCTGGTGAGTCTGAGAGAAAGTATTCGGGTGGCTTTTGTTTGGTGGAAGATGCAGAGAAGATGCCAGAACAGAAAGGTCATAGACTGCAGGATGGAATGGACTTGGAATGGGGTCGGGAGTTAACTAGGCCCAAGGGAAGTTGATAGAGAACAAACGGACAGGAAAGCTGTGAGGTCCAACATGCGCATTAGACTATTTCATTAAAATGGGCCCTTTCTGTTTTCTTTACTACCCTCTAGTCAAATTAAGAGCTATAAAGGTAAATCATTTAATTGCATATGGTTTACTGTTTGTTAATTCTTGGTGCGGATTTGTAACGGGAAAACATCACGCAGCATCCACACAAATGAGCTTTCATAAGTTTGGCAAGCTGGAGTGTGTCTTTCCTCAGACTAACGCAGCCCACCAAATCTGGCATTAGCAACTGCCATTGTTCATTCAGACTAGTATTCTGCAGATTTGGAGTGAAGTTACTTTAGAGGCAAAGAGGAGGCTCATTTTGGAAATGGAAGTAATAATTGTTTGTGGATGGGGGGAAGGACTTGTTTCCATGAATAGATAGCAGGGTGTTGCTGAACATTGAAAATATTGAAGTGTTGAGTCCATTGGGCACAGCTAAGATGTGCACGGCATGTGCATAAACTACTGCCTCCAGGAAATGACTGAGGAAAGATGGCCAGAAAGGGATGTGGGTGGAGAACAACCTTCCACTAGTCTTTGAATAAGATTTTCAAATCAGAAATCAGCTTTCATCAAATGTCCAGTGTTCTTTTTTTCTGCGAGAGGTAATGGATTGGCTTCTTTACTCACTTGGAAGCTTCCTTCAGCCATTAGCACAGTTGTACAAAGCAAATTGCTTTATCTTTCTGAGGTACCTGTTCATGCACTTCGACTTTATTTTAGATGCAGAACTTTGCCAAATGCATGAAATCAGCTGTGGCCCTGGATCACATCAATGTATTCCTATCTCTTGGAAATGTGATGGACAAATGGATTGTGGTAAAGGCAGTGATGAAGAGAACTGTGGTAAAGGACTCGGAATAAAACCATGTTTGGCTTCTAATAGTGTCTGCAGAATTGTGTAAATATCCCATTGAAGATCTTGAGCAATGTAAATGGTAAAGCAAATGCAGAGACTGGGAATCGGTAACAAAAAAATGGAATGAGGCAATATCAGTGGAAAGGGAAGCAGTCAATGATTTTGCCCTTTGACGTTCCCAGAACTGGGGGAAAATTGCAGAGTTTCAGTAGGAGAGAAGGTGGGGAAGGGATTAGCAATGTAATACTCAGTGCTGGAGAAATTCAGCAGGCCAGACAGCATTTATAGAAGTCCTGATCAAATTAAAATCATAATCAAATTCAAGTTCAATTATCATTTTGCCGTACATGAATACAGCAGAACGAAGCGGTGTTCTGCTGGTGCCAAAGTGTAAAACATGGTGCATGAATCCAAATAGCGAGCAAGTAAACAGTCTTTGCCCAAAACTGAGACTGTTCATTTTCTCCATAGATACGCCTGATTTACTAAATTCCTCCAGTACTTTGTGTGTATTGCTCAAGATTTCCAGCATCAGCTGAATCTCTTATTTCTCTGATTAGCAATGTAAACAGCTTTGTCGTACTCATTGTTCTAATTGTGAATTACTCCAGGATAAAATGGCACTTTTAAAAATCATTCTAGACATCCTCACCTGCAGTCCAACAGCATTTATCTGCTCTGATGGCCGATGCATATCCAAGACATTTGTATGTAATGGTGAAGTTGACTGTGGTGATGGAAGTAATGAAAAAGGCTGTGCTCCACCTTCCTGTGGCCCAAACGAATTTCATTGCAGTAGTTCAGAATGTATCCTGCTTTGTTGGGTATGTGATCCTAATGCTGATTGTGCTGATCAGTCTGATGAATCTCTGGACCAGTGCAAACACATTCTTCCTCCATTGACTTGTCCTCCAAATGAGATTCAGTGTGGTTCAGGTGAATGTATCCACAGTCATTGGTTTTGTGATGGAGATACTGACTGCAGAGATGGAACTGATGAAATTAATTTGCCGTAAGTCATTTATCTTCTTACACTACTAGTTTTTAAAAACAGCAGTTCATAAGAAACTACTAGCTTAGGACTGGTGGGAAGAAAGAAATATGGGTGAGGGATGCACATTAATGTAAACTGGCCACCATTTAATTAGACCCAACAAATAATGGAACAGGAATACCAGTTGACCCTTGAAACTTTCCATAATCAATTACATCATAGCTCATTTGTACACCAACTTTATTTAATCTTTATTCCGATAGCACGTACTCTTTTAAAAATCATTCTATGTCTTTTTTGAATAGAGGTTTTCTGGTTTCCACCTGTGCCTCAAATTGATTCAAAAGACATAGACATAGTTTTAATTTGAGATTCCACCACAGAAGATTCCCATTTTATCTCTGCCGAGCCACTGTCAGTATTTTATCTAAGCTCATACTTGGATTTCTAAAAGAAAGTAAGCTTAGTTTTAATTTAAAGTGCAAAGATGAGGAAATCTGCAGATGCTGGAAATTCAAACAACACACTCAAAATGCTGGTGGAACACAGCATTTTGTGTATGTTGTTACAGTTTTAATTTGCCTTTGTTCTAGTGAGTCAGCAATGTGAGTCCGTCCAAGGCTTCTTGACGGCAGGTCATAAAATAGGCTGGTCAGCATATGGAAATCTTGCCTAACAAATCTGTTGAAAATTCTTTGAGGAAATTACAGGCCAGACAGGCAAAGGAGAGGCAATGGATGTTGTTTACTTGATTTTTCAGGAGTTCTTTGATAAGGTGCTGCAATGAGACTGCATTACCTAAGAGCCTATAGCATTACAGGAAAGATACTGGCATGGGTAGAAGATTGGCTGACCAGCAGGAGGCAAAGAGTGTGAATAAAAGGAGCCTTTTCTGGTTGGCTGTCAGTGACTAATTGTGTTCTGAAGGTGGTGCTGGGACAGCTTCTTTTCACGTTATGTCAATGATCTGGATGACAGAATTGGTGGCTTTGTGGCTAAGTTTGCAGATGATACAGAGGTAAGTGATGGGGTAGGTTGTGTTGAGGAAGCAGGTGGTCTGCAGAGGGATTTGGACAGCTTAGGAAAATGGGCAAAGAAATACATTATCAGGAAGTTTATGGTCGTGCACTTTGGTAGAAGGAAAGAAGATGTAGACTATTTTGTAAATGGGGAGGGAGTTCAGAAATGAGAGGTAAATTGGGACTTGGGAGTACCAGTGCAGGATTCCCCAAAGGCTAGCTTACCAATTGAGTTGGTAGCACTCTGCCCAAATCCCCACACATTTCAACTCCCTCCCCCCAACCCCCCAATCAACAGGATGCGATTTTAAGGTGTAGGAAAGGACCAGAAGGTCAATTTTAGGTATACAAAATTGAAGTACTTGGATGTGGTAGAGCAGGAATCGTTCCCCAAAACAAGACCTCAAACTATAGAGCATCTTTGCAGTAAGTGTGTGGGGTTGTTGGCAGGGGTGGGGGGAGGAGAGTGGGGAAAGGTTTAGAGGAGATCTGAGGAAAATGTGTTTTAATCATCTGGAGACTGGCTGCAACCTTGAATCCTTGAATGCAACTGAGGCAGGTATTTGCCATTCAAATAATATCCAGATGAGCATATGAATAGATGAGTTGTTGCTTGGCTGTTGGTAAATAGGATGCTTGGTTTGACTGAAAGGGCAGGTTCATGTTCTGTATGATTGACAAACAACCAGTCATTGTTTAGAGAATACGTACACAATGCTGGAAGAACTCAGCAGGCCAGGAAGCATCCGTGAGACAAGAGGAGTTCTTCCAGTGTTGTGTACGTATTCTTTGATCCACAGCATCTGCAGTTGTATTTTTGTGTTTTCAGTCATTGCTTAGGTTTGGATGCAGTGCCTAATAGTGTTGTAGCCTCAGGTCATTGGATACCTTTGCATAAATGGGCCAGACATGAACTTACTGGATTGTTCTTCAAGAGTTGATTTATATTGATGGTTTGAGTGGCCTATGCTTGACTTCCAGCTGGATGATCTTGCACTTCCCCAACAGTGAAGTTCAATTGGTGTTTTTCCCCCATTTTATTTGTACCACCTCTGACTCATTGAGGTGGTAATGACGGCAAAATGTTGGCAACTTTACAATTGTGACATAAAACTGAGCAACACTGGGATTTGAATAATTGGAAATATAAATTTAGAAGTTGCTTTCAAAATTTCACCATAGCTTTACGATTGTCTTTTCCGAAGCTTTATCAACAATGGAATCAAGTTTCAGGCATTTGAGGACCAGTCTCATTAAAGTATCCACAATACAATGTCGCATAGTTTGGAGGACTTACTACCTAACAGGCACTGAGTTTTAATAATTTTAATGCTGATTCCAATTTCACTTGTATTGCACTTTAATCATATTTGCCTACTGAAATGCTAACTGTGTCTGCTTACTGACTGTCCTCTGCAATCTTGATGTACAATTTGCAAATCAGGGAGGTGAAATTTTAGAAATCTGAGGTAGCCATGCAAATCCTTGAGCATTACATCCTGCTAGGTTGACCTAGATATTTGACTTCTGTCTCCCTGACATTTGCTGGCTTGTGCTAAGACACCTGCAACTCCCCTTCAGAACTCATCTAGTGCACCAATATTACACAGAAGCTTTCCAAACATCAGTCCAGTCAACTTATGAAACTTTGCTATTTTTCATTCGGTGTTGATTTGCTCAATTTTGAATTTAATTATTGAGCACTGAGATAATGTAGTTGCTAGAGATTAAAGTAATTGAAATGCTGCTTGTGCATTATTTCCCAAAGGGAGCAGAAACTTTAGTTTGATTTGAATGATGTTGGAGTTAAGCAGCACTTGCTGCTTTTTGGATGCTGTATTTTAAATGTGGGTATTCTGTTATTGAGGTAGCTTTATTTTCTGCAGCTTCTCATACATGTGGATCAGATCACTTCAGATGTGGTGTTGGTGCCTGCATTCAGAATTACAGGAAGTGTAATGGACAAAGATTCTGTCTTGACAGGAGCGATGAATTTGGTTGTGGAAGTGGTAAGTGCTGAATGTTGTGTTTTTTTTCAAATATCTTTTGTATTCTACATTAAACATTCTTTTCCCCCTTCCAGCTGCAGTGTGCAATGAACGTACTGACTTCAGATGTGGAAGTGGAGAATGTATTAATATAACAGAAGTGTGCAATCGACATCGGGACTGCAGAGACTGGAGTGATGAACCTGCCCAAAAATGTAGTAAGTAGTGAACTTGTTATGTAGAGTTTAATTACTTCTAGTTTTAAATATCCCTCAAGCTTAACATGTTTGAAACACAACAAACAATTTGTGTTTTCACATTCAGAATTTCAAATGTTTTATATATATTCAACTAATTTGGGCTTTATTATTTTGATTTCAAAAATCTTCAGTCTTATCCTTGAAACAGGTGGATATTAGTGATTTAATGATGTTAAGTCTGTAGAGTTTCAAATGATCAACCATCAGATGTAGCATGTTACTAACGTCAAAGTCGTCATTGGGTGGGCATCACCATTAGAGCACCTTTGCAACAGCTTTTTAGCCAGAATGTGAATTGTGGCTAAGCAACACGTTTGACCACTTAATTGATTCTTCCCACTTATATTTTGGTGCCCAGCCCTGCACTGGTATTGTAAGAAGAAACATTGAGGGTGATGGAAATTAGAATCTCTTGGAGATCCTTCATCGCATTTGAGGCTTACCTGTGATTCCATGTTGAGTAGATATTATGGACTTAATCAGCACTTGAAAGAGGTATTTTTAGTCATGATTTAACTGGGAGATGCAGAGTGATCATTTTTTTTCCAGATGTGAAGGAATGCCTACTGAATCAAGGTGGCTGTTCTCATATCTGCAAGGATCTGGTTATTGGCTATGAATGTGATTGTCCTGCGGGTTTTGAGTTAAATGAGAAAAGCTGTGTTGGTAAGTTGACTCTGATTCCTTTTCCACAAGTTGATTGATCCATGGCTCATGTAAAAGTTCAAGGTAATTGATGTTTTACTTGTAGGTGGTGATGAGTGTGAAAATCCTGGAGCCTGCAGTCAAACTTGGAAGGAAGCTTTCTGTGTGAATGCCAAAGTGGATATCGCGTTGATCCAGCGAGTGGAACTTGCAAAGCTGTGGGTAAGTGTTCACTGAAACCCTGAGGACTGTGCAGTGTACCGCACTTCACTGAAGCTCACAGTTTTGTTTTAACTGTATTTCTCACAACACAGTCTTGGTAGTTTTGGTAGCAAATTTCTGCAGATGATGGAAATCTGGAGCAAGTCAGATTACTGGAGGAACTCAGTGGGTTAGTAGCATCTGTAGAGGTAAAAGAATTGTTGACATTTTGCACCTTGCTCACAGAGTTCCTCAGACAGTTTGGTGTATTATGCAACTCTGCTGAAAGCCACAAGTTGAAAATTCATTCCAGAAGGGCTCTCCCAACCTTCATTTGCTTTGTTTTGAAGGAAAACTATCAATTCTGTTCAACTTGGCACAGATACACTTGATACTTATACCCTTCAGTACCAAATAAATTCATGTGAACTAAGTTCCAACCTCTTTTCTGGCTTCTGATGATCAGAGCACCTTGACTGATCTTTCTCCCCCTCACCTCAGCTCCAAACCTATTTGACTGGAACACACTCAATGCTGGAGGAACTCAGCAGGTCAGGCAGCCTCGATGGAAAAGAGTACAGTTGACGTTTCGGGCTGAGACCCTTCAGCAGGACTGGAGAGAAACAGATGAGGAGCCAGAGTAAGAAGGTGGGGGAGGGGAGGAAGAAACACAGGGTGATCGGTGAAACCAGGAAGTGGGGAAGAGGGGTGAAGTAAAGAGCTGGGGAGTCATTTGGTGAAAGGGATAAAGAGCAGGAGAAGGGTTCATCTGCTAGAGGATAGAAGGCCATTGAAGAAAGAAAAGGGAGGAGGAGCCCCAGATGGAGGTGATGGATAGGTAAGGAGATGAGGTGAGGGAGGGAATGAGGAATGCTGAAGTGGGGTGGGGGTTCATTACTGGAAGTTTGAGAAATTGCTGTCATTCCATCAGGTTGGAGGCTACCCTACTGGAATATAAGGTATTGCTTCTCCAACCTGAGTATGGCCTCATCACAACAGTAGAGGAGGCCATGGGCTGACTTATCGGAATGGGAAGTGGAATTAAAACGGGTGGCCACTGGAAGATCCCGCTTTTTCTGGCAAATGGATCATAGGTGCTCAGTGAAGCGGTCTCCCAGTCTACACTGGGTATCGCCAATATATAGGAAGCTACACCGGGAATATTGGATAATTGTACAATTTCTCCTTTTATAACAGGACATTCTTGAGTGATTCAGTCGATATGTTTTTCATGTTTCATCTACAGTATGAATTTGGTAGCAGAAGTGATGTATAGTGGGATCTGTTTCTATAACAGATAGAAAGCCATGGCTCATTCATTAAGTTGATGATTGATTCTGTTTTATTTTTGTATTTATTTTCCTGTTTCCAGGATCATTTCTTGGCCTTGAATATAGTGCACACATCCTTAATCAAAGTTAACATCTATCTGAATTCTAAAGTACTATCTCTTACGTTGGACTGTTCCTGGGGTGCAGTTTCATTCCTTTAAGGAAAATTTTATCAGTTGAGAATTTACACTAGTTCTATTGCAGCCCAAACAAAATTTTGCTTTAATTTATTTCATTGCATTTGTTGTATATTGAATAATCTTTATTCCCTAATTGTATTTGTAAGCCAGTCACTTGAACTATTTGACAACGTATGTAGGAACATTCGGTAGATTTCATTTCCTCAATCCTATTCAGCTTTTGAAATGGGACAAGTGGTAGCAAATGTCCAATGATCTGTTGCTTATTCCAGTGATCAGAAGTCATTGCTTCCGATCCTTTTTGTGCATCATTTATTAATCTCTGATATGTCAGTTTGTGTAGTCCTTGATGAATGATTCTCAGTGGGCAAGAGGTTTCATTTGCCTTTGTCTAAACATTGCATGGAAATCTCCTCTCCCCAATGCAGATTAGTGATACAATCCAATGATGAGACGGAGTGATTTACTACACTTAAAACTATTGTGCTCACTCATTTCTCTGGATTCATTTATGGCCTTAATGCACCGATCCAGGAGAAGGTGCTCGTTAACTAGCAGCAAATCCATTTCATTCCCGTAGTGTAACCAAGAGCTGTCTCTAGACACAAAACTGGTCAGTCTATAGTTGGGAACTGAATTGTAGCCTCCTATAATGTCTAGTCTTCTAGGCCTACTAGTGACATTTCTGACCAAGTTGCAGCAATTTATCTGAATTTGCTACACAAATTTGTACAAATAGGCATCTCCACTGAGAATGTATTTGAAATCTACAATGCCTCCAATAAAGTCAATATTGATCTAATTAGGTTTGACTTTAAATAGCCAATTGATTTATACATGTTTTGTTCAGCCATTGTATTCTGATTCAGTTAAGCAAGGACCAACACTTCAGTACACTGAATTTGAAAGACTGTGAAAACAAGAACTGGCTTCCTTTGCAAATGAGCCCAAGCTGTTTGCAAATGAGCTTTTATCCACCAAAGTGGCTTTTGAGGGATGTGTGACATTATTCAATTGCTTGATGGGTACTTTAGTCTATAATAGCAAAAGAATAATGTGATTGAAAACCCTGGGCACTATTCACAGTAATATGTGGTTAATCTGCATTTTTATCGTCTAATTTCGAGTAAAATGGACAAAGGTCCTAATGACATCTTTATTAGTCATTTCACTGATTTCTATTTGAGTTGGTTTGCTCTATATTCTCAAAGGAGGAAACATTTTGGTGTGAAGAGGAGTATCATGTATTGAAACTTGCAATAGGGTATTTTTCCATCTTTCAAAGAGCCACTGTTCCTTTGTAGGAGAAGAACCTTACTTAATCTTCACCAATCACCATGATATCAGGAAACTTGGTCTGCATCACCAAGAGTATGAGCCAGTGCTTGCACACCTGAGAAATGTTGTTGCACTCGATGCTGATATTGCAGAGAAGAGAATCTTCTGGGCTGACTTGGGAGAGCGTGCAATCTTTAGGTAAAATCAATGCTAATTTTATCTTCATGTAGCTATCCAAATTACTTGACCTGATTGAACAAATTCTGAACTGGTATTGAATACTGTGTGACCGAAATTGTTGGGAGTTTATGTTTGATTTGGCATTTTGATGTTTCACCTTTTGTGATAGTAGTAAAACTGTTTTGATAGGATTTTCAATGAGATCAGTTGGTGAAGTTCTGTATTTGAGTATAACGTGTTTTGATCTTTCTTATTATGTAAACTGAACTAGGGAGAATTTTCAATGGTGCTTACCGCACAGTGAAGCAAACAATTTGGTTTTACTAATCCACTACCTTTGTGCATTAATGATGAAGCAAAATTGGTGGATGAATGACATCTTGAATATTTTGTAAATTTTTTTTGTTTGCCACAAAATAACTATCTGATCATTTACTATTGCAGTATGCTAATAGACAGCAACAAAGGCAACCGTGATATTTCCAGAATAATTAACAACATATGCATTCATGTGGGAATTGCAGTGGACTGGATTTACAACAACATATACTGGACTGATATGGGTGCCAGAACTATATCCATAGCAAGCTATGATGGAAGACGAATGAAGACTCTGTTTGACAGTAACTTGAGGGAGCCAGCCTCTATAGCACTTGATCCACTGTCCGGGTATGAAGCTTACTTTTAACATACCGTAACCCATCTGCACACTTGAATAGTCATCTGGTCCAATTTTGACCTGGAATGTTTTAAATTTGATAAACAATTCTTTACAGTTCACACCTACAATTGTTTTTCCAGACTTGTATTGATATGTTTGTAATAGATGTTATTGTCCGCTGCATTCTCACTTTCTAGCATACTTTACACCCCAATTTCTGGATACATTTTTGTCACTAAGGTGAAGAATTATACCATGTTTATTACAAAATGTTTATTATAAGTATTCTAAGAGGAACAGTATCTCATATTCCACCTGTCAAAACTAGACATAATACAGTGAATTCCCTAATTTAGGATCCTGTCCCTTTTCCTCTCCCCTCATAATCTACCCATTCCTTCTATATGACATCTATCAGCTTTTTTTTGCCCTCCATCTACCTCACCACTCTTCTCACTCCCTTACCCACCTCCTTCAGGGTGCATGGTCCACATTCCTATCAGATTCCATCTGCAACCATTTCCCTCCACCTATAATCTCTCAGTCTCTGCTTTTTTCCATTCTTCCATCCTCCATCTTCCTGCTAACCCTTGCCTGGCTCCACGTATCACTTGCTAGTTCTTACTTCACCCCTTCCCTCTCACTACCTTGATACTGGCTGTCCACCACCCCCTCCCCCCAATCTTTCAGTCCACATGAAGTGTTACATTCCAATGTTCACTGCCCTTTCCTCCACAGATGCTGCCTGACCATCTGATCTTCTCTAGTGGTTTTTGCTTCATTCTAAGTATCACCATTTCTCCTGTTCTAATAGCACAGGAACCTTTCTTTTGTCATGACCATACGGCCTTTTTGCTTATGAAGGTTTGCATTTGCATGCTTTTGTGTGCAATTTTTTGAAAATGGCAAAGCAAGTTAATAAAACAGTGAAAGCATACCAGATCCAGGGTTATAAATAGAGTCAGAGTGCAAGAGCAATGAAACAACATTGAACTTTGTATAAGATACTCAGTCTATTTCATGCAGTATATTAGGAAAGGTTGAGTGGATCTGTAGAAAAGGGAATGGTTAATGTTTTGTATCAAGCCCCTTCACCAAATCTCTTTCCACAGCTGCCACCCGATCTGTGCATTTCCAGTGTTTGTTTTCAAATTCAGTACCTGGAGTGTTTTTTTTATCTGCTAGCTTAGGCACAAGTATAGTCTATTGCTGAGCATTGGAAGTAAGGTTTGAGTGCAGAAGAAATTTGTCAAGGTTTATCACTTTTGGTCCTCCAGGAGAACCACAAACTTGTCATAGGGCTTGGAGGCTTGTATGTCTCAATGACCCAGAGAGCTGTGTTGGCAGGAGTCAGGGCCTTGTGCTTTGACTCTTGGTAGGGTCACCCATGCCAAACAGGTCAAAGGATGGAGTTCAGACTAAGACTGATCCGGTCTTCCAGGTTTGATGGTTCATCTCAGGGCTAACAACTCTACTGGTCAAAAAAATTGTTACAGAAACGGCAATTAAGAATCCTATATCTGAGTGTGATGGTATTCCTGAGTCTCCACCTCGGGTTTGCATGACTGACAGTCGTAAAAACCAAGAAGGAGCTACCGGCACCATGATGGACGCCCTGAACACCATCAAGATAAAGACCAAAATTGTTCTTTTGGAATGTACAACACTGGCAAGGTGGCACAGATGGACAGGGTCTGGTTGACTAAAGGCAGCAACTGGTGAAACAATTTTATGCTTCGGAAGGGATGATAGTCAGCATCATGATTGTGAAGAGCGGTATTGAGAAGTGCTTGCTGGAGTGGAAACCAATCAACAGTTGGCTGATGAGAGTCAGGCTGAAAGGGAAGCAAGAGAACATAACTGTGATCCACTGTTGTGCTTCAACAAATAAAAGTAACATTGAAGTGAAGGATGTTGTCTCTGGATGGTGTTAGCACCACACTAACTTCACCTGCACAGTTGGGAACTGCAATTTGAGCTTTGAAGTCAAGATGGGTCAGGCAAGGCTGTGTGATGTCGGTGATATTATTTAACCTAGTGATTGGGTTATGAGGCAAAATACGGAAGATAAGCAGAGATGCTTTAGGTGGACTCCGTTCTCCTAAAGGTTTTCTCTTTAGAAAACCTTGGCTTTGCGGAGGACCTCGCATTACTTCCACGTACGTGCCAGCATAGACAAGAGAAAACTGTGCACCTGTGGACAGGTTGGATTCAGAGTCCGTCAGAGAGAGATTGAGACCATGACCCTCATGAGCCATCTCCTCCTGTCAAGACATATGGCATCAAATTACCCAGCACTGGCAGATTCACCTGCCTGGGCAGCATCATTCAGCAGGATGATGGGAGCAAAGGTGACATCTAGTGCAGACTCCGCAAAGCTAGAATCGTCTTCAGATCGATGAGCAACATATGGAGATCGACCAAGTACAGTGATTACACAAAGGCGAAGCTGTGTTCTGCCCATACCCTTGTACAGGTCAGAATACTAGCGCATGACAGTAAATGACCTTGCCATTCTACACCATGAGCCTCCAAAAAATCCTCTGTATTTTCTGGCCAAGGAAGATCTCCAACCACACCCTACTCCCTTGCTGTCCCAAAGTGGACATGGCTACAATCATCATGAGGAAACATTGGAGATGGATTGGGCAAGTTTTGAGAAGAGAGGCCAACTCCATCATCAAGACAGCATTTCATTGGCCCCCTGAAGGATGGAGGAGACCAAAGACACCTTGGCGCCATACCACAGAGGCAGGAATGAGGACCCTGAATCACTCCTGGGGCACCATAGAGAAGATGGCCAAGGACGGACAGAGATAGAGGACCTTCATTGCTGTCCTATGTGCCAGTGGCATAACAGTCAGCAGCTAACTAACTAACTCCTCTTGGAACAGGAGGTTAGAAGGTGATTTGAGGTGGTTAATTGAAGAATATAGTGAAAGGCATTCAGGAGATAGAATGAAGCTGATTGGCTAAAACTTGAGCGCTGAATCATTGTGATGCAGTGCGCTGCTGGGGTGGGACTGGAGGCAGATTTGGTACTATCAATTAAGCTGGTAAAGTATATGAGACTTCTCAGAACAGTGCAAGGTTGAGGGGAATTAATTAGATTGCTCTTACTGGTATAAGCATGATTCACCAAATAGTTGCCTGTGCTTTAACTATTGAATCTAATTACCCCTTTAACAAGAATGCATGCATTCCCAACTTCAACCAAATAAATTTGTCCTTTTTCCATAGCACTGCCTCTTTGAAGTACAGTTAAAAGAACAGCATGCAGTTTTGAGTTTTCAGCAGCTGATTCTATCAAGATACATCTTGACACGTTTTGAATAAAAGTCAAATTAATTCCATTCTATTCAAGTCATGCTGAGCGAGGGAATGTAATCTTGATTCAGATCGGAATTTTTTTTAGAAAGATTGAGCTGAGACATTTTGCATTATAAGTGTGCAAGTGTTGATTTGATTTTTGCAACTTTTAGACATTTTTAAGTGCAGATGACGATAAGTGATTGAAAGGGACCTGTTGGCAAGTCCACTGGAGGTGTGGGGAAAAAATTGTTATTCTGGATGCCACAATTAATACTTCTAGTGTGTTCAGTTGTCCAGCATGATTTGATGTGCTCTTTTTGGCACTTTAAACATAAAGGTATATGTATTGGTCAGACCGGGGTGAACCAGCAGTAATTGAAAAAGCAGGAATGATTGGTATTGATCGCAAACTCCTTGTGACCACAGACATCCAATGGCCAAATGCCATTACACTCGGTGAGTAAATTTGTATGTGTGAATGTAGACTTGAGTTTATAAAAGTTGGAGCCTGGTTAGTTCAATTCAACACCCACAGATCGTGTGAAAAACCGACTCTATTGGGTTGACTCCAAGCTGCACACACTGTCAAGTATAGACGTGGTTGGAGAAGATAGAAGAACTGTGTTGTCTTCACATGGATTTCTTGGTTATCCCTTTGGTGTGTCCTTGTTTGAGGTATGTAAAAACCGAAGTAAAGCTTTTCAAACAGAGTTGGCTGAGGACGGGTGGTGTAGTAAATTGAGCAGCTTGTACAGGAAGCAGCAGACTCCAGTAGAGATTAGTACTTTGATACAGGAGCATGTGTATAGTCGTATATTAATGAAACTGTTCCAATACAGCGGGGAGATAATAATCCTTAGTCTTTTAAGTGCATTATTTGCAGCTTGAAATTCAAAAAAAATCTGAAAATACTTGATCAGTCTTCAACTTAAGTTGCTAAGTATTTCCACAGCTGCTGCCTAACCTGCAGTTCAATTTGTCGGTCGTTTTAGATTGCCTGTGACTGTCATTTCTCACTTGAGTAATTAATGGTTTCTTCTTCAGTAAGGCAAGTTGTGGATACCCAGCAAGCCCATAAGAATTTTGAGGTGCCCATTCAAAAGCGCAGAAAACTGTTAGAAAAGGTGAAGCATCATGAATATTCATTGCATTTGGCTAACCCTAACTTTCAAATCACATTTCAGGACTCAATCTTCTGGATTAATTGGGAGATTAATGCTATTTATGGAGCTAACAAATTTACAGGAGAGAATCTAATGACTTTAATCTCCAACATTAAGGAAGCTCATGATATAATTGTCTATCATGAACTAGCACAGCCGGCAGGTAGGATGTCTAACAAATGAAAACTTTTTCAAAGCAAAACCAGTGTTAATTCTCAAGTTGCTTTCCACAGATCATTTATAGTTTATCAGTCATAGATTAGAAATCTTCTGACTTCCTTAAAATGTGTTTGCCTTGTAAAGCACAAATTATATCTCACATTCTGTGTCTCTAAAGGTAAACTGGTCAAATCAGTAAATCCTTTAATTCTATAGTAATTTGATAGAATCAAAGATTTATTCAGGGTACCTAACTGGTTATTATTGAAATACAGAATAAGGTAGTTTGGGTTGCGCTGGTCCAGTGACTTTTATACAAAAAAATTCTATAAATGCCTATTCCTTCCCTTTCAAACACGACTTCATACTAAATGTTAAACCTTTGGGCCACCTGGACATTTTTCTTTAATACAAATACTTGCCATTTGAGGAGAAAATGATCTTGAGTTCCTCCTGCTAATCTTCCAGTTGCAACTAATCTAGCGTGAAATGTGAAATCAAACTCGTAGGAAACAGGTGCTGAATTTGTAACCACAATATGCTTGTTACTGGAGAATGTTAATCCATTATGTTATCTTCTAATTCAGCAGCCAACCTAGTCTAACAATGGGGGTAATTACTGGCAGTTTAATGGTCAAGTATGAAGGCAATGCTGCTTGGAGTACAGGGGCAGTGTTTCCACACTGAGAATTTTATTTCTTGAGAGAAATTAGTATAAACCAGAAGTTCTGGTGTACGTCCAGTCAAATCTCCACTCCCTGACCTGCCATTATTCTGGGTCTCTGTACTGGTGCTGAATTCGAGGCACTACTGCAGGCCTTCCCTCCCTTTGTACTGTCCCATTGAACTAACCAGCTCTTCGCTATGTTCCACTGCAGACAGAATTGGCAAAGTGATTGCGGAAATGCTGTGATGCCTTCCACTTGGATGTTTTCATTGGCTATTCTTCCAAATGAATAGAATATTTTTTTGTTACAGCTGGTATATTCCATGAAGTGTCTCATTATCCAAGTAGTGTTCTGCTCAGCTCTGGGTCTGAAGCCATCGTACTTTTACCTTGAAGTCTGCTGGCCACATCTATAGTAGTTGCTTTTGAGGAATAATTTTTCCACTGCATGGCAAACAAATGTTTAATTCCAATTGCAGACTAAAATCACTACTCCGACGTTTCCCAGTTGACCTTTGTAAATATTGCAGGTAGAGATTGGTGTAATGTAAACTTGAAGAATGGAGGATGCAAATATATGTGTCTGCCAGCTCCTCCGATAGACAATCACTCTCCAAAGTTTACCTGTGCATGTCCATTTGGGATGGAGTTGCAGAATGAACAGAACTGCACAACAGGTATGAAACTAGTCCGGTCTTCTGCAACTGCCTGTGGAACCCCTCTTTCACTGCTCAATGGATCTAGAAACAAAACTGATTTTAAAAGGCATACTGTCCTCAACCACTCTGTGAATTCTGAAAAAGATGAAGTTACAGGTGTGATAAAGTAACTTTCAGACCTTTTATAAAGGCACTTCTAGTCCAAGACTTGTTAATTGTCAAATAACAAGTTAGCATCAGCTTCCTAAATGCTGTTAGTAACGGGGCTGGTGATAGAAAACTTGTCCACTTAAGGTGAATTTTTGAATGCGCGTCACTTTCAAAATTTGTGGCCCCACTTTGGTGAGATGGAAGCCATGGGAAGTTTTCCTCATGGCATTTCGAGTTATGCCAGTTGTGGTTGATAGCCCTAGGGGGAGCAGTCAGCCACTCCAAAGTAACAAGTCCTAAATTTGTGGACCTTCTGGAATCCTGGAACATGTATCTATGTTTGGGCTCTGTTTTGAGTTTGGAAGTGGAGCTGGAATTCCATTGTTGCACTGGGGAATCCACCTCTGGTAATACACCTGTAGGACCTGGCAATAGGATTGGAATGGATGTTCCCTTCCTGGAATCATCAGGAAATAGCAGCAATTAGTGTCCTTTTTTGCAGCAGCTATCTTCAGTTTTTAGATGGTCATGGTTTGGTACAAGATGAAAATACTACCCCTAGCTTTGCTTCCTGTTGAGGCCCTTGAAATGGATCTCAGCAGTGATGTATGTCTGAGGTCACTAGACAGATAGAACATAGAAACATAGAAAACCTACAGCAGATTACAGGCGCTTCGACTCACAATGTTGTGCCAACCATTTAATCTACTCTAGAAGTTGCCTGGAATTTCCCTATCACATAGCCCTCTATTTTTCTAAGCTCCATGTACCTATCTAAGAGTCTCTTAAAAGACCCTATTGTATCCGCCTCTACCACCTTCACTGCACTGGCAGTGCATTCTATGCACCCACCACTCTGAAAAACTTACCTCTGACATCCCCCTTGTACCTACTTCCAAGCACCTTAAAACTATGCCCCCTTGTTAGCCATTTCAGCCCTGGGAAAAAGCCTCTGGCTATCCACACAATCAAAGCCTCTCATTTTATACATCTCTATCAGTTCACCTCTCATCTTCTGTCGCTCCAAGGAGAAAAGGCCAGGTTCACTCAGTCTATTCTCATAATGCATGCTCTCCAATCCGGGCAATATCCTAATAAATCTCCTTTGCACTCTCCCTATAGCTAATGATGTGACCAGAACTGAACACAAAACTCCAAGTGGGGTCTGACCAAGGTCTTGTATTGCTGTAATATCACCTTACGGCTCTTGAACACAATTCTACAGTTGATGAAGGCCAACACACCATACACCTTCTGAACAATACTGTCAACCTGCTTAACAACAGTCACAAAGCCTTCCAGGATATCTCTTGGTGGGCTGATAGGTCTTTTGTTTTACCCAAATGAGAGCTGTTGGTGGAATGAATCAGACTTGTTCACCACCATGAAGGCAGGAGAACCAATGTTCATAACCTGAGCAAGTTAACTTATCCATATTCAATGTAAGTCAATCGATTTTGTCTAATTTTTACTTGGTGTGAATTGAACCAGTGTGACCAATTGTTTATTTCACTAATACAATAAAGTAGTTTCAAAAGGAGATATTGAATTTTAACAAGTAGCATTAGCTCAAATTTATGGACCAGTTTAATCTGCCAGATTGAAGTTAGTCAGATCATTGGTCTAATCACCACATGATCCTTTTGGCCACTTGGTATTGCTGTTATTGAAGCATGTTTAATGGTTAAGTATTTCAACATTATATCCATCCTATTTAGCTATGTTGATGACCATCATCTTGTGCTAAGTTATATTATGCATAAAGTAGTCGTTTTGGTGATGGGAAAGAGAAACTGGAAAGGATTCTGTTTCATTTACTGGAAGTTTCCTTATGAATTTAAGGATTTGGATTAAATCTGGTGATCTGCTCTTGCCTGAAACACTATTAGATTCTCCCTGGTCCAGTACTTACAAATCTCTTGCTGAACAAACTGCTTGAGATATTGAAAACTATAAAGTTAAATCTAATTTACAATTTTTCCTTTAAGCCTTAGATTATTTAATTATTGCTACAACTAGTGGAATAAACCATTGGGATGGGGAAAGATGTGGTTAACTAGGTTGAAGATGCACGAATGTAAATTAACCAATAGTTACTTGGATCTAAGCACTTGAATTAAGTGTATTCAATTAAGATTTTACTTCTAGTTCTGTTGGATAATGTTTAATCTGCTTGCATTTATCTTAGCCAAAGCTAGTTGTGGCTCAACTGAATTTAAGTGTGAAGTTGGGCAATGTATACCAAGTAGGTGGCAGTGTGATGGTACAAATGATTGTCGTGATGGATCTGCTGAAAGTTATGATGTTTGTTGTGAGTATTTTATTTTGTATGGATTCTGCATTGTTTTAAAAGTCTTTCCGAATATAGTTACAAACAAATTTATTTTAAGTATGTGTTGACCAGGTGACTTTAAAAGTTTGAGATTTGTCAAAAAAAAGAACTTGTGATGGTTCCCTTTGACACTTTCCTCTACTGTCTGTATATCTGACAATTATCATTACTTGTTTGCTCAGTTTTAAACTGACCTAAATAAAGAATCTAATTTGGGAAGCTTGGCTTTGTGTACTAGAATAGCTTGGTGCATTTTCCATTATGCTATTTGGTCATTTCATCTTCTATAGCTTCAAATTCTGACTACTCTTTATTGTGTTAAAACATGGAATGTTTATTCATTTTTTATGATACTTTGCAGATTAGAATCATATAGTTGATTCAATTGCAGAAATGGTTATTCTTAGAATTCTGGGCTCCTGGATTTTGGTTCTGATTTATTCAGGAGTCTCTTGTGTAAAAAAAAAAGAAAAAAGACAATATTTGTCAAAAAAGTATCATTGGTACAATGTGCTTAAACTAAATTGTTCAAAACTACTTTATCTGAAATCTGGTTTCTTATTTCAGATCTGAGAAATTGCCCCATTAATGAAATTAAATGTGGCTTTGATTTCCTTCAATGTATTCCGGTTTCCTGGAAATGCAATGGTGTAGAAGACTGTGATGATGGCAGTGATGAAGAAAGCTGTGGTAGGTTGATAATGGAAATTCTGAGTGCAGATCCCTACACTTGGTCCACTCCCTATTATCGTCAGTTTGTTCTTTTGAAAACGCAGGTTGTACAATTGAAAATAGATTGAATATAATGTTTTTCTGTAGCATAATTCAATTGCAAGTGCTCACGTTTTCACATGGTGCCATTTGAAATTAAACAGTTAAATTAACATTCCAGAGCTTTTGGGAATAAATAGAAAATGGCCTTTTATAGCTTTAAATATATTCTGAGGCCATGGGAATTTCTGACAATTTTTGACATTTATTATCCACCTTTAAATTGACTAGTCTTAGTAGTTTGCTGGCGTTCTTAATGTCCATATGAGAACAGTCTGGAAACTGGATGAGTAGATTGTCAAGGAATTTTGAAACTTTTTTAAAGGTTCACTTAAAATTAGGGTGTGGGACAGGGTTGATGGAGGCAGTGGGAAGAAAGAAGCATCCTTGCTGGGTTGCATAACTTCCTTCTCTAACTTTGTTTTGTAGCAAAGCTGCTAAACTTTAAATGTATTTGGACAATTGGTGCTAAGGAGCAAAGTTCAGTATTTGTAAGCTAAGATGTTTCAAAAGTTTCAGAGGTACATTTAATGTCAGAGAAATGTATACAATTTAAACCCTGAAATGCTTTTTCTTTGCAACAACCCCAAAGTCCCCCCCCCCCCGGTTCCCCTCCCGTACGTAAGGGCAGCAAGCAGTGATCCCTTCTTCCCCCACAAGCAAAAAAAAGCATCAGTCACTTAAGCATTCAGCAAAAGCAACAGCAAAGACACAGACTTGCAGTAATCCAAAGACAGCTCGTTCACCCGGTATTTGACATACCACAGGCTCTCTCCCTCTCTCTCACTAATAAGGGAGAAAGAGGTGTCTCCGTTTCACAGTGAGAGGGGAGACATAACAAGCAACTCACTGGTTTACAATGTTAAAAGTCCATTGTGTCACTTTTTCCAAGCTCTGTGCCCAAAGATCTCAGGTCTCTGGGCACACAGCCTTAGATCTTCTGACTTCCACGACATGCCGATCTCTTGCCAGGGCACTGACCGTCAATACCCCCTGTCTCCAGAGCCACGAAATCTTGGATCTCCAAGGGAGAACGAAGCTCTTGGGTCACACCTTGGTGTGCTGAATATTGGCCAGTCGTAAAACCTGGAGAGCAGGTCCCATTCCTGTAAAGAACTGTAGTCGGCATGCAAGTCCAGGTCAGGGTCTTCAAAAGAACCCTGAAAGAGGAAAACAGAGATATTAAAGATAGAAGGAGAGCTGTTTTTGAAGATGCAAGCAAAGAAGTCGCTGTTAGGTGCCATTGATTCTCCTAAGCTCCTCTTGTTCTGCAGTAATTGTCCAGATCAGACCAACACCTGCAAATTAGTTCAGGTTGCTTTTCCCCATTGCCAGCCCTGGTAAATATATCAAATTGGAGACATCTTCTGTATAGCACAGGTCAAGAATTCTGACACTGGGTGTGATGGACGGTAAAGTTTTCCAGAAATTTTTTTGCTGTCTACCGGTGGATTCCATGTAATATGGTGATAGATTTGATACTGGTGTAATGTACTTTGTTAAACTTCAATTAAATGTACCATTAATCTGTTGCCTAACGTGAGTTGACTAACATCCCTCTGAAGGCCGGATTGCGGAAGTGGCAAATTTTTTGAGAGCATGTGATCAAATGTGATAATCTTTAAAAAATTCTCCGGTAATTTAGACCAGATTATAAATGATTAATGAATTGATAACAATGATTACAGACTTTTTTAAAAGTAAAGGGATGTGCATTGTTCATTGTTTTACAATTTGTAAGTATAATTTGAAGTAGCAAGTGAAGAAGTGATATTGTTACAGGGCAGAAACATAAGAACATTTGAAAAGAACAAACCCCATCAGAAACAAGTCAGAATTTGAAGTAACGAGTGAAAGACCAACATTTTTCCAATGTTCTTTGCCATTTGAAAACAACAGGTCTCGTCGAGAGTGAGTTTTACTTGAGCCAATAAAAAGAAGTGAGCTGTAAGCAGAGTGGCCATTGTGTGAGTGGGCCAGTGTTAAGAGTGGGAGGCTTTGGTGATAACAAGCGGAGACTAAGGGTGCTGAGTCACTTGTTAACATTTTCGTTGATTGTGGAACTTGCGTTTGAGAAGTTGGAGCGAAAGGTATAACAAGCTTGGTGAGAAGCTGAGTAGGTGAATTAAGTGAATGTGAAATTAAAGGTTTCAGAGAAGGCATGGGTAAGAGCAGGTAAGCTTTCTTCCTTGTCCGTGAGGCTCTAGTTCTTAATTCAGTGGAGGTAGGTGGTGGAGTATTCCTCCTGTAAGATGTGGGATTTCAGGTTACCGAACAGTCTCCCTAGTGACTACGTCTGTGGGAAGTGCACATGACTCCGGCTCCTCACTGACCTGGTCGGGGAGCTGGAACTGGATGTACTCACGACCAACCGGGAGGCTGAAAGCCTCTTAGATGCAACTTGTCACCCAGAGTGCCGGCTTCAGATAGTAGAAGAGTGACCATCAAGAGAAGTAAGGGGAATAAACAGTTAGTGTGGGATTTCCCTGTGGCCATTCCTCTTAGCAACAAGCATACCCCTTTGGATACTGCTAACGGGGGGTAATAACCTAACAGGGCACAGCAGCAGCAGCAGCCAGTGGCACTGTAGCCTGATTGAAGGCTCAGCAGGAAAGGGTAAAGTCAAGCAGAGTGATAATGATAGGAAACTCAATAGTCGAGGGAAATGGTCAGGAGATACCATGGCCACACCAGAGAGGCCAGGCTAGTGTGTTGTCTCCCAGGTGCTAGGGTGCAGGATGTCTTTGAGTGGCTGCAGAATATTCTGAAGGGAGAGGACGAGCAGCCAGTGGTGATGTTACGGATTGTCACCAAAGGGGAAGAGGCCCTGTGCATTGAGGATAAAGATTTAGGAAAGAAGCTGAAGAGCAGGACCTCAAAGTTAGTCACCTCTGGATCATTCCTGGTTCCCATGTACTAGACTGGGCAGGAATAAGATGATAGTACAGATGATGAGTGGCTAAGAAACTGTTGCAGGGGGCAGAGTTTCAGGTTCTTGGATCATTGGAACCTCTTCCGGGGGAGAGGTGACTTGTACAAGAGGGATGAGTTGCACCTGAACTGGAGGAGAACAAATACCCTGCCTGGGAGCTTTGCTGGTACTACCTGGGAAGGTTTCAACTAGCATAGCAGGAGGATGGGAACCAGCCCACCAGGTCAAAGTGGAGGGATGGAAAGGAAGAGAAATGTCAGGGCCAGTAAAAGCAGGCAGGACCAAAGTAATGGATATGATAGGATAGATGGTTTGAAGTGTGTGTATTTCAATTCTGGGAGTGCTAGAGAGAACGGTGATAAACAGAACATGGATCAGTACATGGGTCTATGATGTTGTGACCATTGTAGAGAATTGATTGAGAGATGGACAGCAATAGATGCTTAGTGTTGGGCTGCTGTTCATTGACTACAGCTCAGCGTTCAACACAATCATACTCTCAGTTCTAGTCAGGAAACTCCAAAACCCAGTCTTCTGTACCTCCCTCTGCAACTGGATCCTTGACTTCTGCACTGGGAGACCACAGTCTGTGTGGATCAAAAGTAATGTTCCCTTCCTCACTGACAGTCAACACTGTCGTACCTCAAGAATGTATGCTTAGCCCACTGTTCTACTGTCTCTCTACACCCTGGCTTCTGTGGTTAGGCATAGTTCAAAAGCCATCTATAAATTTGCCGATGACACAGCTATTGTTGGCATAATTTCAGATGGTGACGATGAGGCATACAGGAGTGAGATAGATCAGCTGGTTGAGTGGTGTTGCAGCATAAGTCAGTAGACAAGGGAATTGATAGTGGACTTCAGCAAGGGAAAAGGAAGGGAGCACACAACAGTCCTCATTGAGGGGTCAGAAGTGGAAAGGGTGAACAGTTTCAAGTTCCTTGCTGTCAACATCTCTGAGGATGTATCCTGGGCCCAACATATTGATGCAATTACAAAGAAGGTACAACAGTAGCTATATTTCGTTAGGAGTTTGAGAAGAATTGGTATATCATCCAAGGCACTCACAAATTCCTATAGATATACAGTGGAGAGTATTCTAACTGGTTGCATCACTGTCTGGTATGGAGAGCCCACTGCACAGGATCAGAAAAAGCTGCAGAAAGTTGTAAGCTCAGCCAGCTCCATCGTGGGCTCCAGCCTCCCCGGCATCCAGGACACCTTCAAAAGGTGATGCCTCAGAAACGTGGCATCTCATCATTAAGGAGCCCTGTCACCTAAGACATGCCTTCATATGGCTACTATCAAGGAGGTACAGAAGCCTAAGGACACACACTCAACATTTCAGGGACAGCTTCTTCCCCACCACCATCAGATTTCTAAATGGACAATGAACATATGAACAATATCTCAGTATTTTTCCTCCTTTTGCACTATTTATTTATTTATATTTATTTATTGTAATTTATAGTCATCATTATGCATGATGACTACCACAAAACAACAAATTTCACGATATATGCCGGTGTTATTAAACATCGTTCTGAGTTGCACTAATCAGGGACGATATCACAGCTGCACATAAAGAGAACATAATTTAGGGCTTGTCCACTTGAGCCTATATGGGTAGAACTCAAAAGTAGGAAGGATCTAATCATTCCGATGTGATTGCACTACAGCCCCTCCCCCAATAACTAATAAACAGTTATGTAGACAAATTAAGGAATGTTGTAAAAACAATAGAGTTGTTGTCATGGGGGACTTCAATGTCCCTAATATAAATTGGGGCCTTCTGACTGAAAGGGGTTTTGAATGGGTTAGGTTTTTTAGGGGTATCCAGGAGGGTTTCTTAATTCAGTATGTAGATAGTCGCACAAGAGAAGGGGGCTGTACTGGACCTGGTGTGGGGTAATGAGCCTGGCCAGGTAACCAGCCTGTCAGTGGGTGAGCAGTTAGGGGACAGTGACCACAACTCCTCAAGTTTTAGGATTCCTAAAGATAAGTATGGACCTTGCAGGAAATTATTAAATTGGAGCGGGGACCAGGGACTAATTACAAGACCATGAGGCAGGAACTAGCGAGAGTTAACTGGGAACTGGACAAGTCCACATCCAACACACGGAGGATGTTTATGGACCGCTGCATAAAATACAAGACAGATATCTTCCACAGAAGGAAGGACAAGAATGGCAAGGTCAGAGAATGTTGGATGTTGAGAGAGGTGATGAATTTAGCTGAGAAGAAAAAGGAAAAGTATGTAAACCTTAAACTAGTATCAAAGAGCCCTTGAGGATTACATCAACAACAAAAAAGCCAGAAAATAATTCAAGAAGAGAGTTGGGAAAGCTAGGAGGTGCCATGAAAATTATTTGGCAAGTAGGTCTAAAACATTTGAAATATAAATGAAGAGGATAACTAGGAAGAGGACAGGACTACTCAAGGATAAAAGGGTGTACATTTGCTTGAATGCAGAAGATGTAGACGAGGTCCCTAATGAGTATTTTACATCAATATTTACCAAGGAGAAGGAAATGAAGGATAGGGAGATCAGTGCCAAGTGTATTAATATGCTTGGGCATTTCAAAGTAAAGGAGGGGGTAGTGTTGGGTTTTTAAGGAGCATTAAGGTGGCTAAGTACCTAGAGCCTGATTGGATATACCCCCATTATTGACAGTGGCAAGAGAAGAGATTGCTGGAGCCTTGATCATTTTCTTATGTCCTTTCTGGCCACAGGCAAGGTCCAAGAAGACTAGAATGTGACTAATGTTATTCCTATGTTCTGTCTATAGGGAAACTATAGACTGCTGAGTCTCACATCAGTGGTAGAGAAGTTACTGGAGAGAATTACTGGGCACAGGAATTAATTGCATTTGGAGAACCATGGCCTAATTAGGAAAAGCCAACTCGGCATTGTGTGGGGCAAGTAGTGTCTTACCAGCTTGATTGAGTTTTTTGACGAGGGTGATGGATGGTAGAGCTGCGGATGTTACTTTTGGCATTTGACAAGATCCCTCATAGGAGGCTTATCCAGAAAATTAAGATACCTGGAGTCTATAGTGAATTGGCCATTTGAATTCAGAACCGGCTTGCACATAGAAGATAGAAGGTAATGGTCAAAGGGACTTATTCTAGCTGGAGGTCTGTGATTGGTGTTGCTCTGCAGGGATCTGTACTGGGACTCTGCTGTTGTGATGTAGATATACTTGTAGACCCCTGGTAAGCCTCAGGCTCGCTCAGCTCACTGTTGTCTAGGGGGAGCAGCCTTCGGCCCTGCCAAACTGGGTAATCAGCTTGTGTGGATGCTGTGTGATGTCCCCGCCCTGCCGACCAAGAGACCGCATGCGATTAAATGATTACACTTTATAGAGATTACTAAAACTAAGTGATTAATAATAATACGGTATATATGAAGGAAAAGAAAATAAAGAAAAGGTGCCAAACTTATCAAAGTCCAAACCACTTCATGCACAACCATTGGAGCTCAATTAATGAAGTCTTCTGGCACCACTCGATCCCCTCAGACCTCCTCGACTCGCAGCTCAGGACCACCCAAAGTGATCAACCAAGCACCCCCGGCACGTCTGTCTTCGTCTCCTCTCCTCGCCGAACCTCCTGGCCTTGGACCCCCATTCGGGGTCCGTTCCATCGCCCAGCTTACAGCATCACGTCCTCTCTCTCTCACCCCCTCGTGCCGACTCCCCAAAAGCCCGCCAACAATAGCTTACAGACTCAGAAGAGAGAGAATAACATTAATCCCAATTGGTTAACAAATGAATACAATTCTCATTATCAGTAAATTCTAAACCCAAACAAACTGCGAGAGAAAGCACTTAGCATAACAAAAAAGCATTCCTACTTTTAACAAAACAAAGAAGCCAATTTGATTAACATGCAGTAACAAAAAAAATCCCTACATACTGTATTGACCTGGATGAAAATGTAGAGGACTAGGTTAGTAAGTCTGCACGTGATACAAAGATTGGTGGTGGAACGGATACTATAGGAGACTGGCAATGAAGAGAATGGGATATAGATCAGTTGCAGCTGTGGGCAGAAAAATGGCAGATGACGTTTAACTCAGACAAATTTGACTTTATTAGGTGAAATGTGAAGAGATAGTCACTGTAAAGGGCAAGACTCTTAACGATTTTGAAGAACAGAGGGATCTTGGAGCCCAAGTTTATAGCTCCCTAAAGGCAACTACATGGGATGCTAAGGTAGATAAGAAGGCACATGGAATGCTTGCCTTTATAAGTCGAGACATTGAATTCAAAACTCAGGAAGTTATGTGGCAACTTAAAACTTTAGTTGGGCTGCATTGGGAGAATTGCATACAGTTCTGGTTGCCCCATTGTAGGAAGGATGTCGAGGGTGCCAAAGAGGCTTACCAGAATCCTGCTTAGAGTAGGAAGAATGACAAGAGGTTAGACAAACTTGTGTTGTTTTCTCTGGAACAGAGGAGGCTGAGGGGAGATCTGATAGAGATTTATAAGATCATAAGAAGCATAGATATAGACAGACAGTATTTTTTCCCAGGGTTGAAATGTCTAATCCCAGAAGGCATGCACTTAAGGTGAGATGGGGTAATTTCAAAGGAGGTTTGAGGGGCAAGTTTTTATAGAAAGGTGGGTGCCTGGACTGTGCTGTCTGTGGTGGTGGTAGAGGCAGATATATTAGAGACTTTCAAGAGATATTTTTTAGATAGGTACATGATTGTGAGGATTATGGAAGGATATGGACATTGTGTAGGCAGAGAGGTTAGTTAGGTTAAATCCACATAATTACTAATTTAATTGAAACAGCACAGCATTGTGGGCCACAGGACCTTTTCCTGTGTGGTATCTTTCTGTTTTATAACAGAGATAGATTGAAATAATTGAAGCATTTTAGAAAACCTGTTGAAAAATTATTAATCTTTTAATAAAGCAACTGAAATGAAACATTTCTAAATAATATTGTTATTGCAACTATTTATATTCCCAATACTGATGTGTACACCAGGCCTGAGAGGATTTCAAAACGTATCATCCAACATACATTTTCTCACAGCCATCTAGCTGGCGCCAATTTGACGTCAGACATTACCTGTGAAAACATCTCACAGCTCTCAGGTTGTTTAAATAAATCATTTCCTGCTTCATTTGGCAGTAAAGATAATCATAATATATCTGTTACGTCTTTCCTGAAACATTTCTAGTTAGCAAATCTAGTTAACTGCTTATTTGTGGGTTCACAGCTGCTGATTGCTCATTATCGTATTGTTGAGCAATTAGCTCCATCATCAGTTTGGCCATTTTATAACTTTGTACATTTCATTTAGTAATTAGAAGCACTTGTTAGAAGGAATTTCAATCAATATTTGAATCTGCATTTCATAAGAACGCTGTGAAGTGGACTTTTTACACCAGCACCTTGCATGCTGTAACATGTTGGGAATAATGAAACTGCCTTTGACTACTAATATACCGAGAGTGGAGTTGCCTGTCTGCCTAGTTTAGAAAAACAAGGAAAGCTCTTGAGTGAGGACAGAGTAGTTTCTTTTATTATGAGTGGGGTTTATAAAGCATCAAAGGGCAGCACTGCATGATGACTGCACGCCATCTTGGGCACACGTGCCATAGGTTTGCGATCACTGCCTTTATACCTTTAAAATCTAATTAACAATGTTCTTTCCTTTGAGTTAGCAAAGCATAAATTTGATTCTTAGTAGAAGGAGAGGCTTGTTCTACCTCTAAGTTTGGAATGTTGATCTTCCTGTGTTGCAAAAATGAGAAAAAAAATCACAACTATTTGGCAAAATTTGTCAGCTTACCCTGTGGTTTAGAATAGGGACCTAGTCATGTTTTTTTTTAAATAGGCAAGCTGTTGGGACTGGGGTTAAAATGGAATTGTTGATGCCTCTGTCTCCCAAGCTGTAGATATTCATTCTTTGAGTTGAGATCTTGCCAACAAAGCAGCTTGGAGATGAAGTAGTATGTAAATGGAGGAATGGGCTTGGCTAGAATTGTGAAGTATATTTGTAGTCTGCAGTCTTCAAGTGTGACTTCAACCTCTTTTTCCAGATGAAATTAATTGCAGTCCATCAGAGTTCACTTGTGCTAATCACAGATGCATTTCCAAGGAATTTGCATGTAATGGTGAAGATGTCTGTGGTGACAGAAGTGATGAAGAAGGTTGCTCTCCACCAGTCTGTGGCCCACATGAGTTCTGGTGCCTTAATTCTTCAGTGTGTATATCCCTGAATTGGGTATGTGACCACAGTTGTTGATTGTATTGACCAATCTGATGAATCTCCAGCTACCTGTGGTCACACAGAGGCTCCATTTGTCACTTGTCCTCCAAATGAATTCCAGTGTGGTTCAGGTGAATGCATCCATTTCCAATGGTACTGTGATGGGGATCCTGACTGCAAGGATGGAAGTGATGAAGCCAGCTGTCGTAAGTGACTTTTCTACATTTGTCCGATGCATATTGCCTTTGCCACTAAGTGGAAATATTAAAAATTATCACCAAATATGTACACCTGGATTATTTGTGGAACAGTCATATGTAAAACTCATTTCAAGTGTGCAAGCCTTGCACGTTGCCAATCTTCCATTCTTTATCAGATGGTTACACAGGGTGAAGACTTCCTGCAGGTGAGATTCTGTGCCGTCCCAGAGATCATACAAAGAAATGTCAGTAAGGTACTTAAAAAAGAAAAGCCCCCAATTTGGAAAGGGGGGTTGTCCACGATGTCTAGTTTTGCTCCATTTCCAGGAAAAGGGTCATTGGGCTAAAATTTTTCACTGGCCTCTAATTAGCAAATTGATTATTCAGTAGACTTTTGACCTGCTTTAGAGTAACCAAGTTTACTTGAAATGCCACGTGATACAATTGCATATTCATGTACTGTACATTATTCGTCAAGTCTTAGCGGATGATTTCCAGTCCTTGTAGACTCTTGAATTGCAGTCATAAGCAGTGTTGTTCAGTAGTGCAGTATGGAACATATCACAGGTTGTGAGTCTCCTGATTCCGGTTTGCAAATGGTCAATGTATGATGTATAAAAGCAGAAATGAGAATGATTAACTTGTATGTCTAGCACCAGAGGGAATTCAGTTGGTTGAGAGGGGAGAAGGTCCAAGGTGTGTGGTGCATGTATATTTTACATGGTGGTGGGTGTCTGGAATGCACTGTCTGGTGGCATTTCTTTATCAGAGCTGTGAAACTGAAGTGATATTGTTCCAATGTTATCTAAACTTGCTTTCTCCTTTGCTTTCCAATCCACTAGCCAGGAAACCCCACATTTCAGTGGGATCTCAGGTCTGGGCTATGACTGTGAGCTAATTGGATAGCATTCAAGATGCTCTTAGACACAGGATTGCATTGGATAAGGAGAGATATGGACATTATGCAGGCAGAAGGGATTAGTTTTGTTGGGTATTTGATTTCTAATCAGGGTTAACATTGTGAGCAAATTGACCTATCCCCGTGCTGTGAGTTCTATATTTTAACTATGCCTGAAAGCAAACATAGGCATCTTTTCCTTGTATTATCAATTTGTGTGGGCCATGGCTTCAATGCAATACTAGTTTGAATCTTGCTGGTGGTCACCATTGTTCTTAAAGTGCTTGTACTCAGCCATTTGCAGGAAAGTCTAAGCTTGCAACATAACTCACATTTCTCTATTGTTGGACTCCAGGTGGAACAGATATAAACAGAGAACAGTATACAGAGGAAGAGGTCCTTTAGCTCACAGTCATAGCCCAGACCTGAGATCCCACTGAAATGTGGGGTTTCCTGGCTAGTGGGTTGGAAAGCAAAGGAGAAAGCAAGTTTAGATAACATTGGAACAATATCACTTCGGTTTCACAGCTCTGATATAGAAACGCCAGATACTGTAATATCTTAAATCTAAAAAAAACTTTGGCTGGAAGTGAAATTCCATCCCCAGATTGCCTTCAGAAAATTTAGTGTTCTGGGACAGGCCCTGTGCACTATATTAGCAGAGGTCCTTAGGGCCCATTCAGCAGTCTGCAGCAGAACATTATGTTGAAGAGAGGTATAACTGACAGGCAGTAGGCTGGTATAAGTGATAGCAAATGCTATGAGAAACTTGGATTGGATTTCCCTTGTGTGGGACCCTTTAATGTGTTGCTACTTGCAATTGTACGCAAATTCTAATACTACTTAGAAATCATGACAAGTGCAAGCTGTTAATGGCAGGAAGGAAATGGCATTCAGAGCTTCTGGTAGAATGAGCTAAATGTCTCATTAGCTATAAAGGGTTTAAATTTTGACTCCAGAATGCCATAAGGTAGGTTTACCTGAAGAAGATTATAGATACTGGGTGGCATGGTAGCGTAGTGTTACAAGTGTTAAACTTCAACAGTTGTGGTCGGCTAAGCACGTGGAGAATCTCTATTTACTGACAAGTACCTTCATAGGCTCAGTTTAGAAAGCACATGAACTTGCAAAGTATGTTACCTGTGTGCACACCCATGATGTTTCCCTGGCCCACCATGAACAAAGAATAGAAAAGGTAGTGGCCAGGAAAAGGAGTCTATGCTGGCGAAGTGTTATTCTTGATCGCAATGTAAGCTCCACATTTCTGACACAGGGTGACCACTTCTATGGTGGCTGGTCTCCACTGAATGGTTATTGCCTTTGCACACAAAAATCCTCCACTCTTATTCTTTCCCTTATCAAATCGATCTGTTATCTTTCCATTTTGTTGTCTCAAGCTCATCTGACAGGCCGATGTCAGCTTCTCATTGGACGTGGCCCAAGGGTCCTAGCAATATTGCTTTATGGCTCCCTCCTTCAGCCTAGGTAATGTTGTTGGTTCTTCCCATCTCAGAATGATTGAAACCAATTCAACCACTGGGCCCAGTCAGGCAGATCACAAGCTATTCCTTCTACAAGCTTGCAGTTTTACATAATGAAGAACTTTTTATCTGAAAATGGTCTCAGATTTAGCAGACCATGAGCAGAAACTCCTGTGTCCACATTAAACTGCTCTGATTAAATTATCCCTGAGCAAGAATCAGTTCAGCAAACTTATCACAAAATGGCAGCAAGAACAATCTGTCAAAATGGCTGCCTCCATTCCTTCAATCGCATGGCAAGAACAAAGGCTTTTGCTTTGGCTGTTTCCACAGCCATTGCCTCATTCCTATTTACTATTTGTAGATTTTAGTTCTTTCTGACTGACAATAGGAGTTAATTGTGCCAGTGACCCAAATTCCATTTCACTGCTGTCTGTAAGGAATCTGTGCATCCTCCCCATTACCACATAGGTTTCCTTGCAAATTACAAAGACGTGGGATAGTAGGTTAATTGATCACATGGGTGTAAATGGGCAATGCAGGCATGTTGGGCTAGAAGGGCCTGTTCCTGTGCTGTTTCTCTAAATAAATAAAAAGAAATAAAATAAACTTATACAGATTTTTTAATTTTGCCCATATAATCATAAAGTAAGCAATTCTGCAGTTTGAGCAAAAGTGTTGATTGGATGGCATGGCAAATAATCAACCTAGATAAATTGGAAGAGCAGACTTGTAGTTGTAATACATGATTATGGTTTCCTCTTTCTCCAGCTCCCTGGACCTGTAGACCAGATCACTTAGAATGTAGCGATGGTAAATGTATCACTGGAAGTCGTCGATGTAATGGAATTACTGATTGTGCTGATGGTAGTGATGAACTCACATGTGAAAAGGGTGAGTGCTTAATTATACTGTCGCACAGACCTCAGGAGCTTGAAGCATTCAAACTGCTTATACTTTTGTTTTGATAGCTGAGGAGTGTGCAGGGCCCATGGACTTCAAGTGTCAAAGTGGAGAATGCATAAAGATTGTGCAAGTCTGTGATAAACATCAGGACTGCAAAGATTGGAGTGATGAACTCTTGGGAAAATGTAGTAAGTACATTTGGCAGAATGCTGGAGGTCAATCTGATCCAAGTTTGGTCTTTTTATTTAAATAGAGTTAGGAGTTTTTAACCTTCCCCCGTAACTGGAATTAAATAAAACAATTTGTCAGTTGTATTGCTTTCACAGGGTCTTGGAGAGGATTGCATTTGGCTCCACCGTTGTAACGAAGTGACTAATCCAGTCGTTACGTCTATATGGAGAAACTGGAAATGCCGTTTCCTGATGGGATTATGTTGCAAAACAGCCAATATTTAGTGGCTTTCTGTCCTTACTCGCTTTCATCCCTGAAGGAAGATCAATAATGCCAACAATTGTCCTTCAGGATTTATCAACATTAACTTCAGTAATAATCTTCAAATATTGTATTGTTTTAATCACAAACTGATTTAAAAACAAGAAATCAGTTTTGTTTTTCATCAAAGCATATCCTGCTTGAGCTTCGTATCTGATTAAGTTATGTCCATTATTGGTATTATCGAGTGGTAAATAGTACCTCAAAGGACAATACTTTGTGTAAGTACTCGATGCTTGCATCAGATTGCTACAGGGACTTTTAAAGTCTGAAGATTACTTGAGATTGTTTGTTTCTGAAGCTCTTGGAACAAGTTTAAAATTGAGTGAAAGCCCAGGGGAATATTGGAAAATGTTCTCGCCTTCACATGTAAACAAAATGTATTTCAGCTGATTTGATCCTGTGGATGAACCATTCCCAAATGGCTAACATGCCATAATCAGTACTTTACCCAACAGCTAAATTTCACCTTTTTCCTTCCCTCCAACTGAATAGTTCTGTTAGAGTACCTATGTGGATGAAGCAGCTTTAATCCAGCTCTGGCTTGGTTTTCTGCAGTCTTACCAAGTTTGAGCCCCTCATGAAATGAACAGGGTAGCATCAAATCAGTTTTGAGGGAAAGTGCTTGCACTTAACCACCTTCAGTTGATACTAAATTCTTAACCACAAGGATGTTAAATTCACAAAATACACAAAATGTTAAATTCTATTAAGTCATGGTCTTTAGTGTTAATGGCTATTAATGATTTTGCAGTTTGATGTTCTTTTCAACTTTAGGAATAGTTAACTTAAAATAAAATCTGAGAATGGCATAGTTGGGTAATGTGTAAGTTGAATTTGAGCACATCTTTGAAAACTTTGGGAAATTCCTTGCAAGTATTTTGTGGATCGAATTTCTAAAGGTACATACAGTCAAACAGTAGTTCTGACTTTGCTGTGTGAGAATCAATTGGAATAATGCTACTTGTACAGATACAATATTTTTGCATCCAAATTTCATCCATTCTTGCAGTTCCGGTTGGGGAATAATCCTAAATGGAGTTCCCACTTTTTATTTCCTCCAGATGTGAATGAGTGCTTGTCAAACAATGGAGATTGTTTGCACATCTGTCAGGACCTTGTCTTTGGCTATGAATGCGATTGACCTTTTGGTTTTGAATTGGTTGGTATGACATGTAAAGGTAAGTTAGACTGTTTTGTTTATGAGTAGGCCATAGTATATAAGGGAAGATAATTAAGATAAAGTAATTTATTTTTAGATATCGATGAATGCAAGTATCCTGAAACTTGCAGTCAACTTTGTATTAACTGGGATGGAAGCTACAAGTGTGAATGTTATGAAGGGTATTATATGGATCCAGCTAATTTGGTTTGCAAGTCAATAGGTAAGTTTACTTTTTAAATGGTATAGCTGGATATAGATGTTTTGACTGACCTCTGCCATGGATGATTGATTACAGATTATCAGGCAACGTATTTGGATTCATGAAGCTGTTCATTCTGAAGGCATGGTAAAAATTGTCATATGTCTCCAGTCCAGGTTTTGTCATGAGTATTGTTTGTCCTATTAATCAGGCATCACCATTCCATTTGTGCCTGAGTCATGTTGAAATGCTTTCCAGGAACACAATGTTGATTAATATCTGACATAAACAAAAGATTCTGCATGTGCTGTAATTCCAAGGAGGGAGGGGGAAAAGGGAATGCTGGAGGAACTCAGCAGGTCAGGCTGTCAACATTTCAGGCTGAGACCCATCATTGGGGCTGGAGGGGAAGGGACAGAAGCCAGGATAAGCTATGGGGAGAGGAAGGAGTACGAGTTGTCAGGTGATAGGTGAAGCTAGGTGGGTAGGGAAGGGGGAGATGAAGTGAGAAGCTGGGAAGTGAAAGAAAAGGTAAAGGTCTGAAAAAGAGGACTGATAGGAGAGGAGAGTTGACTTTGGGAGAAGGGGAAAGAGGAGGGACACCAGAGGGAGGTGGTTGGCAGGTGAGGAGAAGGGAAAGGCTAAGAGGGGAGCCAGAATGGGAAATGGAACAGAGAGAAGGGGGAGAAGACAAAATTACCTGAAGTTAGAGAATTCAATGTTCATGCCATCAGATTGGAACTTCCTCAGATGGAATATGAGGTTTTGTTCCTCAAATGTGGTGGTGGCCTCATTCCAGCCGTAGAGGAGGCCATGGACCGACATGCTGGAAGAAGAATGGGAAGTAGAATTATAATGTGTGGCTACTGGGAAACCCTGAATATTGTAGCAGAAGGAGCAGATGTTAGCAAGCAAACTTGCTTTGCAAATACATGCTTTCGAGTTTCCAATAGAATGCTCTGCATAATGTAGCACTTCAGTCTGGGACTTCAAATTCTCCCTTGCTAGCTTTCAAAGGGAGCATGGCTGCTGGTCTGTCAGGATGCTTTGTAATGAAATCAATTTTCTAGTTTAGAGAGGACAGATGTATTCTAGAAACAAAAGTGGGAATGTTTAACTTTGCACCAACTCTTCCTATTCATGAACTTTCTATATATGGCTAAACTGTAGCTTAACAGGTTGTAAGATTGGGTGTTGTGTAATAAACCAGGTTTTATTAGGGGGCTTAATGTAATGGAATCCTTAGGAAGCCGCGATCATAATATGATTGAATTCATACTGCAATTTGAGAGGGAGAAACATAACTCACATGTATCTGTATCGCAATGGAACAAAGGGAATTACAGAGGCATAGAGAAGAGCTTTCCCAGGAGGATACTGGCAGAGATGATGGAGGATCAGAGATGGCTGAAGTTTCTGGGAATAGTTCACAAGGTGTAGGATTGATTTATCCCACAGAGGAAGAAGTTCTCAATTGGCAGGGGTAGGCGACCGTAGCTGACAAAGGAGGTTAAGGAATGTATAAAAGCCAAGAAAAGGGCATATAAAGTAGCAAAAGTGAGTGGAAAGTTAGATGATTGGGAAACTTTTAAAATCCAACAAAAGGCAACTTAAAAAAGCTATAAGAAGAGAAAAGATGAAATATGAGGGCAGACTATCCTATAATGTAAAGCAGGATACCAGAAGTTTTTTTTTCAGTTATATAAAGAGGAAAAGGGAGGTGAGAGTTGATATTGGACCACTGGAAAATGATGGTGGTGAGGTAAAATGGGGAACAAAGAAATGGCAGATGAACTTAATGGGTACCTTGCATCTGCTTTTACTGTGGAAGACACTAGCAGTGTGCCAGAGGTCCGTGAGTGTCAGGGAACAGGAGGGAGTGTCATTGCTATTACAAAGAAAAAGTGTTATGCAAACTGATAGGTCTTAAGGTGGATAAGTCACCTGGGCCAGATGGACTACATCCCAGAGTCCTAAAAGGAAGAGATAATGATTGCACTGGTCACGATCTTCCAAGAATCACTTGATCCTGATGTGGCCCTGGAGGACTGGAAGACTGCAAATGTCACTCCACTCTTTAAGAAGGGAGGAAATTATGGGTCAGTTAGCCTAACCTCAGAGGTTGGGAAAGTGTTGGAGTCTATAATTAAGGATGAGATTTTGAGGTACCTGGAGAATAATGATAAAATAAGACAAAGTCAGCATGGTTTCTGTAAAGGGAAATCTTGCCTGACAAATCTGTTAGAGTTCTTTGAGGAAGAATCAAGCAGGGTGGACAAAGGAGAGGTAGTGGATGTTATTTTCTTGGATTTTCAGAAGTGTTTGATAAGGTTTGATGAGGCTGCTGAACAAAATAAGATCCTATGGCATTACAGGAAAGATGCTGGCATGGATAGCAGAATGGCTGACAGGCAGGAAGCAGTGAGTGGGAATAAAAGGGGCCTTTTCTCTTTGGCTGCCGATGATTAGTGGTGTTCCTCAGAGGTCAGTATTGGGACCACAGCTTTTCACATTGTTTGCCAATGATTTAGAAAATAGAATTAGTGGTTTTGTGGCAAAGTTTGTAGATGATACGAAGATAGGTGGAGTGGTAGATAGTGCTGAGGAAGCAATGTGATTGCAGCAGGACTTAGACAAATTGGAAGAATGGGCAAAAAGTGGCAGATGGAATACAATGTTGGGAAATGTATGATAATGAATTTTGATAAACGGAACAGTAATGTGAACTATTATCTAAATGGGGAGAAGGTTCAAACAACAGAGGTGCAGAGGGACGGGTTCTCATGCAAGAATCTCAGAAAGTTAATTTACAGGTTGAGTCTGTGATAAAGAAGGCAAATGCAATGTTAGCATTTATTTCAAGGGGAATAGAATATAAAAGCAAGGAGATAATGCTTAATCTTTACAAGACATCAGTCAGGCCACACTGTTGTCAACAGTTTTGGGTCCCATATCTCAGAAAGGATGTGTTATCATTGGAGAGAGTCCAGAGGAGGTTCACAAGGATGATTCCAGGAATGTTAATGTATGAGGAGCACTTGGCAGCTTTGGGCCTGTACTCACTGGAATTTAGAAGATGCAGGGGGAACCTACCGAATGTTGAAAGGACTAGATAGGGTGGATGTGGAGAGGATGTTCCCTATGGTGGGCGTATCCAGAACTAGATGGCACCACCTCAAAATAAAGGGTTGCCCCTCAAGATCAGAGGTAAGGAAGAATATTTTTAGCCAGAGAGTAGTAAATCTATAGAATGCTCTGCCACAGACTACGGTGGAAACCAAGTTCGTGTGTATATTTAAGGTGGAAGTTGACTGCTTCCTGATGGGTCAAGGCATCAAAGAGTATTGTGAGAAGGCAGGTATATGGGGTTAAGTGGGATCCAGGATCAGCCATGATGGGATGGAGGAAAAGACTCAATGGGCTGAATGGCCTAATTCTGCTCTTGTGTCCAAAGAAAACCTGTGCTAATTTTCCTCTGACCCTTTCCTTCTGTTAATTTCCAAGAAGAAATCCATTGGGGGGGGGGGGGGGGGTGAATAGAGGCCTGCAAATGTCAGTGGAGTTTTCATTGGCCTCTGTTTGCTAAAGCTGTACAAATTCATCTTGGTATAAGAAATGTACTTAAGTTTGATTCCATTTCAAAAATTTGCTCCAGTTGTGTACTGCACAGTAGACTTGCATAACAATGTAATAATGAAAGGAAACTGTCTTTGCAGCTTGATGACTGTTTGCAATTTCTTCTAAATCTTACAGGAAAGGAGTCTTTTTTGATCTTCACGAATCACCATGATATCAGGAGGCTTGGGCTCCATCACCAGGAGCACACCCACTTAACTCTGCAGCCAGGAAATGCGATCGCAGTGGATGCCGATGTTGCAGAGCAGAGAATCTTCTGGGTTGACCTGGCACAGCAAACTATCCTTGGGTAACTATTTTGCATTGATTTCAAAAATTTTGCTTGAATGTTTGCATGTTTGTTAACTGCGGGAAGCTTTAACCTCCCAAAATCTGCAGTAAGTAGGTTTTAAATAAAACCTTGCTTTAAATTGTTTAAATTTAATTATTTTTTCTTTTAAATTTAAATTGTTTACATTGTTAAATTTACTTATTTCCTGCCTGTTATGATGCCTTTCAAATATGGGATGTATTAATCTTTCTACCTGGTTACAAGACAATCCTTAACAAAAATATCACTAGATGGAACTGAGTGAGAAGCTAATCATCAATTCAGTCTAATGTCTGAGAATGAAAGTAGATTGAAATGCACACAGTAAACTCCCACCTTCTAATTTACCAATTGACTCAAAAAGTCAATTCTTGGCTACTGTTTTTGCCAACTTTGTGAATGGCTTGTTAATTAATTTTAAGTCCATAAATCAACTTGCTTTGGTTTAAAGATGGGTTCAAATTCAATTTCCTGATATGAACTACTAAAATCTTTAATATTAAAATAACATTATCTTAGTGATACGATGTTAGATGAGGCCCCATTTTATTATTTCAATGGATTGTCAATATGATTTAATAGCTACAGTAAGCATTCATTTTTCAACTAGAGCTACTCAAATCTAGCTTTTCACTTGTTTGTAGTTGTACAAAATCGTTCAAAGTAACGGGGTCTATACACAAAATTAATGAGACTACAATTTGCATTTTTTGTGCAGTGTGTCCTTGGATGAATGGGAACATGCAACTTTCATTTCCCAAATTAGGGTTTCCAGATCCTAAAATTGCAGTGGATTGGATCTACAAGCATAACTATTGGACTGATCAAGGTCACAAGACGATATCTGTGGCTACATTTGATGGAAGCAAAAAGAAAGTTCTTTTTGACACAGGTTTGAAGGAGCCAGCTTCTATAGCAGTTGATCCACTAACTGGGTATGGAATATTTTTATGCAACTGTATAAGGGAATGGAAGGATTTTAAAATTAATGTAGAAACATGGCATAGCAGGCTTGAAGGACTGTGCTTTTCTATTATAGTTTCACCTATGGCACCTCAGTATTTCCACTCTACTATAAACTTGGATTGGAACTTTTCCTGTAGTTTGACATGTTCATGTCTGAATATTCAAATTGCTTTAGCTATGCTATAGAATTTAATCATTCTGAGCAAATGAGATTATTTCTAGCTGTAGATTTTCTTCTGACTGATTTAAAGGAAGTATTAACATTTGAGGGAAGAAAGAAAACTTTGAGAGAATTTAAATATGGCATATTTCTAGGGCTGTTTTATCTCAATGAGTTTATGTTTGTGGCTTTTTTTTTTACCAATTGTAGATTTGCTGTATTAAGAAAAAAATGTTTGCATGATCAGAATTCCCAGTACTTTGTGCAAAACTGAAGTTAGTGTTAATATTCACATTTGACATTCAAAGTTCAAGCCTTTTGACTTGGTTTTGATCCTTTAAGGTTTGTTTACTGGTCAGACTGTGGTGAACCAGCAATGATTGAAAAAGCAGGAATGAATGGTGCTGACCTCCAGCAACTTGTCACTGCCGAGATTCAATGGCCATCTGGCATTACACTTGGTAAGAATGACTTTCAGGAAACGCGTGCCCAGTGCTAGAATAGTATAGTCATTCAACTTTTGTCCACAGATCTTGTGAAAAGCCGTTTGTATTGGGTTGATCCAAAGATGCACATGTTATCAAGTGTAGACCTAAATGGTCAGGATAGAAGAACAGTGCTCCAGTCACTAGAGTTCCTCGTTCATCCTACTGCTGTTGCTGCATTTGAGGTAAAACGTTCTAATTCTTTGAATAATTAATATTCACAAGGCTCCAGTTTAGACCGACTTCACTCGTAGTACAATAATTTAACTTTAAGATTTCCACTGGTTCAGTATATTAAATTATGTAATTTCAATATTGAAATAGACCAATGACAATTATTTGATAAACCAGAAAAAGATAATATTTAAATTGCACATTATAATTTGCTTCTTGAATAAAATCAATGTACATTCTGTGTAGTGATAAAATTAAATAATAGGCTGCTGTATGAGTATAAATGATCTGTTCTAGGATACTGTCTTCTGGACTGATAAGGCGACTAAAGCAGTCTATAAATTTGACAAGTATGCAAGGGATAATGTGGTGGTTCTGGTTTCCAACCTTCATGAACCTCGGGACATTATTGTCTACAGTGAGCTATTACAACCACTTGGTATGATTTAATCTTTATCATGGTTTTGTGTATCAGAAAATTAATTCTGCCAATTAGTTACCTATTTTATTACAATGGAGTTGTCCCACAGGGCACAAACATGATCTACATTTGGGTTAATATTTCAGCCGAACACTTACAATGCACTCCTCCATCTCATTGCCATAATGGCTTTATTTTTGCTAAATTGATTTGAATGTCTATTTGCTAATGAGTTGCAGAATTGCATCAAGAATTGCTGGTGTTGACCATGGAATGAATTTTCTATGAGGGCACCAAAATAGCCAGCAGTTAATGTTTTAATTAACACACACAAAATGCTGGAGGTACTCAGCAAGCCAGACAGCATCTATGGAAACATGTACAGTTGATGTTTTGGGTGGAAATCCTTTAGCGGGACTGGAGAAAAAGAGGTGAATAGATTTAAAAGTTGGGGGAGGGGAGTGAGAAACACAAGGTAATAGGTGAAACTGGTGGGGGGGGGGTTGGGTGCAGTAAAGAGCTGGAAGGTTGATTGGTGAAAGAGATACAGGGCTGGAGAAAGGGAGTCTGATGGCAGAGGACAGAAGGCCTGAAAGAAAGAAAAGGAGGGAGGAGCACCAGAGGGAGATGAGGATCCTGCTGAAGGGTCTCAGCCCAAAACGTGGACTGTTTACTCTTTTCCATAGATGCTGCCTGGCCTGCTGAGTTCCTCCAGCATTTTGTGTGTGTTCCTTGAATTTCCAGCATCTGCAGATGTTCTCTCATTTGTAATGTTTTAATCAAGTAACCAAACATTTGTGCTGAGAAAGCAAGTTTAATCCACTATCTTGCTAATCCAACTCTAATATACAAATCTAGCCCTGATGGTATCCATCCTGGTCTTGCTCATGGGATTATATCTATTTATCCTAACCTGGTATTAAAAACTGAATTTATGCAACTTTAGCTTTTTAGTATTAAATGTTGAACGTTGGGAAAGGTCAGTTGTCAGTTATGTTGTACTACCTTTAATATATATATATATAAAAAAGCCCTATATATATATATGTAGGGCCTGCATTTATCCAGTCTGAATGGAATAGCCAGCCTTGGCCTTTACAGATTGAGTCTTGGTTGTGGCAGCATCCTAGTAACTTAAATGCCTTGGCCCAAAACATCTCTGAGCCTAAAGTATTAGCGTGCTGCCAGTTGCAAATGATTGGTTTTTAAAGAACAAACTTACGTTTGAGGCCATAATTCTTGCCTCTTAATGTAATGCCCACAAACATTGATCCTCAAACAAATGTTGCTTGGGATAGGGTCCAAGGCAAGTTGAAGAATCCTCTGGTCCTTGCACCTTTGGAAATTAGGTGCTTTGACTAGCTGAAGGTAGTGATTCCAAATGGAACCCAGTAAAGGATGGCACGGTTTGGCTCACATTGCTAATGTATGAAGTGTTAACTGCTGATCTGACAAGAGCACGTGCACTGCAAATGTTGCTTTAATTATAGTTCACTTTGTACATAAGGCTTTGTATTTTCTGCTCATAGGTAAAAATTGGTGTGGCATAAAAAAGAAAGGGGGCTGTGAATTCATGTGCTTCCCTACTCCTTGGTTTAATAGCTGGTCACAGAAATATACATGAGTGTGTCCAGTTGGAAAAGAGCTGGAGCTGAATGGACAGCTGTGTAGAAGAGGTATGAAATGTATGTTGTTCATAGTAATGACTCTATAATATAAATTCATTATATGTAAAGTCTGTGTTCAGTAGGTACTCAACTTCAGGAGGACGGTCTTTCCAATTGAGTTAATTAGCCAATGTGTCTGCCATTTATTAAACAGGAAATTAAATATATTCACAGGAAAAAGGTAAAATAATAGATGTTTGCTTCAATAAAGCAAATACAGAGGATAATATTTAATGTACAGTTAGAAAAACAAGTGAAGGGAGAGTTTCAGCTTAAAATTGACAAAAAAACAAGTAAGTTACTATTTGTCCGAGTACTGGTTAGACAGTATTGAAATGTGTCAATATTTGTGTCAACAAGGCATGTCAGCATATAGTTCCTAGATTTGACACCAATACAAACCTTTGAATGGGAATGGAATGTGCCTGTGCTCCACAGACAGTATTGTTTCTTTCAAAATATCTGTTTCTAACTTCAATTTAATGCTTGCAATTTACTATATACATTAAGAGCTGAAGACTGATTCTTGTTTGATGTCTTCCATAATGAATAACTCCAGGATATTCCCTAGTTACAAAATAGAAGCTGTTGAATAAACAAAAAAGTCAGATGCTATAATCCAGTTTTTTTAAAAAGTGACCAACAATGGTCAGGCCACTGAACGCTAGTCAATTGACGTTCATTACAACCTGAAAATGCTAAGTTGCAGAGGAGGAAGAGAGTAGAAAACAAGGTTATGATGTGGTGTCCACAAGTTCTCCCAGGGTGTAGTGAAAGCTTGTTGATTTTGGCCGATCTGTTTAGAGGGGCCACACTGTATAAAAGGGGATGGATAAACAGGGAGATGCTGGCACTGGTGCAAGCCAGGCTGCCTGAATGTAGGTGATTTACAAATGAGTTCTCAGTCAGCACTTGCCTTCTCATATGTACAAGAAACCACTGAGCACTGAGTGAAGTATATTGAAGTGCAAGTGAGTGGTTGCTTCATGCAGATCCCTGGATGTTAAAAGGTAATGAGCAGATGTTGGCCAAGATGGAAGGGTGGAGGGACCATTCCCTTTGGAATGCCAGAAAGAGAGGGAGCATCACTTTGAAGATGATAGAAATGCAGAGGATCTGTTTAAAGCGGCAATTGAGGTGAGAGGCAAGGAAAGACTCCTGACTGTTGGAATTTTTTCTACTCATCCCGACATTGTGTTTCCAACCCTGCAGGACCTGGTTTCACTGCACCTTACTGTCACTTTTCACTTCTATCTGGTCCCTTGACTGCCCTCAAACAAGATGCAGAACACCTTGTAGGTTTTAGACTATAGGACCAGAATCAGGCCATTTGGCCTGTTGAATCTCCTCCAAGTCTTTTCTCTCTCCAGACCAAATTGGTTAGACTGATCTAAATTACAAACCAATATTTCACTGGGGTGTTGACCAGCATTTCCGCTTTCAGCAAGAATTCCATTTCCCTAGTCTTTCTGGCTTTGTACAGTTTTTTTTTCTAGGACTTCACTAATCCAATACTTGTCCTTTCTTCTATAATTTCAGTTTTATTTTGGGTGACGGAGCTTTCAGTCACATGCTAAATTTGCAACGTTCAACTTATTTCTCCTACTTATCACATATTTGTAAACTTTTCCTTTATATTGTTGAAAGATTAACCAATTTTTATTACCACCCTTACTGCACAGACACCTCTAGATGCTGCCTGACCATATGAGAAATACTCACAATTGTGTTTTTTTTCTTTACAGCAAAACAAACTGTAACTGTTGCAGAAACTACAACACTGCCTGCCTTGTCCTCTGTCACTTCAAAACAGTTGCCTTCTAATTTTCATAAGGCAGTGACGTGGCCTGAAGGTAATGCTTACTGAACTTGCTCTTTTGAGAGCACTTGAACTTGTAATGAGAAGCTGTTATGATTCAGGCTTTAAATCACAGCTTTTAAATTTCGAGCTCTAAGCTGTACAATACTCATTATGTAAAACTTTAATTTTATGTGGCGTTTCACTCCAAATGACCTGTGGGCCCTTTATAGTTGTTGGCTTGCTAAATTACCAAAATTTCAGTTGTGCTATTTATTCATAACAGGTAAAAATTCAAGTGCTATCCTCGAGCACAAACCCACGAATGGCTCTGGTGTCGGTTGGATTGTTCTTGATATTCATAAGTATTTCAAGAGGGAAAACATCAAATCCTAGTCACTCAGTGTCTTCTATTGTGTGAAATGGCACTGCAGTTTTTAAATCCAATTTTCTACAACAGTTATTTGGCCAAAAAAGTACATAATGTAGTTTTAGGGGTACCCATAACTGAAGAATGAATTTAACCATCTCAATCAGTGAATATGTTCCATTAACTTATAGTGACTCTTCAATTTTTTTAGAGTTGGTAGCCATGGCTGTTGCGATTGGCGACTTTAAATGGAGGGATTGGCAAAAGAAGACTCAGCAAATCATGAATTTTAAGAATCCAACCTTCCAAAATGGTTGATTGCAGAAGCCATAAATTCAGTTTAATGTGTTTTATCAGTATTTAATTACTAGCATAAAGGCTAGTGAAACAGAACATGTTTTAAGTGCAACCAAAGCTGGTTTCTTAATCAACAAGGTGGAATCTTCAAAACTGGTCTTGTACGGTTAACAAAATTACCTACACTTTTCTGGTTTATTCAAAATCGCATTGAGATGATCATTGTATTGAAATGCTGCTATCTGGTCAAAAAGTTTATTTTAATACTTTGAAACAGAATAAAATTGCATATGCCGCTATTGGTCATCTGACTCACTTCTTCCATTCACACTGACTCTTCCTCGATCCCAAGTGAGATGGAGGGGCAATTTAACTGATTACACCCAGTTGAATATTCTGCTTTCTAGAGCATGCCTCACTTTATCTTTCAGCTACGATAATAACTGGAGATTGTATTCCTGGGGTAAAATTGAGTTTAAGTGGTGAAAATACATTCAATAATACCTTTGTGGAAAGAGCAGCTTTTGAAGGGAACAATCTTGGTGGAAGTTATGTCAGCAGGACTAATTAAAGAGAAACCGTTTGGGAGCATGGTTTAAGGTAGTTGATGACATCGCTCCATAGTTGTAGGAAAATTGGAACACAATCTCACCTCTCTTAGTTACTTAGTCATGACTTGAAGAGGAAAGGGACTGCAACATCTGCTAAACAGGCTACCAGTATTATGCACAATAATTTTCTCTACCCGTGCAATTTCCCTGAGTGTACAAGGGCTAGAATCAGGATTTGACTGACCTAAGCATTCCTTCGTTGTAAAATTGCAAAGAAAATCCAGAAGGTGGTGGAAAATTTGGCAGTCAGACCTCTGTGCTCCTCCTTGAGTTATCCTCTGACTCAATGACTTCATCACTGGTTCTGAGTGATGATCTTCTCAGGTTTTATGGTGGTTGGCAAACAGCTTTAAGGTGCATTACCACCATCTTCTGAACTAGAGTGTGGGTCAGGATATCTAAATCCTATATATTTATCTTAACTTCTATGAAAAAGACCGGTATTCTTAAGGAACTGCACTATATATCTAAAGCAATAATCCTGTGATTCCTAATGTTTTTTTTTGTGAAAAATTTAACTTTAAAATCAACCATTCCCTCTTGATTTATGTCCGCATGAGTACATGCTCGACTGTTTCTTGTTGATTACAGTACTCACACCTCCCATTATTGTGTTCCTTCTTTAAAACAATATACTATTTAAACCCATGCCCACACGTCAATATTATATCCTCCTCCATCCTGCTGTCTCCTGTACTCCTTGACCATCCCACTTCTTTCTGGTTATTATAAAGATGTCTTCCTGTTCTCTCCTCATCTCATTGTTTTTTCCACAATTACTAATTCCTGTCCTTTCTGCTTTTCCTTCAATAGTCCATGCAAAACTTTGAATTCTTTTCTTTCCTTTTCCCAGCTTGGATCTAAAACCTGTTTAATTAGATGATTTCTTCCAGTCTCTTGTAGGTTAACTCAATATGTTAACACAAGCTGTGTTCCAGAGGCATCTCTCCCAACTCCACTTGCATTGCCACCAGTGGTGTTGTCCTGATTGCCCCACTGATTAACCTTAGTGCTTGGCTTTGAATTATATCCTGTATTTAGGAATTATATTCCTTAAAATTTAAAGGTATCTACGTTTTCAAGTTCTATGCCATAAAGTTTTAAAGTGTTCTATCTTCTTACTAGTTAAAAAAAACTTTATTTTTAGATTTCTCTGCTGAAAATCTGAATCCCCATTTTACTGCTCAATTTTCCACCTTAACTATTTCCTCCTGAAGTTTCTGTATTATACATTCAACATTCCCAGCCCTTTTCCACATGTATATATTTTTTTAAATATATACATTTGTGGACCATCATCCACAAATACTGATACTCCAATACTACTATTTATATTAGAAAATATATCATTTATCATTGTAGCCAATAATAATGGGACTAGTAATACTTCCCTGAGGGGTTCCATTTTCCATAATTTATTTACTTAACATTGATCACCTCCTCGCACCTTGATGGGTCACCAATTTAAAAATCTTTTATCCAATTTAGCATTCAGCCTCTAATTTCCAATTTATATAATTTGATGATCAGACATTCCTTCAAGTGATGATACTTTCATCTGTGTATTCTTTTAATGTGAGATCGTCATTATGCACCATCTGGCATACGAAGGTGATTGGAACCAGCTGCTGCTGATCAGCCATAAACCACACATGTGGAAGCAAGAATATAATCTTTATCTGTCTTGTCTTTGCCCTTGTCCCTATCCCATGATCCACCATTCCCCAATCTTTAGCTGCTTGCTCTGCCCCAGAGAGGCCCTGTTCTTCCCCACCTGCCTTCCAACCACTGATTGATCACTCTCCATTCACTAATATACCCTGCCCTGCTCCATTTCCCACTGAATATTTCCAAATTCTCTAAATCCATGACCTAACCCAGAGCATTTGTACCTTTCCCAGAACAGGAGACTCTTCAACCACCTTGCTGTTATTGCTAGATGTCAACAGATTGTTCCGCCTGACCTGCAACTAGACAGTAGGTTATTTCACAAGTATCTAAGACATGCTTATCCTGCAGGAGTATCTCACTCTGATTATATAATGGCTACTCCTTGACCTGTTGTTAAAACAAGCCATTTGGCCAAATACCCAGTTTGGGCAGACTTAATGAGTGGAGTAAACAGGGTGCCTGGTAGATGTTAAACTACAGAGGTGTTTTGGTTAGATGGGGGGAGAGAGCCAGCAGATCTTGATTATGGAATCTTTCAATGACTTACTATCTCTATGTTCTGCCGCCACATATCTGGGAATAGCACAAGTACAAAGTCCTGCAAACTGCTTCCATTCTTGGCAGCTGCTGTGTGGGTTGGAACCAGTGGCACCTAGGGGCATCCATGGAAGCAACTGCTTTCTGTTTCATTGAGAGTGGGATTGCCCAGTGAGCCCGCATCCAAAATGACCACCTCCTTTGCTGTGATAAAATCTGCAGGAAACAGGGATTTTTTTAAAATATATACAGTGCCATGCAAAAGTTTGGGCACCCCTGGTCAAAATTTCTGTTGCTGTGAATAGTTAAGTAAGTAGAAAATGAACTGATCTGCAAAAAGTCGTAAAGTTACAGATGAAACATTCTTTTCAACATTTTAAGCAAGATTAGTGTATTATTTTTGTTCTGTTCAATTTTAGAGTGGGGGAAAAAAGGAAAGGAGCACAATGCAAAAGTTTGGGCACCCCAAGAGATTTGAGCTGTCAGATAACTTTTACTAAGGTCTCAGACCTCAATTAGCTTGTTAGGGCTGTGGCTTGTTTATAGTCATTGTTAGGAAAGGCTAGGTGATGCAATTTCAAAGCTTTATAAATACCCTGACTCCTCAAACCTTGTCCCAACAATCAGTGGCCATGTTTCCTCTAAGCAGCTGCCTAGCACTCTGAAAATTAAAATAAATGATGCCCACAAAGCAGGAAGGCTAGAAGAAGATAGCAAAGTGTTTTCAGGTAGCTGTTACTGAGTTTGTAATGTAATTAAGAAATGGCAGTTAACAGGAACGGTGAAGGTCAAGTTGAGGTCTGGAAAAGCAAGAAAACTTTCTGAGAGAACTGCTGGTAGGATTGCTAGAAAGGCAAATCAAAACCCTCGTTTGACTGCAAAAGACCTTCAGGAAGATTTAGCAGGCTCCGGAGTGGTGGTGCACTGTTCTACTGTGCAGTGACACCTGCACAAACATGACCCTCATGGAAGAGTCATCAGAAGAAAACCTTTCCTGCATCCTCACCACAAAATTCAGCATCGGAAGTTTGCAAAGGAACATCTAAACAAGCCTGATGCATTTTGGAAACAAGTCCTGTGGACTGATGAATTTAAAATGGAACATTTTGGCTGCAATGAGCAAAGGTATGTTTGGAGAAAAAAGGGTGCAGAATTTCATGAAAAGAACACCTCTCCAACTGTTAAGCATGAAAGTAAATTGATCATGCTTGTGGGCTTGTGCTGCAGCCAGTGGCACAGGGAACATTTCACTGGTAGAGAGTAAAATGAATTCAATTAAATACCAGCAAATTCTGGAAGCAAACATCACATTGTCTGTTTAAAAAAAAAAGCTGATGATGAAAAGAGAATGACTTCTACAACAGGATAATGATCCTAAACACACCTCAAGATCCACAATGGACTACCTCAAGAGGCGCAAGCTGAAGGTTTTACCATGGCCCTCACAATCCTCTGACCTAAACATCTTTGAAAATCTGTGGATAGACCTCAAAAGAGCAGTGCATGCAAGACGGCCCAAGAATCTCACAGAACTAGAAGCCTTTTGCAAGGAAGAATGGGTGAAAATCCCCCAAACAAGAATTGAAAGATTCTTAGCTGGCTACAGAAAGCGTTTACAAGCTGTGATACTTGCCAAAGGGGGTGTTACTAAGTACTGACCATGCAGGGTGCCCAAACTTTTGCTTCAGGCCCTCTTCCTTTTTTGTTATTTTGAAACTCTAAAAGATGGGAATACAAAAGTAATCTTGGTTAAAATATTAAAGAAATGTGTCATCTTTAAGTTTATGCCATTTGGAAATCAGGTCATCTTTTACTCACTTAGCTATTCACAGTAACAGAAATTTTGACTGGGGTGCCCAAACTTTTGCATGCCACTGTATATAGAGACAGAGCAAGGAACTAGACTCTTCCATGCCAACCATCAACTGCCCATGCACCCTAATCCAACCCAAGCCCATTTTATTCTTTCTTTCAACTAGGGAGGATTTACAGAAGCTAATTTACCTTCCACCTACACATTCTCTTCTAAGATTTGAGGGGAAAACAGAATGCCTAAGTTCCAAGAGTTTGTGCAAACTCTGCACTGATGGCATCAGAGATCAGAATTGAACCCTGGTCACGGGGATGGAAAGCTCTGCCTCCTGCGCCGATGACCACTGGCTGACATAATATCTGGAGATAAATCTAGCCATGATGCTTTGATGTAGCTTCTTTCTGAGGATCCCAGTTGTGGTTGATGATAAAGAATGTACTTTATATGTGAACAATGGTATTAAGGCTGAAAGTAAATATTAAATGCCATAATACAAACATAATTTGTAAAAGAAGCTGCAGAAGGTTGTAAATCGAGTCAGCTCCACCAAAGTACCCAGGACATCTTTAGGGAGCGGTGTCTCAGAAAGGTAGCGTCCATTAGTAAGGACCTCCAGCATGCTGGGCATGTTTTTTTCTCACTGTTACCATCAGTAGGAGGTACAGAAGCCTGAAGGCACACACTCAGTGATTCAGGAACAGCTTCTTCCCCTCTGTCACCCGATTCCTAAATGGACATTGAACCTTTGGACACAACCTCACTTTTTTTTAATATACAGTATTTCTGTTTTTGCACATTAAAAAAAATCTATTCAATATTCATAATTGATTTAATTGTTTAATATTTTCATTTTATTTTATTTTTCTCTGCTAGATTGTGTATCGCATTAGAAACAGAAAGCAGGTGCAGGAGTAGGCCATTCAGCCCTTTGAGCCAGCACCACCATTCAGTATGATCATGGCTGATCATCCAACTCAGAACCCTGTACTTGCTTTTTCTCCATACACCCTGATCCTTTAAGCCACAAAAGCCATATATAACTTCCTCTTAAATATAGCCAACAAACTGGCCTCAACTGTTTCCTGGGGCAGAGAATTCCACAGATTCACCACTCTCTCTGTTTCTCCTCATCTCAGTCCTAAAAGGCTTCCTCTTTATCCTTAAACTGCGACCCCCCATTCTGGACTTCCCCAACATCAGGAACAATCTTCCTGCATCTAGCCTGTCCAAACCCTTTAGAATTTCATACTTTTCAATAAGATCCCCCCTTAATCTTCTAAAGTCCAGTGACAATAAGCCCAGTTGATCCAGTCTTTCTTCATATGAAAGTCCTGCCATCCCAGGAATCAATCTGGTGAACCTTCTTTGTACTCCCTCTATGGCAAGAATGTCTTTCCTCAGATTAGGGAAACAAAACTGCACACAATACTCCAGATGTGGTCTCACTAAGGCCTTATACAACTGCAGTAAAACCTCCCTGCTCCTGTACTCAAATCCCTTTGCTATGAGTGCCAACATGCCATTCGCCTTTTTCACTGCCTGCTGTACCTGCATGCCCACTTTCAATGACTGGTGTACAATGACACCCAGGTCTCGTTGCACCTCTCCTTTTCCTAATCAACCACATTTCAGATAATAATCTGTTTTCCTGTTCTTGCCACCAAAGTGGATAACCTCACATTTATCCACATTAAATTGCATCTGCCATGAATTTGCCCACTCACCTAACCTATCCAAGTCACGCTGCATCCTCTTAGCATCCTCCTCACAGCCCAGCTTCATGTCATCCGCAAACTTGGAGATGCTGCATTTAATTCCCTCATCTAAATCATTAATATATATTGTAAACAACTGGGGTCCCAGCGCTGAGCCTTGCGATACCCCGCTAGTCACTGCCTGACATTCTGAAAAGGTCCCATTTATTTCCACTCTTTGCTTCCTGTCTGCCAACCAATTCTCTATTCATATCAATACCATACCCCCAATAACATGTGCTTTAAGTTTGCTCACTAATCTCCTGTGTCAAAAGCCTTTTGAAAATCCACATGTACCACATCCACTGGTTCTCCCCTATCTACTCTACTAGTTACATCCTCAAAAAATTCTATAAGATTTGTCAAACATGATTTTCCTTTCACAAATCTATGCTGATTTTGTCTGATGATTTCCCCTCTTTCCAAATATGCTGTTATCACATCTTTGATAACAGACTCTAGCATTTTCCCCACCACTGATGTCAGGCTAACTGGTCTATAATTCCCCGGTTTTTCTCTCCCTCCTTTTTTAAAAAGTGGGGTTACATTAGCCACCCTCCAATCCTTAGGAACTAATTCAGAATCTAAGGAGTTTTGAAAAATTATCACTAATGCATCCACTATTTCTTGGGCTGCTTCCTTAAGCACTCTGGGATGCAGACCATCTGGTCCTGGGGATTTATCTGCCTTTAATCCCTTCAATTTACCTAACACCACTTCCCTACTAACATGTATTTCCCTCAGTTCCTCCATCTCACTAGACTCTCAGTCCTCTACTATTTCTGAAAGATTATTTATGTCCTCCTTCGTGAAGACAGAATCAAAGTAGTTATTCAATTGGTCTGCCATGTCCTTGTTCCCCATGATCAATTCACCTGTTTCTGACTGTAAGGGACCAACATTTGTCTTAACCAATCTTTTTCTTTTCACATATCTATAAAAGCTTTTACAGTCAGTTTTTATATTCCCTGCCAGCTTTCTCTCATAATCTTCTTTCTTTCTTTCTTTTTCAATCTTTATTGAATTTCATATATAAAAAAAACATATCATAATATTGAATAGGTTATAAGTGCACTAGACTTGAAGTTGAATTAGTACTAAGATAACAATATCTTATTAAAATATCAGCAAAAAATAGTACATTAATCAATCAAACCTATATTAATTATACATGAAAAAGAGTAAGAATAATCATCAAAAGAAAAAAAATTAAAAAATACAAGAAAAAAATATATATTGAAAAAAAATTAAACCTAAACTAAACTAACATGGGCAGTAATAACAGTTTATATGTATATGATAGTGTCAAAAACTCTGGAACTCCATACCAGAACAAGAATAAAAAGAGAAAAGGTCTGGAAGAGGCCAAATTAATTCATATGAAAGTGACGAATGAACGGTCCCCAAGTTTCTTCAAATTTAATTGATGAGTCAAAAATAGTGCTTCTAATTTTTTCTAAGCTCAAATAAGAAATAGTTTGAGAGAACCACTGAAACATGGTAGGAGGATTTACTTCTTTCCAATTTTGTAATATAGACCTTCTGGCCATTAATGTTACAAAGGCGATCATTCATCTAATTGAAGGGAAACACCGATTACCATCCTCATTTGGTATACCAAAAGTTGCAGTAATAAAATGAGGTTGTAAATCAATATCCCAAATTGAGGAAATGGTAGCAAATATGTCCTTCCAATAGTTATGTAAAGTGGGACATGACCAAAACATGTGGGTCAATGAGGCCACATCTAAATGACATCTGTCACATTGAGGGTTAATATGAGAATAGAATCGAGCAAGCTTATCTTTAGACGTATGAGCTCTATGTACAACCTTAAATTGTATTAAAGCATGTTTAGCACGTATAGAAGAAGAATTAACCATTTGTAAAAATTTTTCCCATTTTTCTGTTGATATATTATATTGAAGTTCTTTTTCCCATTCTTGTTTAATTCTACCTGATATTTCTGGTTGTATCTTCATAATCATATTATAAATAAGAGCCACTAATCCATTCTGACAAGGATTCAAGGTAAAAATCATATCTGAAAAATCTATCAAAGTTGAATTGGGGAAGGATGGTAGAACTTTATGTAAAAAATTTCTGATTTGTAAATATCTAAAAAAATTAGGTTTAGGTAACTTAAATTTGTTGGAAAGTTGGTCAAAAGACATCAAACTACCTTCAAAAAAAAGATCACGAAAACATATTATACCTTTCTTTTTCCATATGCTAAAAGCTTGATCTGTCAAAGAAGGTTTAAAAAAGAAGTTAAGTAAGATAGGGCTATAAAGAACAAAGTTTTTCAGAGTACAAAACTTACAAAATTGAAACCAAATTCGTAATGTGTGTTTGACAATAGGGTTGGATATCTGTTTATTGAGTTTGACTATATCAGCAGGAAGAGAAGAACCAAGAATGGAGAATAAAGAATATCCCTGTGCATCATTGCATTCTAAATTTACCCACTGTGGGCACAATGGTGAATCCAAATCTAATTTCCAATATATTAAGTTTTGAATATTATTCACCCAATAGTAAAATCTTAAGTTAGGTAAAGCTAAACCACCATCTTTTTTAGATTTTTGTAACTGCCTTTTACTTAACCTGGGGTTTTTATTTTGCCACACAAATGAGGAAATTTTTGAATCAATGTTATCAAAAAAAGATTTAGGAATAAAAATTGGTAAGGCTTGAAATAAATATAAAAATTTCGGTAAAATCATCATTTTAATAGCATTAATCCGACCAACTAATGATAAGGATAAAGGAGACCATCTTGTAGTAAGTTGTTGAATTTGATGAAGCATAGGTAAAAAATTCAATCTGAATAAATCTTTATGTTTCTTGGTAATTTTTATACCTAAATAGATAAAGTTATCAGTAACAACTTTAAATGGTATCCTGTCATTCAATAAAGTTTGCGCATTTGAAGGGAATAATTCACTCTTATCCAAGTTTAGTTTATAACCAGAAAAACTACCAAATTGAACCAACAAGGATAAAATAGCGGGAATAGACCTGTCAGGATCAGAAATATATAACAACAAGTCATCAGCATAAAGTGATAACTTGTATAACTTCTCATTACGGGTAATACCAAAAATATTAGGGGATTCACAAATAGCAATGGCTAGAGGTTCTAATGCGATATTAAATAATAAAGGACTTAAAGGACAACCTTGTCTCGTTCCATGAGATAATTGAAAAAAAGAGGATTGGTAATTATTTGTAAGAACAGAAGCAACAGGTTTATAATATATTAATTTAATCCATGATATAAAATTAGGACTAAAATTAAAATTTCTCAAGGCATTAAATAAATATGTCCATTCAACTCTATCAAAAGCTTTTTCAGCATCTAATGAAATAACACATTCTGAGGTTGTGGGTGAAGAAGTATAAATTATATTAATCAATTTTCTAACATTAAAAAAGGAATACTGGTTCCTAATAAAACCAGTTTGTTCTTCTGAAATAATCTGTGATAGTAACTTTTCTAATCTAATAGCTAAAATTTTTGTAAGAATCTTAGAGTCTACATTTAATAGTGATATAGGGCGATAAGATGCACATAAAGTAGGATCCTTATCTTTTTTAAGAATTAGATTGTAGCTTCATAAAAAGACTGGGGTAATCTCTTCTTAGTAAATGCATCATTAAAGATTTCACATAACCAAGGGGAAAGCAAAGAAGAAAAAGTTTTTAAAAATTCTATAATATAACCATCAGGACCAGGAGCTTTCCCTGAATTCATTGATGAGATAGCCTCTCCTATTTTGGACATAGAAATAGGAGCATCGAACAAGCTCCGATCTTCATCTGTCAGTTTAGGAATATTCAAATTGTTAAAAAAATTATCCATCATGGACAGATCACCATCAGATTCTGATTGATATAAAGATTTATAAAAATCTTGGAAAGTATTATTAATTTCTTTATGATCAGTAGTCAGATTACCGTCTTGTTTATGAATTTTAATAATTTGTCTCTTAGTCGAAGTAGCTATTAATTGGTTAGCTAACAATTTACCAGTTCAATCACTATGAATATAAAATTGAGCCCTGGTCTTAATTAATTGATTCTCAATTGAAGAAGATAATAATAAGCTATGTTCCATTCGAAGCTCAACTCTCTTCTTATAGAGTTCTTTGGTAGGAGTCACGGAGTAAATCTTATCAATTTCTTTAATTTTATCCACTAATAAAGCAATATCTAAATATCTTTGTTTTCTTTTACCGATGGAATATGAGATAATTTGTCCACAGATAAAAGCCTTAAAAGAGTCCCAAAGTATTCCTCTGTCAATCTCTTCGGTATAGTTTGTTGAAAAAAAAACAAGTCAATTTGCTGTTTTATGAAGGTGATAAATACTGGATCTTGAAGCAAAGTAGCGTTAAGTCTCCAAGATCTAGTATTATTGAAATGGTCCGAAATCTTGATAGATAACTTCAAAGGTGCGTGATCCGAAATGGCAATAGAATCATATTTACAATCAGTAACATCTGTTAATAAACGATGATCAATAAGGAAATAATCAATTCTAGAATAACTGTGATATACATGTGAAAAAAAATGAAAATTCTTTATCTTTAGGGTTCAAAAACTGCCATATTTCAGTAGTTCCCGAATCAACCATAAAGGAATTAATAAGTAAGGCTGATCTATTCGGAAGAATTCGAATAGGTTTAGATCTATCCATCAAAGGATTCAGACAACAATTGAAATCTCCACCCATTATCAACATATATTCATTTAGATTAGGGAGGGAAGTAAATAAACGTTTAAAAAATTCAGGGCAGTCAAAGTTTGGAGCATAAATATTAACTAGAGCCACTTTTCGATTAAAAAGTGAACCAGTTATCAACAAAAATCTGCCCTGTGGATCAGAAATAATTTCATGATGTGTAAACGAAATTGAGGGGTCTATAAAAATAGACACATCCCTAATTTTGGCGGTACAATTCGAGTGAAATTGTTGACCCTTCCAGAACCTAAAAAAGCGTTGATTATCCTCCCTCCTAATATGGGTCTCCTGTGCAAAGATAATATTAGCATTTAGTCTATGGAATACTTTAAATTTTTTTTATGTTTAATCGGATGATTTAAACCATTAGTATTCCAAGAGATAAAGTTAATAGACTTATCCATCATGACAATATTAATTGTATATATCGTAAAAGGTTAAAAAGACACATAACCCATAATTCAGGAAGAAGGAAAAATGGTTCAGGAGCAACCGGAGAACATGACACTTCAACAATATTAATAATTTAAAGTCGGCCCATAAACTAAAAGCAAAAAAATAAAAAGCAAAAGCGTGAAAAAAGATCCCTACCCCCTCCCCCAACCCCACGAAAAAAAGCCAAGCAGCAGGCGCACAAACTAATACTAATATTACCCCCATTTCAAGATGGCAACTCCATGAAAAGAAAAAAAAAGACTATATAACACCCAGATAAAAATACAGGGTTGTAAAAAGAAAGAATATATATCAATCAAAATGAAAAAATAATATAATAAAGCAAAAGATCATTAATAAAAAAGGATAAATATTAAAGTTTAAAATAGTGTAATATGCCTTTAAAAAAAGATTCCATATTCAAATACAAGAAAATGACGTTTCAAAAACAGAGACTTATGGGAAGAAGAAACAACATTTTGAAAAAAACCATATAACAGAATATAAATGTAAATTCACCAATCTATTAAAAATTTCTTTTAAAAAAAAAGGTCATCAAAATAGGATTAAAAAAGGATTCAATTATCACTACAATACATAAAAAAGGTCCAAAAATCCAAAACATTCGTCCCATTTTCAAGTACAAGCAAATAAATGCTTACGGAAAGCAAAGTCTTATGGGAAGAAGAAACGACATCTTAAAAAATAAATCATTATTACAAAGTATTAACGTGTATATCCAATTCAGAGGAAAAAAAATTAAGAAAAAAGACACTATAGTAAAATTAGAAGAGCATCTATAAACCATGATAATTAAAAAAAAAACAGGTCTACAGACCAAAGTAAAAAGCTATACCGCAGCTTCATAAGTTAAAGCCCAAAACGAGATGGCATCTTCTCTCCAAAAATTCTTCAACATAACACATAGTTCAACTTGTACTAGAAGACTGATATTCTTCGACGAATTTTTTCGCTTCTTCTGGAGTATTAAAGAAGCGCTGACTGTCATCACTCAACGTAATTCTAAGATTCGCTGGGTATCTTAAAGCTTGTTTAAGTCCAATCGAATGAATCTCTGCCATCACTGGTTTAAAAGCGATTCTCACCTTCATCACTTTAAATGAATAATCTTCAACAATACAAAACTTGTTGTTTCTGTGAGAAATCATACCTTTCTGATGAGCTAATCGGATTAAAAGCTCTTTCTCCCAAGGATAATGGAGGCGAACAATCACAGCTCGTGGCTTGTCTCTCGAGATCGAAAATCTCGAAACTCTGTGGGCACGATCAATAGTAGGTTTAGCCCGCAAAGCGTCCTCGCCAAAAATTTCCCACAATAAGTTAATATTCAGTTAAGTCACCAGACTCAACATTTTCGGGAAATCCGATAATTCGCAAGTTCTGTCTGCGAGATCAGTTTTCAAGATTGGTGATTTTAAACTTATTCTGCTCCACTATTTTAGCGGTCGACAGTCCCTTCTTCTCCAAAGTTTCAATAGTACGTATTTTTTCACAAATTAACTTGTCAAGAGCCGCAAACTTTTCTTCATGCCGTTCAATATCTGCTGCCTGCGATTGAAGCTTGGTATCAAACGATCTAACAACTTCTTCAAGCTCAGACATTTTTGCAGTAAGCTTATTTTCCAGACTTGCAAGTTTAGTATCCAGAAGACTGGAGATTGCCTCAAGAGATGGAGGGTCTTTAGATGATTTCTTAGATACAGACATTTTAAGTTTGAAAAGATTAAATCAAGTATTATTTTAGAAAAGAAGTAAATCATAAATATCAACCCATGTAATTAAGTACGAAAAGATTTGATTAAAGGGTGATTATAGTTTAAAAAATGAAGAGCGCCTAAAAGACAGATGTCTACGTCGCCATCTTGAAACTCCGCCCTGAAGGCAATCTTTTTTTCCCTTTCCTAATTAAGCACTTTGTCCTCCTCTGCTGGGCTCTGAATTTCTCCCAGTCCTCAGATGTGCCGCTTTTTCTGGCTGATTTGTATGTTTCTTCTTTGGAATTGATACTATCCCTAATCTCCCTTGTCAGCCATGGGTGCACTACCTTCCCTGGTTTATCCTTTTGCCAAACTGGGATGAACAATTGTTGAACCATGTGATCTTTAAATGCTTGCCATTGCATATCCACCGTCAACCCTTTACGTATCATTTGCCAGTCTATCTTAGCTAATTCATGTCTCATACCTGCAAAGTTACTGTTCTTTAAGTTCAGAACCTTTGTTTCTGAATTAACTATGTCACTCTCCATCTTAATGAAGAATTCCACCATATTATGGTCACTCTTACCCAAGGGGCCTCGCACGACAAAATTGCTAACTAACTCTTCCTCATTGCTCAATACCCAGTCTAGAATGGCCTGCTCTCTAGTTGGTTCCTCAACATGTTGGTTCAGAAAACCATCCCCCATACATTCCAAGAAATCCTCTTCCTCAGCACCCTTACCAATTTGGTTCACCCAATCTATATCTAGATTGAAGTCACCCATTATAACTGCTGTTCCTTTATTGCAAGCATTTCTAACTTCCTGTTTAATGCCATCCCCAACCTCACGACTACTGTTAGGTGGCCTGTACACAACTCCCACCAGCATTTTCTGCCCCTTATGCAGCTCTACCCATATTGATTCCACATCCTCCAGGCTAATGTCCTTCCTTTCTATTGCGTTAATCTCCTCTCTAACCAGCAACGTTACCCCACCTCCTTTTCTTTCCTGTCTATCCCTCCTGAATATTGAATATCCCTGGATGTTGAGCTCTCATCCTTGGTCACCCTGGAGCCATGTCTCTGTGATCCCAACTATATCATATTCATTAATAACCATCTGCACATTCAATTCATCCACCTTGTTACGAATGCTCATCGCATTGACACACAAAACCTTCAGGCTTGTTTTTACAACACTCTTAGCCCTTATACAATTATACTGAAAAGTAGCCCTTTTTGCTTTTTGCCCTGGATTTGCCTGCCTGCAACTTTTACTTTGCACCTTACTACTTTTTGCTTCTATCCTAATTTTACACCCCTCTGTCTCTCTGCACTTGTTCCCAGAGAACTGCTGCTGCCAATTTAACAAATTTCATGTCACATGCAAGTGATAATAAATCTGATACTGATAATTGGTACAAATTATTTGCTTCATGAAATAAATCACACTCACCATCCCTTATGAGCAATCCGCAGCCCATGTTACTGTGTATTCTTTTTCATTTACCTCATTATGACCCTGCACTTTATCTTGGCTGGCAGGGTCAAGATGTGTCCCTACCAAAAGGAGGTGGAATGTGCTCCTTCCCTCTGCTAGCCTGCAGGTCACCCTCAGGCGAGGCGTAGCACCTGTTTTGACCCCTGATCAGGGTCATTTGAAGCCATGGGAGCTGGTGCTGGATGGTCGTAGGAACAGCTGGTACATATTACAAATCCTGGTTATGCGACCAGTGATACCAGGCAGATAATCTCTGAAGAGCATCGATAATAGCGGGGGTCGCCCATCTTGTAAAGACACTACTCAGAAGGCAATGGCAACCCACTTCTGTAGAAAAATTTGCCAAGAACAATCATGGTCTTGGAAAGAACATGATTTCCCACATCATACAATATGGCACATAATGATGCTCTTATTGTCTTCTCTGTAACTGTAACACTTTATTCTACATTCTGTTATTTTCCCATGTATTGCCTCATGTGAAAATAAACTAATTTACCAATAATCTCTATATACTCTACTGAATGTTCAGCACTGTGACTAAAAGCTTGGGTACGTAGTGAACTTTAAATTCCCAAGTCCTCCAAGAGGACCACAACCTTGTAGGGTTTGGAGGCTTGTGTACCTCAATGACCCAAAGAGTTGTGTGGGCTGGAGTAAGGGCCTTGTGTTTTAACTCCTTGTGGGGTCACCCATGCCAAACATGGCAGAGGACAGACTAAGAGTGGTCCACCGGTTTTCCAGGTACAGGGTTTTAGCTCAGGGTTAATAACTCCATCTGGTCAAAAAAATTGTTACAGAAACAGCAATGAAGAATCCTATACCTGTGTGCAACAGTATTCCTGAGTCTCCACTCGGAATTTGCATGATGGACAGTAGTGAAAGCCAAGAGGAAGCTTCTTGGCTTGAACACTGACAAGACTAAGACCAAAATTGATTTTTGGAATGTACGAACCATGTACATGTGTTGGTGTAACCTTCATATACTGGGAGCCAGTGAAAGCAGATGTCTATCTGGCATACTACAGGCAGCAACTGGTGGAACAGTTTTATACTTAGGAAGTGAAGATGCTCAGCATCATGATGGTGTAGCTGTCATTTTGAAGAAAGGCATTGAGAAGTGCTTGCTGGAGTGGGAACCAAGCCCCAGTAGGCTGATGAAAGTCAGGCTGAAAAGGAAGCAAGTGACCATGAGTGTCATCCAGTGCTATACTCCAACTAACGATAGTGACATTGAAGAAAAGGACATATTTAAAGAACAGCTGCAATGAGACGTAGAGTTAACACCATGCCATGACATAATCTTCATCATGGGAGATCTAAACACCAAAATGGGAAGTAACAACTCCCACTTCACTAGGGTCATGGGCACACATGGACATGGAATATGAATAATGATGGTGCAAGACCAGTGGAGTTCTGTGGCATGAACAATCGGGTCACAGGAGGGATCCTCTTTCCACACCATGAAATCCACAAACTGACATGGTGCTTACCCAGTGGATGTGACAAGAACCCAATTGACCATTTAATAATTAATGGTACGTGGAGACTGTCCTTGCAGGGTGTAATGGAGAAGAGAGGAGAGATAGAGGATGTGATCATCACCTTGTTGTAGCAGTGATGAAACTCAAGCTGAGAAGCACTGGGACCAAAAGACATGAACAAAGACGTTTTCATGTTGAAAAGCTCAAGGACACCAGTGTGACTTCTGCCTTCACCATTCAACTTAAGAGCAGATTCCAGACCTTTCAAGACCCTGATGAGGATGTGTCAGTACACAGGATCAATGCAATGTGGAAATGGATTGCCTCAGTCTTCAAGGGGAGCAGCACGGCATGTCTAGGATACAGAGCTAGAAGAACAAAGAATCGATACAACGGGAAACACAGACAGCCTTAGAAAGACAGAAAATTAAGAAGAAAAGTGTTAGATGCAAAGTCAAGACAAGTTAAGATGAAACTTCAACCAGCATACACTGAAGCTAACAAAAAAGTGAAGAGACTTGAAAGAAAGGATAAGAGAGTCTACATGGAAGACCTTGCAGAGGAGACAGAAGCAGCAGCCAATCAAGGTGATCAGGAAAATACTGTAAATACAAGATTTCAAAATTAGTATGCGGAAAGAACCAGGCCAGATCCAGTGGTCCCATGAGAGATAACAATGGTCTGGTTTTGACAACTGCAGAACAGCAAGAAGAACAATGGATGGAGTACTTCAGAGAACTACTTGAAGTTGAACTACGGTGAAGACTATCACCGAATGAAGAATCTGACATAAAAGAGGCACCCAAGGGATTGATGTCAATACAGATCCATGCAAGAGAAAAGAGGTTGTTGTTGTGATGAGATCATTAAAGAAGAGCAAAGCTCCAAAAAATAACCATTTGAACATTGAAATGATGAAAGCCGAACCAAATGTTTCAGCAGCCATTCTGCAACCACCGTTTACTATAATCTGGGAACAGGGACAAGTACCCAGGAACTGGACAAAGGGAATTATTGTTAGGATCCCCAAGAAAGGAGCACAAAGTGATTGCAACAACTAGTGTGACATCACACCTTTGTCAGTGCCCAGCAAGATTCTCACCAAAGTCATTGCCCCATGCACTACAGATGCTGTCGGTGTGTGCTTGAGGAAAGAGCAAGCTGGCTTCAAGAGACACAGAGGCCATGTCAACCAGATCTTCACACTGCATAATATCATAGAACAGTACACAGAGTGGCAGAGACAACAGTATGTGAATTTTGTGGACTTTGGAAAGGCTTTTAATCCCATCCACAGGGAGAGCATCAGGCAAATTCTCAGATCATACAGGATCCCTTCCAAAATTGCCCAGCTTATCCAGAGTCTCTGCGTTAACTTCACCTGCACAAGTGGTGACTGTAATTTGTGCTTTAAAGTTAAGACAGGAGTCAGGCGATACATCATTTAACCTGGTGATTGACTGGGTCATGTGTTATGATCCAGCAACAATGAATATATAAATGAGACAGGGTTTTTTATAACAAATAAAACATTTATTAAAAACTGCTTAAAAAAATCCCAAAAGTAAACGAACAACTAACTTAACCTGAAGTCGGCTGCGATACAGCAGCTTGAACAGTTCTTAAAGCGATAATGCAAAAACAGTTCCTAGAAGTAGTACTGTGAAAGTCCAAGTGTTTTACACAGTCGCTTAGGAGAGACTTTCCTTGAAGTAATAAATTCTCTTTTGCGACGTTACTGCTGATCCCAGCCAAAGTATGCTTTACCAAGGGATTTACGATTGAAGGAAATAAAGGCACTGACCTTTCCTTGACGAAACACTGCATCCGACTCTTTCTGCTCTTTTTTGGCAAAGCAGGATTTATCATGGACCCAAGTTACTAATTCCTCGTATGAAGATTAAATAAAGGTCAAACCTGCTTTACAGCCGACAACACCAACTCCTCGATTCTTCAACTTCCCGAACTTCGATAAATCTTCACTCTCCACTCGACTGAACTGGCAGTGATTTTCAGAACTGCCGGCAATAACCTTTGAGACTTAAGGCAGAAAGTAAAACAACACTTTAAAACAAAACTGTGTCATAACATCGAATATGCAGCAAAACAGAGTCACTGAACAAATTCAACCACAAACTGCCCCACGTCACAGGGAGGGGTTCTCCTTTTATACATTTTTTGAAAAAAAACTATCACATGACCTCTCACTGGCGGGGAAAATGACGTCACTCCACCATCACCAGACTGTTACCTCATGCCCAGCATAGCCTCAATTACATCATGGTCATGTGATAGGCACAAGATACTCACGGGTACGTAACACTTCCCTCCAAAAAAAAAATTTGGTCTGTCATGAACAAAATTTTAACAATTAATTATTTACAAAAGAAAAAAAATACAAATGTATAAAATTTACAACATACACAGTATACATAGTATTATCATACAGAACCTTACAAATTATTACACAGGAGTGTTACAAATGTTAAAGTATCACGCCATTAAAAAAGAATTACATCATACATTCAACATCGAGATAGACAATCAGCAATCACTTTATCTTTACCTTTAATATGAGTTATCAAAATATTGTACTCCTATAACATTAAATTCCAATATAATAACCTATTTTTGTTACTCAGAAACACTAGCGGATTATGGTCGGTGTTGACGATGAGTGGCTTTTGAGTTATACCAACATACATATCAAAATGTTCTAAGGCCAAAACAAGAGATAACAATTCTTTTTCTATTGTCGAATAGTTTCTTTGATGCTTATTAAATTTCTTAGAAAAGTAAGCTACGGGATGATCAACCTCATCACCCTCATTCCTTTGCATTAATACTGCTCTTGCAGCCTCATCGCTAGCATCTACAGCTAATGAGAAAGGTTTTTCAAAGTCAGGTGCCTTGAGCACAGGTTGTTGACATATCATAGTTTTCAATTTTTCAAATGCTTCTTGACAAGGTACTGTCCACACAAATTTTTCATTCTTCTTCAAGAGGTTAGTTAATGGAAGGGCAATATTAGCAAAATTCTTACAAAATCTTCAGTAATATCCTACCATTCCCAGGAATCTTATGTGAGTTTTTTTTCCCAGTTGGAGTGGGGGTCACTAAAATTGCCCGAACTTTTGCCTGAACAGGAGCTACCTTACCTTGACCCACAACATAACCAAGGTAAGTTACAGTGGCATGTTCAAATTCACTTTTAGCTATTTTAATAGATAAGTTAGCTTTTTGAAAGCCTTTCAAATAATTTCTCCACTGCAGTAATGTGTGCTTCCCAAGTATCATTCACTGTCACTAAATCGTCAATATAAGCATCTGTATCTTTTGTTACGAATGTGCCACAACTCTGAGGAGCCAAAGGGTACAAAGTCGCCCCCTCCTTTTTGAGAATTGCAAGATCGCTATTAATTCGGGTCTGGGACCCAGGAAATGAGAGAGAATCCATAAGGTTTTGGAATGTGTCCTGGCCTCAGTGAAAACAAAAACCCCTGATAACGGCTATTGTCTCTTGGAGACAGAATTGTGTATTGAGTACTATACTATTCATTGAAGCCCTCAGGGGATGACCAGAGTGGGCTGGTTGAGGGATTGCATCATCCCAACCTGATTGACATCTGAGACCCCGTGAGTAAGGATAAAAGAGGGTCTGGGGAACAACCCCTTTAGACGCACCAGGAGAAACGCTGGAAATCCAGTGACAGTGTTTTATAGCGAACACTGGTGAGGGCTTGTGTGTGCGTCCTCCCTTTCCAGGATGGCAGGTTCTTCACGGAAGAACCGCTTAGCTAAAGGAGAGGCCACAAGTGAACGGCCACACTAACGAGACTCCAATGGATCAAAATCATAAAAGGAATTGGCAAGTTTCTCAAAAATCTGTCTCTCTCTCCAAAGAAGGCAGCAGCCTGCATGAACTGAGTGACTTTTATATTTCCATCCGACAATACATTATCCCCTAGACAACAATAGAGCTTATTTCTTATTGATTATTATTATACCCGCACTTTTAGATTTAGTATTGACAATGTATATTATCTGTATGTTTGCATTGATATTATTTTTGTTATTTTTATTAATAAATACTGTTAAAAATAGTACCATCAGACTTCAACGGACCTCTTTATCTTTGCTGGTAAGTGATCCAGTTACGGGGTTCATAACACTTTTAATCCCTGAATCACAGTGTTAATCATCCGCTGGAAAGTACCTGAGGCATTCTTCATCCCAAATGGAAGAACATTATATTCATATAACCCAGATGGAGTTACAAATGCAGAAATCTCTCTACCTCTATCCGTTAATGGGAAACACCAATACCCTTTCAATAAATCAATCTTTGTAAGGAACTTTGCTTTTCCCACTTTATCTACACAATCATCTGCTCTAGGAAATGGATATGCATCTGTTTTTGTCACAGCATTCACCTTCCTCTAGTCCGTACAAAACCTAATACTACCGTCTGATTTAGGCACCATAACACAAGGTGAACGCTAACTTGAGTTAGAAGATCTAATATTATTATTCCGTAACATATATTTAATTTCTTTCTCAGCAAGTTCACATTTTTCCATGTTCATCCTATATGGATGTTGTTTAATGGGTTTGGCTTCTCCACATCTACATCATGTGAAGTTACTGTGGTTCTAGGAACGTCTGGAAACAAATCCTTATATTTAAAAATTAATTGCTTCATCTGCTGCTTCTGCTCTGGCTGTAAATGTGCTAATTTCTCATCAATATTTTCCAAAATCGTTGAGTTTGGTAACCTGACAGAAACAATGTTGGGTTCAGAGTGAGTTTCAATGAATCATCTGTTATGTTCCTAGTGAGATCAGACTCATCATTATTGACCACAACAGTCATAGTAGCAGACTGTTTCTCATAATATGGTCTTATCATATTTATATGGCAAAGTTGAGTTGGCCTTGTATGATCTGGAGTTTTTAATCACATAATCCACATCATTGATTTTAGACACAATTTCATAAGGACCATGAAATATAGCTTGTAAAGGACTTGTTTGCACTGATAAAAGAACCAGCGCCTTATCTTCAGGCTTAAACGTCCTCATCCTAGCTTCTTTATCATACCAGGATTTCATTTTCTCCTGAGCCAATTTAAAATTTTCCCTGGCTAAGCTATAAGCTTTGTGTAATCTGTCTTTAAATTTTAAAACATTGTCCAACAAATTAGTGAGTACCTCTTTATTAATCCATCGTTCTTTTAATAAGGCTAAAGGTCCTCTAACTCTATGCCCAAATACAAGTTCAAATGGACTGAAACCTAAGGATTTCTGTACCGACTCCTTTACTACAAATAGTAGTAAATATATACCCTCATCCCAATCTCTTTCATTTTCCACACAATACATCCTAATCATGGTCTTGAGGGTAGAATGAAACCTCTCCAAGGCACCTTGCGATTCTGGATGGTATGCAGAAGAAGTGATTCACTTAGCTCCCAATTTATAAACTATCTGTTGAAACAATCCAGACATAAAATTACTGCCTTGATCAGATTGTACTTCCTTTGGTAACCCAAAATATGTAAAAAAAAAAATTATAAGAGCCTTTATTACCGTTTTAGTTGTTATATTCCTAAGTGGTACCGCCTCTGGAAACCAAGATGCAGTGCACATGATAGTCAGCAAGTACTGATAAACAGTATTTGTTTTAGGTAATGGACCTACACAATCTATAATAATTTTAGTAAACGGTTCACTGAATGCTGGAATAGGTTGCAATAGAGCCACTGGTGTAACTTGATTTGGTTTACCCACAATTTGGCAAGTATGACACATTCCGCAAAACATCGCCACATCTTTTCTTAAACCAGGCCAGTAAAAATGTTTTAAAATCTTGTCCAGTTTTCCTTACCCCTTGATGTCCACCTAAGGGCACTCTTTGGGCTAAAGTTAAAATCTCATTTCAATAAACTTTAGGAACAACTACCTGGTGAACAACATTCCATTCATCACTTGCAAGAATTGTAGGCAATCTCCACTTCCTCATCAACACTCCTTTCTCAAAGTAATATCCTACTGGCATCTTATCAATTTCACTGTCAGGAAGAGCTTGTTCTTTTAATTTGATAATTTCAGGGTTTCTATTCTGCTCTGCTATCATCTCCTTGTGAGACAGAGACAAATCTTCATGGTCAGACTTACTCCAAGAATCTTGTTCAAACAATGAAGGTAAGAAAGTTTCTGACGCATCCTCAAAACTCGAATCCTGAGTTGAACAGTCATGGGAAACGACCTCATTCTGCATATCAATCTTTTTAGCCATAGCTCGAGTTACAACACCGAAAGAATCTGTGTTAGAATCCATCCATGGTTCCTCTGACTCTATTGGCAAATGCACTTCAGGAAAAACTTGTCCACCTGCCAAATCATTTCCTAACAATAAAGAAATATCATTCACAGGTAAACTAGATTGTAGTCCTATTTTAACAAGTCCTGTAACTAACCTGGACTTTAAATTTACTTTGTGCAAATTTACAGGCATAAGCGCACGCCCAACACCTCGTATATAATTTACCTCACCTGTGTCAGACTCATCATTAAACTTTAATGCACTGTCTAATATCAGTGATTGAGAAGCTCCAGTATCCCTAAGGATTTTTATTGGCACCGGAGTAGATCCTTCTTTCAAGGATACAAACCCTTCAGTTATAAAATGATCATATCCCTTCCTAACTTGGTCAGACTTTAACAAAACTTCATTTGTGTTCATCAAATGCTGTGGATTTACAGGTGTTTCAATATGTTGCACACAAGCATCTGGGACTGCTTCCTTCTTCCTTTTCAATCGGAAGCAGCTATTATGTGACCAGGTTTCTTACAATAATTACAAATGGGACCAAACTCTCTTTCCTTCACAGGTTTTCCTTCCTCCTTACCTTTCTCATCAACTTCTGATTTAATTTCTGGTTTACCTTGAGTCTCTGTGTTATTTTTCCTTTTAAAAGCTCTGCCCTGAGGAAATTTATTCTTATGGTTTAAAGCATACTCATCAGCTAATTTAGCAGAGTCCTGCAATGTAGCAGTATCTCTCTCATTTAAGTATGTCTTTCCTTCAACAGGGATGCTCCTTTTAAATTCCTCCATTAAAATCAGCTCTTACTATTTATTATAGTCCCCATTTACATTTTTAGAAGAAACCCATCTCTCAAAACACACAGCTTTATCATAGGCAAATTCCACATAAGTTTTCTCCACAGATATCTTCAAATTTATAAATCTTTCACTACATGCTTCTGGGACTAACTCATACGCTTTCAATATGTGCAGTTTCACAGTATCATAATCAAGTGCTTGCTCAGCAGTTAAGGCTGTATAAACTTCTTGTGCTTTGCCTTTAATTACACTCTGTAACAACACTGACCTTTTCTCTTTCGGCCACTCTGGAATAAGAACAACAGTTTAAAAATGTTGAAATATTTCTCTACTTCTGTTTCATTAAAAGGAGGGACCAATTTAATTTCCTGGCTAACAACAAACATTTTTTTAGAACCAGGAGACTGATTCTCAAACTTTAATTCTGCCATCGCTAATTGACTTAATTCCAAATCAGTTTCCAATTGCTTCTTTTTATTTTCAGCTTCTAATGGACTTAATTCCAAGTTAGCTTGTAATTCCTTCTGTTTTAATTCAGCTTCTACCTTAAGCTTTTCTATCGTTACTTGTTCCAAGTGTAACTGAGTCGCAGCTTTACTCACAGGAAACTTATCTAAAATTGATACATTGAAAACACCCAACTCTATAAAGTGTTCCGCGATTTTTCTCTAAATTACAGGCTTTGTTGTATCTTTTGAAATACCAAGTTCCAACCTGCTAGCAATCTCAAACACATCACTCTTTCTCACCTTTGCTAATAACTCTGGAACTGGCGATTCCAGGAAGTCATCAATATTCATTGTTGCCAAATACTACTCACAAGCCAATCAAATAAAAGAATCGAGTATTCCCCTTTTCCAAAACACCGATCAAAAATCAAACAAACATTTAAACTCGAAAATGGATTCAGATCCCGGATGAGCCCCCAAATGTTATGATCCAACAACAATGAATGTATAAATGAGACAGGTTTTTTTTATAACAAATAAAACATTTATTAAACATTGCTAAAAACAACCCCCAAAAGTAAACAAATGACTAACTTAACCGGAAGTCGGCTGCGATACAACAGCTTGAACAGTTCTTAAAGTGATAATGCAAAAACAGTTCTTAGAAGTAGTACTGTGAAAGTCCAAATGTTTTACACAGTCACTTAGGAGAGACTTTTCTTGAGGTAATAAATTCTCTTTTGCAACGTTACTGCTGATCCCAGCCGAAGTATGCTTTGCCAAGGGATTTACAATTGAAGGAAATAAAACGGCTTAAAGGCACTGACCTTTCCTTGATGAAACGCTGCATCCAACTCTTTCTGCTCTTTTTTGGCAAAGCAGGAGTTATTATCGACCCAAATTACTAATTCTTCGTACAAAGATTAAATAAAGGTCGAACCTGCTTTGCAGCCGACAACACCAACTCCTCAATTCTTCAGCTTCCCAAACTTAGATAAATCTTCACTCTTCACTCGACTGAACTGGCAGTGATTTTCAGAACTGCTGGCAATAACCTTTGAGACTTAAGGCAGAAAGCAAAACTCCACTTTAAAACAAAACTGCGTCATAACATCGAATACGCAGCAAAACGGAGTCACTGAATGAATTCAACCATGAACTGCCCCACATCACAGAGAGGGGTTCTCCTTTTATACACTTTTTGAAAAAAAAACTATCATATGACCTCTCACTGGCAGGAAAATGATGTCACTGCACCATCATAAGACCATTACCTCATGCCCAGCATAGCCTCAATTATGTCATGGTCATGTGACATGCACAAGATACCCACAGGTACGTTACACATGAGGCAAACAGATAAGCAGAGAGGCATTAGGTGACGTCTACTCTCTACTTTGGAAGACCTTGATTCTGCAGATGACCTTGCATTACTATCACATACAGACCAACAAAGGGATGAGAAAACTCAGTGCCTGTGTACCTTTGTTGGCAAGGTTAGAGTCAGCTAGAAAGAGACTGAGACCATGACCCTCAATGCAGAGTCTCCTCCCCCCATCAAAGCAGACGGCATCAACTTATCCAGCACCAACAGATTCACCAACCTGGACACCAACATTCAGCAGAATGGTGGGACCAAGGACAACATCCAGAGTAGACTCAATAAAGTTAGAAATGTCTTCAGATCAATGAGCAACACTTGGGGATCAACCAAGTACAGCGACAATACCAAGGTGAAGCTGCAACAGAGCTGTGTTCTGACCACATGCTTGTATGGGTCAGAATACTGGTGCATTGCAGAGCTGTCAAGCTCTCGTCATCCCATACACCATAGTTTCTGGCCAAGAAAGATATCCAACTACACTCTATTCCTTCAGTGTCACCAAGAGGACATGGTCACAATCATTCTGAGGAAAAGCTGGAGATGGATTGGGCATGTGATGAGAAGAAAGGCCAACTCCGTCATTAAGACAACACCTCATTGGACCATTGAAGGGTGGAGGAAACATGGGAGACCAAAGGCAACTTGGCACCGTACCACAGAGGCAGGAATGAGGTCCCTGAACCACACCTGGGGCACCATAGAGAAGATGGCTGAGGACAGATGGAGATGAAGGAATTTTATTGCTGCCCTAAACACAGTGACTTAACAGGCAGTAACTAACAATTCCTTGTGAATCCATTATCAGAACAAGGTTGAAGCAGGCCACAGTTCTGTCAGCTATAGCTTGAGCATTGTCCATCCAATAATTTATTATATCTATCGATATATTATATATCAATTCAAAACTGGACCCTGCTTTTTCACTTCATAGCATAAGGACATTGAATCCAGGCAAAACAAAGTACAGTTAACATTATACTTCTACATGCTGTTCGTGTCATGCTGATACGCTCCCTCTGTGTCTTCTGCACTCGTGTCCCCATTCTCTTTTATCCGCAGATCTGCTTTCGTCAGGAGTGGTCAGATGTGAAGCAACAGGCTGGTGTTCATCAGCACGTAAGTTCACTGTACTGACATTGTTACTGGGTAGATTTGATCCCTTCCATCTGTGAGGATGACAAAGAAGGTGAGTCAAATGGTTTAGCCTAAATCTAGTGTTTCCACTGGCTGCCGTGCCTGGTCTGCAGATAAATACTGGGGTCATTTGTCTGGAGCACCAGCTGTAGTCCTATCCACCTGGGAGCAAACCCTGCCTTTTCAGGCATTGTACTTACCATGACCTGGCCACCTAGTGTGGGAGGACTATCTTATCTCCCTCAGGGACTCTCCAACCAGTGTCGCTTGGCCACTCAGCGTATTAACCTGGTTACAATGGTCCTTCACATCCCCATATAATCATACTCAATTCGCTGGTGATTTCTTCCATCACACTTGTAATTTCTGCCTACTTTTCTCTCTTTGCCCTGGGGTTTGCACGCTCAATCCTAGTGGTCGCCAACCCATCGATCGCGATTGACTGGTCGATCTTTGAGGCTTTCCCAGCAGATCCCAAAAAAAAAGAAAAATAAATACACAAACACTGTTGAGAGATTGGTTCCGGTTTGCAGGCTTTTAGTTCCGTTCTTTCTGCCCAGTGTGCATGCACATAGCTCCCCCACACTACACAGTGTACTTCAGTGGTCCCTAACCACCGGGCCATGAGGAAACAATATGAATTAGTTGCACCTTTCCACAATCCCTGTCACAGCGTCTGTTGAACTTGAACCCACGCGAGGTCATCAGTTGCCTAATCGCAGTGACACCCTCGTGCCAGTGTTCGCCTTGTGCAGCCGGCAAGAACCTCTGACGCTACTGGCCTGGAGCGCGGCTGGCGGGAAGTGCCAACGTTACTGGCCCGGAGCGTGGCCAGCGGGAAGTGCCATTGCTACTGGCCTGGTGCGCGAACAGATGAGCGCAACCCCTGAACCGCTTCACCACACCGAATGTTCATGGGGAACCCGGTTGAGTTTAACACCACCCCACCCCCCTCCCGTCGGCTGGTCCGCAAGAATATTGTCAATATTAAACCAGTCCATGGTTCAAAAAAAAGGTGGGTACCCCTGGTGTTTATGCATTATTTCTACTTCTGGGTTGCGGGGTTTTACTTCCGGTCTTTTCCGCCCCGGTGCACATGAGTGTAACTAATTGACCTGCGGTTGATCTTGCCTTTCACTAAGGCCGAGGTAGGGGATTTTGGAGTTAAAAAGGTTGGTGACCACTACTCAATCCCTTTCTGCTGCTTTCTCTTCCCTTTCTGGTGTGTTCTTTCTTGCTGCTACCTCTGCAGGCAGCTGCACTGCTTTAACAGTTCTTGATTGTGTCTGGCCCCTGACATAATTCACACACACACGCTGTCCTGTCTGCTGTCTGTGCTTGGGGCTGCTGTCTCACTGTGAGCCATGTTCACTGTTCAGGGGATCACACGTTTTCTGTCCCTGTCTTGTCCATGTTATTACTCCCTTTCCTAAGTCTAGATTGTTACGAAGGTGGAGCAACTCTGAGGGGCCGAAGGGTACAAAGTCACCCCCTCCTTTTTGAGAACTGCAAGGTCGCTATTATTTCGGGTCTGAGACCCAGGAAATGAGAGAGAGACACACAGAATACACAAGGTTTGGAATGTCTCCTGACATAAGCGGAACGGAACCACTGATTACTGCCATTGTCTCTTGGAGAAGGAATTGTATATTGAGTACTGTACTATTCATTGAAACCCCTCAGGGGACAACCAGAGTGGTCTGATTGAGGGATTGCATCATTCCAACCTGATTGACATCTGAGACCCCGTGAGTAAGGATGAAAGACGGGTCTGGGGAACAACCCCTTTAGACGCAACAGGAGAAACGCTAGAAATCCAGTGACAGCGTTTTATAGCGAAAGCCAGTGGGAGCTCGTGTGCGTCCTCCCTTGCCTGGGTGGCGGGTTCATCACGGAAGAACGGTTTAGCTAAAGGAGAGGTCACAATTGAACGGCCACGACAACGAGACACCTGACAGATCGAAATCATAAAAGAAGGTTGGCAAAAACCTGTAGCGGTAAATGTTCCCATTCTCTTTCTCTCTCTCTCTCCAACAATTGCAACACAGCAACAACCAAACACTGGAGCCCGTGTGAACTGAAACGAACTTTATATTTCCATCGGACAATTCATTATCCCCCAGACAACGATAGAGCTTATTTCTTACTGATTATTATTATACCCGCACTTTTAGGTTTAGTAGTGACGACATATATTATCTGTATATTTGCATTGATATTATTTTTGTGTATTTTTACTAATAAATACTGTTAAAAATAGTATCACCAGACTCCAACGGACGTCTCTATCTTTGCTGGTAAGTAACCCAGTTACGGGGTTCGTAACAATATCACCTGCCTTACTTAGCATGTCTATCCCCAGTACAGGACCCTTACTGTCTGTGCACACCCAAAAATCCGCAGGAAGCTGCACTCCCTCTATCTCAATGACCTGAGGCTGATTTAACTCTCTCTCATGGTTTCGCCTCTTGCATTGGTAACGTAAATCACCTCTCCAGCCATGGACAGAGTAGATCAATTATCGATACTAACGACCACGTGACCACTAACATTTCACATTGCTGGCCCCCTAATAAACCTCTTGTAGGATATGTATGTATGGGTGACCACTACTGGCAAAGGAGGCTGCTGCCAGCCATTTGTCTGTCCTGGATGCCATCCTCACCAGCTCTATAATTTGGTCTGCAGTCAACTTGAACAGAGAGCGTACTACTGTGGTTTCTGCCTGCATGGTGGGTGACACTTGCTCCTTCTTCCCTTTTTAGGACCAGAAGGCCTAATTTTGCTCTTATGTCTTATGGTATTATGATGTTGTTAGAACACCACTGCCAAATATGGCCTGAGAAGCCACAGCTGTAATAAATTATCTCCTTTCCCCTTCTATGTCAATTCTGGCAATTTGTCACTGGGTGCCCTGGTTACGGCACACAGAGCAAGACCTCTGTGACATCGCGGTGGCTGCACTTACTACAGCAACGTAACAACTTCTCCCTCCTCGGGCCTATCTCACCAGCCCATGGTTCAATCCCACTGCAATCCACAGATCTAAAACATCCTGCGGGCTGGCTCAGGCCTTCCTTCAGAAGGCTGGATCATTCAGCTCTCCGCCGTGTCTTCTGGTACTTTGTCATTGACCTAAAGAAATCTAAGTGTGGGTACCATTCTTAGAAATACTCACCCCCTATAACTACTGAGATTGCTGGCCACACAGTGGGTCATAAACAAATCCTGAATGAGCCCTGTGTTATTCAGTTGATATAAATAGCTGTTATAAAACAATTCTGATAAGAATGATCTTATCATATTTGTGATCTTTATTGGCACCACCAGACCCATGCTCTTTAGGTACCTTGTAACCTACAGATCATATGAATCTTCACAGCCAACAGAAACAGAGTCAGCTTTATTGTTTATTTTTTTTTCTCAATACAGCGCGGAATCTGCCCTTTGAACCATGCCACCCTGCAACCCCACTTTAACCCTATCCTAATTACAGGTCAATTTACAACTTACTAACCGGTACATCTTTGGACTGTGGAAAGAAACCAGAGCACCTGGAGAAAAGCCATGTATCCCACAGGGAGAAAATACAAACTCCTTACAGAGGACGCTAGATATGAACTCTGAACTCCGAAACCTGGAGCTGTAATAGCGTCATGCTAACCTCTAGCAGCATGTCATGAAATTGTTGTTTTATGGCAACAGTATATTGCAATACATAATAATAAAAAACTATAAATTACAACAAGAAATAAATATATATATAATTAAATAAGTAGTGCAAAGAGAAAGTAAAAATAAGTGAGAGAGTATACATGGGTTCATTCTCCTTTCAGAGAGGAAGAAGCTGTTCCTATACCATTGAGTGTGTGTCTTCAGGCTCCCATGTGACCACCTTGATGCTAGCAATGAGTAGAGGGCATATCCTGGGTGCAAGGGTCCTCAGTGATGGGTGCTGACATTTTGAGGCATTGCCTTTCGAAGATGTCCTGGATGCTTGGGGGGGGGGGGGGTGTCTAGGATTCATGATGGAATTGGTTAAGTTTGCAGCTTTTTGCAACTTTTTCTGATCTTGTGCAGCGGTCCTCCATTGCAGATGCTGATGCCCCAGTTGGAATGCTCTCCATGGTACAGCTGTAAACATTTGTAGAAGTCTTTGATGACATAACAAGTCTCCACAAACTCCTAATGAAATATAGCCACTGTCATGCTTTCTCTGTGATTGCATTAGTATGTTGAGCCCAGAATAGAACTTCAGAGATGTTGACACCAGGAACATAAAACTACTCACCCTTTCCACTGTTGATCCCTCTAAGGACTGGTGTGTTTTCCTTTGATTTCCTCTTCCTGAAGTCCATGATCCATTCCTTGGTTGAGTGTAAGGTTGTTATTTCAACATCATTTAACCAGCTGATCTTTCTCACTCCTGCAGTCCACCTCATTACGTCTGAAATCCTGCCAACAATTGGTGTGCCATTGGCAAAGTTATAGATGAGTTGAGCTCTGCCTGGCCACACAGTCATGAGTGAGCACTTATGCCTGAGTTGCACTAGTGTTGATATCACTGAGGAGGAGATGTTATTTCTGATCTGCACTACCTTTGGTCTCTTGATTGAGGAAGTCAAGGAACCATTTGCAGAGGGAGGTACAGAGGTACGTGTTTTGGATTAAATTGATAGGTATGGAGGTGTGATGATGTTGAAAGCTGAGTTGTAATCAATTAGCTGCAGCCTGATATCATTGTTGCTATTGTCCAGGTGATCCAAGGTTGAGTGGAGAACCAGTGATATTGTATCATCTGTAGACTTACTGTGGCAATAGGCAAATTGCAGCAGATCCAGTTCCTTGCTTAGGCAAGAATTGACTCTGGCCCTGACCAACCTCTCAATCGCAGTACATGTGAGAGCAGCTCTGCGACAGTCATTGTGGCAGCTTACCCTGTGTGACAAGAGACCTAGGCAAGGATGGTTGGACCCAAGTGCTCGAGTATCTGAGGCTGGAATTGAGACATGATGCAATACTCAAATGAGAACAGAATATTAAATGAGATGCTAGGCAGTAATCCAAGTAGAGCCAATGATTCAGCACTGAGCCTCCGAATATTGAAATCCTGGTGCCAAAACATGGCTGCCATTTAGCGGGATGGCGCTGAATCCTTAGAGTCCTGAAATCCTAGTGCCAAAACATGGCTGCCATTTAGCGGGATGGCGCTGAATCCTTAGAGGCCATGCCATATTCTGGAGAGTTAGAGCATCCAAACCCTGGAAGATGGCACATCTGGATGTGCATTGTAACTGGACGCCTCCCCTATGGCTGACTCCTGACAGCACTAGTTTCTCAGAGGTAGCGATGGTGGTTGTGGACAAGAGAGGAATCCTAGATGACCCTTACAGGAACCCAGCACCATTCCTCAGGTCCGAATCCTTCCCAGGTCCACAATGTGAATCGTGGACAGCGATCCAACACAATGTCCACCAGAAAGCCGTGGATCCTGAAGACCTGGTGCAGAACACTTTCGACCTTCTCTGCCACAGATGGTAGTCTGTTCAAGCTTGTGAACCCAAAGTTCTTCTCACAATGAAGGCCTATTCCCCATTGACAAACCTGGGAGGTGGCAGGACTGATGGTGGTGGGGCTAAAAGGCTGGTTTTCACAGGTTTTAATTTGGAAATATGGGAAGTGGGATGATCTTGAGGGTCTTGGGGAGCTGCAAGGTGTGAGCCAACAGATTTACTTTTTTTGAGAACCTTAAAGGGTCCAATGAACTTGGGCATCAGTTTCCTAGACTCCACCCAGTGAGGCAGTTCCTGGGTAAACAATCAGCCTATTGCCCAGGCTGCAGATCTGGTTCTTGTCTTCTCTTGTGGTTAGCTTTTACTTCAGCCTTCCAGGCCAACAAAATCTCCCTTGCACTCATCCATTTCTGCTTGTAGCATCAGAGGAGATCTTTAGCCACGGGTACCCCAACTCTATTCAGGGCAGAGTAATAGAGAATAGCCAAATTGGCATTTGAATGGATACATCCTGTGCACCAAATACTGTAAAGTATTGTGGGCGACCTCTGCTCACACCAAATGGTTGCACCACTCGTCCAGTCTTAGGGTTTGTTCCAAATCTTGGTTCACCTGCTCCATCTGGTCGTCGGACTGTGGGTGAAACACGAACAAAAGACTTGCTATTTCTTCAATCAGCTTACAAATCATTCTCCAAAGACATGATTCGAAATGTGGACTGTGATCCAACACAATGTCCACCGGAAAATCATGGATCCTGAAAACCTGGTGCAGAACAATTCTGGCCGTCTCTGCCACAGATGGTAGGTGATGAATTTGCAGGCCTTCAAAAAACAGTCATCAATTACCATGATGATGGTCTTACCCTTGGAAGTAGAAAGTCCCGGGACAAATTCAATGGAGATGTGCACCCACGGTCTGTCCAGAACAGGCAGAGGGTGAGGGAGCCCTTGAGATTGGCTGTGGGGTTCCTTGTTCTGAGCACATACCTCACACTTCTGCAAATATTGTTGGATCTCTCTCGCCACTCCAAGCCACCAGTATCTTTTCTTGATGAACGTGGGGGTCCTGGCAACCCCTGGGTGCGCGGTCATTCTCGATGCATATACCAACTGAAGTACCCGATACCGGACGGAATTTGAGATGAACACCTGACCCAGAGGACCGTTCTTGAGAATCTCTGCTTGTGCCTGGACCTTGTGAACAGGTGTGTCAATTCCCCAACAAAATGGTGCTATCTCCTTGGCTTGGGGAAAATAGTGGTAGGCTGCTTCTCTCGTTCGGGTTCATCAAACTGACAGGACGCGGTATCTGGCTTCTTTTCTCATTGACCCCGGTTGATAGGTCAGGACGAAATTAAAGCAGTTAAAGAAAAGAAACCACCTGGCCTGCCAAGAATTCAGTCTCTAAGCCACTTGAATATAAGCCAGGTTCTTGTGCTCTGTCTAAACGATAAAAGGGTTCTAGGCCCCCTCAAGCCAGTGATGCCATTCCTCTGAAGTCAAATTGACTGTGAGCAGTTCTCTTTTCCCTATGTCATACCTCACCTCTGCCGGGGGTAGCTGCCTGGAGAAGGATGAACACGGGTGCAGTTTATTGTCTAAAGGTGTCCATTGAAACAGCACTGAACCCATTGCAATGCCCAAGGCATCCACCTTCATGAGGAAGGGAAGGTCCGGGTTAGGTACAACCAAAATGGGAGCTGTCATGAGCCACTGTTTGAGCTCTGTGAAAGCAGCCCAATCTAAAGGGCACATGGATCTCTTAGTTGGAGCTGTAAGCGGAGCTGCCACTGAGCTGAAGCTGTTTCACATTGGGTGGTTGTGGCCAATCTCTGACCAGCTGGTGAGGTGGAGGGCCAAATGAATCCCATGTCAGGAACCTCCTTTATATACTCCTCCTTGGCTCTTCTCTCTGGGCATGAGTGTGGGTACACTCGACCCCGTGAAGGTCAAGAACCAGGGCAGTGGATCTAAAGCACAGTCATAGGGTCAGTGCAGTGGAAGAGTTGAGATCATTCCCTTGCTGAAGGCCTCTTCCAACTCCTTGTAGATGAAAGGGATTTAGCCTGGTTTTGGTGTTTCAATTAACTTCAAACCTTTCTTTGAGGACTGTCCTTGAGGCTCCTTGGGTGGCAGAGGTGATTCGACAGACTTCAGTCTCCTCCCTATGTTCACTAGACTCTTTCATTGAAACAGTGAACAAATCAGAGTCCAAAGCATCGTCCATATCCTCAGACGATGCCAATGAGATATTAAAAGTGACCCTTGTGCCCCAGGAACCAGACTCCAAGGTACTGTGTTTAGCAGTCTTTCCTGTAGTCGGGACCTGGTGACTGAATACCTTAGGCTGAGCTGTTAGAGTTCCAGACTGCTTGGGCACCTCCTTGGTTTGCTCCTGAATCAGAGATCCCCCTATCTCTGCACGCCCGCGACTAGACAGAGTTGGGAATCGCATAGTCTTGTTGGCTGGAGCCAGTTTGTCTGTCCTCAAGGGCAGGACTGGGTCTCCAGAAGGCTTCAGGTTACCTCGAACTGAAGTCTGTTCCCTGATCGGTCATTTGTCTCAGGAGAGTCTGGGGGTCAGAACACCATGTTGGAAACATACCCTTTTGCAAAGACTGGACCAATCATGACCCTTCCTTCCTTCCAGTACATGGAAGGTTTATGCTAGGACAGCCAAGGGTGTCCAAAAGTCATGGGAATGAGAGGCGAATTGATGATGTAGAAACTAATGTCCTCCACATGATCCTCAATCATATAACCATGTAACAATCACAGCACGGAAACAGGCCATCTTGGCCCTCCTAGTCCGTGCCGAACCCTTAATCTCACCTAGTCCTACCTACCCGCACTCAGCCCATAACCCTCCACTCCTTTCCTGTCCATATACCTATCCAATTTTACCTTAAATGACACAACTGAACTGGCCTCTACTACTTCTACAGGAAGCTCATTCCACACAGCTATCACTCTTTGAGTAAAGAAATACCCCCTCGTGTTTCCCTTAAACTTCTGCCCCCTAACTCTCAAATCATGTCCTCTAGTTTGAATCTCCCCTACTCTCAATGGAAACAGCCTGTTCACGTCAACTCTATCTATCCCTCTCAAAATTTTAAATACCTCGATCAAATCCCCCCTCAACCTTCTACGCTCCAATGAATAGAGACCTAACTTGTTCAACCTTTCTCTGTAACTTAATTGCTGAAACCCAGGTAACATCCTAGTAAATTGTCTCTGCACTCTCTCTAATTTATTGATATCTTTCCTATAATTCGGTGACCAGAACTGCACACAATATTCCAAATTTGGCCTTACCAATGCCTTGTACAACTTTAGCATTACATCCCAACTTCTGTACTCAATGCTTTGATTTATAAAGGCCAGCGTTCCAAAAGCCCTCTTCACCACCCTATCTACATGAGACTCCACTTTCAGGGAACTATGCACAGTTATTCCTAGATATCTCTGTTCCTCTGCATTCCTCAATGCCCTACCATTTACTCTGTATGTTCTATTTGGATTATTCCTGCCAAAATGTAGAACTTCACACTTCTCAGCATTAAACTCCATCTGCCAACGTTCAGCCCATTCTTCTAACCAGCATAAATCTCCCTGCAAGCTTTGAAAATCCACCTCATTATCCACAACACCTCCTACCTTAGTATCATCGGCATAATCCTCATCCACGAAACCAATATCTGCTGCTGGATCTGCCCAGAACCTAGTGGACAGCCATCCAGGACAGTTGCAGGGATGGACGGGCTTAACTCCTGCAGCGTTATATTGAGCCAACATGTGTTCCCCAAGTCCAAGAAATTACCAGCTCCTCCAGAGTCCACAAAAGCAGGGAGCTCTCTTCAGTTCTTACCCCAGGGGATCTCAGCCTTCAGCGTGACACCAGAAGCTGTGGGGTTGAGAGTGGTCGTGGCTACTGTCACAGTCCCCCCAACACTAACCAGTCTTAGCAGTTCCTCCAATGGCTGCAGCTTCAGACATTCGGCCCACAGGTTACCTGCTTCCCTGCAGTAATAGCAGCCATCTCACCTCCGACACCAGGACACGCCATCGGCGGAGAGTCTTGTGCAGCCGATTTCCATAGGCTCAACAGGATACGGGCTGGTCAGTGTCCAAGATCAGGAAGTTGAACTGCAATGTGTTGAGGGAGGCCTGGCTCGGGCTATTTGAACTCGATGTAATCCCACCTTCGCTCCACCAGAGGATTATCAAGGTGGTTGGACAGGTTGATCAGAAACCACAAATCCTGTGATGGCTCTCCCAAAGTAAGGGCATCCAGGAGTCCGTGGCATTATAGAGTGGCTAAGGCTTCACCGTTCCAGCCACGCTCTTGGGCCAAAGTCTGAAACTCGATAGCGTAGTTGGCCACTGACCATCTGCCCTGACACATCATCAGCCAGTCCGAGACTCGGCTTGTTCCGGTGGGTTGATGGATCACCTTCCTCATGACGGGCATGAATTCCTCCATTACCTCCGACCTCTGTTCCCAATGTGCGGTGGCCCAGACCAGGGCTCTCTCTGTCAGGAGAGAGATAACGAAGGCCACCTTTCCACACTCTGAAGTGAAACGAGACAGCTGGAGTTCAAACACCCGTGAGAAGTGAGTAAGGAAGCTGCTGCAAGAACCCATGTCTCGGCTGAATCTCTCCAGGGTCAAAATATGTATTTGCTCTGCAGAGGTATCGAAAGCCTTACCTGAGCGACTCTGGCTTCCCCCTTGCAAAAGTTGGCACACGGCAACCTGGAGGTAACGTATCTCCAGGCTCTACATAGAAATCCTCTCACGGTGGCTGCCACAGCGAATAAGAGACTCTGATACCCCACTGGGTCCACTTCTGACTGAAACGAGAGCAGAATACTAAACGACGCCAGATGATAATCAAAGTAGAGCTGACAAATGAGCACTGGACCTCCACTCAGATGTTCCTTAAATATTTAAATCCTGGTGCCAAAACATAGCTGGCAATTAGCAGGTCAGTCCTGAATCATTAAAGGGGCCATGCCAGCTATCCATATTCCAGAGAGTTAGAGCATCTAAACCTCAGAAGTTGGTGCGGTTGGGAGTATATCGTTACCCCCACTCTTCATGGGCACTGGTATGATTATAGTGCTTTTGAAGCAGGTGTGAACCTCTGACGACAGCAGTGAGAGACTGAAAATGTCCTTGAAGACTCTGCCAGTTTCTAGTGCCCCACCTTGGCAGTGTTCATCCACTTGAGAGATGTTCTGACAACAGCCTCTGAGATAAAGATCACAGGGTCACCAGATGCTGCAGGGGTTCCTGCAGGTGCAGTTTTACTCTCCCTTTCAGAGTGCCCAAAATTCATTGAGCTCATCGAGAGTGAAGTATTACAGCCATTCATGACATTAGGTTTCACCTTGTAGGAAATAATGGCCTACGAACCCTAACAGAGCTAATATGAATTTGATTCCATCTCTAACTTCAATCAGAATTGGTTTTTCATTCTTAAAATAGCCTTCCATAGGTCATACCTGGTTGTCTTGTATCGTTCTGGACCACCAGTCTTCTCTGCCACAAACCTAACCCTCAGAAGAATATGAACCCCCTGGTTCATCCATGGCTTTTGGTTTGGGTGTGTCCAATATGTTCTCAAAGGCACACACTCATCCATATGGGTCTTGAAAAAATGCCATGACAACTGTGGCATATTCATGTAACTTCAAAGATGAATCCCTGAATGTTGTCCAGTCCACCAATACAAAGCAGTCCAGTAAGTGCCACTCGTCCTCCCTTGACCATACCTCTTGGTTCTCACCGTTGGTGTTGTAGTCTTTAGTCTCTGTGCGAACGTTGGGAGTAGAAGTACAGCCAGGCAATCGGACTTTCCAAATTGTGGCCGTGGGATGGCATGGTAAGTGTTCATGTTGGTGATATAACAGTGGTCAAGTGTGTTGGCTCCTCTGGTTCCACAGGTGGTAGTTGTTAAGAAGTTTTTAATTCTCAAGTAATTTAACAATTAACAAATAATCTTACCCAAATATTCTTGGCCTTAACAGACACACTTTAAATGGTCAGTGCTGAAATATTGATTCTCCTGCTCCTGGTCTTGTTAATCTCTCACTTTAGGCAACTATCTCTTCATGCCTTGTCAAGTTACATTCACAACATTTTGTTGGTGAGTGTATATACTTAAAACCACAGCTCTTATAAATAATTGCTTAACATACTCAATTAATTCTGTCCAAACATGATCAGGACAGAATAAAAAGATCAGTATATTTGTAAAACCCACCTCCTTATTGAACTATACCCAAGGTATGTGGATAGCACCAACATTGGTCCAAGTGCTGACAACCCTAATCTTCTATCAATCTTTCTAATAGTGGCCCTCCCAGGTCTCCTGCTCCCCTTTACTGGGCATTGAGCACACAGGATCTACCTCCATGTGCTCAACAATGTCTACCTCCAGGCATACATTGAGTAAGGACTTCTGTGCTCACTCCATTTCTGTGATTCTGCTATTGTTAGCAGAGTTTCTGATAGTGACAAGATGGCATACAGAAGCAAGATATATCAGCTAGTTAAGTAGTGTCACAACAAGAACCTTGCAGTCAACGTCAGTAAGACCAAAGAACAAAAGGGTAAATTGAGGGAACACACATCAGTCCTCAGAAGTGGAAAGAGTGAGCAATTTTAAGTTTGTGGGTGCCAAATTCTCTGAGGATCTATCCTGGGCCCCAACATATTGATGCAGCTATAGAGAAGGCACGACAGCAGCTATATTTCATTAGGAGTTTGAGGAGATTGGGTACGTTACCGAAGACACTTACAAATTTCTACAGATGTACCGTGGAGAGTACTCTAACTGGTTGAATCACTATCTGGTATGTGGAGCTACTGCACAGGATTGAAATAAGCCGCAGAGAGTTGTAAACTTAGTCAGCTCCATCATGGGCACTAGCCTCTGTAGTATCCAGGACAACTTTGAGAAGCGATGCAGACTCCATTTTGCAGCGAATGGAGTGAGATGCGTTTCTATCGCGGCTCCACTTTTTTTTATATCTTACATTCCACTGATAGATTCATTTTAAGTTTGAAGATTCATTATTTCTGTTGAAGGATTTATGACTTAATTATGATGGCAGGATGTCGATCTGGTATTGAATTGAGAAGCGGCAAGACTTTTCCTGAAACGGAACAAACAGAACAAATAACGAAGTCGGAGGAACCTGTTACTTTAGCAGTAATATTCTCTTCAATACAAGATATGAAATCTGAATTTAGTTCACTTAACATTAAGATTGATAAACTGACAGATACTACAGGGAAGCCTGAAAAATCCATCTTTACTATTCAAGAATCTCTGAAGAATTTGGACTTTCAATTGCAGACGCTCAAACAGACTACCCATCAAATTGAGAGGGAACAGGAACGATTCAGGCAAACTATCAATGAAAAGGAATTGAAGATGTCATCTATGGAAAAGAAAATTAATGAAGTTACCTTGGAATTATCAAAAACAAGGGGAAAAAATGATGACTTAGACAGCAGAGCGCGCTGAAGGAATTTACGTATATTGGGTTTGCCTGAAAATACTGAAACTGGTGACCTGTTAAAGTTCTTCTCTGATATGCTGTATTCACTTTTTAGTGAGATCCTTAAAGCGAATCCTGTCCTCAACAGAGCGCACAAAATTCCGAGATCTTGGCATTCATCGGAACTTCGTCCAAGATCACTCATATTTAGCTTCCATTATTATACAACCAAAGAAGCCATACTCCGAGAGTCTAGAAAAAGAAGGAAACTGATCTACAATTCAATTGAAATTCGTATAGTGGAAGATTTTCCTCCTGAGATTTTTGCTGAAAGAAGGAAATACCGGGAAGTCATGACTGAATTGTATAAAATAAATTGCCATCATTCACTCCGCTACCCCGCTCGCTTGATAATTTTTCCTCCTGATTCTCAGCCACACAGGATACTTTCTCGAAATAAGGGCTGGGAGTTTATTAGAAATTTTAAAAGTATTCCGATTGACTTCCGGTGAGGAACGAGGCAAGATGGCAGCACGGCACTGAGCGCTAACATATAACCCTCCTTTTTCACGTTCTTTAGGGCTCATAGACGGTCTTAATACAAGGTTGAGTTGGAGAAAGATCTTACTAAAGACATGGCCTCAAAAAAAGATTCAAACACAACCAGGAAACAAGATACCAGCAGACGACACCAAGCTAGCCATTCATCTGAGGAAGAAGCTATGCTAATTAAGCAAACAATGGCAATGGAGATGGAATCACTGCAAGAAACGGTAGCCCACATGCTAAAGGAGTCGCTGGAAAAGGCTCTTGACCCCATACAGAAGCATATGGCAGAGAATGGTAACATTCTCCGGTCGTTAAAGGAGCAAGCGCACATTCATGCTAAAAAAAAATTTAGCACGGTCTTCAACAAAATAGACAACATTCAGGTTTGCTTACACAAGAATGAGAAAGTTACTAATTCCTGTCTCGCGAAGGTGACTAAGATATGGAAGAAGCTAAATGACTTGGAGGTGAGATCCAGAAGAAACAATGTGCAGCTGGTCAACCTACCGACAGGTGCTGAGGGCAATGATTCAAGAGGTTACCTCCAGGAGATGCTGCCTAATTGGATTCCAGCGCTCAAGAATTCCCACAGCACTCCACTGGAGATCGATAGAGCACATAGGATCTTTTCCAACCACACCGCAAGACCACGGACCATGGTTTTTAGGCTTCTATGGTACACTGGCCGGCAGGCTATCCTGGAGGGCGCGAGGAAAGCCAAACCTACTCTCCCTGATGGCACCCAGCTGCAGTTCTTCGCCAACTACAGCCCCAGCATGATGCAGGAATGGCAGGGACACAAGGAGATCCGCGCTAAGCTCCGACAGAAGGGGATCGACTCATTCCTCATATACCCGGTGATTTTGAAAGTGAATATCAAGGGCATGAAGATGTCGTTTAACTCCGCAGAGGAAGCGAAAGAAGCTCTGAAATCATCGGTGCTGAGAGATACGGAAGAAGACCCTGGGCAAAGTCCACACAACCCTCGGGAGGAGATGGAACTGCATTAAGAGCTTGGACTAGCCTGCATGCGCAATCTAACAGACACGGGCAAGTTAACGTCCTAGGTGTGAATTTCTCTGGTTATTCTTTTACTGGAAAGTCATTCGTTGCACTTTTGTATTTAGTTAATTAAGGGGCCAATTTGTTTCTGAGTATTGCAGGTCAGAGTTTTAAGGTGATATTCAATATACCCAATTGTCTTACTTCATCAAGAATGAAGCTGAGAAACAGCTGTTTGTTCTGAATAACTTTAGAATGTTTTGTCTCCAGTAGACTTGTTTACGTTCCTGGGCACCAGATCAGATAGCACTGGAGCCATGGCCAAGCGACCATCCATTAAAGTGACAGTTTCTCGCTAGAGAGCTGTTGGGGTCTTGATAATGTGTTATACTGTATTTGAGCAGGAAATGGTTTTAATTATATAGGTTAACGGGTTTGTCCAGGTTTTTTTTTTCTTGTCTCTTTGATATGATTGTCAATAAGAACTGCTTTACCTTTCTAATTTGTTGTTGCTAGAGGGGGGGCGGTTAATGTCAGTGTTCAATGTCTGACATTGCTAAGTGACACTCACAGATGATACGAAGTAAAGGGTTGAATGGGAGGGGTGATGGAAAGGGGGGTGGGAAGGGGGTAACTCAGGGCTCCAACACCAACTTACAACAACAGATCCAGGGGAAGATGAGCGACACAGATAAATTAGAAAATCTTGCTATTGTATCATTTAATGTTAGAGGATTAAACTCTCCCTACAAACGCTCAAAGGTTTTATTGCGCTGTTACAGGAAACACATCTTAAACCTAATGACATTCCTACGGTTCAAAAACACGTTTATAAACCCGCTGTGGCATCAGCTGATGGTACTCGTACCAAAGGAGTTATGATATTAATGAGACGTAATATTAATGTAGCAATTGAAAGGTCTGGCGCCGACAATAAAGGACGTCTAGCTTTTTGCTGTACATCCATTCAGGGTAAAAAAGTTGCATTCATTAGATATTCATTATATATTCAACTATATTCAAGGTTGAATTTTTTCCCTCAATTACCTCACAATTACTGAAGTTAAGTGACTACCAACAATATGTTGGTTCCGACATGAGTGCTTTGGTAAACATTAACCTCAATAAATTTTCCTCAACTATATCAAGTTTTTGAGAACAAAACTGACAGAATTTATAAATTTGAATAAAAAGTGTCTCAGATGTGACAGTGATTTGGGCCTCCATCAAGGGTTTCTTAAGAAATAACGCCATATGATTCAGTGCCCATCTACATGAAAGCTGGCTTCAAAAGATTTCCACCCTAGAAGAACAATGTAAGGTTTTGGAGAATAACTTCTCCAAAACACATGGAGACACACCATAACAAAAGAAAACAAGCTCAAAACAAAACAAGCAGTATTAAATGATTTATTAAGAAGCAGTTCAGAATATATGATCCGTATAACCAAACATAAGTATTATGCAGAAGGCAGCAGACTGAGCCATCTTTTGGCACTAACGCTTAAACAACAGGAAGCTAAAAGGTCTATACCAGCAATTAGATGTGCTAAACGTGGGGTAGTATCTTCAGAGGAAATAAATGAGACATTCAAGAATTACTTTAAAGAATTGTATTCAAGTGGCTCAGTTCCTTCTGAGAACAACCACAGATTTTTTAAGTAGATTACACCTCCCTACGTTGTCATTAGAGGACACCAAAACCCTGGACTCTCCTATTACACGAGATGAGTTACATAAAGCAGTCAAAGCTACAAATAACGGCCATATGCCAGGTATAGGTGGCATGCCTGTGGAACTTTACCTAATACTTTGGAATATTCTTGGACCAGCATGGTTAGAAACATTAAATTATGCTTTTGGAAATGGCACTTTCCATAGAGATCTAAACACTGCCCTGATCACAGTTATACCCAAGCCTGGTAAGGACCCCTTGGAGTGTGCCAATCACCGTCCAATCTCCTTAAATGCCGACCTCAAGGTATTTTCAAAAGTCTTAGCCAGTAGACTTGAGACAGTAGTTGGGAAAATAATTATCCTAGATCAAACGGGCTTTATCAGCGGACGTCTCGCATCTGATAATCTTACACATACTGAGTGCAACACATAAAATCCCGCCTGCCTGCGGCCTGCTGTTTCTAGATGCTGAAAAGGCGTTCGATCGTCTTGAATGGCCGTATCTTTGGAGAGTTCTTAAAGAATTTAAGTTTGGCGATAAATTTATCAATATGATTCAAACACTGTATGCTAATCCCTCAGCCTGGGTATGTGTGAGAGGAGGTTTCTCAGAGTTATTTAACATAGGACAGGTCACACGACAAGGGGACCCTCTGTCTCCCTTAATTTTTACTATATCAATTGAACTGTTTGCACAGTTAATTAGAAACTCTCCTCAGATCTCCCCTATTACAATAGGTACAACTTCACATTTGATATCAATTTAAGCAGACGACACGCTAGTTTATATGGCAAATGTTCAACAAACTCTCCCCTATGTTTTAAAAACACTGGAGCAATTTGGATTTATTTCAGGATACAAAGTTAATTTGTCAAAATCAGCACTGATGCTGATTAATACGGATAAAGGTAAGGTGTCTCTCCCTCCCCAAATTACGGTTACAAATGAGATCCGCTACTTGGGTATTAAAGCTAATACTTCCCTATCATCTGTGGCTAAAACAAATTACTCTTTAATTTTGAAAAAAATAGAAGATATTAATAGATGGAGACACCTGCCAGCATCAGTCCCAGCCCGTATATCGGTCATTAAAATAAACATCTTACCCCGTAATAATTTTATCAGCTCAATGATCCTACTTGCGCCTCTAGCAAGATACTGGCAAAAATTGGACTCCTTACTATGATGCTATGTTTGGAATGGTAAACGACCCAATATAAAGTGGTCAACTCGATAATTCAAAAAGTTGGATGGGGGACTGGCATGTCCAAATTTTAAATTGTATCTCTGAGCATTTGTATTAAAAAGTCTTAGCTATTAAATGGAGGAGGATAAAGTTTCATTATGGAAAAATATAGAACAAGAGCTAATAGCACCAATAAGGTTGAAGGACTTTCTCCTAATAGGTATGTCTACCAAAAAATGTGATTTGTATTATGGTCCAATTTTAACCCATTTGCTACAAGTGTTTAGAACAGCAGAAAAATTCCTAAAATTTAAAAGTGTATGGTGCAAGTCATCTCCATTATGGAACAATAATCAAGTCAATCAAGTCAAAGCAATTCAAGTCAATTCACTTCTATTGTCATTTCAACCATAACTGCTGGTACAGTACATAGTAAAAATGAGACAATGTTTTTCAGGACCATGCTGTTACATGACGCAGTACAAAAACTAGACTGAACTACATAAAAAGAAACAACAACACAGAGAAAGCTACACTAGACTACAGACCTACACTGGACTGCATAAAGTGCACAAAAACAGTGCAGGCAGTACAATAAATAATAAACAGGACAATAGGGCAAGGTGTCAGTCCAGGCTTCAGGTATTGAGGAGTCTGATAGCTTGGGGGCATAAACTGTTACATAGTCTGGCCGTGAGAACTCGAATGCTTCGGAGCCTTTTCCCAGACGGCAGGAGGGAGAAGAGATTGTATGAGGGGTGCATGGGGTCCTTCATAATGCTGTTTCCTTTGCGGATGCAGCGTGTAGTGTAAATGTCCGTGATGATGGGAAGAGAGACCCCGATGATCTTCTCAGCTGACCTCACTATCCGCTGCATGGTCTTGCGATCTGAGATGGTGCAATTTCCGAACCAGGCAGTGATGCAGCTGCTCAGGATGCTCTCAATACAACCCCTGTAGAATGTGATGAGGATGGGGGGTGGGAGATGGACTTCCCTCAGCCTTCGCAGAAAGTAGAGACACTACTGGGCTTTCTTTGCTATGGAGCTGGTGTTGAGGGACCAGGTGAGATTCTCCGTCAGGTGAACACCAAGAAATTTGGTGCTCTTTACGATCTCAACTGAGGAGCCGTCGATGTTCAGTGGGAAGTGGTCACTCTGTGCCCTCCTGAAGTCAACAAACATCTCCTTTGTTTTGTTCACATTCAGAGACAGGTTGTTGGCTCTGCACCAGTCTGTTAGCCACTGCACCTCCTCTCTGTAAGCTGACTTGCCGTTCTTGCTGATGAGACCCACCATGGTCATGTCATCTGCGAACTTGATGATGTGGTTCGACCTGTGTGTTGCAGCACAGTCGTGAGTCAGTAGAGTGAACAGCAGTGGACTGAGCACACAGCCTGGGGAACCCCCGTGCTCAGTGTGATGGTGTTGGAAATGCTTCTCCTGATCTGTACTGACTGAGGTCTCCCAGTCAGGAAGTCTAGGATCCAGTTGCAGAGGGAGGTGTTCAGGCCCAGTAGGCTCAGCTTTCCAATCAGTTTCTGAGGGATGATTGTGTTGAATGCTGAACTGAAGTCTATGAACAGCATCCAAACGTATGTGTCTTTTTTGTCCAGGTGGGTGAGGGCCAGGTGGTGGCAATGGTGTCATCTGTTGAGCGGTTGGGATGGTACGCAAACTGCAGGGGGTCCAATGAGGGGGGCAGCAGGGTCTTGATATACCTCATGACGTGCCTCTCGAAACACTTCATGATGATAGATGTGAGTGCAACAGGATGGTAGTCATTTTGGCAGGACTCTGAAGACTTCTGCAGCACGGGGATGATGGTGGCGGCCTTGAAGTACGTTGAAATGGTGGCGCTGCTCAGGGAGATGTTGAAGATGTCAGTGAGAACATCTGCTAGCTGGTGTGCACATCCTCTGAGCACTCTACCAGGGATGTTGTCTGGTCCAGCAGCCTTCCCTGGGTTGACCCTGCACAGGGTTCTTCTCACATCGGCCACGGTCAGACACAGCACCTGGTCATTTGTAGGAGGGGTGGACTTCCTCGCTGCCACATCATTTTCTGCCTCAAAACGGGCGTAGAAGTTATTCAGCGCATCTGGGAGGGAGGCATCACCTGTACAGTCAGGTGATGTTGTCCTGTAATTGATGTCCTGGATGCCCTTCCACATGTGCCGTATGTCGCCGCTGTCCTGGAAGTGACTGTGGATTAGCTGGGCATGTGCACGCTTTGCCCCTCTGATGGCTCGGGACAGTTTGGCCCTTGCTGTTGTTAGAGCTGCCTTGTCGCCTGCTCTGAAGACGGAGTCGCGGGACCTCAGCAGTGCATGCACCTCTGCGGTCATCCATGGCTTCTGGTTAGTGCGTATAGTGATGGTCTTGGACAGAGTGACATCATCCATGCACTTGCTGATGTAGCTGGTCACTGATGCTGTGTACTCCTCTAAGTCGCCATCGGATGCAGCCTCCCTGAACATGTGCCAGTCAGTGTGCTCAATGCAGTCTTGAAGAGCAGAGATGGCTCCTGCTGGCCAGGTTTTCACCTGCTTCTGAACCGGTCTGTATGCTGGGATTAGCATAACAGAGAAGTGGTCTGAGTATCCGAGGTGGGGAAGGGGCTCTGCCTGGTACGCGTCGGGGATGTTGGTATAAACGCACGTTCTCCCCCCTCGTTGACAAGTCCACGTACTGATGGAATATGGGGAGCACTGACTTAAGGTTCGCGTGGTTAAAATCTCCGACGACAATAAACGGTGTGCATTCTGCAGTTCGTGAATAGCCCGGTACAGTTCACAGAGCGCCTCCTTAGCATTAACGCTGGGGGAATGTCGACACCGAATATAAGGACAGAGGTGAATTCCCGCGGCAAATAAAATGGTCTGCATCGAACTGCCACAAACTCCACTAACGATGGGCAGTGTCTGGAAACCAGCACAGAGTTCTCACACCATTCCGTGTTGATGTAAACACAGACACCGCCACCGCGGACCTTACCGGAGACGGCTGCATCTCTGTCCGCACGAAACAAAGCTAGCCCGTCCAGCTGGATGTCACCGTCCGAAATCCCATCAGTGAGCCATGTCTCTGTGAAGACAAACGCGGAGCAGACTCTGTACTCCCGCCGAGTATTCCGTTGGAGTTGGATGTCGTCCATGTTATTGTCCAGGGAGCGGGCATTGGAGAGCAGAATGGACGGGAGAGCCGGCCGGCTAGGGTTTGCTTTGAGCCTGGCACGGACCCCTGCCCGTTTGCCTCGCTTCTGCTTCCTCGCACATCGCTTTCGACGTCTCCTTCTCCATCTCCGGGTGCCAGCAACAGGCAAGTCCAAGGAGTGTAGGCCCGTTCCCCTCAGCAAGCCGAGGACCCGTAATTCAGCCAGCAGATCTTTATGAAGGTTTGTTTTTGGGGCGATCTCTGTGATGTAGTAGTGTCTGGCGATGGTAGATAGCCGCTCTGTTATCCATGTGCCCTAATCGAAAATTGTGTATCAAACTTAAAATAGAAAATTAAATTAAAGTAGCACCAGGTCTGAAAGGCCACTGCTGCTGCGCCGCCTCATGGGAATAATCATTTTCTATCTGGGGGGAAATCATTCACTAACGGAACTTGGGAGGATAAAGGTTTTGCTACTCTTCAAGATATTAATGGGGCAAGTACTATCCTTAGCTTTCAAGAACTGATATCTCGATATAATATTGATAAACACTCTCTTTTCTTCCACTTTAGAGTAAGATCAGCTTGTAAAGCCTACGGTGTTCCCTGGGGGTCAGATTTAAAGGACCATCCCATTTTAAGTTGGATACAAGGTGCTCCAAGACAGATAGTGTCATATATCTATGATAAATTAAACTCCTAGAATTATATGCCCACACCAGGAATGAAAGCCTGGAATAGGGACGTATCTAAATTGGGACAAGACTTCGACTGGGATGCGATTTGGGATAATGCTGCTGGTGCTTCGAAAAACCCAAATAATCGGTATGTACACTTGAAATTTTGCCATGGAGCATATCTAACACCGAGAATTAGACATCAAATGGGACTAGTTCCTGAACCATATTGCTCATTTTGCCCCCACAGAACCATTGGCTCTTTTATACATGTTGTATGGGAGTGTACAGGGGTTTTTGGTTTGTGGGGGAAGGTTATCAGTACTCTTACAGAACTAATGGGGGTACAATTACCAATGGACCCCGCTGTACATCTTCTAAATGATGACTCCCACCTTTCCCTTATGGAAAAAACACACAAAGTCTGGCTGGCAGGCCTGACTGCAGCTAAGAAGACTGTAGTCCAGTGTTGTAAATCTCCCCATGATATTTCATATATTCACTGGCTTCAGAGCTTTTTGGACATTTCTTACTTGGAACTTACATCAGCAAGAGTAAATGATGCACAACCAAACACAATCTTAATGTGGACAAATTTGATGTCTAACTTAAAATACCTTTTGTTAAAATAGGAATGCTTTGTCTGTTTATGCACTACTATTCAGTTAGTGGGTGGAGAGGAGGGGGGTAGAGGGGGGATGCTGAGGAAGGTTGGGGAGTTGGCTGGGTTCAACAGTCAAAATATAATTGGCAATTGGTTGTATTGAATGTAATTTGTTGGTGTTTCAATAAAAAATTAATAATTTTTTTTAAATATTCCAATTGTAACTCAAACAGGTAATTTTGAGCTGGGAGATGTTTATAGATACTTTGAGGAAAGACTATTCTATGCTTTATGGATGTCCGTACAGGACTTGGTTGACTTAATCCTTTTTTTAAAATTTATTAATAATTAGTATATATGCGTAGTTGCTTTGAAGAAAACCTGTTTTACATTTTATGGATGTCCACACAGGATCTAGTCTGATTTTTTTTCTCTTACGTTTGTTTTAACATTAATATAGCTCTGGGTTTGCTATATGTATTTCTTTTTCACTTTTTTTTGTACGACTTGTAAGTTCTCTTAAAAAAAAATTCAGTTGTAATATATTATTTGTTTCGATTTATTCTTTTCTGAATATATGATTCATATATTTTAGATGAATTTAAGATGGCCATCACTAGTTACATTTTAATTATTGTTAGACATAACATTACAGTATTTGAAATTTTTTCAACTCTTTTATTATGTCTGGAATCGGTGGGGTAAACATACTTTGTGAAAAGAGCTGTAAATGGAGGATGGGGTTAAGGGTTAGTAGGTTTAGCTTGTGGCCTGCCTATTGGGTCACTATTATTCGGGCTTTGGGGGGTGGAACTATTAGATTAGTTTTTTTTTCTCGATAGGGCAATTCTGAGAGGTTATGTTTTCTATCAATCATGACATAATTTCCTGTCAAGTCTGTGTGGTTTTTTTTCTTCTGGATCTAGGGCACTCTTGCGCAATAGCTTTCTTTAAAATAATGAACTTAAATTCTAAATATGGATGCTAATAAAATTAATACAATTTCTTGGAATTTGAACGGCATGAATCATCCTATTAAGCATAAAAAGATTTTTAAGAAATTAAAAATACTTCATGCGGATATTATTTTCACACAAGAGACTCATGTACGGAAACAGGATGAAGATCGCTTTTTTAAATTTTGGAAGGGACCTTTATATCATTCCTTATCAACAAATAAAGTTAGAGGGGTATCTATTTTTGTTAATTCTAAAATCCCTTTTGTGCACTTTTATACTGTTACTAATTCGATTGGAAGATATTTAATTGTCACTGGTTTATTATGCAATCAAAAGGTAGCTCTGGTGTGTGCTTACGCACCTAATTCAGACAGTCCTGAATTTTTAAAGAAGCTTTTTTTCTGAGCTACCGAATCTAAATGAATATAAATTGATCATGGGTGGTGATTTTAACTGTTGCCTTAATCCAGCAATTGACAGGTCATCAACCAATCCATTGCTTCCTAATAAAGCGGCAACCTGTATTAACTCCTTTCTTTTAGAATATGGCCTGGTTGATATCTGGAGATATAAACACCCTAATGACAAAGATTTTTCTTTTTTCTCACACCTTCATCATAAATATTCAAGAATTGATAATTTTTTTCTAGATACACGGTTATGTTCTGTTAATGAGTGTGCATATGACATCATTGAGCTGTCAGACCATACGCCTGTGGAATTAACCCTGAAGCTCTCTGATAAATTTTTGAAAATGTCACAGTGGAGATTGAATCCCGTACTGTTACAGGATCCAGCTTTTGTTAATTTTATCAAGGAGCAAATTTCTTTATTTTTTGAACTTATTACAACTAAAGGTGTGTGAAATTTATTTATATGGGATACGATGAAATCCTTTATCAGGGGACAAATAATTCCATATTCAGTAGATCTAAGAAGGAAAACTAAAGTGGAACTTTTAGTGATTACTAATAAAATTAGAGAGATAGATAAGGTGTACTCAGTATGACCTAGTGAAGATCTATTTAAGGAAAGGGTTGAACTCCAAACACAATATGATTTGCTTTTGACCTTCCCCACTGAGCAGCAAATTTTTAAATCTAAAAGTTATTTTATGTACATAGTGACAAATCAGGTAAACTGTTGGTGGCAGTTAAAGGCAAATATGGTCAGAAGGCAGCTTTTGAAAATGCGCAGATCAGATAGAACTGAAACATTAGACCCATATGAAATTAATAAGATATTTATAGATTTCTATTCTAATCTTTATAAATCTGAATTCTCTGATAATACTATTATTATGAATTGGTTTTTTCAAAAATTAAATATACCTAAAATTTCTACTCAAGATATTAATGTACTAAATGCACCTATTAAACAAGAGGAAATAGCCAAGGCTATATCCTCTATGCCACTAGGGAAGCACTGGGACCAGATGGATACACAGTGGAATTTTATAAGACCTTTAATGAAATGCTTACATCACATCTTTGTCAAACTTTCACTGATTCTACATCTTCTGGGAATCTTCTGGGGTCAGCAGGAGACGCTCATGGAGTGAGTACTGTTTTAGATTCGCTCCATAACCTTTACTTTTTTTAACCTTTGATCACCCTTATTCAACTTATTTTTACCTACACCAAAAGATTCTTGCTATTTTTTTGGACTTATCGTTAAGAGTTTATTGTGAATTTTTGAAGATATGTACTCAGAAATGGCTCTTAGATCTAAAGGACGAGAACCTGGGTGGAACCTGAACAATAATGGAAAGAAGCAAGCTCATCCGCAATGCACTGAATTAACTTATGAATTGTTATTGGAGGTTTTGGATAAAAAATTTGCTGAACAACAACAAATTTTTAAACAAGATATAAAGGCTTTTCAAGATTATATGGATAAGACGGATTCAGTAATTAACCAGCAGCAAGTTCTTATCGTATCTCTGCAAGAAGACGCTCGGAAACGAGATTTGATAATTGAAAAATTACAGCAGAACTTACTTTCGACCATTAAACTGGTGGAAACACTTAAAGCCAAGAGTGTCGACTTTGAGAATCGGTCCAGAAGACAGAACCTACGTATACTTGGTCTCCCGGATGGCATAGAACAAGGCGACCTCTCAAAGTACTTTGCTCAACTTTTAAAGGATGCGTTCCCATCTGATTTTCCAGATAGCCCCCCGTTACTTGATCGCGCTCATAGAATTATGCGTCGATCACCGAGTGCTTCAACTAAACCCTCGGTTGTAATTGTCCGGTTTCATTATGTATATGATAAAGAGCAACTTATTCGTGTGGCTCGGGGGGTAGGAATGGTTAAATTGCAGGATCACGATTTCTGCTTAGTAGAAGATTTTAGTCCTGAAGTAATGAAGGCAAGGCTTCTTTTTAAACCTCTGATGTCTGAATGTTATGAGAAAAATCTAAAACCTGCGCTCTTATACCCTGCGAAACTTAGAATCTCGCCGCCGAATGCTCCACGCGGGATTTTCCTTTCTACATCTGAAGCGAGAAGTTTTCTGATTGAGTTCTTCCCTACTGCTACGGTCTCTCGTTCCTAATAAATGAGGGATTTTGATCATGTAAGATTGTTTTTGATTCCTCAAACCAGATTTTGTTTCTGGCTATTGGTGTAGGTTTACTCTATACTTTATATTCAAGTTAAGGTGTTCTTTCGTCATATTAATCGGTTTGTTTTATACACTTTAACCATTATACTATATTGCTGACTATTATTTTTGTTCCTTCGAAGGTGTATTTTTAACCCTTCGAAAGTGAATTTTTTTTTACTAAGATGGTGGTTTTTTGGAAAAATATTTTTGGTGTTTTTTTAAGATGGTGTTATTTTTTTTTCTCTCGTCTTCTTCCTACAATGCATCGCTTATCAGTTTAAATATTTTTTGGTTTGTTTGGGTTATAACCCAATTTATAAGTTTTCAGTGATTTATTCTTTTTGTTTTTTTTACAACCAAGTATATTAAGAAGTTTGGTTTTAGTATAGTGATCATAATTTTTAAAGTTTGGGTGGATTTTTTTAATATATATCCTTTATATACAGAGTGGACTTCCGCTGATACGGGGGTAGAATTAATTTCATTTTTTTCCTTTTCCCAACCTATTTTTGGCTGTTGTTTTTTACTCTTTCTTGAGTGGGTGGGGGGGGGGTGGTCTTTTTTCTAACTCTATATTTCCTTTATCAGTTTGTTTTAGTTTTTTCACTTGGGCTGTTTTTGAACTACAAATATGTCTACTATGTCGTCACTTCCGGGTCCGCTCTTTATTTTTGTTCCTCTTCCGGGAGCATGAGTTTATAATTTGATTAACCCTTTTTATACCAAAGGGTTGATTTTAGAAATATGGCTCAGACCATTAATTTTGTGTCTTGGAATACTAATTGTTTAAACCATCCGATTAATCAAAAGAAGATTTTCAAAGTATTCCAAACACTTAATGCTCATATCATTTTTGTACAAGAAACTCATGTGAGGAAGGAGGACAATTATCGCTTTTTTTAGGTTTTGGTGGGGTCAACAGTACCATTCGAATTTGAATGCCAAAGTAAAGGGAGTCTCAATTTTTATTGACTCCTCTATTGCTTTTGTCCAACATGATATCTTTTCGGATCCGAATGGTAGATTTTTGTTAATTACGGGCTTACTTTGTAATAAAAAGGTTGCTATGGTTAATGTTTATTCTCCAAATGTGGATTGTCCTGATTTTTTAAGTCCTTATTTACTTCCTTACCTAATCTAAATGAATATAAGTTGATAATGGGTGGTGATTTTAATTGTTGTTTAAATCCTTTGATGGACAAATCTATATCTACTCAGACTTTACCCAATAAGTCGGCCACTTGTATCAACTCTTTCATGACTGATAATGGAGCTTTTGATATTTGGAGATTTCAACATCCTAAGGATAAGGAGTTTTCTTTTTTCTCACATGTTTATCATTCTTATTCGAGAATTGATTATTTTTTTATTGACTCTTGTTTGATTCCTTCGGTAAATGGTTGTGATTATGATATTATAGCTATTTCTGACCATGCTGCATTAAAACTTTCTATTAAATTTATGGATACAGTTCCTAATGCTAGACAATGGCGATTTGACTCTACCTTATTGCAAGATCCAGACTTTATTAAATTTATAAATGAACAGATCGACTTCTTCTTTTCAACCAACTCCATGGAAGATATTTCTTACGGAACACTTTGGGACACTTTTAAAGCATATATATGTGGACAGATTATCTCTTACTCTGTTGGTCTGAGAAAACGCATAAAGAAGGAAGCTCTTTTATTGGTTGATAAAATTAAAGAGATTGACAAGAAATATTCGATCACTCTGAGTAAGGAGCTTTACAAGCAAAGGGTTGAACTTCAAACAGAATATAGTCTATTACTTACATCTTCAATTGAAAATCAACTGATGAAGTCCAGATCTGATTTTTATATACATAGTGATAAATGGGGTAAACTACTGGCTTGTCAATTGAAGAATGCTTTGGTTAAAATCAAATTACTAAGATCCATCAGCAAAATGGGGATTTGACAGTTAACCATAATGAGATAAATAAATCATTTCAAGATTTTTATACTTCCCTATATCATTCTGAATTTCCTCAGGATTGTGGTACCATGTGTGATTTTCTTGGGAAATTGAATTTCCCAAAATTATCAGCAGATGATCGTTCAATATTGGAAACTCCTGTGACTGATGCAGAAATCAAAGCAGTTATTTCCTCCATGAATTCAGGGAAAGCACCTGGTCCAGATGGGTATACAGCAGAATTTTTAAAATGTTTTTCCACTACTCTCTTTCCTTGGTTACATAAGGTTTTTGAAAAAGCAATTAGATTGGGCAATTTGCCACATTCTTTTTATAGAGCTTCCATCTCTTTAATATTGAAGAAAGATAAAGACCCTACTGATTGTGCATCCTATAGACCAATATCCTTACTGAATGTAGATTCCAGGATTTTTTTCAAGTTACTTGCATCCAGGTTGGAGAAGGTATTACCCCAAATTGTCTTGGAAGATCAAACCGGTTTTATTAAAAATCGTTATTCTTTTTTTAAAGTTAGGAGGTTATTGAATATTGTGTATACTCCTTCACATAATATTTCAGAATGTGTTATTTCATTAGATGCGGAGAAAGCATTTGACAGAGTTGAATGGCCATACTTATTTAATGTGTTGGAGAAGTTTAATTTTAGTCTGACATTTATTTCCTGGATTAAACTGATTTATCTTGCTCCAGTAGCCTCGGTGTTTACTAATAATCAAAGATCTCCCTTTTTTCGTTTATTTCAGGGCACTAGACAAGGCTGTCCTCTTAGCCCATTATTATTTAATATTGCTTTAGCACCCTTGGCAATTGCTATCAGAGAATCACAGGATATTCTTGGTAGTAATCGTGGGACAGATACTCATAAGTTATCTTTGTATGCAGATGATTTATTATTATTTATTTCTAATCCTGAGAAATCTATTCAAGTATTTTTATCATTGTTGGCTCAATTTAGTGATTTCTCTGGGTATAAATTAAATCTTAATAAGAGTGAATTGTTTCCTTTAAATAGACAGGTCTCAATTTATGGAAACTTTTAAATTAGTTAATGACTCTTTTATTTACTTAAGGATTAAAATCACAAAAAAACCATAAAGACTTATTTAAGGTTAATTTTGTACCCTTAATTGATCAGATTAAATGCTTGTTTACCAAGTGGTCACCATTATCTTAATCTCTAATAGGTAGGATTAATGCTATTAAGATGGTTATTTTACCTAAGTTTTTATATATTTTTCAAGTGGTACCAATTTTTATTCCAAAATCTTTTTTTACTAATGTTGATTCAAAAAATTCCTCATATACATGGCAGAATAAAAATCCCAGGTTAGGTAAAATATACTTACAGAAGGCAAAGAAGTAAGGTGGGTTAGCATTGCCTAATTTTAGATTTTATTATTGGGCAGTTAATATTAGATATTTGATATGTTGGTTGAAAGATTGGGATGGATCTTTTAGCCCTCATTAGGTGAGCCTGGAAATTAAATTGGTACCAGGTTTTGCACTGGGTTCTATTTTGGGGACTTCTCTCCCTTTTGCTCTTTCTAAATTGCCGAAACGAATTGACAACCCGATAGTTAAACATACTTTACATATATGGTTTCCATTTCGGAAATTTTTCGGGTTGACTCAGTTTGTTTTATATATTCCTATTGTATCCAATTGTTTTTTCCACCCTTCAATTATAGACCAAGCTTATTCGGCTTGGAAGACTAAGGGATTACTATGATGTTCTGATTTATTTTTGGACAATTGTTTTATGTCTTTTGAGCAATTATCTAATAAATATAATTTGCCTAGATTTCATTTTTTTAGATATTTACAGATTAGGATTTTTTTAAATACTCTACTTCCTACTTTTCCAAATTTTGTGTCTTCAGGTATTTTGGAGAGTTTGTTTGAATTAAACCCCTTTCAGAAAGGGCTTATATCAAAACTTTACAATATAATTATGATGATACGTTCAGAGCCCCTTTATAAGACAAAAAATGATTGGGAAAGAGAGCTTAACCTTATTATTCCTATTGAGAATTGGGATAGAATTCTTCAATTAGTTAATACATCATCAATATGTGCCAAACATTCATTAATACAGTTTAAGGTTTACGTAGGGCCCAAATGTCCAAGGATAAATTGGCTCATTTTTATTCCTATATAAATCCTATTTGTGATAGATGTCAATCTGAAATAGTGTCTTTAACTCATATGTTCTGGTTGTGTCCACTTTTGAAAAAATATTGGAAAAGTATTTTTGATGTTATCTCTGCGGTATTGAACATTGATTTACAACCCCATCCTATTACCGCAATTTTTGGATTACCAATGATGGACTCACTTCATTTATCTTCTTCCGCCTGTCGAATGATTGCATTTCTTACATTAATGGCTAGAAGATCTATTTTGTTGAATTGGAAGGAAATTAATCCTCCTACTGTATTTCATTGGTTTTCTCAAACTATGTTATGTTTAAATTTAGAAAAAATTAGAAGTGGTGTATTTGATACTTATATTAAATTTGAAAAGATATGGAGACCATTTATTCAATATTTTCATATGATGTAATATGACCCTGTTTCAAGCCTATTTGATTTTCCAGTTTTGATTTTATATATGTTGAGAGGATCGGAGTTAACGACACTGATGATTTTGTATTTTTGTGAGATTTTATAAATAGCCCTTTTTTTCTTTTTCCAGTTTTTCTTTTTCTCTTTTTCCTTTTTTGTTTTTTTCCTTATTAGTTATTAGATTATTAGAATAGTTTTTTTGCATAATTTTTTTTCTTTTTCTTTTTTCTGTTTTTTTTATTATATATTATGATATACCTAGATTTGCCTTGGTTATTTATATATTGTGTCGTCCATGATTTGGGAATACTCATTTATACTGTAATCATTGCTTATGTATTCTTTCATGTGCAGTTGAAAAGTGTATGTTTGTAATCCCATTATCTATGTATCAATTGTATTTTGTTGATATTAATAACAATAATAAAAAGATTGAAAAAGAAAGAAAGGAATCTTCTGAAAAGTTTTTATGAGGCATCAATTTCATTGATTCCTAAAAAGGGAAGAGATTTATCTGAATGTGCCTCTTATGGCCAATTTCCCTATTGAATGTGGATTTTAAAACTCACCCTATGATTTTAGCTAATAGACTTGAGAATATTTTCCCTACTGTTATCTCAAATGATCAAACTGGATTTATTAAAAATAGGTATTCACATTTTAATATTTGGTGATTGTTTAATATAATTTATTCCTCCTCAGTCAAAGAATCTGAATGTGTTGTCTCTCTTGATGCAGAGAAAGCTTTTGATAGGGTGGAATAGCCTTATTTGTTTCAGATTTTGGAGAGGTTTAACTTTGGTCTGGGATTTATTTCCTGGATCAAACTGATCTAACATGCCCGATGGCTGTGGTTATAACTAACAATCAAAAATCTCCTTATTTTAGATTATATAGAGGAACTCGTCAGCGTTGCCCTCTTGGCCCTTTATTATTTAATTTGGTTTTAGAACCACTTGCTATTGCTCTTAGGGATTCTAATTCTGTTCAGGGTAGTAAGAGAGAGGATAAATTGCATAAGGTTTCATTATATGCAGATGATTTATTAGTTTACATTTCAGACCCTAGGAAATCTATTCCCTCTATGATATCCATATTTACTGAATTCACTATTTTCTCTGGATATAAATTTACATAAAAATGAATTATTTCCTATTAATAATTATTCTGATTATCATGATCAAATACCTTTTAATATTGCTAAAAATTATTTTACCTATCTTGGTATTAAAAATACAAAAAATTTTAAAGATTTATTTAAGTATAATTTTCTTCCTCTAATTGAATATACAAAACAAATGCTTTCTAAATGGTCACCTTTGACAATGTCATTAATTGGTCGAATAAATACTATAAAAATGGTAATTTTACCAAAATTTCTATATACGTTTCAAGCTGTTCCATTCTTTGTCCCGAAAACGTTCTTTGATAGTATGGATTATATGATCCTGTCATATATCTGGAATAATAAGAATTCTAGAATGAGTAAACTTTTATTGCAAAAATAAAAAAAGGGAGGATTGGCAAACTTTACATTTTACTATTGTGCAATTAATATTCGTTATATTACTTTTTGGATTTACGGTATAGATAATCAGGATTGTCCTTCATGGTTGGACTTGGAGGAGAGCTTGGTAAAGGGGTTTTCTTTGGCTTCCTTACTGGGAGTTCCCCTTCCTTTATTATTTTCTAGGATTGGTAGACAAGATTTTAGTCCCATTGTTAGACATACATTAAAAATTTGTTTTCAGTTTCGCAGATTTTTTGATTTGAATAACTTTGTTCTCTCTAGTAATATCCATCTTAACTACTTTTTTAATCCATCAATTCTGGATAATGCCTTTTTAATATGGAAAACTAAGGGAATAAAAACTTGCTTAGATTTGTTTTTAGAGACTTTTTTAATGTCTTTTTCGCAGCTAGTGGATAAATATGATATATCTAATGCACACTTTTTGGTATTTATAAGTTAGGAATTTTTTACAACATTTATTACTGAACTATCCACTTGCTCATTTACCAAATATGACAGGTGTTATTTTTCAGCTTAAACCATCTCAAAAAGGATTGACAAACATTATATATAAACGGCTTATGAATTTACGAATGATGTCCAATGATAAGGTTAAACGTGCTTGGGAATTGGAACTTCAGGAGTCACTTTCAGATGATCAATGAAATAAAATTTGTCATTTAGTCAACAGTTCATCCATCTGTGCCAGTCACTCCTTGATTCAGTTCAAGGTAGTGCACAGGACGCATATGTCAAAAGATAAACTAGCGCATAACTTTTCTAATATAAATCCCACCTGTGATAGATGTAATGCTGAGATGACTACCTTAACACATAAGTTTTAGTCTTGTATAAAATTAATTTTTGGAGAGATGTTTTTAGAACGTTATACAAAGTCATAGGTTTGGACCTACAACCTAATTCACTTACGGCAATTTTTGGGATCACTCCGAAGGAAACATGAAATGTTTCTGCTTCCGCTCAACGTTATTGGCTAGGAGAGTTATTTTGTTGTATTGCAAAGATCCTAATCCATCTACTGTTTTTTTTTTTGGCTCTCCTCCATTATGTCCTGTTTAAGCTTGGGGAAAATTAGAAGTCAGACGTTTGAAACATCTTTCGAATTTGAGCAAACCTGGTGACCTTTCATTCAATATTATCATATGATTTAAATTTTCTTTTTTTTAACTTTTTTTTACCACTTTTTTAGGTAATCTTTTTTCTTCTTCTCCGTGACTTTTCAGATTTGAGCGGAAGGAATTCCCCCCCCCCACCTGTTTTTTGTAATTATATTCTCAAATGGAATGCCCAGACTTCTTTTTTTTTGTTTTAGGTTAGTTTAGTGGGTTTTTTCCTTAATAATGGCAATTTTTGATCTTTCTTTTGAATTCTTAAGAGGAGTTGTGGCTCAATATTATACTATATATCACTTTGACAGTGTATGCTACTTTTTTTGTCTGTACTTCTATTGGAATGTGTATTTGATATAACTTCTCCTCTGATTTGTATTTGTCTTTATATATTTTAATTCAATAAAAAAGATTAAAAATGAAAATGAAATGACAACACATTATTCATTGTTAGCCCTTGTAGAGGGGTGGAGAAGGAAAAAGACTGGGGAGGTTGCAAACTATCTATGAAGAATACAGATCACTGTATACATACAGGGGACAACACCAGGTTACAGTTTTCCAAAACATGCTTATTGAGAATTGGAATATTGGGTACAGTTTTGGTACCCTGTCATAGGAAAGACGTCATTAAGCTAGAAAGAGTGCACTGGTTTTTGAGAATATTCCTGGCATTCAATGGGCTGAATTATAGGAAAAGTTTGGGCAGGCTAGGGCTTTACTACATTGAGCATAACAGAACAACGGTCCGTGTTGTAGATGTATACAAAATTATGAGGGGCACAGATAAGGAGAATGACCCCTACAGAGAAAGGGAATTGAAACTAGAGGGCACACATACAAGGTGAGGAAGAAGACATAAGAAGTTCTTTCTTTCTTTTTCAATCTTTTTATTGAATTTCATATATGAAAAAAAACATATTGTGATATTGAATAGGTTATGGGTACATTAGACTTAGTTAAATTAGTAATAGAATAACAATATCTTATTAAAATATCAGCAAAAAAATAGTACATTAATCAATGTAACCTATATTAATTATACATGAAAAAAAACAAGAATAATCATTAAAAGAAGAAAAAAATATATTTTTTTAAAAAATGCAAGAAAAAAAATATATATTGAAAAAAATATATAACCTAAACTAAACTAACATGGGCAATAATAACAGTTTATATATATATGATAGTGTCAAAAACTCCGGAACTCCATACCAGAACAAGAATAAAAAGAAAATGGTCTGGAAGAGGCCAAATTAATTCATATGAAAATGTCAAATGAACGGTCCCCAAGTTTCTTCAAATTTAATTGATGAATCAAAAATAGTACTTCTAATTTTTTCTAATCTCAGACAAGAAATAGTTTGAGAGAACCACTGAAACGTGGTAGGAGGGTTTACTTCTTTCCAATTTTGTAATATAGACCTTCTGGCCATTAATGTTGCAAAGGCGATCATTCGTCTAATTGAAGGGGAATACCGGTTACCATCCTCATTTGGTATACCAAAAATTGAAGTGATAAAATGAGGTTGTAAATCAATATTCCAAATTGAGGAAATAATAGCAAATATGTCCTATTGTCCTATTGTCAAGCACACATTACGAATTTGGTTTCAATTTCATAAGTTTTTTAACTGTGAAAAACTTTGTTCTTGATAGCCCTATCTTACTTAACTTTTTTCTTAAACCTTCTTTGACAGATCAAGCTTTTAGCATATGGAAAAGGAAAGGTATAATATGTTTTCGTGGTCTTTTTTTTTAAGGTAGTTTGATGTCTTTCGACCAACTTTCCAACAAATTTAAGTTACCTAAATCTAATTTTTTTAGATACTTACAAATCAGAAATTTTTTACATAAAGTTCTACCATCCTTCCCCAATTCAACTTTGATAGACTTTTCAGATATGATTTTCACCTTGAATCCTTGTCAGAAGGGATTAGTGGCTCTTATTTATAATATGATTATGAAAATACAACCAGAAATTTCAGGTAGAATTAAACAAGAATGGGAAAAAGAACTTCAATACAATATATCAACAGAAAAATGGGAAAAAAATTCTACAAATGGTTAATTCTTCTTCTATATGTGCTAAACATGCTTTAATACAATTTAAGGTTGTACATAGAGCCCATATGTCTGAAGATAAGCTTGCTCGATTCTATTCTCATATTAACCCTCAATGTGACAGATGTCATTTAGATGTGGCCTCATTGACCCACATGTTTTGGTCATGTCCCACTTTACATGACTATTGGAAGGACATAAGAAGTTCAAAGGAAATTTATTATCAAAGTACATATATGTCACCATATACAACCCTGAGATTCATTTTCTTGCAGGCATACTCAGTAAATCCAAGAACTACAACAGAAGCAATGACCACACCCAACAAGGTAAACGAACAATCAAAGTGCAACAGACAACAAACTGTACAAAGACAGTAGAAAAAAATAATTAGTAAATGATAAATAGTCCTTGAAAGTGAGTCCATAGGTTGTGGGAACAGCTTAGTGATGAGGCAAGTGATCCCCACTTGTTCAAGAGCCTGATGATTGAGGGGTAACAATTGTTCCTGAACAGGTGGTGAGAGTCCTGAAGCTCCTGTATCTTCTTCCTGATGCCAGCAGTGAGTGGAGAGCATGGCCTGAGTGGAGGAGGTCCCTGATAACGGATGTTGCTTTCCTGCAACAGCACTCCATGCAGGCGTGCTCAATGGAGTGGACGACTTTACTGGTGATGGACTAGGCCACATCCACTACTTTTTTTTAAGGATTTTCCATTTCAAGGCATTGGTGTTTCCATACCAGGCTGTGATCAACCAGTCAACATACTCTCCACCACACATCTGTAAATGTTGGTCAAAGTATTAGATGTCATGCTGAATCTTCGCAAACCTCCAAAGAAGAGGTGCTGCTGTGCTTTCTTCATAATTGTACTTACGTGCCGGGCACAGGACAGATCCACTGAAATGATAACACCGAGGAATTTAAAGTTGAAAACCCTTCCATCTCAGATCCTCTGATGAGGACTGGCTCATGGACCTCTGGTTTCCTCCCCGATATCAATATTCAGCTCCTTAGTCTAGCTGGCACTGAGTGAGACGTTTTTGTGGCACCACTCAGCCAGATTTTCAATCTCCCTCCTACACGTTGATTCTCACCACCTTTGATTTGGAAAATAATAGAGATGGCATCAGAAAACCTAAATATGGCATTGGACCTCCGCTTAGCCACGCAGTCATTAGTGTAAAGTAACTAAAGCAAGGGGATAAGCTGACGGAGATTGTGGAAAAGATGTTGTTGCCAATCCCAATTGACTGGGGTCTGCAAGTGAGGAAATTGAGGATCCAGTTGCACAAAGGAATATTGAGGTCAGGGTCTTGAAGCTTATTGATTAGTTTTGAGGGGATGATAATATTGAACGCTGAGCTATAGTGAATATAGAGCATCCTGAAGCATGCATCTTTACTGCTCAGATGTTCCAATGAAGAGCCAATGGAATGGCATCTGCTGTGGACCTGTTGTAGGAAACAGGTAGGAAAACTGAAGCAGATCTCAGTTGCTTCTCAGGCAGGAGTTGATGTGTTTCATCACCAACCTCTCAAAACATTTCATCTCTGTGGATGTAAGGGCTACTGGACGATACTCATTAAGGCAGGTTACAATGTTCTTCTGAGACACCAGTATGATTGAGGCCTGCTTGAAGCAGGTGGCTACCCAAGACTGCCAAAGTGAGAAATGAAAGATATTGGTGAACACTCCAGTCAGTTGATCAGTACAGGTCTTTAGTACTCAGCCAGGTACCCCATCTGGGCTGGATGCTTTCTCCCTCCTGAAGAATGCTCTCACATCAGCCTCAGAGACTGAAATCACAGTGTCATCAGGGCTGGGGGAGTTACTGAAGGTGCCTCCGTGTTTTGATGGTCAAAGCAAGCATAGGAAAGGCTTAGATGGGCATCTTGATGATCATGAACAGGTTGAGCTACAGTACAGCACAGAAACAAACCCAATGACTGCCTACAGTTATACTTCATGATTCAAACTACAAATGTAATAGAACTGGACTCCTGCTTATCACAGGTGTTACTTACTATTTTCTTTTCCAGAAATTTTTACCTGAATATTGCTTGATATGCCAAATCAGCCCAGAAGATTTTCTGATTTCCAATGTCAACAGCAAGTGCTACAGCATTTCTTAACTGGTCAACAACTCGAGTGTATTCCAAATGTTTCAGTCCAATTTTCCTGATGTCATGGCAGTTGACAAAAATTAAAGTAGGTTCATCCCCTGTTCTAGAAATAAACAAAAGCTACTCTCTCAGGGTTCCACAAGTTTAGATAACTGATAAAATACAGGAAGTTGCTGGTTTCTACTTTCTGAAGAGACCAATGTTCCTAATAGAATCCCTTGTTCTTCCATACCCTACTCATCTTTGAGCGAGGATACAAAAGTGGGAAATTAATTTTATGAAAAGCAACACATGGCAGAAAAAGGAAGTCACTAAAATCTTTTACATAAATATATCCTTTTATGTCTGTCCAAATGGTGCATTAGATCCAGGGTATTTTGTTTGTCTGCTACAAGATACAGATTCCAAGTTTTGTTCATTGGGTATACTACTTTACAAATGATTTGGGCATCCAAGGAGGCAAGACATTAACTAAACAGCTTATCTATAATAACGTTTCTAATGATGCAAAACCTGCTACCAAATCTACTAACCCATGATAAGTGATGAGACATAATGGGATTTCATTGCCATCAAATTGTTCCTTCAGTTCAAAGGCTTTGGACTATACCCACTTAAGTTCTGATCAGACTGGAGTTGAAAATTATTCTAGCATTACTTCCTTAGAATAGAAGTGGAGAGGCCAATTTGTAGTAAGATGGCTTCAAAACTAAAAGGTTATATAATTAATGAAGAAAGTCTTTATCTAGGGAAAGTCAAGGCACCACATCGAAGCTATGTGGAAAGTTAGTGGATAATTTGGCATGAAGAAAATAAAAACAGCAGTTCACTGTCCCACTTGTTTAGATACTTGGCTGGAGATGTTCTGAAAAATAAGTTCAAAATAGTCATTTTAGTGGCACTTAACACGATACGTACCTTGAGCCTTGCAACTCCCACTGAGTGGATCCAGATGATATCCTTTGTGACACTCACATTCAAAGCTCCCCTTTAAGTTGACACAGATTTGTCTGCAGATCTCCAGATTCTGACATTCATCAACATCTGCAGGACAGAGAAAAACAAATACTTCATACTTATGTTCATGCTAATTTCCAAGGAGACCGTCAACTTGACTTGCCTGCACAAGAGTTTCTGTCAAGCAGTTCAAAGCCAGGAGGACAGTCACATTCATAACCAATGGGAAGATCTCTGCAGATGTGAGAACAGCCACCATTGCTCATCAAGCATTCATTCAAATCTGTAAAGAAAAAGAGCTTAATAGTTTTATACTATTAAAACTTAATTAGCAAACTTGAAGCAGAGAATCACACTGTGGAGACAAGGCTGATCTGGGATCATTTCCAACAGGCAGAACCATACTGGAACTAAGAGTCAGCCAAGAATCTTCTTTACCCAGAGGTACTGAATTTTTGAAGTTCTCTATCATTGCAGTTCTGAGATATGTAAAATTGATTTTATGGATAGTGCAAATATAGGGTTAGTCCTGGACAAAATGGTCAAGAAACCAAGATCAGCAATTATCCTAATAAACACTGTAGGAAATATTTCATCCTCCTCCTATTTCTTGTATTCCTAAAATTAGAGTAGACATTAGCCATCTGCATTTCATTGGGGAAAACACACTTTAAATAAATTTAATATTGTGATCATTCAAATAGCATCTTGGCATTCATGTTGAATTTATTGTTGACTGCAGGTACAACACTGCCCTTGTAAGCTGTTTACAATGAGAATTTATAATAAAATTGGGAAAAGACAGGAGTTTAAATAGAATAACTGAGGAATAGTTCAAAAATAAATGTAACAAATCCTATTTGTTAGTAAAGCAAGCAAACTGACACTCACACACAATTTCACATTTAAATGAGGAAGAGTTTCTGACTTAGAAAGTGTCATAGATACAAATTGCAGAATGTTTGGAAAAGGAATTAGAATTTCGAGGAACACTAGAGATTGAAGGCTTCAGGGCAAGAAAATGTTGATCTTGTAAATACACATTGGTGGAATAGAGCAAGCAGCTAGAGAGCTCATCCATTTTCAAAACATGTTGACATTTATTACAACTTCTCAAATGTAAGAGCCACCTTTACAAGCCAAAGTCACTTATTACATTTATCATGTGGTTCATCACTCCAGTCCTTGCAATCTTGTTGCTGGTTACACAATTTGGATGCATTTATGCATTCTCCGCTTTAGCATCTGAAATTAAAAGGTCTGGAACTGGAAGGAGGAAGAGGTTTTATTTATAAATGAGTTGAAGCAAGGAATTAAAAGATAGTCAGAAAATAAATCACATACCTACTCTTGCAGTCAAATTCATCACTGCCATCCGGGCAACCCTTAAAACCATCACTTGCTTTCAGGAATACAGCTACCGCCACATTTCAAATAATCAGGCTTACAGATCTTAAGTGCTGAAATGAAAATTAAATTTAAAGATTAGGGAGAAAACACATCTTGTCTTTAAGATGCCTTTTTTAATACTTAATTTGAATATAAGGGACATTACAATATATCTAGAACATTTTCAAACAAAATCAAAACTGAGGATCTTTTTCAATTATATAGTGTAATTTTAAAAAATTGATTTAGAAATAAAATCTATACAACTTAACACATTGTTTCTGGTGTGTCATATCTGAATATACTTCACTATATCAACTTTATCAATTTGTTAAATTAGCTGTTCCACCGTACGCACGAAAACTGCTCCTGAACCAAAAACAACATTTTAAAAAATGCTGGAAAAGTATTTTTAAAAGTACAGTCAATGTTTCAGGCTGAGACTCTCTAGTCCTTCCGAAGGGTCACAGCCTGAAATGGTGACTGTATATTTTCCGCATAGATGCTGCCTGGCCTGCTGAGTTCTGTCAGTATTTAGTGTGTGTACTGCTTGGATTTCCAGCATCTGCAGGTTTTCTCTTGTTTGTGATGTTAAAAATTACTGTATATTTAACTTGAAAGGATCAAGTGCACTTACAACAATTGGCTTCATCACTTCCATCTTTGCAGTCACTATCACCACCGCAGGATCGGAGATGATGAATGCATTCACCAGAATCACACTGGAAGTCTGTAGGAGAACAAATCACAACTGTGGGCAGCACATGCCCACAACGGTCTGGAGATTCATCCGACTGGTCAACACAATCTGTGTGCCTATCACACAACCAGCTGAGGGGAATGCATTCAGAACTATTGCACCGAAACTCATGGGAGCCACAGGAGTGTGGAATATAGCTGCCTTCATCACTTCCATCACCACAGTCATCTACACCATTGCAGACAAATGTTTTGGAAACACACCTGTCACTGGAGCAAGTGAATGCATCTGGATGACAAACCAGGTCACCTGAAAAAAAACAATGAATTACAAGATGTGCAATTTAGAACAACGCTTCTGCTTGAAGCTTTGAATCTCGCCGATGTTCTGTGGTCTGCAGAACATTCTTCCAAAAATTCTATTTCCCTAGTTCATTCTATTTACCCGAGGAGATTTGCTCTGTAATCCTGACCACAGTTTACATACCAACAGTGGCCAGGTATAATCAAGTGCTCACAATACTGCCAAATGCCATCTCCAAACAAGAAACAGTCCATGCTGAAGCATTTTAAACCACAGTCGAAGACTTCAACCAAGATCATTTGAAGAAAACCCTGTCCAATTACCATCATCACTAGAGGTCCTGACATACTACACCACTGTTATACTAAGATAAGGAATGCCTATTGTTCCTTGCCCACACAGATACAGGCGGAGGCTACAGAGCAATGGTCCTGAGATCAAAACAACAAGGAGGTGTTGCTGGGGTCGGAGGAGTGGTCACAGGATTGCTTTGTCGGTGGACTGAGCGGTGATCAAACACTCATTTAGAGATCTGAATGAAATCACCATAGTTGTAATAGACTTTATTAAAACAGTTGTGGTGTTCAATGACAACAAACAGTGTAAATGGAAATGTAAATAGTAATAAATATAGAGGATCTGAGACGAAAAATCCTTGAAAGTGAGTCCATTGGTTGGGGGAATATTTCAATGATGGGGCCATTGAAGCTGAGTGGCACCTTCTCATTTCCATTACAATGGATTTAAACTTACCTCTGACATCTCCACTGTACCTACATCCAACCACCTTAAAACTGTGCCCTCTCGTGATAGCCATTTCAGCCCTGGGAAATGAGACACAAATCACCTTGCCACTAGGGTAAAGGCTGACTTCCCAGCAGCCTATTTTCACTTTCTTTCACTCAACAAGTCAAATTGAGGAATAGATTGGGAGTCTGCTTACCAAGAAGCTGACACCAGTACAAGAGGTTAAAGTGCAGGCTGGGTGCATGTATTTCTTCCAGAAAGACTCATCAATTGATACGTTCTTTAGATTATGCATCGTGCTGGCACCTATTCATTCTGTTGACTTACTGACTTTGGAGTAGAGCGTTTGCAATTTATGTTGAAAACAAAGCGCAAGTTACATTGCCTACAAATAAGGTAATATGGTTACCATGGCTATCAAAGTTCATCGAAAAATTATAAGGTGTCTAAAGCGCCGTTTACAAGAACATGATACAATCTAATATTCACTTGCGACTCCATTGGAATAAATGGCTTTTCCCGCCCCCGATATTGTTTAAGCTAATTTCCTCTCGGCTGACGCCACTACCAGTTAGAAACAAAAATGACACTACTTACCATTTACACAGCTGGGCAAATGGGAACAAGCTGCCAGCAGCAATATAACCAGCCGAAATGAAATCACGTCACTGCTTTCACCTGAAGCAGGAATCCAAAAGCGGGAGCCCATAGCCAAGGGCAATATATACCGTTTCTGCCTCTATTTCCCCATTCGGAAAACACATCTAAACGGAAAAATACAAACCACTGGTTTTTATCAATTTTCTTTTCGATCATAACAACCATCCATTGGTTGTTGCGCGCCTCAAATCCTGATTTGTTGAGCAATGACTCTGTCACGCACCCTATCGATATCGTTATTTCCATTGGATATCGTACACGTTGGGAATTTGCTGCAGCGATTTGCTGCAGGAACCCAAGCGAGCCAGGCAGCAGCAGGGGCGGGAATAAGGTTTTCATAACCACTTGATGAAAACTAATGGATTAATTTTCATCATCTGGTCTCTTCCCTAATTTTAAGAATTCCTCGGATGCTAACTGATTTTTCATCTTTTACCTTTTGGATGGAACCAAAATATTTCTCTCGGTGACTAGGTTTCAATGTGGAGCTTAAAGTTACATGATTGAAAATGTCAGTGTCTGGGTTATAGATAAGTAAGTTTCCAAATTGCACGGAACTATTTTGTGGAAATGGTTTGGGAATGCAGCATCGAATGCGTTGATTCTTTTGAATCCTTGTATTCTAATGCTTTATCACGTGCTGTTGTAGTTAAGCAGATAGACAAATGAGTTTTAAACGAGTAATGGATATTTACAGTTTGTTAGGTGATACTGTATGTACTTAGTGAAATGAAATCTAATATCTTAAGTATTATGCCTTAGATTTTTTTGAGAGTATGAAATTAAATAATTACAGTGAAATTTTCAAATTGGACCCTAGATTTACCTAGAAAAATCTATTAACAATTTGAATGAGCATTTCAGCAGCAAATGGGCTGAATGAAGAAGATTCAGATGATGGTATAGATGCCAAATCATGAAGACAAAGTGGAGCCACGCCACCAAGTGAACAGTCTCCATCAGATCCTGCCCCTCAGCGCTGTAAATATTTATACATTGCAGTTTGTAGTGGGGACCAAACAAAAAAGTGTGGAAATGTATCTCTAACCCTGAAAGTCTTCATAAATTTTTAATTTTTGTCAAATGTAATGTGACAAAATGGAACCTATGAAATCCCAGGAGGCTTTGCTGGTTTGGATGGGAGGTTACAAGTCTCTGTGTGTGTTTTATGCCAAGTGATAAGTGCCGTAGGACTCCGGTATATCCTTCCCGATGTTTCCAGCAAGAAGAGATCAATGGCCTGGGTGTTGGGGGTCCTTCATCATGGATGCTGCTTTCTTATAGCAGCAGTATTTGCAGATGTACACAATGGTGCGGCGGGCTTTTGCTGTGATGAATTGGCCTGTATCCACCACTTATTGTAGGCTTTCCCATTCTTGTGTACTGGTGTGTCCATACCAGGCCATGATGTAATCACTCCACTGTGCTTCTGTAGAAGATCTTTTAACTTGCTCTAATCTAATCATTCCCTTCCTCATAGCTGTCCTTTTTTTCATTCATCCATCTAGCTGGAGGAAATTCTGCCAGATAAGCAAAGTAATAAATCAGCATGTGCTAAGGAAGCAAAAAGCAGTAGAATGAGACGTCATTTGGATAAATGTGAATTATTAATGTGTTTTCTAATGGCAAAAGTGTTGAAATGTTGGCTACGAATGCAATTAACAAGCATGCCAAATGCTGCAGAGGAAGTATGAATAATAAAGAATGATAGTTCTCCACAGTCACAGAACACACATGAACACTAGAATATAGGAGCACAAGTAGGACATCTGGCCCCTCAAACCTAGCTTGTCATTCAATATGATCTTAGTTGATTGTTACTCTGCCAGTTTCCCATGGCCTTTAAGTTGTCGATCTTTCAACTATTTATCTGACTCCACCTTAAATATATCTAACGATCTGATCTCTATCACACTCTGAAGTAGAGAATTCCAGAGATCTATTACCCTCTGCAAGAAGAATATTCAATACACCTCACTTATCAATGACCAGCTCCTTGTAACTGTGTCCCTTGGTTCAAGGTTCTTCAATTAATTAAAACATTTTGGGGCTTGCCCTATCGAGCTCTCTTAGGATCTGAAAAATAACTCATCCTTTATTTTTTTTACCTGTGTGTAGTACAGACCCATACTGTCTCACTTCTTTTGACTGGACAGCCTTCTCATGCCAAGCATTACCCTGATGAATCTCCTTTGGATTATCTCCAATACTACGATATTTTCTATCCGATAACATTTTTTCAGGTCAATTTTGCTCACGTAAGAGGAAGATAAAATTCGAGTCCATTAGTTTAGGGTAAGGAGGAAGGGATGTAGAGGGGAGAGGGATCCTTCTTTCACCCAAAAAGCGGCAAGTGCCTGGAATGCCATGTTTGAGAGTTGATTGAAATTGGATTGCTGAGTTTACTTAAAGAATGTCTAGATGAGCCTTTGAATTGTTTAAGCACAGAGAGCTGTGGATCAAGTACTGAGAAATGGGATTAATACAGAAGGTGCCCACTCATTGGCCTGGTTGAGTTGGGTCAAATGCCTTATTTCAATGTTGTACAGTTCTATGATTATATGTAGCACCTTGTCAAATGACTTCTTAAAATCAAAATACACTACATCTACAGGTTACCCTTCTATTAAGTTCCCCAGTCATATCCTTAAAGACGCTGAGCAAAAAATACCCACCTTTCATTACAGTATATTGACTAGGTTTTATTATATACAAAATTTTCTAAATGATTATGTATTTCCTCTTTGATTATTGATTCTAGCATTTTGTTAATAAAAGCTGTTAAAGTTCCTAGTCAATAGTTCCCTGCCTTCTGTCATCCTCTCTTTCTATTCTTCTGGTACTCTCCCAAAAATTAGCAAGTTTTGAAAATTTTCAATGACATGCAGTTTAATTTGAGATTCAGATTGAGTGCTTCAGTATAAAATTGTCCAGAACTCTCTTTTGTACCCTCTAGGAAGTTCCTGAACAGAGAGCACAGACGTCATAGAAGTTAATTTTTCACGTACTTTGGAGGAGAATGGGAGAGTGGTATCATATTGAATTAATTTAATTAGCTGAAGATCAGTATTTGTGATGCTGAGGACTTCAAAAGTAAGTAGTGTCTCCCCGGGTCATTTCAGGATAGAGGTGAATGCAAACACATCGGTCTTATCCTCTGCACACATGCCACATTCTACCATTATGAAAGATGAGATACTTGTGATGATGTTTCATTCCATTAGTTGTTTAACAGCTAACATTCTAACCAGATGTAGCAAGTCTGCAAGGCCTTACTCCAATTTGATGGTTATTGTGATTGCTTACTTCATTTTATATGACCTCAACTCTTCTGCACATTTGTTCTCGATTTGCAATTTGATGGTTCCTCAGTTTTGATCCTGATACGCTCATCTCCATTTTCCATCATACATTGGATTGAAATTTGACTGAGCCTGATGTTGGGAATTGTTCTCAGCTGGAAGGGGAGCAGAGATAGTAGGAAGAGATGACGAAGATGGAAGTAGTGAACGGGAGGTGGTATTGGGCGATAGGAGTTGTAAGGAGGAAGGTGAATAGCAGGTTTCTGAGAAACAGAAATGTAAGTGATGAATTGGGGATTGTAGTGGCTTATCATCCAGTGATGAAGGCAAGTAGACAGGATTTAAATAAAAGAAGGAAGGAAGCGCTTAATGTTTTGTTGGGTTTTGAATGTGGACCTGTATGTGATATCAGTCCAATTAGATTAACTAGGGATTTCAAAATTGCATTAGGAGATATTGTGGGTGCAAGATCATTAAGAGATTGGACACTCGGTGTAGTGTTCTTGCACAGGTGTAAAAACTCTGAACTAAACACCAAGTTTAAACCGAGTCAATGAGGCGCGATCCCAGTAAGATTAACCGTTTACTGTTCACTCATCCACATTAACGTATGGTGAAAACTGTTGATAAAACAATATAAAATATATACAGTATTTGTTTCCTTCTTGGCATCACATCTACATCATAAATACTTGCAAAAGTAAAACTACAACAACTATATTACATTAAAGTGCAACAGACAGTCAGAATCTACCTACGCCATCGACTGGCTTTAAATACTTCAACACAAACTATCCATAACTCCTTAAATAATAAAGAACATAAACTATCAACCGTCATTACTTGTAACAGAATCAGTGTTAACATTCTTACTTCAACATATCGATTATCTCATGAACTTATGGTGTTGCTTCTCTGATGTTTCTAGTGCATAGAAATAAAACTTTTCTCGCGCTGATCCTGCACACACAACCTCCTCCTTCCTGTTTCTCCAAACTGGTATTTTCCCACAAGACGCGGCGAAACCGGGTGTGACGTTATTGCGTGCTGCGATATATCATAGACAACAAATTTACTTTAAACAATCTTAACTTTAGCTAGAAAATAATTACAAACAAATTACTAAAGCGAAAATATAATAAACTAAACAAATGCCTTAAAGGCAACACACTCAGTGTTTTGTAAAGATAGTAAGCAATGTGACAAAGCTTTAGGGTTAGATGCTGAAGGAGGAAGGAAAGTAACACTAAGGAACCACATTGAATGACAGTGTCTTTGGGGAGTAATCACAGGAGTGTTTCTCGATGTACCAAAGTTAAAAATAATTTAATAGAGGGAACAGTTTAAAATGGTTTCCTGATGAAGTAAAGCAAATAGCTTATTGATCTTGATTAAATTTGATGGGGATAAATTGCCAGGTAGGGTTAATTTAGGCTATATGAGTTATGTGGTTTGAGACTATGTGCCACCCCCACTGAGATGTTTTCAGTGCCATAAGTTTGGTCAAGTAGCAGCTGTCTGTAGGGGTAAAATGCAGTGTGGTAGATAGATTATGGCAATTGTGGAGAAGGCATTAGGCCCAAATGTAGCAATTGTGGAGGGAACATAGCTCTGCTTATGCACGGTGAATTCTGTGCCTAAGAAAACTGTGAAGTGCGGCATGTTCAGGTGGAAATGGGCATATCATATGCAAAGGCTCTTCAGAAAGTATCAAAGACTGATTCAATAGGACTATTAATATCCAGAAAATAGATTAAACTCATTGTGTAAAGTGCATGATTTTATAACAAAGGTTTCTTATGTTAGATGTGTTAAATTGTTCAGCACAAACTAAAAGTAGGACAGAAAAAAATAAAATTATATTAAAAGCTGCAGAAAAACCTCTAAAGTTAAAATACTCAACTTGAGAATTATTAATAATACTTTACAAGGAGGAGTAAATAATATTCAGATGTCAAAGGAGAGTTAAAAACAGGAGAAATTCTGCAGATGCTGGAGATCCAAAGCAACACACATAAAATGCTGGAGCAACTCAGCAGGCCAGGCAGCATCTGTGGAAAAGAGTTGAAGTTTTGGGCCGAGACCCTTCTTCAAGACTGGAAAGGAAGGGAGAAAGGGGAGGAAGTACAAGGTGGCAAGTGATAGGTGCAACCAGAGGAGAGAGAGGGGGTGAAGTAAAGAGATGGGAAGTTGATTGATGAAATAGATAGAGGGCTGGAGGAGGGGGAATCTGATAGCAGAGGATAGAAGACCAAGGAAGAAAGGGAAGGAGAAGAGCCGCCAGAGGGAGGTGATGGGTAGGTAAGGAGATAATGTGAGAGAGGGAAACGGGAATGGGGAAATGGTGAAGGAGGGGAGAGATGTCAATTACCGGAATTTCGAGAAATTGATGTTCATGCCATCAGGTTGGAGGCTACTCAAATGGAATAAAAGGTATAGGTATTGCTACATGGAGATCCCATGTTTCTGATGGACAGAGTGTAGGTGCTCGGTGAAGCGGTCTAACAATCTTCATCCAATCTCACTGATATACAGGAGACCACATTGGGAGCACTGGATAGTAGACCCACAGGTGAAGTGTTACCTCAACTGGAAGGACAGTTTGGGGCCCTGAATGGTAGTGAAGGAGGAGGTATAGGGGCAGGTGTGGCACTTGTTCTGCTTGCAAGGAGGGAGATCAGTGGGATGGAACGAGTGGACAAGGGTGTCACATTGGAAGTGATCCCTATGGAAAGTGGAAAGTGAAGGGGGATGGAAAGGTGTGCTTTGTGGTGGGGTCCCAATGGAAACGGCGGAAGTTACAGAGAATTATGTGTTGGACACGAAGGCTAGTGTGGTGGTTGAGGACAGGAAGAATCCTATCCCCGTTGTGGTGGCAGGATGATAGGGTTAAGGTAAATGTGCACAAAATGGAAGAGATGCGAGTGAGGGCAGCATTGATAATGGAGGAAGGGAAGGAGGACGACGCATCATTAGTTTGGGAATGAAAAGCTTCATCCTGAGAGCAGATGTGCAGAGATGGAGGAACTGAGAAAAGGGGGATGGCATTTTTACAAGTGACAGGGTGGGAAGAGGTATAATCTAGTTAGCTGTGAGAATCAGTGGGTTTATAAAAGATATCAGTAGGTAAACTGATATCCAGAGAGGGAGAGAGAATGATCTAGAAAGGGAGGGAGATCTCGGAAAGGAGGGCTGTTAATGGTTTTTCTAATGTTACAATGGAATAGAGTGCCCTTTACTCCACTGTAATACTGAAATGTCTGACATTAGCTTCTCTTACTTAGATTTCAGGGTGAATTCGATCATATTATGATCACGTCCCCTAAAGGTTTTTTTTAATCTTAAATTCTCTAATCAATTCAGTTCATTGCGCAACACCCAATCCACAATAGCTGATCCCCTAGTGAGCTCAACCATGAGCTGCTCTAAAAAGCTTTCTTGTTGGCATTCTAGAAAATCCCCGTCCTGAAATCTAGCACCAACCTGATTTTCCCAATCTACCTGCATATTGAAATAGAACATAGAACATAGAATAGTACAGCACATTACAGGCCCTTCAGCCCACAATGTTGTGCCAACCCTCAAACCCTGCCTCCCATATAACTCCCCACCTTAAATTCCTCCATATACCTGTCTAGTAGTCTCTTAAACTTCACTAGTGTATCTGCCTCCACCACTGACTCAGGCAGTGCATTCCACACACCAACCACTCTCTGAGTGAAAAACCTTCCTCTAATATCCCCCTTGAACTTCCCTCCCCTTACCTTAAAGCCATGTCCTCTTGTACTGAGCAGTGGTGCCTTGGGGAAGAGGCATTGGCTGTCCACTCTGTCTATTCCTCTTATTATCTTGTACACCTCTATCATGTCTCCTCTCATCCTCCTTCTCTCCAAAGAGTAAAGCCGTAGCTTCCTTAATCTCTGATCATAATGCATACTCTCTAAACCAGGCAGCATCCTGGTAAATCTCCTCTGTACCATTTCCAATGCTTCCAACATCCTTCCTGTAGTGAGGCGACCAGAACTGGACACAGTACTCCAAGTGTTGCCTAACTAGAGTTTTATATAGCTGCATCATTACATCACAACTCTTAAACTCTATCCCTCGACTTATGAAAGCTAACACCCCATAAGCTTTCTTAACTACCCTATCTACCTGTGAGGGAACTTTCAGGGATCTGTGGACATGTACCCCCAGATCCCTCTTCTTCTCCACACTACCAAGTATCCTACCATTTACTTTGTACTCTGCCTTGGAGTTTGTCCTTCAAAAGTGTATCACCTCACACTTCTCCAGGTTGAACTCCATCTGCCACTTCTCAGCCCACTTCTGCATCCTATCAATGTCTCTCTACAATCTTAGACAATCCTCTACACTATCTACAGCACCAACAACCTTTGCGCCATCTGCAAACTTGCCAACCCACCCTTCTATCCCCACATCCAGGTTGTTAATAAAAATCACGAAATGTAGAGGTCCCAGAACAGATCCTTGTGGGACACCACTAGTCACAACCCTCCAATCTGAATGTAATCCCTCCACTACAACCCTCTGCCTTCTGCAGGCAAGCCAATTCTGAATCCACCTGGCCAAACTTCCCTGGATCTCATGCCTGCCCCCTGCTGACTTTCTGAATAAGCCTACTGTGTGGAACCTTGTCCATTCCCCCAAGACCATTGTAACATTGCCCTTTTGGCATGCATTTTCTATCTCCCATTGAAATATATAGACCACATCCTTATTACTGTTTGGGAGTCTGTATACAATTCCCATCAGTGTCCTTTTACCCTTGCAATTCCTTAACTCTATCCACAGTGATTCAACACTTTATGACCCTATGTCTCTTCTTTCTAATGATTTTCATTTTTTACCAACAGAGCACCGCCACCCCTTCTGGCTTCCAGCCTGTCCTTTCGATACAATATGTGCCCTTAGACTTTAAGCTCCCAGTTATACTCTTTTAGCCTTGATGCAGCGATGCTCACAACATCATATATGCCAATCTGCAACTGTGCTAGAGAAGTTTATCTACTTTTTTCCATATACTGCACACATTCAAACATAACACCTTCAATCCTGTATTCATCCTTTTCAATTTTGCCCCCTTTTACATTGCAAATCATCCTATTGGCTGCAATTTTGCCCTATCAACAGCCTTTCCTCACTACACATTGCCTCTGTTCGTAATCCAGTTACCTTGTCTTCAGTACTATTATCTGCCTTTCCTACGATACTTCTTGTATTGAAATATATGCAGCTCCAGACACTAGACACACCATGCTCAACCTTTTAATTCCTAACTTTATCTGAGGTCTTACCAGCATCTGTCTTCACAACCTCTCCACCAAGTGCTCTGGCACTCTGGTTCCCATCTGGCAACACTAGTTTAAATCCCATTAGAAGAGTCCTTGACCATGAGTTCATACATTGTGGGAATATTTTAGTGATGGCATAAGTGAAGTTGACTGAAGTTCAAGAGCCTGAACGTTAGGGAGTAATAACTGTTCCTGAACCGGATGCAGTGGATCATGAGGCTCCTGTACCTTCCTCCTGATGGAAACAGCAAGAAGAGAGCATGACCTGCTGGTGGGGGTCTCTGATACAGGATGCTGCTTACTTGTGACAACGCTCTGTGTAGATGTGCTGGACTGGGCTGTATCTACTACTTTTTCTAAGATTTTCCATTCAAAGGTATTGGTGTTCCCATAGTAGGCTACCACCAAAAAAAGTATTAGTATTAGGCATTCTCTTTCATGTACAAAAAAACTTTTAATATGTTATGGACACAAGGCCTGTCATTTAAACTTGAAAAGATGGAAAAAACTTCCTTTGTTCACCAATTAAAGCGATGAGGGAGATTAAAGCATTGAGGTGAGTTTGGAGGGTGAGTACCGATCACCTGCCTTTTATTCGCTCTGCTTCTGGAGAGGGGACAGCCTGTTGCTGTGCCCATGGGGTGTTGCCCAAGTTTTCTGTGTTTGGATGTGGACTTGGACTATAGACTATTTTTCAGTCTTATAGTTCTTTTATATTCTGTGTTTTTTGCTCAATCTTTATTGATTTTTTTTGTGTGGGGAGGGAGATTTGGGGGTCGATGTGCCTGTTCCATTTTGTTCCTTTTTTTGTGTGCAGAGGGATTTTGGGGTTGGTGATTCTGCTGCTTTATTTTTTCTTTCTTCGTTTCACAGCTACCCAAAGAATTTCAAGAGTTGTATACTTTGACAATAAGTGAACCTTTGAACCTTCTGAGGTGAAGAATATTCAATTGAATTCAAGATATTTTGTGACAGGAAGATATGTTAGGGTGGGAATATCAATTACTAAGGAGCATGAAATAGAGAATGGGGCTTCACAGGGGAGTGTGTATAGCCCACTCCTCTTTAACATTATGATTAATGATATTTAATAAAATGTTGCTCAGCTATTTCCAAATCATTATATGCTGATGAAGTTGCATTGTGAAAAAGAGGCAGGAATTTGAACTAGTTAGGAAAATAAAGACAGCTATTAATGATGTGAAGGAATGGGGATGTCAGTAGGGGTTTAAATTTTCTTTTGCAAAGACTCAAGTTATTTGTTTTCTAAAAGGAACATTACACCCACAATTGATCTAAAGTTATACTGTAAGTCTCCTAAACAAGAGTCGATGGTAAAGTTTCTGGGTATGTGGATGGACATAAGGCTAACATGGATGGTGTATGTGAATAAAATTCTATAGAAGTGTTAAAAAAAACCCTTAGTACACTCAGCTGCTTAACTGGGTGTGATTGGTCACCTAAATAAATGTACCTTGCTATGATCAGATCTATCTTTGATGATGAGTGTATTGCTTATGGGGTCAACTTCACCAGCGGTCTTAAAGCCCCTGGATAAAGTTCAAGCTTAAGCATTGAGATCATGTTGTCGTGCTATTAAATCATTTCCCAATTTTGGCATTATTGGTAGTGTTATGAATGTACCACAGCTCTGAGGGGCCGAAGGAGCGGGAGCAGCCCCCTCCTTCCGGAGAATCGCAAGAGCACTATTAATTCGGGTCTCGGACCCAGGCAAATGAGAGACAATGTAACGGTTTTGGCCAGGGCTCTTAGAGACACCTGTGCTGAGGGCAAGACCCTGCTACGTGACAGCTACCACGGATATGGACACCCTCGGGCAATGTGGGGGTGGGGATTGCAACACCCTACTTTGATGGACATCTACAACTCTGCAAGTCAAGATAAAAGGGGACTGCAGGAGGCGGTACCCCAGAGAGACGCACCAGAAGGACTCTATCGCTTAACGCTCCCGTGATAGCTGGAAGCCAGTCAAAAGCAACGTGCGCTCCGTAACTTCTCTGCCTGGGGAGCGGGTGGCTGATAATACCGAGGACTTCGAACTAATAACAGGGAAACAACGCTCCCCTGATTCAACAGTGTTGCTTCGTCAAAGACCCGGGCAAGTTTTGTCGTTTCTCCTCACTCTCTCTGAAACACGTGAAACCCAGCGACTCCCCAAAAAGACTGAAGGCTGCAGACTTTCTGAGAGACTTTTATATTCCCAACGGACAATATATTATCCCCTAGACAACAGTCGAGATTATTTCTTAATGATGATTATTGCTATACCCGCGCTTTAGATTGAGTTTTGCCGATGTATATGTTCTGAATGTTTGGTTTAACCTTAATTTTGTGCCCCCTTTATGACTAAAACGTTCAAAAATAGTGCCATCAGACTCCAACGGACCTTACTATCTTTGCTGGTGAGTTATCCAGTTAGGGGATACGTAACAGTAGAAATGAATGAATTACTTTTACGTGTCTGCAGGTTACAGGGTTATAACCAATGATTTATAGGATTAACACAAGAGGACATAAAGTTGATCAGCCAATATTGGCAACATTAGTAGAATATTGGGAGTACCACATTTGTAAGGTCTTCAGTTTTGGCTGGATGGGAATAGACACAAAATCTTGTTTTTTTTAAAAAGTGTGGAATAGGGTCCCGGTATTTTCCTCTCTGCCAGTTATTCACGGTTTTCCCCTTTGCCCGTGGTTGATTTAAGCCTCCAAGAAAAGATCAAGGTGAGGAGTGATTGTTTATCAGTGGCACAGGAGGTTCAGCAATATATGCAAGGCAAACACGGATTTTTACACAGATGGTTCAAAGAATCCAATGACAGGTCAATCAGTTGTTTTTGTTTATGTTTTAGGAGACTACTAAGGAAAGATTATCAAAGTATCAGTATTCATGTCTGAGATGGTTACTATCAGTTTAGCCCTGGAATGGGTCAAAGAATTACACCCCGATTATGGACTTTTGTGCTTTCATTTGTTCTCAGTCTTGACATCTATTAAAACAGGCATTTCAATTTGTAGGCCAGACATTCTACATCTATTGAGTCTGCAGGGTCTTGGTTTATGTATCCATTTCTTTTGGATGCCCTTGCTGGGATTGAAGGAAACAAGATAGCAGCTCTCACCAAGATATCACTAAAAATTAAGGATGTAAATGTAGTGGTGCCTTTACATGAAGGGAAGGTGAAAGCCATAATTAAAAAGTTGGGATAAGGGAAAGGAAGGACCTCATTCATACAACATGACGAGAGCTCAACTGGAAGATAGGGATAATAGGAGGAAAGAAGTCATTTACATACTGGACACACTAGGCTAAATTCCTTGTTCAGAATTAATATGCATGATACAGGAACTTGGAAGGAGTGCACTTGTCAAGAAATGGTGTAGCACATATTTGAATGCAGATCCTATGAGATGCAAAGGAAACTTTTGTTAAATTGAGACCTTAGGTACAGACAGTTTAACATAAATATTTTGTTTCTCCCAGCCACATCAGTGGGAATAACGTACATTAAATTGTTGACCTTTTGTGTCAAGACCCTGCATCAGTCCTGATACCAGGTTTTCAACAATTCTTCTGCCCCCCACCAAGATGTCAACGTGCTTGAGATCCTAGCGTCTACAGTATTGGATCTACGGTAGACAAACTTCACTGTGCAAAGCTCCTAAGAAAACCACAGGGAGCAATACCAGTCACCAAATATTACCTTAATCAACCATCCTAAAATTTTGACTTCATCAAATAAGATGAGACTGTGAAATGTCCTTCTCGAATTCAGCTGCCTTTAGGAATGCCACTCCATATTACATTTGTTTTGAGATGACATGCAAACCGTAATACTAAACAATGGGTCTATAACAGCATCAAAAATTGGTTAAATCAGTTATTTTATTACTCCAGCACTTTACTCAATCTTTCCTGCTGCAACATGGTGCCTCAACTCCAACAAGCTTCCCATGCAAGAGTAAGGATAATTTTCAGAATTAAGGAGAACCTATTTGATGTTCAGTGACCACAATCCAGAATGAAGGCCGAGCTGCAATATGTAGTTAGTTACTGCCCGTTACGCTGCTGGTGTTTAGGGCAGCAATGAAGGTCCTCCATCTCTGGCAATATACCGATAACCATGTTCAGAGGCCAAGCTCCAAGACACAGCTGACTCAAAGCATACTAGAAGATAGCTCCTACACATCTGCAAGACCAACCTGCCTTTGCTGCACTATTCTAATATCTAACAAAAAATTAACCTACAAATACAGAAATGAAGGTCAAGGAAAATGAGCCACACTACATTTTTAAACAAATAGTAGTTTTGGAATATTTGCATGATTGGTTGAACTAAATACATTGTCTTGACTGTACAAAACAGGTTCATAGTCATAAGACACAGGAGCAAAATTAGGCCATTCAGTCTGTTGAGTCTGTTTCACCATTCCAGCATGGCTGATCCTGGATCCCACTCAATCCCGTACCCTCTGATGCCCTGACCGATCAGCAACTTCCGCCTTAAATATAATCATAGACTTGGCCTCCACTGCAGTCTATGGCAGAGCATTCCACAGATTCACTACTCGGTTTAAAAAAGTTCCTCCTTACCGCATTCCAAAAGGACACCCCTCAAGTTTGAGGCTGTGTTCTTTAGTTCTGTATACCCCCACCACAGTGAACATCCTCTCCACATCCACCCTATCTAGTCTTTACAATGTTCGGTAGGTTTCAATGAGATCTTCTAAATTCCCCCCAATGCTAAATTCCAGTGAGTACAGGCCCAAAGCTGCCAAATGCTTAAATATGTTAACCCCTTCATTCCCCTTCTGAACCCTGTCTAATGACATCACACCTTTTCTGAGATATGGACCCCAAAACCGTTAACAATACTCCGTGCGGCCTGTCTCTCATAAAGCCTCAACATTATCTCCTTGCTTTTATATTCTATTCCCCCTTGAAATAAATGCCAACATTGCATTTGCCTTCTTTACCAGACTCAATGTGTAAATTAACCACCTAGGAGTTTTGCACCAGGATTCCAAGTCCCTCTGCTCCTCTGATGTTTGCACCTTCTCTCAATTTAAATAAGTCTGCACTATTGTTCATTTTACCAAAATGCATTATCATAGATTTCCTAACACTGTATTCCACCTGCCACTTTTTTTTGCTCATTCTTCCACTTTGTCCAAGTCCTGCTGCAATTGCATTGCTTCCACGGCACTACCTACCCCTCCAACTATCTTCATATAATCCACAAACCTTGCCACAAAGCCATCAATTCCATTATCCAAATCAATGACAAACAATGTCAAAAGCAGTGGTCCCAAAACTGACCCCTGAGGAACACCACTAGTCACTGGCAGCCAAAATCCATGTATTTCCAGATACGCTTTTTAGCTTAATACTTGTGATTCATTCCAAGTGAAATAAAAAAACAGCTATGCATCAGGTGTTCAAAATTCCTAATGTATAAAAACAAAAGACAGTGAGTGGAGTGTATTCAAGACAAATAATTACAATACTGAAAAATCATAATATTCTTAAATTATATAAATATTAAAAATGCTGCATGACATTTTGTAGATTTATTATTTTTATTGGCAAGTTTAAAATACACTTCTCTGACATATTGATAGATCAAAACTTTCACAAGCAATTACAATGAGAAAATGCAAGGAAACCAATAACAAAATAAAATTATAACCACAATTTGAATTCAAACTATTAAAAAAATCCCCATAAATGTACCATCACCCCTCATGCATTCAAGCTACATTTAATTTTAGTATCGTCAAGGTTCTTTCCTAAATAACTGTTCAAAGTTGTATTTTTAAAAAAGAGGGTCTTTTTGAGTTCAAGTGGAAAAGTGATCTGCTCTATTTTTTTCTGATAATGAAGAACAGGCATCAAAGACTCAAGACAAGTGAAGTTTCCTGTAACTGAGTACATCATAGAGATCAGTGTCATATTTAAGAAAAGCTGAATTTCATTTCCCACAAGTAGAACTGTCACAATGCCATCCAGATGTAAGAATGTGGTTGAACTGCCACCCATTTCCACATACTTCAATATGTTACACGATACATTAATTCTGTGTAACTTTTTACACAAAGCCTAAAAATAATTCACAAGGAAGTCACAAAATACATCTTTACAATTTTTTCATAGGATGACCTTTAATCTTGAGCTCAATAGTGGCAATATAAATAACATTTCAGGATTCCTCATGAAGTTTCCTAATCTTGCTAAATTCTTAATTAGTGCTTAAATAAACACAGACAAAAAAAGTTTACTCTTTACAACTGAATTAGATTTTATTTGCCTTGGGCAATCAGTTACACCAAAGACATTGTGCAAAGAAAGCAAGAATTAAGTACACTTAAGGAAAAGCTTATTACCAGCACTGGTTGCAAAACAATATTTTCAAAACAAATTAAACTAAAAAGGGATGTGCATATGAAACAAATTTTCCACTTGAATTATATTTGTCAGAATTTAAAGCTGTGGAGACATTGACCTTCAGGACAACAAAACTGTCATTTTAATGTATATATACTGTATATATAAACTGATACAATTCAAAAGCAATTTTTACTCATTTTTGACAAGCTTAAAGCAAATATATGGTGATGCAAACAGATGTATAGCTATGAAATCATTTACTGCAGTCATGCTTACATAAAACTAAAGATTATATACTGTTCTACTAACAGATTTACTTTTCAGTAAAAAAGACAATCCGAGGAAGGGAGAAGTAGGGAAGGAGAAATTATAATTAGCTGTGCAACAAAACAGTTGGTAAAGTTACTGAAACAAAGATTTGTCCATGAAGCAATTCACATTCTTGTTATTAGTTCATTCATCTTCACTTCCACTGATATCAGATTGGTCCTGAGGAAGAAAAAAAAGACGAGTTTTACATTTTCATACAATTGAAAACACTTGTATATCAGACTAATCTTGACACATTTGGCATAATATTAATCTGATTTTAAAAAAATACATGCAACTTCTGAGATCATCAGAATATCAAAGTGTGCTCAATTCTTTAGAGACTTAGTTCGCAATATAGTTTCCATCCCAAATTATTCATAAAATGATTCATTGCTGCTTAAGTCAAATTGTGGTAGAATGTTTTAAAAGAATTGTGATGTTAAAATTCATTACATCTAAGAAAAGCAAATTACTGAATATCTTTTTACCAGAATATTTATAATTCAGAATTATAGGAAAGACAAGCTATTTTCAAAGATGAAACCTTCCACAAAGGTGATAGAATAGGAGCTTTTGATTACTTCAGTCTTGTTGAATTTTTAAAAAATAAATGAATACATTTCTTTCATTCAATGTGACTAGATCTTAACCTTGAACTGATAAGTTAATTCCATTTCTTTCTGCACTAATGTGTGATTAGAGAGCATTTTCAGCTTGTGGTAGATTAGTACAGTCATTTCCCAAATATGATGTGGAGAAACCTGGATTACTGATAGCAGTGTTAATATTTTGCCGCTTTATAAGTTGCAATTCATGTCCTTATGACCATGAGTTGGTTCTTATATTATTACCATCACACTGTTATGCATGACACTTTGGAAATACACAGAGGGAGTAAAACATGTACACAGACAAATTATAACATCTGTCCTTTCTAAAAAGTTGTGACTTTGACTATTTACAAGCACATTCTGGCAGAAAAATCTGACACATTGTTCTGCCAGGAGGAAGGCCAATCTCAATAGAAGATCCAAACCTTTCTCGAAACAATTGCTCTTTTACAGCCTAAATTCCAACAGAATGCAAATTCAATTTATGTCACCAATTCCTCATTTGCAGCCTGTGAATCCAGGACCAGTTTAAAAAAATACTGAAAAGGACATTTTGGTATCTACTTCTAAAGCTAATATAAATTTTCCTCACTCTTTTTTAATAACAAAAAATTAAAGCCACTTTATTAAATGTAATCCTCTTATTGCTAATAATCGAAAAAGAGTTATTGTTATAGAAAGTGCCATTATTTGTTCGCCTTCAATGATGGGAATATTAAAGAAAACTTGACTTTAACAATACACAACAATGGACTCAAGTCATGTGTAACAGCTCAAGCTGTACAGTATACGTTTTCAAGTCAGATGCTTCAATGCAATTGTAAAAAACGGAATCACTTAATTTACAAATTTTGACAACGGACTGTGAATGGGTGGGGGTGGGAAGAGCATGATAACAGAGAAAAAAAATAAATATACCAGGCAGACAGACACCATTCAAGAAAACCTTCTTTTATGGAGTAAATGATCTTAGTGGTCATTTTGTAATGCCTCAACTGAAGATACCTAGATTATATATAAATAGTTTGCACAGTGAACATTTCTAAATTTCAAAATGCCTTTCAAGCGAAATTCTACAATAATAAATCACCTTAATCGAAAACTTACATTGTTATCTTGGTCATCATCACTGTCATCATCACTAATGACGGGCTTGATTTTAGTACGAACCAGCCGTTTCCTACTTTTTCCTTTCTCACGACTTTTGTCACTGTCCTTTCGACCAAGTTTTATTTTAACTTTGACTGATTTTGCTGCATTATACAGAAAATTATATTTATTCTTGAAATTCCAGTCTATTTTTATTAAAGTGCTTAATAAATAATATGCACACATGACTTAAAGATGTTCTCAGCTTTATTTCCCAAATAGTACTCAATGAGCTGAGTAAGACAATTTAAATTAAATACTAAAGATCTTTGAAAACATATTGCTCTGTTTCATGTAACAAGGACAGAAGATGCTTTGTAATACAACTCTGGAGCTCTATTCAATGCAGATGTTTGATTTTCACAGCAATCTACATGAAAAGCTATTACTATTTCAATTAAATTTACCCTTCCTACTTGAAAGAGAGACAAATCTAATCTGTCCAATTATGAGACCTGAAGTACTCTACATTACTGAAATTTCTTGGAACTTGCAGAAATCAGGGTTATGAAGGGATAAGGATGACCAAGGTGCTTTTTACAGCAATAGGACATTGAGCTATATTCTATTATTGACAACAGAGCATTTCTATTAATTTGTAAAATTTCAGTTTTCTGCAAGCTAAATCACTTTTAGATATTTTGTATAAACATTAATGAATGGGCTACACTGCTTATTTAATAGAACTCTGCCCAAGTATAAAACCATGTTGGCTAAACATTTTGGTTTGAGATCAGACTGTTCTGACGTCAGAATTAGTAGTGCTGGAAGTGGATGGCAAATAACTTGAATAGAAACATCAATGAAAAAGAGCCGACCAACTGCTGTTGGAAACAATATTTGGTTTTTGATCTGACTTCACTGTATGATGTTAAAAATAAGACATCAACATCACAACCTAAGATCTGAAAATGCAAAACTATGTCTCTCAGATTTTTTATCTTGGTTCAGGCTGTTACCTGCCAACAGGTTGCTCAATATATTGAGGCATAATAACCAAGATCCTATGGCATGGAAATAACTGGGAAGAAAGCTTTCGATGTCAAAAGCAACTGCTCACAACCTACTTATCAATGATATACCACCCATAGCTCAGCCATTAAGATTAACCTTGAGCCCTTTTCTGCATCACTTCCTAAGCCATAATCATCTGAGATTTCAAACAACTACTTTTAAATTTCTTAATCCAGCTAGCAGTATTAATACCTTGAAAACACCCAATTGGAATGTGTCCCCAACTAAGCTTACTGTCATTTAAGTTATTCACTGGATGCTCAATAAATTTCACCTAGTATAGTTATGGACTCAAGTTTGTGTGGCAGTCTTTCAATGAGTAATTTCAAAGGGTTCATTGGAAGTCTGTAAGTACCAAGCTGAAAAACCTACAACATGCATCTGATATGGCATTTCCCAAAGGTAGTATCACCTACTTCTGAAATGACAATTATTAGTTAACACATAGGTATTTAGTGTGACATCTAGGTGTTTGGGTTACCTTTAAAAACTGGTAATGAATTGTGATCATTACTAGCTGAGATTAGATAATAAGGGATTGATCGAAGCTTACAACTTTGTATCAGCATTCCTATTCAATGTACCATTCAGGGTTGATGTACTATGGACAGGATAGGGGCAGGTTCTTGAAATGGGCAGGAAGATGAGAGATAAAACTTACAGCTGGAAATGTTAAATCATCACTATCAGTTTTTGGTGAGAAGATTGAGAAGAGTCACAATGAATTAGAGAGCACAATTCTAAAGGGGCTAAAAAAAACTGAATTATCTATGGTTTTATATGTACTGTTGAGGAAAGGCCTGCAATCTACTTCTATATCTTCGCATGAAAACCCTATGGACAACTACACTCTGTATAGGGTTGCCATGAGTCAACAACTCAATGGCACTCACAACAATGTATGTACTGTATATTTAATATAAAATACAGGCAGGAGGAGTCTCATGTTCATTCGGATTACTTCACTGTTACTGAGCTCATAAACCTCTATGAACTACTGGTTCAGGCTATGCATGATTATGGGTGCAACTCTCTAGGGAAGGAGAGGCCTGGCAGATCAAGCACTACAGACACAAAATTAATGTGATGGCAGAAGATCCAAATAAAACTAGAGGATTCCCACCACCCCCCCATCCCCGACACACACCATCACATAGGAATTGTTTAGGTTATGGACATTCTGTCCAGGGAGTAGAGAAGGCAGATTCAGTTGTAGTTTTGGCAGAGGGATGAGTGGTGGTAATAATCTGAATGATCTTAAATCGATTTGGTGTAGACCTCATGGGCTAAATGGCAGCCTCTGGTATTTTAACCATTCTGTAAATTCTATCAACTGATGGGTCAGTCAGCACCACCACGCACCAAATTGCCTCCAAGACTTTTGTCACACCAGCCAATGAAATCAACTGGTTGTGAAAAGCAACTGAACCTCATGTGAGCAACCCTGATGACCTTTCAGCAATTTGCTGTTGTCAAAGGCCTTTAAACTACCGTTAAATATCTTTTATAAATCAAAAGCATTTAAAAACAATTAAAAGAGATATAAATAATTGAACTAAAAATAATGTTTAACTTAAAAATGAACACTGGAAATGAATTAAAATCAAAAAAAATTAAACAAACGACTTACATTAAGAAAAGTCAGTGACTCCAGAAAATATATGGGGCTACAATGCTTTTCTCATCCCTGGAATAAAGCTGAAGGGCCAGATATGAAATACATCTGGCCCAACTGATCAGTTGGTCCAGATGTTCTGCTGATGGATTAAGTAACAGAAAGTGACAGTGAGGCCAGAAGTGTCATCTTCTAACCAACTCATCTGCATTGTAGAGGAAAGAGGCAAACCTGCAAATGAAGTGTAGCTGATATTCCTATGGAACAGACAGCCATAGGCAAGCACAATCTGATTGTTATGTTGACTAAAAGTAAACTTAACACCAGTTCAAGATAAAAATACAAGCTCACTCTCAGATCCTGATTCCTCTTCCTCCTCCTCATCATCATTACTTTCCTCCTCACTTTCCTCTTCTTTAGCGATCTTCTGCCTTGCACTTTTAAACACTGATTGAAGAACAATGGAATCTTCGTAAATCTGCAATAAGACAAAAGTTTAAACAGGAGTAACATTACCCATCAACAATTACAACTGCTATCATGTATTTTGAATTTCAGTAAACCTGTAGTATGACAGGTTTTTAAACCATTCTGCTGAATCAAAATGTAATGTAGTGTTTCACAAATGGCATGATATTATAGTGTTTCCAATTATGAATTGCAAAGAGTTGCAAGTTAATTTGTTCAAATATTAATAAAATCCTTGTAGTAATTCTACAAGCGTGAGTTTCCATTAACCAAATAGCCATAAGGCAGGCATCGCCTGATAGCTGGTTTCACTTTATTGAAGAACTTCAACCCACAACTTAAGAGACTTGGTATGAATTAACATTAAGTTTAGATTACCTTTTATAATAAAATGTAAGGAATAAATAAGATTCCATTATCTAATGTGCAGTCCCCAGTTGTGAGAATGCTTTCCAGACATATCTGGGATATAGGAAGTGCAAAAAGTATATTGCAAAAATTGGCGAGACCAGATCATGTAAGTATCTAACTTTTGATCTTAAGGTTGATTGACATGTCACAAATTCTTGAACTTGATCTAAATTTGATGTGTGCATTGTATGAAATGTTTCTACACTAAATTCTGCAACTCTGAAGTGGTTTTTCTTAAAGAGCAGTTATCTCAAACTCTCAATGCATTAACAAATTTTTTTACAAGTGTGAGCACATAAACCAGGGGTCCAAGAAGAAGTACAAGATTATATTCAAAGAAATAATTAGTTTGCATTGATACAGTACATGACTTTAAAATATTAATATTTCAATCGAGGAGTATTGTGAGGAAGGCTGACAAGCTGAGGGCGTGGATTAACACGTGGAATTATGACATTGTATCCATTAGCGAAACTTGGCTACAGAAGGGGCAGGACTGACAGCTTAATGTTCCAGGGTTCCGATGTTTCAGACATGATAGAGACGACAGAGGGATGAAGGGTGGGGGTTGGCATTGCTAGTCGGGGAAAATGTTACAGCAGTGCTCAGGCAAAACAGATTAGTGGGCTTGTCTACCGAGCCCATATGGGTGGAGCTGAGAAACAGGAAAGGTATGACCACATTAATGGAGTTGTATTATAGACCACCCAGTAGCAAGAACTGGAGGAGCAAATCTGCGGAGAGATAGCAGACAACTGCAGGAAACAAAGTTGTGATAGTAGGGGATTTTAATTTTCCATATATTGATTGGGACTCCCATAATGATAAAGGTCTAGATCAGGGGTCAGCAACCTTTACCACTGAAAGAGCCACTTGGACCCGTTTCCCACAGAAAAGAAAACACTGGGAGCCGCAAAACCCGTTTGACATTTAAAATGAAATAACACTGCATACAACGTTTTGTTTTGCCTTTATGCTATGTATAAACAAACTATAATGTGTTGCATTTATGAAATTGATGAACTCCTGCAGAGAAAACGAAATTACATTTCTGCATGCAACAAAAACATTTTGAACTCCGAAAAAAAGACGTTGGGTTGAAGGTTACTTTTAAGTAAAATACTCGACGTCTATTTGAGTCCTTCTTGTATTTATGAAAAACGCCAAACTTAAATTTGCCGCCAGCAGCAAACCATAACTAACGTCAGCCAGCTGTCAACCTGAAATATAAAAGGACTATTTCACTGAACAATGAAAACATATGAATATACGTAAAATAATAGGCAATTAAAATATTTATCATACTTGGTCAGGTTGACTCACACCTGACAATGCAGTCGTATTCAGTAGGGATGGATCGATGCTTAGGGGAGTGACCGGGAAGGATAATGTGTTTTTTTCCTCTCTGAACTCACAGAAGCGTTTCCCAAACAATGTTTGCATTGCGATGATTGCAGAATGTAAATACTCCGAATCTATCATGTCGTGACCTTGTTTGAACTCTCTCAAATTGGGGAAGTGAGACAATGTGCCTTTCTGTAAATCTCTGGCAAGCACTGTCAACTTGCGCTCGAATGCCAAAACATCCTCCAACATGTGCAGGGCTGTACGTCCTTACCCCTGAAGAGCTGTGTTCAGCGTGTTCAGGTGCGCTGTCATGTCTACCATGAAGTGTAGCTTTTCCAGCCACTCTGGCTGTTCCAGCTCAGGAAAGGTGAGCCCTTTGCTGCCCAGGAAAGTTTTCACTTCTTCCAGACACGCGACAAAGCGTTTCAGCACCTCCCCTCTGGACAGCCAGCGATAAAAACACGTTGTAGCGGTGTGCTACACGCAGTCAGTAAACTGCAGTCAAAGATAGCTTTATTCGAACTAAACAGCCTTGCTTTTAAGCCTCCCTCAACCCGCCCCCCATGGGCGCGGATGCTGCAAAAGACACGTACTCACAAACCCCCTTAGGCTATCTCCCTTAGCCTGAACGCTGGCTAATTGTGAGTCGGTTTGGATGTGTCAGGAAATGGGTCGCCACAACGTCCTATTTAGATTGTACAAGATCACCATAATCTTCAAATTTAGAATTACATTTCAAAAACTGTTTAACAAACTAACATAAAATACATTTTAATTAAATACTGACCAATTATTTCCCTAAGCAACAGGGAGCCGCAGCACAGATGTAAAAGAGCCACCTGTGGCTCTGGAGCCGCGGGTTGCCGACCCCCGGTCTAGATAGATTAGAGTTTGTAAAATGTGTCCAGGAAAGTTTTCTAAATCAATATATAGAGGTACTGACTAGAGAGGATGCAATATTAGATCTCCTATTAGGAAACAAGTTAGGACAGGTGACAAAAGTGTGTGTAGGGGAACACTTTGGTTCCCGTGATCACAATGCCATTTGTTTCAACTTGATCATGGAAAAAGATAAATCTGGTCCTTGGGTTGAGGTTCTAAATTGGAAAAAGGCCAAATTTGAAGAAATGAGAAAGGATTTAAAAAGCGTAGATTGGAGCAGGTTGTTCTCTGGCAAGGATGTCGTTGGTAAGTGGGAGGCCTTCAAAGGAGAAATTTTGAGAGTGCAGAGTTTGTATGTTCCTGTCAGGATTAAAGGCAAAGTAAATAAGGATAAGGAATCTTGGTTCTCTAGGGATATTGGAACTCTGATACAGAAGAAGAGAGAGATGTATGACATGTATAGGAAACAGGGAGCAAATAAGATACTTGAGAATAAAAAGTGCAAAAAACAACTTATTAAAGAAATCAGGAGGGCTAAAAGACATGAGGTAGCTTTGGCAGTCAATGTAAAGGATAATCCAAAGGTATATTAAGAGCAAAAGGATAATAAGGGATAAAATCGGTCCTCTTGAAGATCAGAGTGGTCAGCTATGTATGAAACCAAAAGAAATGGGGGAGATCTTAGATGGGTTTTTTGTGTCTGTATTTACTAAGGAAACTGGCATGGAGTCAATGGAAATAAGGCAAACAAGTAGTGAGGTCATGGAACCTACACAGATTGAAGAGGAGGAGGTGCTTGCTAGCTTGAGGAAAATCAGAGTAGATAAATCCCCAGGAACTGACAGGGTATTCCCTCGGACCTTGAAGGAGACTAGTTTTGAAATTGCAGAGGCCCTGGCAGATATATTTAAAATGTCGGTATCTACAGGTGAAGTGCCGGAGGATTGGAGGATAGGTCATGTTGTTCCGTTGTTTAAAAAAGGCTCTTAAAGTAATCCAGGAAATTATAGGCCGGTAAATTTGATGTCAGTAGTAGGTAAATTATTGGAAGGAGTACTAAGAGATAGATCTACAAGTATTTAGATAGACAGGGACTTATTAGGGAGAGTCAACACGGCTTTGTGCGTGGTAGGTCATGTTTAACAAATCTATTGAGTTTTTCGAGGAGGTTACACGGAAAGTGGATGACACGAAGCTGGGTGGCGTTGTTAGCTGTGAGGAGGATGCTAAGAGGATGCAGGGTGACTTGGATAGGTTAGGTGAGTTTGCAAATTCATGGCAGATGCAATTTAATGTGGATAAATGTGAGGTTATCCACTTTGGTTGCAAGAACAGGAAAACAGATTATTTGAATGGTGGCCGATTAGGAAAAGGGGAGGTGCAACGAGACCTGGGTGTCATTGTACACCAGTCATTGAAGATGGGCATGCAGGTACAGCAGGCAGTGAAAAAGGTAAATGGTATGTTGGCATTCATAGCAAAGGGATTTGAGTACAGGAGCAGGGAGATTTTACTGCAATTGTACAAGGCCTTGGTGAGACCGCACCTAGAGTATTGTGTGCAGTTTTGGTCCCCTAATCTGAGGAAAGACATTCTTGCCATACAGGGAGTACAAAGAAGGTTCACCAGATTGATTCCTGGGATGGCAGGACTTTCATATGAAGAAAAACTGGATCGACTTGGCATATACTCACTGGAATTTAGAAGATTGAGGGGGGGGGGGGATCTTATTGAAACATAAAATTCTAAAGGGTTTGGACAGGCTAGATGCAGGAAGGTTGTTTCCGATGTTGGGGGAGTCCAGAACGAGGGGTCACAGTTTAAGGATAAAGGGGAAGCCTTTTAGGACCAAGATGAGGAAAAACTTCTTCACAGAGAGTGGTGAATCTTTGGAATTCTCTGCCACAGGAAACATTCAAGGCCAGTTCATTAGCTATATTTAAGAGGAAGTTAGATATGGCCCTCGTGGCTAAAGGGATCAGGGGGTATGGAGAGAAAGCAGGTACAGGGTTCTGAGTTGGATGATCAGCCATGATCATACTGAATGGCGGTGCAGGCTCGAAGGGCTGAATGGCCTACTCCTGCACCTATTTTCTATGTTTCTATGTCTGCTGGGAAAGGATGCCTCTCTGGTTGGCTGCGTTGACATGCTAACTAGTATTCAAATTGTTTATCAATTTGAACTTTTTTCATCTTAAGCAACTACTTTCTATGTTTCTGAGGGAAGGCAGTGGATGTTGTCTACATGGACTTCAGTAAGGCCTTAGACAAGGTCCCGCATGGGAGGTTAGTTAGGAAGATTCAGTCGCTAGATATACATGGTGAGGTAGTAAATTGGATTAGACATTGGCTCAATGGGAGAAGTCAGAGAGTGGTAGTGGAGGATTGCTACTTTGAGTGGATGCCTGTGACTAGTGGTGTGCCACAGGGATCAGTGCTGTGTCCATTGTTATTTGTCACCTTTATCAATGATCTGGATGATAATGTGGTAAATTGGATCAGCAAATTTTCTGATGATACAAAGAATGGAAATGTAGTGGACCATGAGGAAGGTTTTCAAAGCTTGCACAGGGATCTGGACCAGCTGGAAAAATGGGCTAAAAATGGCAGATGGAGTTTAATACAGACAAGTGTGAGGTATTGCACTTTGGAAGGAAAAAACCAAGGCAGAACATACAAGGTAAATGGTAGGGCACTGAGGAGTGCAATAGAACAGGGGAATCTGGGAATACAGATAGAAAATTCCCTAAAGGTGGCGTCATTGGTAGATAGGATAGTAAAGAGAGCTTTTGGTACATTGGCCTTTATAAATCAAAGCATTGAGTAAGAGTTGGAATGTTATGGTGAGGTTGTATAAGGCATTGGTGAGGCCGAATTTGGAGTATTGTGTGCAGTTTTGGTCACCGAATTACAGGAAGGATATTAGTAAGGTTGAAAGAGTGCCCAGAAGGTTTACAAGGATGTTGACGGGACTTGAGAAACTGAGTTACCGAGGGAGGTTGAATAGGTGAGGACTTTATTCCCTGGAGCGTAGAAGAATGAGGGGAGACTTGATAGAGGTATATAAAATTATGATGGGTAGAGACAAGAGTGAATGCAAGCAGGCTTTTTCCACTGAGGCTAGTGGAGAAAAAAACCCAGAGGTCATGGGTTAAGGGTGAAGGGGGAAAAGTTTAAAGGGAACATGGGGGGGGGGGCTTTTTCACACACAGAGAGTGGTGGGAGTGTGGAATGAGCTGCCAGATGATGCGGTAAATGCAGGCTCACTTTTAACATTTAAGAAAAACTTGGACAGGTACATGGATGAGAGAGGGTATGGAGGGATATGGTCCAGGTGCAGGTCAGTGGGACTAGGCAGAAAAATGATTCAGCACAGCCAAGGAGGGCCAAAAGGCCTGTTTCTGTGCTGTAATGTTCTATGGTTCTATGACAAAGTACTATATAGAAAGCAGGCATTGCCAAACACAGCAGATTTCTATTAAGAGTAGGTCAATAAATTAGCAATATTTTTTGATTTTTAGTTGGTAAAGGAATAAAATAGATCATAGCAGTGGAAGAATTTCCATGCTATTTAAGTAATCTTATAGCTTTCCTTAAACTCAGCTGGTTAATGACCTTATCTGTACTTTCAACAGTGCATCATTCTTTTGATGCTGCAATGAACAGATAACCTTTAGGTTCTAGAAACATAGGGAATTTTCTGTAAGTGTTTTTTTTTAAAAAGAGCTTGCAGCCTACTCTGCCATTTGATTAAGACTGATAAAATCATGACCTTACCTCAAATATTCATCATTTCTCTATACTGTTTAATACCTTGGGCAATCAAAAAATCAGATACAGATTTAAAAATATTCCCACTAAGCATTATTTTAATCCTATTTTGGTTGTGCCACTTTCAGGTTGGTAAAAAGCTTACAGAAATATTCAGTCGATATAGCTCAGTAAGTCCTAGTCAATTCTTTGATATAGGGTAGTTGAAATATTTATTTAAAAAATTTATGACGTTGGTGGCAAATGAAAAATATAGTAATCATACCTTTATAGAACAGCTTTAATGTAATAAGTTATCCCAGTGTTTTTGCACAACAGTGAGCACTGCTACACAACATGAATAATTAGAGCAGCCTGTGTATCATCCTGAACTCAGGTGCTGTTTAGTGTAGAATTTGCACATTATCTCTGTGAGCATGTGCTGTTTCTAAAAAGTAAAAGGCTACTTAGTTATCTGACTACTGCAGGTTGAATGTCAAGAGAATCAGGTGCTGATGGGGATTTAAAAGAGAACATGCTCAGGAAAAAATAAGAGAAACACAAAAAAAAGGATTATTCTGTTGGGAGTCTGACATTAGCTCAATAGGCCAAAAGTTCAAAATGGAATATTATCTTATAAACATTTTCCTACTCTCTCCAACGACCTCCATTGCAACTTTGTGAACACCCCACTCATGACATTATGGATCAGAGAACTACAAATTCATGTTTGTGTTTCAACAGAATCCTACTTATTTTTGTCCACATCTATTTTTAAACTAAGAACAGTTAATTAAAACTGATGTCTGTATAAACATCCCCCCACCCGCATTACAAATACTGTCCATAAATAAACCCATGAATAGCTCTAGTTAGCTATCACATACAGTATGACCTGGATTTGCTACGCATCTTCTTCACTTCCTGTATCCCAGGTATGTCTGATAAGCATTCTTACAACTGGAAATGAAACTGAAGCCTGCACATTATCTAATGGAATCTTATTTATTCCTTACATTTTATTACAGAAGCCAATCTAAATTTAATGTTAATTCATACCAAGTCTCTTACGTTGTGTGTTGAAGTTCTTCAATCAAGTGAAACCAGCCATCAGGCAATACCTACCTTATGACCATTTAGGTAATGGAAACTCACACTTATAGAATTCATGCATCTCAAATTATTGGGTGGTGATTCATAATAAAATTTGTTCTCATGAATTTGTGAAAAATGTAAACAAATCAACAACCTCTCCCTGCCCCTTATTCATATTTCTAGATGCCCAAAAAAATGAAGCTACATTGCATTATAAAAAACATTATGGATTTTCTAGAAATGCAATCAATCCATCTTGCAGAAGTCACTTGTGTTGATTTACTTACTGTTCAGACTTTCAGTAAATTAAGTTCCAAGTCAAGTTTATTGCTTCAATTTTAAAATATAGACATGAGAGCAAATGTGAATCAGTAACTACTCCAGAAAAGTACATTCCCAGATGCTTGCAACTAACAACAGTTTTGGAAGAAAATCATAAGATTTAATAATTGCTTAAGTGTCACTTTTATTAATTACTTACACATCTTCCATGGGATGGATTCCAATAACCAACTGTCCCTTCAGAAGTTCTGATCATCACAGAATAATCACATTTTGTACATGTATTTCTCGTCATAAAAGAATCAACAAAGTCAACATTAAGTAAATAAACAGACCTGTGATCCTTCTAGATTGTACGTCTGAGCATTATGACATAACAGTGTTACATCCTTCTCCAGATCTCCGAGACTACGGTATTTATGGTTGCGAATACGGTCCTAGACAAATTCAACAGATTTGATGTACAGTTAAATTTCATATTTACAGTTCAAACTTCCAAAATCTGCCTTATTTTCATGGCATAATGAAAATTTCACTAATCCACCAGTGTCAATTTCTTCTTTTTCATATACTCTTGTAAGGCAGAATTTAATGCCAGTTATCGCTGACTCATGGGAATGAGACAACTGTAGAACAATGAAGTCAAGGTTTCCCAGAAGACCTAAATGAATCAGGTTGCATTTCATTTAAATTATATATAATGATCTGGTGGATTTCCCAGTAATGTCTTCAGAAACAATTTATTCAATTTAGTAGATTATTCAATCTTCCAGCTTGTCATGTTAAATCTTAGATTTTGGGTTATAACTACTTTTCCTCCCTCATTCTCTAGGGATTGAACACAAATATCCATTCATATATTATTTAATTAACTCTGGAAAAAGTCATTTGAACTGTAGCAGCTAATTTGTTGAAGGCATCCTCAGTGCTATCCGAAATTGAGAACTTAACTCAGCAACAATGCAGTTATCGACATTATATTTACAAATCAAAAGTTTGGAGGATTACTTGTAGACCAACTAACACAAATATGCTGGAGGAACACAGCACATCAGGCAGTATCTATGGAGGGGAATAAACAGTCAATGTTTCTGGCAAAAACCCTCCATCAGGACTGATGAATGGTGTCGGCCCAAAACATCGACTGCTTATTCCCTCCATAGATCCTACCTGAACTGCTGAGTTCTTCCAGGATTTTGTGTTGTTCTGGATTTCCAGCATCTGCCAAAGCCTTTGTGTTTATAACCTGTAGACAGAGTTGGTTATTTTATACTGTATATTGAAGTTAAAGAATTTGAGATGTGTTGTCCAAGAGACCTAAAGTTGTTGCAGTGTATCCACAGATAATCATGGCTTGCTTGAGGTGGAGGATGCATATATTTAAATTATAAACATGATGCTACTTGAAATAATTATGTCTTGGCAGAGGCTATGTTTCCTTAGCAGTGACCAAAACCCAGGTTAACTAGAGTATTCCATTACACCTCTGACTTCCATCAGCCTTTCTGGAGCAGAGTCCTTCAATGCCTTTGTAGCTACTGTATATATTTTGGTGGCCTGGTTAAGCATCCCATCTAGGATATTGATGCTGCTGTGTTTTGCCATGGTATAAAAGTTGAATGTCTTGAGAATTTAAGACTCTTGTAGCACAAATATCGCTTGTGATTTCACAGCTCAAGACAAAACACTATTTCGATCATGCTAAATGCTGGCAAGTACCCAACAGGATATGGAAGTGAAATCTACACAAACATGAGAACATGTTCTTCTGATCTATTGATACAAATCACTGAAGCTGAAATTGGACCTTGAATACTGTTGAGAACTCTTGTAGCAATGGCCTGGAGTTGAAAAGATTCAATTCCAACACACCCATCATTTTCGGTAATCCACCCCAAATTCAATTGGCTTCAATATTGAGGATTGCTGCTGTGCCATCAAGGACAGTCGCCTCATCTCTGGAGTTCAGTTATTTTGTCCACAACTGGATCAACGGTGTAATGAGGTCTACAAGCTGAGTGATTCTGGTGGAACCAAAACTTCAACCTTCAAATAAGAGAAGCACATCTGTTGATAATTGTGCAATGCTCATTTCCAGGGTCATGATCAGACATGAGCTGAGAAGTAGAATTCATTCCCATGCAGTGCCCGATAATGGCCAGGTTCAAACAAGAGACAGAAAAGCATTACCATTCTCTATTTCTTTCTATCAATGATGACTGGCTTCTATTTTAGTTGTTGTGAGTTCTGAGATCAATGTGGGAACTGTGTATTCTTTTACAAATGGGCAAGTGAGTTTTTTGTGAGATTCACTCCTACCACTTAAGCAGGGCTTCTACATTCTTTCAATGCTCGGGGTCACAATATCAGTATGAATGCTCTTGCTTCACTGTGGTCATGGGCAATGCACTCTCAAGATTCAATGTGGTTATTGCACATTTCCCTCCAAGGAGGCTCTGAGTATATTGTTGAATTTTTTCCTCTGGCTACCTAATAATTTCTTCATGCAACAAAATCACATTCATGAATTGAGTTCTGAACTCAATTCACGAATGTGATTTTGTTGCAGGAAGATATTATTAGGAAGTGGGTTTGGGTGCTGTGAAAAACGAGTGACCAGCGATCAGACTGAATAATTAAGACATCAGTGCTGAGGACATTTAGATGTTGGCTTACCTGCCCTTCTACAGACACCTACAATCAACATCTTGTGACTCACTACTGACTAGAATTAAAATGGTCAGGTAGGACAGAGGACATGTCTGATAAACACACTTGCCATTCCATCTGTACAAGTGCAGCTTCAAAGACACTGAATTAATTTAATACCATCCAGGGCTATGACCTCCACATTAGTCATCAACTTAAAAAGACATCCTTACCAAGACTTTCTGATAGTTACCCGTACCAACAGACTGGGGAGAAATAAGGTGAAATAGGGTTTTTCCTAATTTGGTTCACTCATTTGTCCTTAATGCCTAATAAATAATCCAGTGACCACATCCTTTGTTTTGGATTCTCCAGCCTGGGAAATACCTCTGCAGATATATTATCAATTGCTCGCAGAACCCTAAATGTTCCATAAAATAAACTCCAGTGAGTATAAGCCAGTTACTCTCTTGGTCTTCACAGGTATTCATCATTGTAGGATCTTGTACTTCACTGCCTTCAAATCTAGCATTTCCTTCCTTGGGTATAGAGACCAAAGTTGAAAACAGCACTGGTTATGATAATGATAAAGTGCACCCTAACCCCTTTTTGATAAAGGGTAACACACCATTGTGGTTTAATTACTCATTTTCATCTGGAGAAATGCAGTAGGCATCAAGTCTTCTTGCCCAAATTCAACCTGGTGCCATGACAACACAGTGACTAGATTCCATTTTGTAACTTCCCAGAGCTGCACTTTAACCCTGCAATGCTGTGTGGTGGTCTCAGATAAAGTATATCCAAGAAAATCAGTGTGAACCCTTGTGTAAGATTTTGATATTGTGACTGAATTAAGTTGGCTGTTAGTTGGCTAGTTTGTGGCAGGTTTGAATTGCTCCTGTTAATATACAATTTTTGAGTGGATAGAAAACGCAACTAATATTATTATCCAAGTTTTAAAAGATTATCTGGAGTATAAAATATGGTATTTCAACTTCTTTCTAGGAAAAGCATTTAATTAGCTACTTTGTTTACAGGGACACTTTAAATACTTTTTAAAAATATAGTTTGAAGTACTCAACTGAGTTTTCATTGATCTTCTTTACTTATAGGGCATAGGAAGATGAAGAAATGTTCAAAAATTGCATCTTTTAATTCATTAGAGCAAAATGGTGATTGAAGTCAGTTTAAGTTATGTGGTTATAATTAGTATTTAAAAACCAATTTATTGCAAGATGAAGAATGAAACAGAACAAATTTTACAGATCTGTTTATACCTTGATTTTTTTGAAATCCACAGGTTTTCGAATCAGCTCATAGTATTCGGGCAACTCCTTCCGTGATGGTAACTGGATGAAGACTTCACTCAGTTGTCGGTTCAAGCTATTTCAGGGCAAAGGTAGAACAGGTGATCAGTGCTACATCACCATCATTTTACAAGAAGTTCAAGTCAATTCAAATTCCATATGCCTATTTTTGATATTCATTTATATTTTTATAAAGCTATTACTACATTAAAATATCATTGTAAAAGCAATACTAAGCTTTCTTTTTGACTGAAAAGACAATTTGCCAAATACAATGCCCATATTGCAAAAAACATTGTACAGTAGATTCCAGTTAAGACATATTGAGACCAATACATTTTGGTCCAATTAAGCGGCAGCCCGAATTAGCAAAAGTTACATAGAAATAGCTTAAAAAAGTATAAAAAAGAGAAACTACCATTTAGTTGAGTAACAAAATTGTGTATTTATATACAAATTAGAACACTACTACTGTGACTACAATACTATAAAACTGTGTACAAGCTCCTAATAGTTACTGACTGAGGAATTCATCCAGTGTATAGTACTGTGTTCTTTTGACTGTAAATAAATAAAACCAGCACAGACACCTAGTGCAGATAATAGACTAATTTCATTGCCTTCCTGCATGAAGTAGTGTCAAAAATTACAGCCTTTTGGTGTCCATCAGTCCAAATGAATAACATAAGCACACACAAATAATGCAACTGTTCACTCTAAAGCAATGTCCCACATATTTTCCCAATTAGTTTTTGCTCTTTAAAAGTTGCCTCAGTTAACCATAATCCACTGCATATAGTGAAGACATACATTTTGAGCCTTTTTTTCATAATAGTTAACTATGGCTGCAATCTTCGATTATTATAAACAAAGGACTCATTACTGAAATACAACTGTAGTGAATTGTTAAAAAGAACCAATAACCGTGGAAAATCTAATACAAAGAATCAGGATATTTCTTACTCCTGTAACAACTGGAAAAATTGGCCCAAATTCTATACTAATACTACACATTCATCAACCCCAACATACATTTGTAGAGGCAGCCCGAAAAGAATACAAGCATAATTATTTTAATGTGGTTGTACATTGCAACAATATTCACCTGTCTCTTAACATTTTGTAAGATAAAAGGAAATGAAAAAAATTAGTTGACCATTGAAATGAGTGTGCACTATATTTTAAACTGCATATGACACCTGACATCTGTTCTTTGTTGCTAAGTAGCAGAATATAGTTGAAGATAGTACGGGGAAACCACAGTTAATAATGCATATATGGGAAGAGAAGTAATTGCTGTTAGTTCTCTAGCAATAAATAAATAAAATCAGATAAATGCAGTCTCAAATACTGTTACAATAGCAGCACCTAAACATGAATATTTGACAAAAGGATGTGATTCGTTTAAATTGATATCATGGGTGGCATAGACTGTAAGCCAAAGTGTCAGTGGCCATGTTCCATATTCTACATTCGTCGACTTGGACAACAGAAGGCAATACAATTTAAATACACATAAATTAGAAATGTTGCCAATGCAAATAGGGCTAGGTACAGATCAATGATTTATCATTCAGGAGTTTGGGGTTTAGTAAACGGTTCTAAATGGTTCCAATGAGTAAATTTATGTGAGGAGACACTCACATCAGGAAGAATCACTGCTTTGATTTCATATAATATAAAATAGGCAGTCAGAATTGAAAAGAGCTGCTATTTAATTGTCTTGGCACTGGAGAGATGACCAGTAACTCAATACCCAGCTGATAGGAATGGACTTCAATGTTGAACCTTTGAACATCCTAAACTGAGCATTACTTTTCTCCCATTTGACACCAGACTAGGACTATCATTGAAATGGATTTGAACACTTTAAACAATAATTTTAAGTGTGATATGTTGTGTTGAAAGTTCTCACTGCCTCATCAGTAATTAGGAAGTCAGACATCGTTTTATTTCCTCATTGTTAAACCATTCAAGACTGGTTTGGTTAACAAACCTTGTCTCAAGGACAAACCTTACATCTTTATGAAAAAGCTATTATGATTTTATGCACTTCTTTTACAATTCCAATGGTTCTGATGTTGGTTTAACATTTTAAGAGTTTCATCATAACACTTCCGATATTGGACAGTTGGATGAAATTGCTGAAATACAGATCTTAATGCCTAGAGTTGGACTAATGCAATGGAACTGCAAATGAAATACTTGATTGGGAAGGCAAGGATGAAAATGTCCAACTCATTTTACCTGTCTCTGTAGTTTATAACTGTATCAATGATTGCATTCATCTGCTTGGTTATCCTAGGTGGATTTGGAGACAGTTTTTCTGCTGGAGGTCTGCCTCTCTTTTTCTTCTTTTTTCCATCCTCCTTTGATGAATCTTTATCCACATTTCTTCTGCGTTTCCTAGCTTTCTTCTGACGTATTTCCTCTTCCATTTCTTCTAAATTGCCATCTTCAATTGCCTAGGAAGTTAAAATCCCAGTTTTAAATTTTAGATTTAAGTATATTGAATATCCATTAATGTCAAACTACAAATAATATTTGATCCTTTAATGCCTGCTGTAAATAGAAATGACAAATTTAATTTACCTACCCTGCATTTATAAACTCCATATCCCTGAACCCATGCAGGAAGCACAAACCAGAAATACAGATTCTTCATGCTCTAAATATATAATTACCTAGTTCTTCATAAAGCTTCTGATAATTTCAGCTTAAAAGGTAATTAATTTACTTCTTAAAAAAAAAATACTTTTAGTTATTGAGCTGTATAGTGGGAAAATTATCAGTTACGCTATACCTCCCAGAGGTCAGTTTTTTGGTTTAAGCAAGGTTTATTGAAAACTCCTACATCTCTTCAATTTTTTTTACCCCAAATCAAAGATATCTGATTCTCACATGACCCAAAGCAGTTTTTCCCTTTATTGTTTGAATCCCACATTTGCTAAGGGCTTAAAGCAGATTTGAATCATTCTCAGAAACTAATTTTCACCTTCAACAATTACCTGGATTACCCCACAGAAAAACTGCATTTGGTCAGCTGAGAAAATTTTGGTGGGATGTTCCAAAATTTACAATACAGAGTGATAAATGTGAAAAGCTTCAAAAGTCTTCACAGGAAAGCTCTAAAACAGAACTAGATACTGATCAAAGAAAATATGAAAAAGAAATAACAGCGAAACTGGCATTTTAATGCCATTACAGATATCTGGTCAAAGACTTAAGTCAGGACCATCCCCTCAAGGCAGACAAACAACCAATATGCAAAAGGCAACAAACTGCGAATACAAAAGACAAAAAAAAGGTAATTGCAAATAAATAAGCAATAAATAGTGAGCACATGAGATGAAGAGTTCTTGAAAGTGAGTCAATAGGTTGTGGGAACAATTAAGGGATGGGGAAAGTGAAGTTGAATTAAGTTATTCTACTGGTTCAAGAGCCTGATTGTTGAAGGGTAATAACTGTTCCTGACCTGGCAGTGTAGATGTGTTCAATGGTGGGGAAGGCTTTACCTGTGATGGACTGGGCAGTATCCACTACTTTTTGTAGGAGTTTCTGTTCAGGGGCATTGGTGTTTCCATACCAGGCTGTGATACAACCAGTCAATATACTCTCCAGCACATGTCTAAAGAAGTTTGTCAAATTATTAGATTCAGCATGACATCTTCAAAAACTTCTAAGGAAGTAGAGGGTCTGCCATGCTTTCTTCATAATTGCATTTACATGTTGGGCCCAGGACAGGTCCCCTGATATGATAACACCAAGGAATTTAATGTTGCGACCTTCTCCACTGATATCCCGATGAGGGCTGACTCATGGACCTCTGGTTTCCTCCTCCTGAAGTAAATAATCACCTTAGTCTTGCTGGCATTGAGTGAAGCTGTTGCTGTGGCAGCACTCAAACAGATTTTCAATCTCCCTCCTATATACTGATTCATCACCACCTTTGATTTGGCCAATGATAGTGGTCGTGTCAGCAAGCTTAAATATGGCATTGGAGCTGTGCTTAGCCACAGTCATAAGTGTAATGCAAGTAGAGCAGTGGGGTAAGCACACAAGACAAATTGCAAATAAAAACAAATAACTAAGTAAATAAAGCTGGGAATATGATTTGTAGAGTTCTTAAAAATTATAGGTTGTGGAATCAGTTCAGAGTTGAGGTGAGAGAAGTTATCCACACTGGTTCAAAAGCCGGATGACTGAAGGGTATTAATGGTTCCTGAAACTGGTGGTATGGGACCCAAGGCTCCTGCACCTCTTTCCTGACTCCAGCAGTGAGGGGAGAGGATAGCCTGAATCATGGGTGTGGGGGGGGGGGGGGTCCTGTTGATGGATGCAGTGCTTCTTGCAGATGTGCTCAATAGAGGGAAGGACTTTCCCCTTGATGGACTAGGCTGTATCCACCATTTCTGTCGGCTTTTCCATACCAGGCACTGATGCGACCAGTCAGAATACTGTCTACTTGCATCTATGGAAGTTTGTCAAGAGTTTTACATGGCATGCAGAATCTGCACAAACTTCTGGGAAAGCAGAGGCTCCGTCATGCCTTCTTTGTAAGTGCACTTGCACGCTGGAACCAGGAGCAAACCTCTGATATGATAAAGCCAAGGAAGTTAAAGTTACTGACTGCCTCTGATCCCTTAATTCATCACTATCTTTTGTTATCTGTGAAGTTATACATGGTTTTGGAACTGTACTTAACCACACAGTCATAACTATAAAGCAAGTAGGCATGTGAGAAAATCACGGATCCAGTTACTCAGAGATGTTCCAAGCTAAGTGAAGAGTAAATGAAATGGCATCTGCTGTTGACCTGTTGGGATGGTAGGCAAATTAGAGTGGAGGACAACTCAAACACAACTTGATATGACTTCTAAAAGCATTTCATCACAGTGGATTCAAGTGCTACCAGATGATATTTATTGAGGCAGGTTACCATGTTCTTCTTGGGCACCGGTATAATTAAAGCCTACTCAGACTGCCAAAGCAAGAGGTTAAAGATGCCAGTAAACACTCCAGCCAGTTGATTAGCACAGGTCTTCCATTATCAGCTAGGTACATTGTCTGGGCAGATGCTTTCCAAGTGTTCATCCTCTTGAAGGAGGCTCTTACATCGACCTCAGAGACCAAAGCACCTTCAGGAACTCCCAGCAGCCCCCAACAACCCCGTGACTTCAACGTTCGGTGTCAAAGCAAGTGTAAAAGGTATTGAGCTCATCCGGGGTGAAACTGTGTTGTCATTTACGTTGCTTGTTTTGCTTTGACATTCAAGCCCTGCTACAGCTGTCGAGCATTCTTCTGTGATTGAAGTTTTGTCTGGAACTACCACTTTCCATGTCATACTTTCTGGATGTCACACTTGGACCTCTTGTACTTCCCTAGGTCTCCAGTCTTGAACACCAACCTAGCCCTCAGCAGACTGCAGATCTAATAGTCAATATAGAGCTGCTGATTGGGAACAACTATGAATGATTCTGTGGGAACACAGATGCCCATGAGTGTCTCTATAAAATCTGTCACAAATGTGGCATATTCATTCAGGTCCCCTGATTAATCCTTGAAAATGGCCCAGTCCACTGACTCGAAGCTATGCCATAGCCACTCAAAAGGTTCAGGAGTTCATTTATTATTAGAGTATGTGTACAATATAACCTGATATTGGCACTTCACAGACATCCACAGAACAAGAAACCCCATAGAATGAATGATAGAAACACCGAAGTCCTGAAGACCCCACTCTCTCTTATGACCACTTCTTTGTTGTCCTTACTTCTGATGCTTTGCTCTTTAATCTCTGCCTGTATGCAAGTAGGAAGATAGCTGAATGATCAGACTTCCTGAAATGTGGTCTAGGGATGGTAGTGTAGAAGTGGTTGAGGATGTTAGGTCTTCTTTTGCTGCAGATGATGTGCTGATGGTAACTGGGCAGAGATTTCTTCAAACTAGCCCAACTGAAGTCCCTGGCAAGAATGTGCAAAACATCAGGTAGGGTTTTTCTTGTTAATCATAGCACTCAATACATTGAGTGCTTGCTAACATCTGCCTTTGGCGGTATTGTAAACTACAGTTAGGATCATGACAGGGAACTCTCTTGGTATATAGAACAGCCAATCTTTAATCATTAGAGGTTCCAGATTGGGAGAACAAGAATGAGACAAGACCACTACACCTGAGCACCATGATGAGTTTACCATGAAGTGGAGCTTGGGTGTCCAGCATGTCAAAGGTGAGCCACGTCTTAATGAAATAGAACACAGCAATCCCTCATTTCCTTCTGATACAGCAACCTTGCCCTCAAGTCTTCTATCTTGTTCTCCAGTGACTATACATTAGCCAGCAATATGCTAGGGTGAGGTTGCTGTATACTCTGTTGCTTTAGTCTGGCATGAAGTCTTACCTGGCACTTTCTTCCAGTGACAGCTGACTTTCAAGCTGCTTACCTGCATTCCTGAGTCCAGTTCGACAAGTCCTTATGAAATTGTAAAATTGCTTGCGTTTAGACTGTTTGCTGTATATCACCAGTGCTATCTTACTCAACCTTTAGTGAATTAGACAGCACAGGATTTCTAGCCTCTGATCTGCTCTGTAGCCATGTAAATGGCTATTCAGATTAGTTTCTGGTCAATGGTTTATTAGTAGTGGGTGATTCAGTGATAGAAACATAGAAAATAGGTGCAGTAGGCCATTCGGCCCTACGAGCCTACACCACCATTCAGTATGGTCATGGCTGATCATCCAACTCAGAACCCCGTACCTGCTTTCTCTCCATACCCCCTGATCCCCTTAGCCATAAGGGCTATATCTAACTTATAACTTAAATGGTAATACCATTTACTGTCATGAATTGATAGCTGAATTTTCTTTTGTTTGATATTATCAGTCTGGCACTTGTGTGATAGGAGTATTACTAGCCACCTATCAGACACAGCTTAGATATTGTCCAGGTCTCGCTGTGACTGAGGCATGGACTATTTCATTAATTTGAGGAGTTGAGAAAGGTTGTGTAATCATTCTAACATTTTGCAATCAGCAACAAACACTCCTATTTCTGAACTTATGAATAAAGGTCCTCGATGAAGCAGCTAAAGACACTAGCCCGAAGAACACCTGCAGATGTGTCCTGTGACTGACATGATTCATTTCAAACTACTTTAACCATCTTTCTTTGCGCTAGTTATGATTCCTGTGGTCCTGTGTGGAGCAAGGCTGTAACAAAGTCAGGAGCCAAGTAATTTTAGTGGAATTCAAACTGAGCTTCTGTGACAAGATAGTTGCCTAGAAAGCGCCATTTGATAACATCACTGATGATCGTGATGATTGGGAACACTCTAATTGCATTGTTAATTCTCTAAGTTGGATTTGTCATGCTTCTTGCAAGCAGAACAAAACTGTGTAATTTTCAGCATTACCAGATAGATGTACCTGTACTGACACAACTTGGTCAACAACACGTCAAGTTCTGAAGTACAGGTATTCAGTACTATTGCAGGAGCACTGTGGCTACGGAATGAGGTTTTTTGGCAGAAATGAAGACAGTGGGTCAATCTTCCCAATATTTGAGTGTATTACTGTTCACCTGGTGCAAGATGCTGAATAAGTGAAAGCCAATATAATGATCATGGAAAACTCCAGTTAATCCAGCCTTTCAGGTTAATGTTATCAGCTTATATGTGGAATCTAACGGATTTTCCAAGGATATGCCAAAGAGATCACATAGTTTTTCATCTAGAAGGCCAAGGACTAATTTTTGCAATTTCAAAAATAATGGTTTAGAAATGGGCAGAGAAGTCATTGCAGGAAATATTTGCTTTAATTTAACCATATGAATTACAAAACATGCTCAAAAAAGTCACCTCTAGAAGTTAACAAAGATCTATTCCAACTTTCAAATCCTCAAGGATAAAATTAAAATCTAAGTAAGGCAAGTGTAATACAATAGCTGCTTTAGCACTGCTGCATAGCAGCTAGCTTAACACTCGGTCAGTGATCTGGGTTCAATTGCTGCCATAGCTTGTAAGGAGTTTGCACAGTCTCCCTGTGATTGAGTTTCTTCTGGGTGCTCGTTTCTCCCACATTCCAAAGTAAGCTGTGGCCATCTAGGTTGGCACTGGAAGTACGGTGACACTTGTGCGCTAGCCCCAGCACATCCTTGGACTGTATTGGTTATTGACACAAATCATGCATTTCACCGTATTTTTCAATGTACATGTGATAAATAAAGCAAATTTTAAAATCTTTCTGTTTTACAAACAATGATTCTTTGAACTATACAAATACACCAAGCAATAATTGTTACCTACCCTTAGCCACTGTTTTTCTGTAAGGGCATCACTGTAGTCCACATCCCTGCGCATGCGTGAACCTCTCCCAAACATCTTCTCCTCCTCCTCTTCACAGGTCAACCTTTCAACTTCTGCATCATCTTTGACAATCCATGATGGCAAATCATCTTCCTCCATCAGTCTTGGCTTGCGTTTTGGATTCCGTGCGTCTTCTCTTCGCCGCTCTAGATCCATGCGCTAAGAAGGTAGAAGGTGTTGACATGGTAATATCATGCCTTTATAATCACAGTACATTTATTATGAATTAAATAAAAACATTAGTTGATGCATATAATGCTTTAGGATGAGGCATAAGTCTGTCAGGAGGATAGTCACTGACAAATAAATTGTAACTTTATTCCTCCTATCAAATTGCTACTAATTTACAAACAAGAAATTTTACACTAGGTGTAAGTATTAAAACTAGAGCTGTGGTAAATTTGAAGGGAAGAATGAAAAATGAAGAAAATGGCCTACTTTCTCTATTCCTTGAAACATACCATATTTGGAGTTAAATACTTCTGCATACATTTTTTGTTCTTCAACATGCATTTGATTCACATTGATTGGTTAAAACCAATTCTTCTGGACACCAATTTAGAAGCAGCCAAACTTTGTTTTGAAGTCACTAAATTGAAATGGCACCACTTTTGGGAGGAAATAGACTCATTTTTGTTGTGTTGTATGCAAACATGTAAATTTAGTTCAGATGTATCAGTATGTTTTAAGCTGTTTTAAAGATTGATGGGATGTAGACTTGCATTACATTGACATAAGCAAAACTGGTTCAGTTGCATCAATTTCACAATAGAATCAAATAGAGCTAAAACAATAAGAAATTCCAAAAGCATACCAAGGTGTTTTGTTAAAAATATAAGTAAATTAATCATGACAGTTCTCTGAACCTTGCGTACCATTCATATCTGAATCTATGTAATCTCCCAACTAATAGACAAGGGCATATTGGATAAGGAAGTTAACAAAATAGCTGCCAGAAACGGAATAATTAATGACTCATTGAGGAGATTACAGTGATGTGTCGTTGGCAATTTTCAATGTACAATATTTCACTAGTGCCCTTTAGGGAAGCAGACTGGCCTAATTCTGCTCCCATGTCTTATGGAATGAAACTTAGCAGCCTTTTCTAATCTCGTCTATATGTGATGTCAAACCTCCCAACAGTTTTTTCCTAACTGTCTTCTCAAGCAGGGGCAATTAGGGATGGATAATAAATGACAACTCTGTTGGGGATATATTTTTTTCCATTTTTTGAATGCATATTTGGAAATTCTTCCCCGTTCTACATATTAATGCTACAAACTCCAGCAAAATTTTAAAGAAACATAGCACATTCTAGAACAGGAAAATGTGACCATAATGGAATTAAGTAAAATTGTAAAATTCTAGGTTCTTCAACAACATGTTTATACTTCTGAACACCATTGACGGAAGGATTCTGGTTAATTGGGCCATCAGGTTTTCAGGCGAGCCACTATTTGGGACAACTCTTAAAGAACTAAAACTAATTGAGAAAATAACTGGGATTCCTTTTGGGGATGCAAAAAAAAAAATGGGAGTGAAAATGAAATGATTTCACTACTTCAGCAAGTTAGGAATTATGAAAAATTTGAAGGTATCCACAATGAAAGTAAAGATTTGGAGGATGCAATCACCAAAAGCATTACATGAAGGGAGTGCATTATCTGCACTAGGTGTCTGCACTGATCCTGTTCATCTACAGTCAACCAAAAGAACATGGTAGAATACAATTCCTCCTTCAATAACTACTAGGAACTAATACAGCTTTATAGTACTGTAGTGTTCTAATTTGTTCTGTATTTCATTTAAATACATAATTTGTTACTCAGCTAAAATTAGTTTGTGTTTTTATACCTTTTTAACTATTTTCATGAAACTTCAGCTAATTGGGGCAGCCCAATGTACTGGTCCCGATGTGTCCAATTAACCACAATCCACTGCATCTGCAGATATATTTTGACATGAATGCCTCCAATCGCGTGTGCCTCAAAAAGCTCTCGCAACTATGTCCAGCTCTTGCCCTTCACGTGTCTTACTACTAAGTCCAGTGGAACAGTTTTTACTGAAAGGAGAAGGGTCAAAGGCAGGTTACTGGCACCTTAAAATCAGTCACTTTGGGCTGATGGGGCTCATCAGCCTTGGTGGGTAGCTTAATTAGAAGAAGGAAAACTTTGATCTCAAATCTCTGCTGCCTTGTGGCAACACCCACTAAAGGGGAAGGCTTCAGGGGTAAACCACGAGGGAAAATTCTGGAGCTGGCATACCTTGGAGCATAAGACAGTCCTACATTGAGTTTAATGCCGACCAGCAACTTCTGCTACACTGCTAGTGCCAAACTGTACCAGTCTCTGCCATTTCTTATCAGATGCACGGAGACGGGGAGCTTGCTCTCCACATTGTACTGTACTAGCTTGCATATCCAGACAGCTGGGACACAATATCCATGGTCAACCCTAACCAATGGAGGCCTCATTCTGTTACGGAATCATAGAGGAATACAGCACAATATCAGGCCACATGGCCCAACTTGTCCATGTCAATGAAGGTGCCCACCTAATCTAGTCACATTAGCTTATTTTGGATCTGTATCTCTCTAAACCCTTCCTATCCATATACTTAACAAATGTCTTTTAATTTTTTTAAATTTTTACCCATCTCAACATTTTCTATGGCAATCCATTCCATATACAGTACATACTACCTACTGTGTGCAGTTGCCACCCCTCAGTTCCCTGTTAAATCCTTCCTTTCTCACCTTAAATCCAAGCCCTAGAGCTTCTGGTTCCTTTTCCTGGAGAGTTGGGGGAGGGGCAGACGACCAAATGCATTCATAGCATCTAAGACTCATGATTTTCTACACTTTTATAAGATTATACCTCAGATTCCTATGCTCCAAGGAATAAAACCATAATCTGCCCAATTTCTCCCTAAAACTCAGGTTCGCAAATCCTGGCAACATTCTCACAAATATATTTTTAAGGTCTTTTTCAGCTGAATGATAGCAATTCTATAAACGAGGTGGCCAAAATTGTGCAATATGCTCCAAGTATGGCCACACCAATGTCTTGTACAATGCATCAAAACATCCCAACTTGTATGCATGAAAATTAAAAATAACTAACTTCAGATGTAATTCAGATTCAGTTTATCATCATTTAAGAACCACAAATGCAATGCAGTTAAAAAATGAGACAACGTTCCTCCAGAATGGTATCAACAAAGCACATGACAAAATAGACTACCCCAGAAAATCCACGTAACGTTTGGCATGCACTTACCATGAATAATTCAAATTCTTCTTCATTTCGAGCAATCATCTGATTCAGAGTCTCATCATCTGGAACTTCATCTTCTTCCTGCAAATCAAGAGGGCAATATGGCAACTGAATATTGTTTTAGCAATTGCGTACCATAACTAAAATCATTCCAATTTTTGAAAGAACATTTTTAATGGTAGATGGTCATATCAGCATTTCTCTTCCAAGGTTTTTTTTTCCAAAGTTGTTTTACTCCCCCCTCCAATTGTACTTTAAGTGAAGGAACATGCAATTTAAGAGGCTAGGGCCACTCCACACTAATGAGTCCAGAAACAGGGATAGGATAAACAAGATTAGGACACTGCTGTGCCTTAGATCACAGAATCTTCAGTAAGAATTATGTATAGCACAGAAAATTAGATACCAGAATGCAAATACATTTGAAGTCTATGATTTATGAAAAGGTTAAAATAGTGATGCCCATCTAATTTAATGTAATATCTGAACCAATTGCAGCAACAAGATAAGTATTGGGAACATTAAGTAATTTAGCTAGGTATCAACACTTTAAAACAACTGGATGTTGTCAAATGCAAGTTTTCTTATGCACATGATTGTGCATGACACAAAAGTATTTTTATACTGGCTCAGTCCAATTGACAACTTCTGATAAATTATACACAACATTCTGAGCACACACTAGGATTCATCGATATCTGAAGACCTGCTGCTGCAACTTTAAAATTACATCATGACATGGACACACATCAGACCACTGAATTGTGGAAATGATTATCTGTATGTCAGGCATGGGAGTTCAGTTTCTGGAAAATTTCTCAATTCTGGTTTGGCAAGTATACTATTAGATTTTCAGAAATTTCCCATAATCCTTCAACACAAACACACATCAAATTGGTGGGAATGAGATGTATTGCCAAGCTACAGCAAGAAATCCTGAAACTTTCTCATATGGATATACAGCATGCAGTTTAGGAAGCTTAAAGAGACTGCACCGAGTAAAATTAAAATTATACAGCACGTGAAAAAAGAAGAAAATTGCTGGACAAGACCAGAGATGTGCAAGATTGTGCCTTCTCCTCCATAGCTTCTTCAGTGTTCAACTAGGGCTCCAGGGTGTGCCACATATGCAGACAGCACCAAGTGAGATATTTTAATTTAGGCAACAAAGATTACAGACTTTATATTGGGCATATTTTACTCAATAGTCTCATACCAGAAAATAAAGATTATACACCCTCGAAACCAAGTTAAACATTCCTAGAATGTTTCTAGTACCAAGTGATTTCTGTGCAGCTTTAGTTTTCCAGCATGATTATCACAAATATTCCCCCCCAATTTTGTTAAATACAAGTTTGTCAAAAATTAAGCAAAGAGAACGAGATTGCAAAATCTAAATTGTCATTATGATAGCAATCTGTACAAAGCTGAGGCAAAACTTAAAACTTATGTTAGAAGGCAAACTGCTGGTAGCAATACAATTCTTCAAACAATCCAAATAACTTGGAAGAAAGGGCTTCAAATTTTACCAAAACTTAGTTTTCAAACTCAATGAATACAATGGAAATAAACTATTCAAGAAGAAATGTAAAACAAAACATACATCATGACATTCAACAGAATTGTTTTGCTAATTAGCGGTATTATTAAAATCAACTTGAGTGAAGTCAAAGTTATCTCTCCATTCAAAAACAGAATTGTTAAAAGAGCTCTGGCACTCAAGAAGCATCTGTGGAATGACAAACCAGTCAGCCATCCTTCCTTAGAACTGAGGACCTGAACTGCTGGCTGGCTTCCGTTTCCCCGATGCTGATTGAATGCCGAGTTCTTAAAGCATTTCTATTGTTTCAGATTCCAGCTTCTGCAATTTTATTTGTTTACCATTGGCTCTCAATTCCTTTCTTTATCCTACCTTGATATGTCTCTAGTCCATAGAATTAAAACATGGCAGGGTAAGCCTTCATTAAACTATCAATTATGTCAGAAATGATAGTCAACATACTTATGTCACACAATTAACAAAATTCATCATGTTTGCAAACCAACAAAGGTCTCAGATCACCCATGAAACAAATCAGAATATGGAGTACAGGATAATCATCTATATTGGAGAAGACATCTTTTCACACAGAAATTACCAGAATGCAAAAAAACTAAAAACAGGCAGAGTTCAAACTTCTGCCAACTCGACTGGTTACTATGCAACCTGTACTAGTCAAAATATTGTTTTTAAAGAAAGCTTGATCCTAATGATGCTGTTCCACAAGTCAATTTTACACCACTTATAATACAAGTATCACAAAGTCCATATTTTCTTTTATATTTCCAGAAAACAAAAATTCAACATGACTGAGTCAATGCAAAGTGATCACCTAGGAAGCTCATTACTCACACCTCCACACCACTGTCTTTTCCCCAGCCTTAGCCACTGATATATTCTGAAATTAAAACTTCTTTGGTTGTTTACTGGCTAAATAGTACTTAGTGGAGTGCATAGCCAAACAGATTAGCAGGAGTTCAGCTGATCTACAATGCAGAAAATTTTGATACTACAGTCAGCTTTACCCTGGGCAGAGTTGAGGCAAGGTTCCCACTCGAAAGTGCTATCCCATGAGAAATTTTGAATACTGATTGGTGAGAAGAATGGAAAGGCATGGAGGAAAAAACATCACCGTGCTCAAGTAATATTCCCTGCTCATTCAATAACTTGTCAACTGCGTCCACATTCACATAGGAAAAGTGGCCACGTAAGCAAGATCCCAGAGGGCTGATGATGCAGATGGAACTATATGCAAGCAACAGTCAGCACATTGAGGGTACAGGTAATAACATCAGTTATAATTTAGAACAAAGCTTTTAAATATCATTTTTGGTTAAATAGTAAGTGAAAATAAAAGGGGAGGAGATGAAGCACGTATCAAATCACACATACATGCAAACACATAGTAATTAGGGCATCCTTGCAGAATTTAACACAATTATTATGTGTCAGAGGTTCTTTAAATTTGCTGGTCTATTTCATTAGTTACAATGGCACCTCATTAGTGTGGGTGACCTATAAATTTTCTCGATAATTAACATTTTTTAAAATTTGTGCATTTCCAATTAATGACAGATAGTCAACTTTATTGGACATTGTTGGTAAGCATCAAGACTCTCACTAGATCAAAAATTGTGCTGTACCAGAATTTGCAAAGTTTAGATTGAACTGTTGCATTAAAAATTACAATAAAAAATAAACAGCACAATTCAAATGGTTACATGCTTGCATGTTTTTGTTTTATTTATTTAAACACCTCAATTCCTCCCAGGATGAAATAAATACAGTGGATTCTGTTTAATTGGGCAATTGATTAACTGGGGCAGCCAATTATTTGTGAAAATTGCTGGGATTCCCCTTGTTTATTTTTCATACTATACTGCTTAATCGGGACAGGAGACTGTTACTGAACAGCTTCCAACCAGGGTCAGTTCGCACTTAGTAGCCTGTAGACACAACACTGTGCTCTGAACGAACAATTTTTGAATAGCATCAGTTGAGTGCACTGTGTTCAAAAAGCAGTGACTTTCGTGACTGATATTTGGAGAGAAATAATCAGTAAGTCAATTCAGAATGGTTTAGCTCACTGCGGTTTCAAACATTCAGGCCCAATGTCAGAAACAGCCAGGAGTAAAAATGAAAACATTTCACTACTTCAAGTTAGAAACTATGAAGAGTTTGAAGGTATCTACAAACATCTTGAATGTTACAATGAAGATGCAGATTTGGAAGATGCAATCGAAAGCATTGTATAAAGGCAGTCCATTATCTGCACTGTGTCTGCACGGATTTTGTACATTTACAATCAAAAGAATATGATACATTCGAACTCCTCTGTTGATAAGCTTTAGAAACTAAAACAATTTTATAGTACTGCAGTAGTATTGGTAGAACTTTGTTCTGTATTTCATTTAAATACATAATTTGTTATTCAGTTTTTTTAAAAATATACCCCTTTAACTATTTCCATGAATCTTCGGCTAATTAGGACAGCCACCTAATTGGGCCAAAATGTACTGGTTTGGACGTGTCTCAATTAACCGGAATCCACTGTATTTTTTGGAAATTTAAAAACAGTCAAAAACTCCGTTATAACTTATTTTTAATACTTCACGATTATAGTGACCTTTGACTATTTTTATTACAATTTTATTTCACTAAAGTGCTCACTGCATATTTCTCACTTTGCTGCATCTGAAATTTTCATTTAGGCATATGCTTCACTTATCCAATTTCTATTATTTCTTTTCTTATCAACTAGCATTAGCTGAGAGAACAGTCACTAAGCATTACAAAATCCTATTCTTCTCACTCCCCTCAAGAATTCTCAAATGCCCATTATAGGTAATAATTGTAAATAGTGGAACTTTACACTATTATTTTTGACCAATTACATTGGCAAACGTCATAAAGGATGGTTCAAGATTTCCAAAAAGCACGAAACAAAAAAGCTAAATTATTGAAACAAGGATTTTACAGTAAACATACTATCCGGTTAAAAGAACCATAGGATTAAGCTGTTATGTATTTTGTGCATAGCCATCCATTATTGAAAGTTGAGAGCCTTTCAGATGTTTAATCAGAGATTTAATTATTTGTAAATTTTAGATGACTAAACATTTTACTGAAAAACTCCAACCCTGCTAGCTTGCTTTCTATTAATAATAAATCAGCTGATTAAGTATAAAATACAGCGCATAAATAAGACACTGTTTGTAGCATATACTCATTTAAAAGTTATTGAGCACAGCTATAAGTCACAAGCCGGCCAGTAATGTTATCCTACCCAGGCAGTACTGCAGGAAGGAGAAGCATTGGTGTCCCCCTGGTGGTGAAAGAATGCAATGTTACAACACTGATTTCTCCAACAATACACTACTAGATGGTTCAGTACACTTGAGGATTACACATTTGAGAGAAAACTGAAATTAGCCATTTTAAAAGGGGAAATCATTTGTTATGATTGCTTTGCTGAATTCAAGCAACTTTGGACAATGGAAATGGTCACTCCTCATCAGTTTAATTTAATCAGAATAGTTTTGATCCTTTGCTTTTCAGGATAGAATTTTAAAATAAAAATGCCAATCACATATGAAAAATATTGATGTTTGTAGAGGAATGTAATCGCCAAGCAATTTAGCAGAATTGTTTTTCGGGCCATTAAATACATATTTGCAGTGTGATTCTCTTTGAAAGAAACTATGAATGTAATGTTTGCTCAAAGTTAGTTAATTAAATTCAGTCTAGCTGTAACAGGAGTACTCATTAACTGCTACAGACCTGGCAAAAGATGTCTGATTGATTGTAAACTTTCTACAGACCCTGTAAATTCATTGAATTTCCATTGACACCCTAGTAAAATACCTACATGAATTTGGTGACTTTCTGGCACAGAGGCTGTATTTTCCACACACCGTATTAAGAAATACCTTGGTTGTATTACTAGAAATATCCAGGCAACTCCTAAAGACTGCATTTACAGGGTCCATTACTTCATACCCCTTCCTCCGTAACAAATCAATTAAACTTAAATATTCAACATATTTAAAATATGGTTTTCTTCATCACTATTGGCTGCACAATATTTTTGGGTTTGTAGCTAATGTGGATACTAATTAAAACTAATCTGAAACTTGCCATAGGGTGGCAAATATTAATTAAGAACACAGGATTTAAAGGCAAGTTACTGCTGGACAAAATGGCTCACCATAAAAATTTAGACTGGAATCAATCATCCCTCTGCAATCTGAAACTACTTGAATTTTCTAACATCCAATATATGTGGACCATGAACTCTGCATTATATTAACATAACTAAAAGTTAAAGATACAATTGGATGGAAATGGTACAATTCACATTTCTGTTAGCAATTCAGTTTATACTTCAAATTCCATGGTAAAATGCATATTCTGTAAATATGCAAAAAATAGACATTTTTAAAGGATTTAGTATTTTGTTTTTCGAACAAATAGATTGATACTAAAGAAACTGCAGATGTTAGATTTAATGGCAAGAAAAGTACCCATGATAAGTGATCAAATTGCTATAGTATAATTTATCTATTATAATATAGACAAAAGGGCTGCACTTACGGTTGTAAATATTTAGATTTTATATTCATCATAAAGAGATGAATACCAAGAACCTATACGATAATGAGATATTCTGTAATTAAGCTTATCTCTAAGTACTTAAAAATACTGCGTCTCATGTCTCACAGCATTTGTTAATGGACACATGCAGTTTATTCCATAAAGCCTAAATATATTGGATGTCTCAGAAATTTTCAATATCCAAATTTCTCTATGGCTACATAGATTAGTGAATGGTCCCTCTAGTGAAGTGAACAACTAAGATATCTGAGTATATTGTAAAAACATACCAGTTATCTAAGTTTTAGGATGTGTGTGCATAGAGGATCATGGCTTTTGTTTATGAAAATCTATTGTACACATTTAAACCATGATTTTAATCACTAGAATGAGATGTAACTAATCTCTTTGTGAAACAATTAAGAATTTGTCTTTTCAGGTATGATGTGCGCAAATAATAAAATCAAAATATCTTCATAAATATACTTCCAAAAGTAAATCTTTCTGCTTGAATTTCTTCCACAGTGCCTTTCCTGTTGCAGATTTTATTGAATGTGGACCACAATCTATAAACCAATTGAAAAGCACTCCTTTCACTTCAAGTTTTGCAAGTACAATCAAGGCAAACTAACTGCGCATTTAAAAATAAAAACATAAATGTTGCATGAAATTTCTGGAAATGCTCATAACAGAGAATCTCACCTGGTTCCTCAACATCACCTCTTTAGTCAAGAAGGCACAGCAGCATCTCCACTTCCTGAGAAGACTGAGGCGGGAGGGGCTTCCCCCCTCAATTCTAACCAATGTCCTGACCAGCTGCATCACTGCCTGGTACAGGAACTGCACGGCACTTGACTGCAATTGAGAACGTCCAGACCAGCTGCATCACTGCCTGGTCCAGGAACTGCACGGCACTTGACTGCAAGACCTACAAAGAGCTGCAAGGGCTCCTGAGAGGACTATGGGGGGGGGTTCTCTTTTACTAGAGATATTCATTAGGAGTGCTGCATACACTGGGCCCTTAGCATTGTCATGAAATCCTCCCATCCATCTCAACTTCTTTGACCCCCTATCATCAGGCTGGAGGTATTGTAGCATTAGGAAGAGGACTGTTAGGATGAGAACCAGCTTCTCCCCCCGCCACTACCCAATATGAAGCACCAATTAGTTATACTGTTTACCTTTTAAACTTGTATTATAAATGCACATCATCTTAATTATCAATCTTCTGGAAAATATTTTACATTTATTTGTGGCAATATTACTTTGTGTTGTGTACTAGTTATAAGTACTGTGTTAAGCACCTTGATCCAAAGGAACACTGTTTCATTTGGTGGTATACATAACTATATGGTTTCTGATGTAGATTATATACTTCGTTTTTAAAATGACTCAGTATTTTGCTATTTGACTACCAAGTACTTAGTCTATTTAATTGATTAACAAATTAAAACTATCTCTGCAGTAGGAAGTACCTATCGGTTATCAATAACTACTGCTCTTTTGGTCAAAGCTATTGATAAAGGCTGAATATAGCAAATGGAGCATGTCAGCTTAAAAATGAGGACTAAGTGAACATTTCAGTAAGAGAAAACAAGATGTAGAAAGGGTATCCAGATAAATTCTCAGTCCTTCAAATTTTCTCCCAAAGTTCATTTGCACCTACAACTGAATCATGCAGTGAACTTTCAAAATGAGACTGTGAACTGTGATCATACAGCCTGGATTACAAAACTATGGCAATTTTCTATAAATCATGATGGCTTTAAAATAAATGCTAATTTATGTACTTTATGCACACAAACTCTTAGCTTTACAAGTATTATTCCATATACCCTTAAGTCATGTGATTTTTTAAAAACAAAATAAATACTTTATTTTCCAACATAAATTGCAAAGGATGTTCAGACATCATGGTAATAAAACGCTTACATACCTCATTCTGTTCCTCATGCTCCAATAAAGCTTGCAGGAAAGCTCGGCGCTCATGACTTGAAGATTTTTGATCAAACATACCAGCTTGGATAACCTTTTGGTCCACATTAAGCTTGTATTTGGCAGCAGCGAGAATCTTTTCTTCCACACTGTTGACTGTGCACAGGCGCAAGACTCGAACTTCATTCTGCTGTCCAATACGATGTGCTCTATCTTGGGCTTGTAAATCCTAGGAGATGCACAAGAATAAATACACAAATTCTCAGCAAAAGATGGATGAAATAGCTTTAATCAGAAAGTCTCCAACTAACTTGCAGTTTATTTATATGGTGCAAAGTTCAAGTTATGTAATTTTTCTCATTTTGTAGCCATTTATCTCAAAATGAAAGGATAAGATAATTTTTTTTCACTTTATCAGCAAAATAAAATTTTGGTCAGGCCACAAATGGAGAGTATTGTGATCATTTCAGGTCAGCCCATTACAAGGACATGGAAGCTTTGGGCTAAGGAAGTTACCTGGATTAAAGGGCATGAGCTTCAAGGAGAGATTGGACCAACTTAGGCTGTTCTCTATGTAGTGTCAAAGGCTGGATGGGGAAGAGACCTGATAGAAATTTATAAAATTTTGAGAAGCATCAACAGGATAGACAGATAGAACCTTTCTCCCAGGACAGAAATATCAAATATTAACTAGGATGCCATCAAGGCAAGAGGGAGATGTTTAAGAAAGATAAGCGAGGCAAGTTTTTCCTTTTTGATACAGAGTGGCAGGTGTTGAAATGGGCTGGCAGGGTACTGGTTGATGCAGACACGATAGATACCTGAATATGTAGGGAATTGAAGCATATGGATAATGTGCAGTCAGAAAAGATCTAGTTTAACTGTCGGCTAACTATTACTTGGATTGCACTACCTGTATGTATAACCTATATTTTCATTTATATTTATCATTATTATTGTTATGAGCAGAGAGACAACATCTGCCAGAAGTAAATTCCTTGTATGTGCACAGGTACTTGGCGATTAAAGTCTGATTCTGATTCTGATGTTCCACACAGACATCATGAGCCAAAGGGCCTAATCCTGTGCTATACTGGTTTATGTTCAATGCTACACAAGAAACGGCCAAGTACAAAAAAAACTTTACTTCTGTATGTTGTAGCAGAAGTTGAGAGAATCTCACTGTTGAAGACTGACAGATGAAACAGAAATTGGATTTATAGATGCTTTAGGATTTTTTCACCAAAATAAATCTCATACCTGATGTGGATTCCAATCACTGTCAAAAATGATAACAGTATCAGCTGCTTGAAGATTCAAACCAAGGCCGCCAGCACGTGTACTCAGCAAGAATATAAAATATTTTGAGTTTTCTTCATTGAACATTTTCAACAAAGCACCACGGTCCTCTGCTTTAGTTGTTCCTGTGTATGGATAAAAGGTCCTGAGCTCAATAGCAAAATATAGGTATTTCCATTTCAAATCCACAGATCCTAAAGTGTGCAAGTGTTCAGATGGCATATGGTTGCCATTCATTAGTCAGGAGACTGAGCTCAAGAGCCATGAGATAATTTAGCAGCTCTATAAAACTCTGGTCATAGGAACAATGTGTAAGTGTTAGAGAGCGTGCAGAGGAGATTTATCAGGATGGTGCCTAGATTAGGGAACACGCTATAAGGAAAACTAATTGAGTGAGCTAGGGCATTTCTCTTTGACAAAAACAGGATGAGAGGTGACTTCATAGAGATGTAAAAGATTATGAGTGGCACAGACAAAGTGGACAGCCGGCACCTTTTCCCCAGGGTAGCACTGGCCAATACCAGACAAATTCTGATTAAAGGGAATGTAAAAACGTTTAGGGGAGATGTCAAAGATAGTTTTTGTAGGTGTCTGGAACACACCACTAGGGGTGTCAGTAGTGGCTGATACAATAGGGATATTAAGAGACTCTTAATCACAGAGCTGCAAGACAAAGAAAGGGTTATCGGTTGTAATGGGAAGTCATTACAATTAGATGCAGGAACACAATGGGAATTCACAATTGTGTATCCACACAAATTGCTTTTAATAAGAAATAAAACTCAAGCCAAGGGTGGTTCAAAGTACATTCATGAATGTTGTTCCCACTTCCAATGTTAAACCCATCCCATTACATGAAATTTCTCATTTTCCACAGAAGAGAAATCTACAACTACACCTGTTAAGTTTCTATTTTCAACAAAGAGCCCTGCTTTAAACCAGGTATCCAAGGGCGCTATTAAGCCCTGAATGGATGGTAAATGTTTCACTACAAATTTTAAAAAAACAAATACAGTCAGCCTTCATTATCTGTAGGTTCCACATGCACGAATTCAACCAACTGCGGATCAGGTAAACCCGTAAGTTCTCTCTCCAGCACTTGTTGTTTGAGCACTGTTCGCCCCGTGTCTCGTGTACAGACTTTTTTCTTGTAATTATTCCCTAAACAATACAGTATAACAACTATTTACATAATATATACATTGTATTAGGTACTATAAGTACATCTAGAGATGATTTAAAGTATATGGGAGGATGTGGAAGGTTATATGCAAATACTACGCCATTTTATATAAGAGACTTGAGCATCCATGTTTTTTTGGTATCCGTGAGGGGTCTTGGAACCAATTCCCCACGGATAAGGAGGGCCGACTGTGATCAGTTTGGGCAGGATATGTTAAAGTCAAAGTATACATGTCACCATGATATTGAGTTCCTTCAGGGCATTTTCAGGAAAATGAAGAAACACAATAGAATTTATCAAATCTACACATAAACAAGAATGACATACAATGTGTAAAAGAAGATAAATTGTACAAACAAAAAATAAATAACACTGAGGAAGTGAGTTGGTAGGTTGGGGAATCAGGTTAGGTTCAGAGTTGCACTTGGCAAAGTTATCCATGCCGGTTCAGGAACCTGATGGTTGTAAGGTAATAACTGTTACCAAACCTGGTGGTGTGGGATCCAAATACTGCCGTATCTCCTGCCTGAAGGTAGTTTTGAGCAGAGAGCATGGGGTGGGTGCGCGGGGGGGGGGGGGTCCTTGATAATGGATGTTGCTTTCCTGTGGCAGCATTCCATGTAAATAAGCTCAATGATGTCCTGTGATGGACTAGGCCATATCCACCAATTTCTGTTGATTTTTCATTCCTAGGCATTGGTGTTTCCACACCAGGCAAAGATGCAATCTGTTAGAATACACACCACCATGCAGCTACAAGTCTGTCAAAGTTGTAGGTGACATATTAAATCTATGTCATGCTGCTGTTGACTGACTAAAGCTCAAGTGTTCAGCACAATCATCCCCCCAGTTCTCATCAACATGCTCCTAAACCTGGGCCTCTGAAACTCCCTCTGTAACTGACTCCTCGACTTCCTCACTGGGAGACCACAATCTGTGGAGATTGGAAATAATATCCTCCTTCCCCCAATGAAAAGCAAGACTAGCACACCTCAAATGCCATCTGTAACCACAATTATTATTGGCAGAATTTCAGATGGTGTAAAGGAGGAATACAGGAGCGAGATAGATTAGCTGGTCAAGTGGTGTCGCAGCAACAACCTTGCACTCAGCATCAGTAAGATCAAGGAATTGATCAGGAAGTGGAAGTTGAGGTAACACCCACCAGTCCTCTTCAAGGGATCAGAAGTGGAAAGAGTGAGCAGTTTCAGGTTCCTGGGTGTCAATATCTCTGAGGATCTATCCTGGGCTAACAATTACAACAGCTAGTTTTCATTAGGAGATTGAGAATTGATATGTCACTAAAGACATTTGCAAACTTCTACTAATGTACTATGGAGAGCATTCTAACTGGTTGCATCACTGTCTGGTATGGAGGGGTCACTGCACAGCATTGCAAAAAGCTGCAGAAATGAGTAAACTCAGCCATCTCCATGATCGGCACTACCCTCCCCAGCAATGAAGACACCTTCAAAAGGCAACGCCTCAAAAAGGTGGCATCCATCATTAAGGACCACCCCTTCAGGACATGATTTCTTCTCATCAAAGAACTGGTGCAGGAGCCTGAAAATACACAGTCAAAGTTTCAGTAAAAACTTCTTCCCCATCCGCCCTCCGCCTTCAGATTTCTTAATGGACAATGAACCCATGAACATTACTTCACTATTTTTTCCCCACTTTCTGCACCAAATTATTTATTTTTTTATAGATACTTACTACAATTCATAGTTTTTATTATATATTGCAATGAACTGCTACTGCAAAACAACAAATTTCATGACATAGAACATAGAATAGTACAGCACAATACAGGACCTTCAGCCTACAATGCTTTGCCGACCCTTAAACCCTGCCTCCCATATATCCCCCCCACTCTAAATTCCTCCATATACCTGTCTAGTAGTCTCTTAAATTTCACCAGTGTATCTACCTCCACCACAGACTCGGGCAGTGCATTCCATGCACCAACCACTCTGAGTAAAAAACCTTTCTCTAATATCCCCCTTGAACTTCCCACCCCTTACCTTAAAGCCATGTCCTCTTGTATTGAGCAGTTGTGCCCTGGGGAAGAGGTGCTGGCTGTCCACTCTATCTATTACTCTTAATATCTTGTATATCTCTATCATGTCTCCTCTCATCCTCCTTCTCTCCAGAGAGTAAAGCCCTAGCTCCCATCTATGATTATAATGCATACTCTCTAAACCAGGCAGCATCCTGGTAAATCTCTTCTGTACCCTTTCCAATGCTTCCACATCCTTCCTATACTGAGGCAACCAGAACTGGACACAGTACTCCAAATGTGGCCTAACTAGAGTTTTATAGAGCTGCATCATTACCTCACAACTCAAACTTTATCCCTCGACTTATGAAAGCTAACACCCCATAACCTTTCCTAACTATCCTATATATCCATGAGGCAACTTTCAAGGATCTGTGGACATGTACCCCCAGATCCCCCTGCTCCTCCACACTACCAAGTATCCTTGTCCTTCCAAAGTGTACCACCTCACACTTCTCCAGGTTGAACTCTATCTGCCACTTCCGCATCCTATCAATGTCTCTCTGCAATCTTAGACAATCCTCTACACTATCCACACCACCACCAACCTTCGAGTCATCTGCAAACTTGCCAATCCACCCTTCTACCCCCACATCCAGGTTGTTAATAAAAATCACGAAAAGTAGGGGTCCCAGAAGCGACACTTGTGGGACACCACTAGTCACAACCCTCCAATCCGAATGTACTCCCTCCACCACGACCCCCTGCTTTCTGCAGGCAAGCCAATTCTGAATCCACCTGGTCAAACTGCCCTGGATCCCATGCCTTCTGACTTTATGAATAAGTCTACTGTGTGGAACCTTATCAAATGCCTTACTAAAATCCACATAGATCACATCCACAGCACTACCCTCAGCTATGTGCCTGGTCACCTCCTCAAAGAGCTCTATCAGGCTTGTTAGACATGATCTGCCCTTCACAAAGCCATGCTGACTGTCCCTGATCAGACCACGATTCTTTAAATGCCCATAGATCCTATCTTTAAGAATCTTTTCCAATAGCCTTCCCACCACAGATGCAAGGCTCACTGGTCTGTAATTACCTGGACTATCCCTGCTACCTTTTCTGAACAAGGGGACAACATTCTCCTCCCTCCGATCCTCTGATACCATTCCCGTAGACAAAGAGGACATAAAGATCCTAGCCAGAGGCTCAGCAATCTCTTCCCTCACCTCGTGAAGCAGCCTGGGGAGTATTCCGTCAGGCCCCGGGGACTTATCTGTCCTAATATATTTTAACAACTCCAACACCTCCTCTCCCTTAATATCAACATGCTTCAGAACTTCAACCTCACTCATATTGTCCTCACCATCATCAAGTTCCCTCTCATTGGTGAATACCAAAGAGAAGTATTCATTGAGGACCTCACTCACTTCCACAACCTCCAGGCACATCTTCCCACCTTTACCTCTAATCGGTCCTACCTTCACTCCTGTCATTCTTTTGTTCTTCACATAATTGAAGAATGCCTCGGGGTTTTCCTTTACCCTACTCGCCAAGACCTTCTCATGCCCCCTTCTTGCTCTCCTCAGCCCCTTCTTAAGCTCCTTTCTTGCTACCCTATATTCCTAAATAGCCCCATTTGATCCTTTCTTCCTAAACCTCATGACTAGATTTTTCTACCTCACTTGTCACCCATGGTTCCTTCACCCTACCATTCTTTATCTTCCTCACCGGGACCAATTTATCCCTAACATCCTGCAAGAGATCCCTAAACATCGACTAAATGTCCACAGTACGCTGCCCTGCAAAAACATCATCCCAATTCACACCCGCAAGTTCTAGCCTTATAGCCTCATAATTTGCCCTTCCCCATCAAAAATTTTCCTGTCCTCTCTGATTCTATCCTTTTCCATGATAATGCTAAAGGCCAGGGAGCGGTGGTCACAGTCCCCCAGATGCTTACCCACTGAGAGATCTGTGACCTGACCTGGTTTGTTACCTAATACTAGATCCAGTATGACATTCCCCCTTCTCAGCCTGTGAACATACTGTGACAGGAATCCATCCTGGACACACTTAAACTCTGCCCCATCAAAACCACTGGAACTAATCAGGTGCCAATCAATATTAGGGAAGCTAATATAACAACCCTGTTATTTTTGCACCTTTACAAAATCTGCCTCCCAATTTGCTCCTCGGTACCTCTGCTGCTACCAGAGGGCTGGTATACTCCCAGTAGAATAACTGCTCCCGTCCTGTTCCTGACTTCCACCCATACTGAATCAAAAGAGGATCCTGCTACATTACCCGCCCTTCTGTAGCTGTAATAGTATCCCTGACCAGTAATGCCACCCCTCCTTCCCTTCCCCCCCCATCCCTTTTAAAACACTGAAATTCAGGAATATTGATCATCCATTCCTGCCCTGGTGCCAGCCAGGTCTCCGTAATGGCCACTACCTCATAATTCCATGTTATGTATTCTAGCTCTCAGTTCATCACCTTTGTTCCTGATGCTTCTTGCATTGAAGTACACACACTTTAGCCCCTCTACCTTACTACCTTTACACCCTTTATTCTGCTTCAATGACATATGCAGGTGATATTAAAACTGATTCTAAAAGTAGAGGCACTGTCATGCCTTCTTTGCAATGGTCCCAGGACAGATCCTTTGATATGATAAAGCCAACGAATTTTAAAGTTACAGACCCTCTCCTCTTCCAATCCCTTAATGATGACCTCTGGCTACTTCCTCCTGTGATTAATAATCAGATCTTTTGTTTTGCTGATGTTTAGAGAGAGTTATTGCCGTACCACCATTCAACTAACTTTCCCTCCTACATGCCAATTTGTCACCACCTTTGATTCGTCCAACAACAGCAATGTAGTCAGCAAACTTAAATATGGCATTGGAGCTGTACTCAACCATACCGTCACAAGTATAAAGTAAGTAGAACAGAGACTAAGCGCACAGCCTTGTGGTGCATCTATGCTGAGTAACTGGGGAGATGTTGTTGCCAGTCTGTACTAACTGGGCTCTGCAGGTGAGGTAACCGAGGATCAGTTGCATGCAGGGAGTGGGGTATTGAGGCCCAGGTCTTGGAGCTTATTGACAAATTTAGAGGATGATAATGTTGAATGCTAAGCTGATTAATAAAGATCATCCTCATGCAAGCATCGTAGTTGTCCAGATGTTCCAAAGTTGAAGTAAAGGGCCAATGAAATGGCATCTGCTGTTTACCTGTTGTGAAAGTAGGCAAATTGGAGTTGATCCAGGTCACTGCTCATGACCAACCTCTCAAAGCACTTTACCAGTGCTCCTGGATGATACTTATTGAAACGTGTTAGGAAAATATTAGATTTTAATCTGATATTTATAAAAGAATACTCTCCAAATGGAAGCATTAATTGAAGGAATATATGGGAAGTTCTAATATTCAGTATCAGATTTTCAAAAACTACTTAACTATGCCAATACACATGATACCACTAACAACTGAGGAAGCAATTTGCATCCCCATACAACATTAAGACTATTGTATACCACTTCCTACTGAAATAGCTCCACAAATTCCTATTTACAGCATTTTACAATGGCTTTAATCAGAACAGCAAGAATATTTTGGTAATTACACCCAAGTTCCCAAATGCTAACATACCATCAAGTCGCAAATACAAAAAATTTCTGAATGCAAAGTAGTCTTCCATAATAGTCATCAATGAGGTCATCTGGCAGAATAGCAGTACCCTGTGATTTGTAACTCGTAGTTTTGGCAAAATGCGGTCCAGTAATTCAAATTTTCCTGAAGCGCGATATAGATCAGGACTAGAAAAAGTAATTGCATAGTTAGATAAGTAGCATGTTTTGAATGTCCGTTCTAAAATTAATCAACTAAATGCATACTGTATCAAACATTACACTAGAGGAACAAGATATAATTACTGCAAGTCAATAAACTACCATAAATTGAAATTGTCATGATTAAATATTCCAACTGCAAATTATCAGGGACAAGTTATAATCTTGCTTTCATTCTGACACAATTCTCAGTTAAGGCAATTTTAAGACTAAAACTAGTTTCCTCAATTATTACATGATGCAAGGAAACTGTATAGCCATCTGTTCAAGATAGAAATAAAGATCATTGAAAGGATCATATTTTCTACAGTTTAGCTTAATTCACTAACCTTGTTAAATGCTACAATAAAAAATGAAAATAGTCTCGATTAAAATGCACTAAGTTTGCCAGCTTGAATTTAACTTGCAAAACCTGAAATTCCAACATTAGTTTCAAAAGCTGAGTAGTAGGTTTTACTACTCACCCAGTAATGAGTCCTCCATTATAACCTAGGTGTTCAGCAAAAGATTCCTACAACAGCAAGACAGAATTAGTTACTAGACTATGCAATTAAGAATTATACAATTCACACATATTGAGTACCTACGGGAAAGAGTTGGGGGTGGGAGAGTGATCTTTCACTAAAGTGTCAGAACAAATTATAATTTGGCTATATCCAATTCATTTCCAATTTACAGTATTTAGCAGATAAACATTCCCAAATACAAATTTCCACCTATGCATATGCTATACAAACTGCAAGTCAATGCTTAATGCCCATAACCCCCTTTAAATCAAAAAGATTATACTGGCACTTAACAGAGTATTTGAAGATCAAAATTTCAGACCAGGCAAAATGGCTCACGGTCTAAATGGCATCAGTAATCCCCGTCCACCCAGAAGCTTCTGAAACCTAGACTACTTACAGCAGAACAAGTCAAGACACTGAGAAAATTATCATCAATACTTTCTTTGCAAAATCCACCCAACTCTTTAGAAGGCTAAGAAAGACAACATCAATGACCCTCCTGGTCCAACACCCCAGTATTGAAGTTTAAGTTTCAGTCAGTTGACCAAATTGAGTAGGCCAACTTGTTTGCTTGACAGGCAACAGGTGTCTGAAAAATGACTTGCTATTCTTCGCAAAAAGAAAAAATAAATAAAGATTTGTTGAAAGCTTCCTTGAGGGAATTATTTCCTCTGACTCAGAGAAACCTTTGACCTATGATTGTTCAAATTAAAGTATTGCAGACCAACAGGTCAAAATGTTACAAGCACATAACACTCATGTAGGCAGAGGAAGGAACCAATTACACTCTTCCACCACCCCCCCCACAACTGTCTTATCAGCTGCCACTTCTCATCCATCCAAGAAAAATTCAATGCAATCATGAACTTACCTCTATATGTTGAAACATGAAGGGATGATTGCATATTTTTCTCAGCTGCATGATGGTATTCATGAGAGTTTTAGCACCACCTTTGCCCTGTAGGGAAACACAAGAATTAAAAGAAAAATAAATTGCTACTGTTTCTATAAACTTAAAGCATACATGCATATATTTCACAGGTAATATTATTTGACAAACACATTTATTTCACTCAGTATTAATTTGAAAATGACCAGGCTAACTTTGTCCATATAGAAGTAACAGTTATAGTGACTTATGTTTTGATAGCACAATAGAAGAGTACATGTAAAGGAACAAATATGCAATCAGCTTGTCACTTTATCCATGTAGAAGTAGATAGCAAGAATCAATCTGTAGAATTAACTATAAGATAATTGTTTGCACACTTTAACTTGAAATCTAAATAGATGTTACAGCCACACAGAAAATGACTGAGTACATCTTTTTCTCCTTTTCAGTCAGAAAGCAACTAGAAAGTTAGAACACTCTTGTAATCAATAATATATGTACTATAATATATATTTGGACTATAGTATATAATGGTATATAATTTAACAAGGTTGCTCTTTCTTTGATCAATCTCATTAAATTATTTGTTACACTAGCAAGCAGCATCTCTACCTTGATGGTGAATCTGTATTTGACATACATACTTTAAGGCAAGAGCTTAGATGTGAATACAAGAGGAACGATAACTTGGTCAGAGTGTTAATAACAGTGGGTAGTCTTGAGATGCAATGATACTAAGCAGCTGGTAAATTGTGCAGGTAAAATTTAGTTTAATTCCAAAAGGCAACACCTCGCACTTATTCAAATTAAACTCCATTTGCAATTCCTTGGCCCACATTCAAGGATTGCTGTAATTTTTAGTAACCTCCTTTATTGTCCATTATACCACCCATTTTAGGCGTCATCTACAAACTTACTAACAATGTCTACTGCATTCTAATCCAAATCGTTGATACAGACAACAAACAACAGGGCTCATGACTGTCCATTGGCACATCACTAGTCAATGGGCCTCCAGTCCGAGAAACAACCTTCTACCATCACCTCTGCTTTCTAAAGTCAATTCAATTGCGTATCCAATTAGCCATCTCTCCCTGGATTCCATGTGATCTAACCATTCAGAGCAGTCTACTATGTGGAACTTAGAAGTTCTTACTGACGTCCATATAAATCATGTCAAGAGTCCCACCCTCATCAACTTCCTTGGTCACCTCAAAAAAAAAGCTAAGCCAAATTTGTAGGACACACAAAACAATACTGACTACCTCATTCAACAATTGCAAAACATAAGCATTTAAAAATGTGTGTTATTTACAGCTTAAAACAAACTAGCCCCTACCTTTTTATCTTTCTCAGAACCATCTGTTAGAAGAATACCTTTAGCTTGCATGTGACGATATAGAACCTTCTGCAGCGAGGACATGTCACATTTGATGACATACTCAACCTAGAATTAAATTCAAATTGTTACAAGCAAATGAAATCTCATTTACTGAAAAAATCAGCAATCTAGGAACAATTCTAAACCTATCTGGAATCAGTATACTTCTTAATTTTTTTTTGTGATACGGGCATCGCTAGCCAGGATTTATTGCTCAGCCCAATTTGCTATTGAGAATGCAATTATGAGCTTTCTTTTGCAGTTCTGTTTGGAACATCCAGAGATTAAGGCTCAGTATCAATGAAGATCTGGCAAAATGTTTCCAAGTAAGGCTGCAGAGAGACTTCAGCAGGAATCCACACAGTGGTAATCTGATGCAGCTGCTGCCTTTGTCCTTCTTGGTGGTAGACATTGTGGGTTTCAAAGGTGCTACTAAAATAATCTGGACAATTGAGTGCAGTGCACTTCATAGATGGTCCACATTGCAACATATGCAGTGGTGGGGGTGGAGAATAGAGGCTGTGCCAATCAAATAAGCTGTTGTTTGAAGCTGATGAACCTCGAGGAATATCTTTCTAAGCTTCTAAAGAAACTATTAGAACCTTTTCTGGCAACTGGGATTCCACTTCTTTTTTCAGTCTTCGCAGAAGGAAAGGACGCAGCACTTTGTGAAGACGACGAATGATCAAGATTGTTTCCTCTTCATTTAGATCTACCTGCAGATATAAAAACAATGAATAGGAATTTGGCTTACTTGTCCTCCTTGCACAGTATGACATATGTAAAATAACTTCACTTTTCCCAATGAGGAAAATGTAGACACAACCTAACTGAGTGATGCTACAATCATTCTATCACGTTAGATTTGTATAGAAAAAGAAAAGAGAAGAAATAACCATGCCTAACATGTGTTTACATTTTGTAAACACACCTTTTCTTGTTAATAGTACACTCCATTCAAATATTATAATTTTTCTCAAAAATGTTCTTATCTCAATACTTCATCTTAATTCTGTAAGAATCCAAATCCAATTCCAGATCCTAGCTACCCTATCTCAGCTGGGTGCAGAAGACACGTAATGTATAAAGTCTGCCATTTCTGATGGCTAATCTTTTGTGAAAATAGGCATTAACAGCTTTAATTTTTGCACATTCCAAACTTCATCAAATCTCCTAACCCAGAGAGGTTTCAAGGTGACCTAAAAAGATTGAATAAGTGGGGAAAACATGGTAAAAGCATCATGATGCAGACAAATATGAAGTTATCCACAGCAGGAAAAAGACTTTTTTTTTTAAAAAAAAGATGAGGCAGACTACTAGCAGAGAGGATATTTTCATTGGTGGGGGTAACCTGGATGAGGAATCACAATCTCACAAGACATGCAAAGTCATAATGAAGGAATGTTTCCTCACCTGGAGGAACTCAGAGGCCAAGTTGCTGAGTATATTTAAGATAACATTACCAGTTGCAAAACAGCATTAAAGAAAGATGGGGGAAAAATACAGGACCATTGTATAGAGATGTGATTTTACTAAATGGAAAAAAAGACTTAGAAGGTTCAATGGCTTAATCCTGCTCCTATCTATATTTTATTTAGACTTTTATATGGTTATTAGAATCAAGTTTTCTGTATCTACAAAAATGCAGTTAATAGACAATAGGTGCAGAAGTAGACCATTCGGCCCCTAGAGTCTGCACCGCCATTCTGAGATCATGGCTGATCATTCACTGTCAATACCCAAGTCCCTGCCTTGTCCCCATATCCCTTGATTCCCCTATCCATCAGATATCTATCTAGCTCCTTCTTGAAAGCATCCAGAGAATTGGCCTCCACCGTCTTCCAAGGCAGTGCATTCCACACCTCCACAACTCTCTGGGAGAAGAAGCTCTTCCTCAACTCAGTTTTAAATAACTGACCTCTTATTCTCAATCCATGCCCTCTGGTACTGGACTCTCCCAACATCTGGAACATATTTCCTGCCTCAATCCTATCAAATCCTTTAATTATGTTAAACGTTTCAATCAGATCCCCTCTCAATCTCCTCAATTCCAGCGTGTACAAACCCAATCTCTCCAATCTTTCTGCGTAAGACAGCCTTGCCATCCCAGAAATCAACCTAGTGAATCTACGCTGCACTTCCTCAATTGCCAGAATGTCCTTCCTTAAACCTGGAGACCAAAACTGTACACAATATTCCAGGTGTGGTCTCACCAGGGCCTTGTACAAATGCAAAAGGACATCCTTGCTCTTGTACTCAATTCCCCTTGTAATAAAGGCCAACATTCCATTTGCCCTCTTCACTGCCTGTTGCACTTGCTCATTCACCTTCATTGACTGATGAACTAGGACTCCTAGGTCTCTTTGCACTTCTCCCTTACCTAACTCTACACCGTTCAGACAATACTCTGCCCTCTTGTTCCTGCTTCCAAAGTGGATAACTTCACATTTATTCACATTGAATGACATCTGCCAAGTATCTGCCCACTCACCCAGCCTCTCCAAGTCTCCCTGCATTCTCTTAACGTCCTCTTCGCATGCCACCCAGTTCAGTATCGTCAGCAAACTTGCTGATATAGTTTTCAATGCCGTCATCTAAATCGTTGACATGAATCGTAAAGAGCTGTGGTCCCAATACAGAGCCCTGTGGTACCCCACTGGTCACCTCCAGCCAGTCCGAGAAACACCCATTCACTGCTACCCTTTGCTTTCTATCTGCCAACCAGTTTCCTATCCATGTTGAAACCCTGCCCCCAATGCCATGAGCTCTGATTTTACTCACCAATCTCCTATGTGGCACCTTATCGAATGCCTTCTGAAAATCTAGGTACACAACATCCACTGGCTTACCCTCGTCTAACATCCTTGTTACACCCTCAAAAAACTCCAACAGATTAGTCAAGCATGATTTGCCCTTGGTAAATCCATGCTGGCTCGGCCTAATCCTATTGCTGCCATCAAGATGTGCCACTATTTCGTCCTTAATAATGGACTCAAGCATCTTCCCCACGACTGATGTTAGGCTAACAGGGTGATAGTTCTCCGTTTTCTCCTTCCCTCCCTTCTTGAAAAGTGGGATAACATTAGCCACTCTCCAATCTTCAGGAACTGATCCTGAATCTAAGGAACATTGGAAAATGATTACCAATGCATCCGCAATTTCCTAAGCCACCTCTTTTAGAACCCTCCGATGCAGACCATCTGGACCCGGGGATTTATTAGCCTTCAGTCCTACCAGTCTACTCATCACAGTTTCTTTCCTAATGTCAATCTGTCTCAATTCCTCTGATATCTTATGACCCTGGCCCATCCATACATCTGGGAGATTGCTTGTGTCCTCCCTGGTGAAGACAGATCTAAAGTACGCATTAAATTCTGTTGCCATTTCCCTGTTTCCCATAACAATTTCTCCCAATTCATTCTTCAAGGTGCCAACATTGTTCTCAACTATCTTCTTTCTCTTCACATATCTAAAAAAGCTGGTTAAGTTTCAACAAAAGGGAGGTAACAAAAAGCACATTAAAAGAGCTGCCAATATAAATTCCATCTGCCTCCTGTTCAAAAGGATTTTATTCTGTTTGATTTTGTCAAAAATAAAATGACTGCTTGTTACACAAATGCTAATATTTTTATTCCTTTAAAGAAATCAAATAGTTTTCATGTATTAAATTATAGAGAATGTAAAGAGGGTATTATAGATATTTTTATTAAAGCTCTTTTAATGAAGCAAAAATGTCACAAGTGCCCCTTGGGACCATTATTAAACTAAATCTGTGATATACAAGGAGATATTGATTGAGCATGCCAACAAAAGCTTGGTCACATTTTTAAGGAACACCTTAAATGGAAGAAAAACTGAAGGAATTAGTGAAAGAGTTTGAACTTGACAGTTGGCAGCACAGACGTCAAAGAGGCTGAGATTAAACTCAGGGATGAGCAAGGAAAAGTAATTGAAACAATATGGAATTAAAATGGTTATACAATAGGCTTAATAAGGTTATATGGAAAGGGATTGGCAAGAGGTATTTGAAAACAAAAATAATAATATTTTTAAAAACAAAACGTTGCCTAACCAGAAATGAATATAGTTCAGTGAGTATAGCAGTGAAAGAGTTGGACCCAAGGCAAGACTGCAAAACTTCAAAGTTCATTTGCCCGTTTTTACTTATTGCCCATGCATCCCGATTTTAATTTCAGAGTTTGAATTGCAGTCTCAATTTACTGCTAAAGGACCAAAATGGACTCTACCCAGAGAAATAGAGGGAAATCTTTATAAAAAGGTAGAATGAAAGAAACAGGAGCAGATGTAGGTCATAGCTCCACAGGCTTGTTCTGATCAGAATATGGGCTTCAACTCAATTTTCCTGCTTGATCCCAATAATCCTTCCATCCCACATTATCCAAAATCCATAGCAATACACAATGCACCGAAGGAACTTAGCAGGTCAGAAAGCATTTATGGATCGAATGGACAGTCAAGTTTTCAGATCCCAAAATGAAATGTTAACTGCCCACTTCCCTCCTTAGATGCTCTCTGACAACTTTAAATGGAACCGTGAAAAAAAATTAGCATATCTTTACCCGTTCTCCAGTCATGGCAAATGGAGCATTAAACCATTGTTCAAAGGTGCTGCAGCTTTTGAAGATAGTCGGTAAAAGAAAATTTAGAAGTGCCCAGAGTTCAGGAAGTTTGTTTTGCAGAGGTGTCCCAGTCAAGAGGACTCGGCGAGGTGCAACATAATGAGTATTCAGCACTTGGGTCAGCTTACAATGGTGATTTTTCATACGATGACCTTCATCGACAATCATGTATTTCCATCGAAGCTACAATTAGGGAGAATATCTGGTGAATCCAAACACCTATCCCATAAATTCTACAAGCAAATGAACCATTTCTACTGAAATTCTAAAAAATACTAAAGACAATACCACAAATCAGATTCAGATATAGTTTATTGTCATTGAGAAACCTCAAATGCAATGCAGTTAAAAAAATGAGACGACGTTTCCCCAGAATATTAGGAATGAATAGAATTGCAACATTCACTGGTAAAACATTCTAGTTATTCTTATTTCCCCTCTAACAACTGAATCATAAATTATAATTCAAGAAACATTTAATACTTCATTCTGATTTTCTAGCTAGAATCATTTCAAAACTAATTAAGCTTGGATCTTGGCACTTATGTCACTAAGTATACTTACTAAATAGGTTACACTTATTAAATATGATGTGAATTTAGGTTAATTTCTATTAATCTCACAGTCATTTCTACCATCAACCCAAAAATAACAAGACACCCTACTTAGCAATAACAATCAAATTTGGTAAATAAAGTTATTCTGATGGATAAAATGTGTCTTACTTTAGCAAGCACATGTTTGTCCTTAATGATGTATTCATACGTGGTTAAAAGAACATTGAACTTTCCACTGCGCAACTGTGGAATAAATGATCGACGAAGTGCAGGAGTACCCTTGGAATTAATAAAAGCTACATCAGAACTGCAAGCCAACAAATATTTACTAGTATTTCTAGCACAGGCCATTATGTATATATAAATAAAAACAGTGCAAAACTCCATATGCAATTGCATTAAATTTACATTACCTTGCACTAACTATTATAACTTGTACAACAATCGGCACAAATATTTACGCTTCTTAGATAGAATTGTTCAGTTAAATTGTTTCATTATGTTTACTCAGCCCATATTTAGAATTTCTTCCTTATGACCAGGTTCATCTTGTGCATGCTAAAATATTACTATACTGAAGAAATATTAGGTTTAAAGGTCAGACCTAAAAGTGCTTAAACAAGTTCCAGCTTTCCATACTTCAATTAGCTTTAAGTAACAAAGCACATCTTGCGAAATTACCATTATGTTGGAAAAGCTGAAAGAGAAGTGTGCAAAAAAAAAGTTGTGCTGACTTATTCCCATTTTTAATACATTTCTAAGCCTTGACACCTTCTCTTTAATGAAAGAAAAAATGTCAGAAGTTATAATGCAAAATTATTGATAAATGCACATCAAGACAACACAAGGAATGGTTATATTAACATCTATATCTCAACCCAATATACTGTATAACACAATTTTTAAAAAAACTCACCTACTTTGGATATCTAGCCAAAACAATTTTTAACAAGAATCATTCACTGACTGCTGTCTACCCATGGCATGCCAATCTTGCTTCATTGCAGACTGATTGGTGTTAGAAATGTGCATTATTAACATTCAAAACTAATTGCATATTAGCATGCAGCTTTCTTTACTTCCTCTCCAATTATCTCATTTTTATTTGCATCAGCAGAGAGCATTTACAATTCAACTGAAATGCATAATGTACACTACTGAATTAAATTAGAATGTAATTACTAGAAATCCGTTTTGAAAATTAGAAGAAACTCTGCACATTTTCTATATAAAATTAAAAAAAACCAACCTTATAAGAAATTTTCACAACAGATGGGGCCCACTTATCAAACTCATATACCCAGTTGGACAAAGTTCTAAAGAGAATAACAAAAGAGTCAACTTCCAATATATATTTAAATATCACCAAAAGTTTAAGTTAGAAAGCTTTAATTCAATCACCACTTATTCAGTACACTACAAATACATTACAAATATATTATTCTTCTGGCATTTCAAATAAGTAGGTGCTGTCAAGTTATATGTATACCACAATACTGCTTATACTTAGTCCCCAAAGAAATTACAAAATCATCAGATCCTGAAACACATAAAATGCAGCAAGTCAGGCTTGACCAACAAGTACTGATGTTAAAAAAAAGGAAGCTGGATTGCAAAGCGCATGGGGTTTGAATCTGAAATGAAGCAGTTAAATTAAAAATTGCTCAGTGGAAGTGAACAAGAATGCAAATAAAAATACAGAAGTATAAATACAGTTAAGATCAATATTGAAATTAATTTTCTCCTTAGTAAGAGAACTACAACTCAGCCCAAAGACAACCAGCTAAATTTCTCCATAATGCAAAAAGACAAAGCTGGAAATAATTCAGGCACCATCTAGAATGATAAGCAGATTTAATATCTGTCAATGATCTTCCATCACCTCAATTTCACCTACTGCACAACCATCAACGTCAAAATCAGCATGCCCAAAATTTCCATAAGTGGCTCTGAAATGGTTCAGCAATTTATATTTTAGAAAGTAACTTACAATGGTTGTTTTGTGAGAAAGGCACAAGAGCATTCTCAAATTATTCTGTAGAAACTGTTTCAAAACATATAGGCTCTTGCAATGTAGAAATTAGGACAGTGCTTCCACCTAAATTAGGTATTTCCACGAAAGACCGATTTTAAGTATTTAATTATTTCTTGTCTTATTTGCACTCTGTACACAAATATATTTGAAGTTCTTGGGATAATCTTAGAACAGGTCACATATTACTACTATCCAAATACAATAGATCTAGGGTTGAGAGGGTGAACAGCTTTAAGTTCCTTGGCATCCACATCACCGAGGACCTCACGTGGTCTGTACACACCAGGGGTGTGGTGAAAAAGCACAACAGCACCTCTTTCACCTCAGACGGCTGAGGAAGCTTGATATGGGCCCCCAAATCCTAAGAACTTTCTACAGGGGCACAATTGAGAACATGACTGGCTGCACCACTGTCTGGTATGGGAAATGTACCTCCCTTACTCGCAGCTTTCCACAGTGGTGCGGAAAGCCCAACACATCTGTAGTTGTGAACTTCCCATGATTCAGAACATTTACAAAGACAGGTGTGAGGAAAGGACCTAAAGGGTCATTAGGGACCCGAGTCACCCCAACCACAATCTATTCCAGCTGCTACCATCCGGGAAATGGTACTGCAGCATAAAAGCCAGGACCAACAGGCTCCAGGACAGCTTCTTCTACCAGGCCATCAGACTGATTAACTCACACTGATTTGAGTGTATTTCTAGGTTACATTAATTGTTCTATTTATTATAAATTACTATGATTGCACATTTCAGTGGAGACACAATGTAAAAATCTTTACTCCACATGTACGTGAAGAATGTAAGAAATAAAGTCAATTCAAAAAAGTATGCTTTTATTGTATTACTCTGTGTAGGATAATCTAATTTCCCTTATTTTAAATTTTGTGAAAAGTATAAATAAGGTGATTATCAAGGAAGAAAAAAGCTAAAAGTTTTCGTGAGGACATGTGGGCTTGTCCTTGCTTAAGATAATCACTAACTGGCATTTCAGTAGTACAAAACATGAACTGGAATTAGGGATCAGCATGGGACACTGTTCAGGAGTTATGGAACTGGGGAGGCACTAGTTAATACAAATCAGAACTTGTCTTCAATCTAGGACAAGCCTTGCTGCATACGCATACCAGCTTCTGCAGAGAGCCATCACTCAGTGGTAAAGGCAACTGTTTAAAAGTCTGGATTTTCAAAGCCATTTGAATATGTATGTGTTGTCAGCTGAGATGTCTTCCCTCTGTAAATATCTAATTTCACAGAGCCTATTTCCCATACCCAAAAATTTTGAAGCCGGAAGTGTATTTCTTGTTGTCATCTTTGCACTTAAACTGCACAAATCATCACTTGGAAATTCTTCAAGTGAAATTCTTCAAGAGAGTCTGCTTGTTATATTAAATAAAAGCCTCTTAAACCTACAGCTCCAGTCTCTGTGTTCTTTAGTCACACCATCTTCTGCACGAACCTCCTCACCATCAAGGACATCTTTAATAAGCACTGCCTCAATAAGGCAGCATCCATCATTAAGGACTCTCACAATACAAGGACATGCCCTCTTCTCATTGCTACCAGAAGAGAGAAGATACAGCAGACTGAAGACACTCACTCAATGTTTTTGGAACAGCTTCTTCCCCTCTGCCATCAGGTTTCTGAATAGACCATGAACACTACCTCACATTTTCTTCACTACTTAGTTTTAAAAAAAAAAATTCTTATTTTGACTTGTACTAATTTTTTTAAAATACAAAACATATTTTACGACATGTCAGTGATAATAAACGTAATTCTGATTCTCCACCCAGGGTTGGAGTGAACGTCAAATGCATTGAGCTCTTTTCAGTCTTGGACCCAGCAAGCAATAAGGCATATCCTTGCAGCCAGATACAAGACACTCTCAACATCCCTGAAAACAGATCAAAGAAACATATCAACAGACAGGTGGTTATCATGACCTGGAATTCCTCTAGTATATAATACAAATATTATCTGTGATCCTCAACATGAGATAAATTAAGCTACTGAGCCTTGTGCTTATTCTTACTGAACCGTATCATGAAAATGCAAAACAAACTATTATCGTTATTCCTCAACACAAGCCAAGTTACTCAGCTTGTGCTCCTTGCCTACTAAGTAACCACCAACAGCCAGATATGATCATCTCAAAAGTGATAATCTCATTAAGGCCAAATGGACAAAGAAGGGAGGAGATCACAAAATATTAAGAATTACATAACATCATTTTCAATATAGGCACCTTTAACAAAATTTATCTGGTAGGGATTAGACCATGCCTTGAAGCATATCCATAACGTGGTGCCTGAAATAATCAGAATTAACATATGCAGTAAGATCTCCCAGAAGAGGACATTGGTCAAATACCCGGAACAGCACATTAACATTATCAATGCTAAATTCAAATTATTTTGCCATATTCTTGAAGGTAGTTAAGTTATGCAGTTCCATAGATAATAGTAAGTGTAGATGCAGTAGATGCACATACTGATAATACTACAGTAATCTAGGAAATTGAAGGAGATTCTCAGATGTGGGCAGTTATGGTCTTAACCATGATTGTTCTTAGCAAATTTTTTGACAATAGCGATTTGCCATTGCAGTGCCTTTACAAGACGGGTGATCCCATCCGTTATCAATACTCTTCACAGATTGTTTACCTGAAGCCAGTGATACCCAACCAGAACTTGTGATAAGCATCAGCTGCACACATGACCGTCCACCACCTGCTCCCATGGCTTCATGTGACCCTGATTGGAGGGGTTGCTAAGCAGACTGTACACCTTGCCCAACGGCAACCTGTAGGCTAGCAGAGGGAAGGAGTGCCTTACACCACCTTTGGTAGAGATGCACCTCCATCCCAACACCCTATATACAAGAAGAATGAGTCTAATTTAAGACAAGGGTGGCTATATGAGTACAGATTTCCTGCTGAAAGATCTCGCTCAATAGTGGTAAAAGGAGACGGTTTTAAGTGTATGGGTTAAACAAAGGTGCTTAAATATGCAGGTGTGTTCATGTCAGCTAAAATGGGTTCCCACTGTAAATATGCAGTTGCACAGATCCATTAGTCCACACCCAAACTGCTACATTTGTGTTTGGAGAGTATATGCCCTCAATATACTTGGAGGTTCTTCAGGAGAGGTTCTTCTGGATTGCATGCTTGTTGTGCTCAATAAAGACTTTTTACAACTACAGCTCCAGTCTCTACATGGCTCATTCTAAGTTACAATAACTGTCTTTTGCACAATCAAGCAAGCTTGAACCGTTTAATCACAGAATTGTAAGTTAACTGTTGATCTTGCATCTATGTATGGATCAAGGCTCTATCAAGTGTGAACAAGCTAGTTCGAAGTGTAAATCATTGCTAGAAAGATGTTACTTGATAACTAGTGATTAGATTGATTCTGTGTTTATGGAAAAGACATGCCTGAATGACTCAGTACTTTTGAGACCATTGACACAGTGTTCTGCAGTGTTGGAGGCCATTTATTCCAGGCATAATGAAATCTGCAATTTCAATTTGAAGTAGTAACTGAGAATAACTGAAATATTCCTATTATAGAAACATTGGGATTACATCATCAGTATGATCATTTTAATTCCTACTGTCTCTGCTTTCTCTCAATTTTCCTTTATTTCTTTAGCCAAAACTATGTCTTCCATCTCTGAAATCATTTATTGATTTGACTTCCATTTCTAGCCATGGTAGAGAATACTGAAACAATTCCTGATAAGCCAAGTAGAAATATGAAGCAGCTTACAGTAGTGCACAAAATAGAACAGAGGAATTGTAGCAGACTTACGAGAGAGGAACAATAATGAGATATGGTCCATTAAGTCTCTTGTGTTCCATCAGGTATGTAATGAGCCCAATAGTCTGGATTGTCTTTCCAAGTCCCATTTCATCAGCCAAAATTCCATTCAAATTGTTATTGTAGAGGGAAACCAGCCATTCAAGTCCCTGAAGCTGCAGTTTGCAAAGAATATCCAGTTAGAATTCATTTTTAAAGAAAATTACAAATTCAAAGCTCACTTTTACACATTTATAGAAATGTTTAAATTTGGGTTGTGATCAAGCATACACAAATCCTTCTTAAGAGATGAGGCAGGCTTTTTAAAAACAAATGCAAACCTTAACTCCAAAACATTGCAGGTAAATCCAAAGTGGATGGAATTGAATGAAATTACCTTGTACTCAACCTTTCTGACTGACCGGCAAAATTCCTGGCTCATAATCTCCTAATCACTGCTTGCCTAACAATCAAATATTGCAAATTTTTGATGTGACAATCAAGATGCAATGCATGGTAAGCTGAATCAAAACAAACGTGCCATACAACTTACAGGAGTATCTCATGGAAAAATATGTTTGTGTACTAACAGAAGAAACATATGATGTAGAAAATCATGCAAGTTCTTAAAATTAAAATCACAAACCAAAATTATATTCACAATGTTTAAAAAAAGAAAATAATTGGAATACTACACAGGTTAAGTAGCATCTATGGAGAGAAAAAATAATTAACATTTATCATCATTGGTCTTTCAGGAAAAGTAGAAATAAAGACCACCTTAATTAGAAATTCTTAGCACAGATCTATGCCTCTTATTATAAGGTGCACCTCTATCAAGTCACCTCTCATCCTCCTACATTGCTTCACTTTCTTTCACACATTAGTGCTAGTATCTACTGTTTCAAAATTCCAGTACCTGCACTATTTTGTTTTTGAATACTGCAAATGGAGACAAATATACAAGATAATGTTGATCATCATTCCCTGAATTTCACATCTGCAACAAAACCAACTCTTAGCATCATAGCTTTGTAATCGCTGCTCAAAAGTTAATGGCGTGTAATATCTGGTGATGGACTACTGAAGTGTTGAGGCCACTAACTTTGTTTTGAAATGTCTAAATTTCAGTAACAGTAGCTCTCCTTCCATTCAACGGGAGCCGAATGCCATGTTAGAATTCACTTCAAGAGGTCTAGAATACAAGAGCAAGGTTCTGATGCTGAGGCTTTATAAGGCACTGGTGAGGCCTCACCTTGAGTATTGGGAACAGTTTTGGGCCTCTCATTTTAGAAAAGATGTCCTGGCATTGGAAAGGGTCCAGAGGAGGTTCACAAGGATGATTCCAGGAATCAAAGTGTTATCATACAAGGAACGTTTGATGGCACTGGATCTGTACTCGCTGGAATTTAGAAGGATTGGGGTTGGGGGGGAATCTAATTGAAATTTTTTGAATGTTGAAAGGCCTAGACAGAGTAGATGTGGAAAGGATGTTTTCCATGGTGGGAGAGCCTAGGACAAGAGGGCACAGCCTCAGGATAGAGGACGCCTTTCAAAACAAAGACATGGAGAAATTTCTTTAGCCAAAGGGTGGTGCATTTGTGGAATCTGTTGCCACAGGCAGCTATGCAGGTCAGGTTGTTGGATGTATTTAAGGTAGACAGTGATAGCTTATTGATTGGACATGGCATTAACAGTTACGGGGAAAAGGCCAGGAACTGGGGTTGAGGAGGAAATTTACAAAAAGGATCAGCCATGATTGAATGGCAGAGCAGACTTGATGGGCCAGATGGCCTAATTCTGCACCTATGTCTTATGGTTTTATAATGAGTTCAATGAACTGATTAACTGAAACAAAAATGGGTGCAGAAGGAATCAAATTGGGCGAAGACCAACCAAACAAAAAAGTGTTTGGCATTTGTGACAGTTTAACCTTAAAACTATTAATTCTTACACCATGGCAACAAGATACAAAGTCTGCATCAAGGTATCTCCCAAGAAGAAATTTTGCAGCTGACAGGAGTTTCAAGCTCTTCTGAAGTATCTATTCTTACCTGATACTGTTTAAGAGTTCCATTGATCAGGAGAGCAGATTGTTTCTCTACCCTCTCTGTTACTGCATGAGCTACTGCATAATATGACTGGGAACCTTTCATTCCTGCTCGCATGCTATATTCATCATCAACATCTTGCTTAGCACACCTAAAAATCAGAAAGAATCAAGCCATTTCAAATTATGAATCAAACTAAATATTCAATTATTCAGAACTATTCTCACTCACAATGAGATGCAGCAAATCCCAGAAATGTACAATTGTTAGCTGTAACAATAGTATTATATTTTTACCATTTTGTTACTACCGTTAAAAAGATGCAACTCTCAAAATGCAAGATGGGATTTCACAAATCTACAACTATTTTCTTCTACTAACCTTATTCTAGGGCCATATATTTCCAAATAATAGTCTGTATGCCAAGAAAACAGTTTGTGAGATTATAGGGTTCCTATACATTTGTTCTCACATCCCACCAGGATGCAAATCAATGAATGCAAGTGGCACAAATATCACTTACAGTATTTTATTTCTTGTTTGCTATGCAAAACCTAAATTTTTGAGCTCTGGAAATACATTGATTAGCAAGATGGTCAACCAATTACTAAAATTATTGACTTTGGACATTTGAAACCATCATGTATGCATCTTAGAAACTTCAGAAAAAAAAGCCTTATTCACAATTCTATCCATATTTTCATCTTCTAAGGTACTTCATCAGCCTTTGACTCTGGTATTATGGGTTCTGAGACAACTAACTTAAGGGTACTGCAGAATCCTCACACTGTTCCATAGTGGAGGTGGTGGTGGTGGTGGTGGTTGTTGATGAAATAGGCAGATGGGTAATTGTGTAGTGCCTTTGTGTGCTCCGGGTTCATGGCTTCAAAGCTATCTGTACCTTTCTGAATGCTCTATCTGCACATCAAATTGCCAGGGAACAAAGGTTCCCAGGAGTCAGTGTTTCTTCAAAAAAAGGCTTTCAGCACATTATTGAAGAATGTTAGAAAAAATTATCTTTTTTCAGTATCTTGAGCAACTTCACCTGATAACCTCTTTCCATGACAGAGACTAGTATACGTTAGCCTTTGAATATACACAAACAAATATCTACAGTATTCTGCACTTCCATAGCCAAGGTTGGAGTGGAGGTGATGTAGGTCAGACAGGTTCCAATTTATCCTGTAGATAAATTTCACTCCAGCAGGAAGCCAGTTGTAGGTAAGATATTGCAGTGAGAAAAAAAAGTGATAAGTACTAGGGTTATAACTCAACTGTATTTATTAGATGCCCAGACTATTAAAAAACCAACAGCAGGGCTTTGAGTTCTTGTTCAATGAATCATCAAACATTGTTATTGCACAACTTGCTGAATTACTTCAGCACTTAGTGTGTGGTATTCAATAAACTAATACCCACATATTTGTGATTATAAAAGATTAACAGCAAAAACATAGCTCTGGTAGAGTTTCAAAAATGAGACAAAATTATTCATTCAAGGCTTACAACCTTTGATGTCTAAGGCTGTATTTAAATATCCATCCCTAAGTATCCTCAAAAAGGTGGAGAGCTGCCTTCGTGAACTGTTGCAGCCCTTGCAGTGTGGATAAATCTTCAATGATACTAGTGAGATACTTGCAGGATTGTAACATAGCAACGGTGAAAGGACAGCGATATATACATTTTCGAGTCAGGATGGTGGGGGCTTTCAGGCAGTGGAGTTCCCTGGCTTTGTGTGCTGTTAAAAGTTGTAGGCCATTAGTGTCATGTAAATAGTCATAGCAAATTGCTACAGGACATACTGTAGATAGAACAAACTACTACCACTGTGCGTCAGTGGTGGTAAGTAGCTCTAGATGGGATGCCTATCGTGGGTTGCTCGTCCTATTTAGTCTCAAGCTTCTTGTGTGCTGTTGAAATTGCAGTCATTTTAGGCATATGGAGAACAAGCCTTGCAGATGGTGGATGTACCTTGGGGAACAAGGAGGCAAGTTACTTGTTGCAGGATTCCTAGCCTTTACCCTTATATATAATGTGTCTATGTCTATGTGGTTACTTCTGTTCATTGTTATAAATACACTCAGAAATAATCAGACTAAAGCATTAAAATCTTTACAGATGCATGTATTAGATGTTCAAAAGTCCACCACCATGTGCTGCTCATGTTAAGATGATTTTCCTTTACTACATTAGGTACATAAATAAAGATTAAAAAAGTCTAAGGTTAAATTTATTTTCCTCTTATTTGTTGTTTCTTTTCAAATTTTTGACTTTCAATTGTTTTTACAAATTGCTTGCAAATTAGAACTTTGTTAGTATCAAATTACAGTAAATCTAGTGCATATGAGAAAGCAAATGGAACTTTGTTTCTAACAACATGTAAAATAATAAGCAGGAAATGCAAATCATATACTTACATTTATATACTATATATTTACAAATCAATGAAATGTGCAGTTTTTGACACGCTAGGTTCTGTTATTTAGTCCTATCTATGGAAAGGCAAACGTCACAGACTAAATAAAGCTCACCTTCAAAAACCTAAAAGGGTAGGTGGTATGGCCTTGCCCAATATTCATTTATATTACTGGGCAGCCAACATACGTTGTCTTATCTTTTGGTCTTATTTTTATAATCAGTCTGACTGTCCAATATGGGTGGCAATGGAGTTGAACTCTAATAAGAATCTCTCCATCTCTACACTTCTTGGATCCGCACTTCCTTGCCATTTGCCTAATCCAGTCATCAGACACACTCTGAGAACATGGGCTCTGCTTTTTCAGCCTTCTATGCAGGATTTAATATTTCTAGACTGGTATAGAAAGGGCATCAGGTGCTTTTAAGATCTTTTCATAGACAAGCGCTTTGCAACTTTTGAACAACTATCCGTAAAGCTTGGCCTACCCAACACTCATATCTTTAGATACCTCCAAATTAGACATTTTCTCAACCCTTTAATACCAAACTTTCCTGAAGTACCTGATAAAAATGTCGTGGACTTCTTACTTCGTATGAACCCATTGGGTGAAGGTTTAATATCTACTATTCGAGATATGTTAGCATGTTGAGGCAAGCCCCATTTGACAAAATTAAAACTGCCTGGGAGCATGATTTAAATTTACCTCTGACCGACGAGGATTGGGATTCATTTCTCAAGTCAGTTAATTCAACTTCTCTACGTGCTCGCCGCTGCCTTTTACAATTCAAGGTTGTACACAGGGCTCATGTCTCAAGCGAAATTATCGCGGTTTTATCCTGATATTAGTCCCTGTTGTGACAAGTGTAAAGGGGGTGAGGCTTCCCTTATTCATATGTATTGGGCTTGTCCTAGTTTGGAGAAATTCTGGAGAGATGTCTTTTTAAACTTTATCTCATATACTTAAATGGTACTTGAAACCTAACCTTCTGATTGTTCTTTTCCGCACTTCATGAGAAGTTGACATGCATCTGACTCCAACTAAGCGTCACACATTGACTTTCGCCTCTCTTTTGGCCAGACATGCAGTCCTTAGGTGGAGAGATGTTGCCCCACCCACTAATTCTCAATGAGTCAGAGACATTATGTCCTGCTCAGACCTTGAAAAGATTCATTATTCACTTCTTAATTCCGACATAAAGTTCCAAAAGGTGTGGGGACCTTTTCTTGAATATTTTCATAATTCCCATTTAGATTAAGGGTGCATCCCTCCTTTTTTTCTTTTGCATTTAAATCCCTTACTTCCAGTTTCGTTCGGTTAAGATTTATGTTTTTTTTAATGTGTTAACATATTATAGCTCAGGTAATAGGCAATATACCCTCATTTGTATAAATACAGCTCTGTGGTGATAAAAGTTCTGATTAACTTTTTTTAATATATCGTAAGACTGGCTTGGAGTTGGGTAGTGGGAGGGTGGGGTGGTAACTTCCTTTATACGATTCTACTATGGGTGCTTTTTTTTGTGAATTTATTTTTTTATTGTTATGAACTGTACATTTGATACATTTGTTTTGCACTGTATAAACCTCTTCTTAAACTTTTTTTATTGTTTTGTCGCATTATAGAAACATTAAAAATTCACTTAAAAATGTGCAGTCAGCTAACCAGACAACATGGGATACTACATGTGCTTCACTGCAATCTCTTAAAATCCTATATTGTAAACCAAAACATTTTTAAAATACATACTCAATTATCTGCTTGGCAAAAATGTCAGATACATCTTCAATGTTAGAAACAATAATCTTCTTTTCTTCAGTATCAGGTGCAACTGGTGTTTCTTCATCTTCCTCCTTAACATAAAGCAAATCTTGTATTTAGGCTAAAGATTGCATTGATATCATACTTGATAGAACTTGCAAAATAAGGGGAAAAATAATGAATCAAATTAAAACATCATAAAATGTTTGTCAGCCAATACGGACACTTGCAGCATGATCAACCTTAGCAAAGTTGCAAATAAGGTAACATATTCTTGCAACATAGTACATGATTTATGAGTCTACAGATCAAGTACTGCAGTAGACTTCCCTTCCTCCAAAGCACATTTTGGACTTCCCAATTAAACAATGTTGCAATAATATCCAAAATAAAACACTTTTACAGAGTTACAAAACTCTGAAAGCAATTTTTGTCAGAAATTACCAGGTTGAAAGGAATTGTTGACATTCCATGTTGAAACCTTACATCAAGTATTTGGTCCTGATGCAGATCTGATGTGAAAAGTCAGCAACTCCTTTCATCCCAGCAGATTTTTAGTTGCTCCAGATCTGTTGTCCATCATCCCAGAAGTAAAAAGACCAAACATATACACCGCACACTAGTATATACAATGAAACTTATGAAAGAATCTAGCTTCCCCAAGTTGAGCAACAGACATATCTGCACCTCCCCGTCCTGGATTCTGAAGTAATCTTTCCCTGCAGGGTGTTCTGGTACACTCTTCCATTTCCATCACTACCTAACCCCCTTCTCACTTCTTGCAATATGTGCCATTTTAATGCCCCTATTCAATTGTCCAGGGATACTCCTTTCAGACGAGGCCTCCTTCTTAATATACTGCATGGTGCTCAAACGTATACTCATGACCTTTTGGAAATTATTTCGGAATGAGTGATTACTTTGTAAAACAACTCGGTTCAGCAGGGAAGATGAACCCCTGCTTTCAGTTACCCATCACCTTAGTTCCCAGCCCACTTCCACTGACTGCTGTCACAAAAAAACTCAATGTAAACACATGGAACAGTTGGTCATTTCACTAGGCATAATGCAGGCAGTTGGGCTCAACTGACTAATAAGTTTCATACAACTCCTCCAGGCTTGTATTTCACATTTCCGGCATTCACTTTTATTTGCCGCCCCCACTGGCATTTTCGAATTTTAATTGTAATATTTTCTTAAAAATTCACTGCCTAAACCAGACACTATCACCCAGCACCAGTAACGGAATGATTCATTCCCCTGCATTTACCCCCCCAAATGATATTGCTCTCTCCACTCCCTCCCCACACACACCTGTCTCCAATGTTAAACTTATTTTAATTCCCTAGTTCTGATGAACTACCAACTTCCTGAAAAGCTAACTAATTCTCAATAATACTAGTCAGTACTAGAAATCAGCAACTCATGCTGATTTCCAACACTTTGCTTCTATTAAAATGAAAATATTGCTGCCTCTCCACAAATAATTATCAGTACTACAAATTAATCAGAGCAACTGAAAGCAGCGCATTTCCAACTAGTGTAACAAACTAGGATCTGGTTAACCTGTAAATTTAAACAATAATCCAAATACTTTCAAAAATAGTACTGACATTTTCTATTAATGCACAAAACTGAACCAGAGAAACTTGTACAACTATAGCCCTGTCAGAAAGGCAGTAAATGGGGAGCACTGCTTTGCCACAATATACAGTGACTTCTGGTATTTTTGTCAAGCATATCAAGGTCAATCAAATGTAGATGAGGCTTACTCATTTTGCTCCCAAAGTCAAGGGTAACTAAGAGTCACAACATTAATATAAGCAGGAGGCAGCAGTGGTAAGTCATCTGGCTAGTGAGACTGCTCTGGCATTCAACAAGATATGGCTGGTGTTCAATCTCAAATACCATCCTCAGAACTATGTCAAAATTTTCAATTCCTGTAATATCCACATATCTATCACTCAGTTTTGTTGGCCAAAATGCCACAGCCTTCCATGATAGAGAATTCCAAATAACTCTGAGCAACAACATTTCATAGTTCTATGCCAATCTATTTTGATATCACAACTCTTAGTTTTAAACTCCGAAGTATCTAGCTTGTCAAACCTAAGAATTTTGAATATGGTTCCTTTTCAATATTCTAAATCCTAGCCTAATCAAACTTCTCATAAGACAAACCTGCCAATCCATGAACCTGCCTGGTGAAACTCTGTAGTACTTGTTTGACAACTAGTATATTTTTTTAATCTGGAAAGGAAGGTTAAGTTGTACACCAATATAACACTTCTGGGATTCATAAACTGCATTTGGCCACAGTGTTCAAATTTGGCTTTTTAACATATTTCCATATTCTGACCCTACTTGGCTTTTGTTTCTGCTTTCTATTTGCTTATGCATTTCAGGATCAACTTCCCTGTTTTTTTTTTAAATAATTAATCTCTTATATTCCTTCACTTGCACTGGACCTTTAATTCACCAGCATTTCTAGGAAGATCTTGGTCTGCTTTGTGATTTTTAGTTTTCTTGCTTTTCCATTTTCCCTTCATTGATTTCTTGGGCATGATTACATTACCTATTACACACAGCTCTAATATCCTTATTTTAACTATGTCCTACATTATGACTACGATTAAGACAATGAAAATGAACTCCCACTAATATTTTCTGGCCCCTGCTGCTCTTTTAGCTCCATCCAAAATTCCATGCTTGATCCTCCCCTCCATCGGCAGTGCTCCTCAACTGCTGTTTCATTTTTTTGTCCTTCCTATATGTCAAATACACTGGAATATTTCAGTTACCAATTTTAGTTACCTTGCAACAAGGTTCCTATAATGGCAATTGATCATGTCCATTTATAAGTGTGCCAATATTGCTGATGCAGACTGCATTTAGATATAGTGCTTCCAAGCTAGGCCTTTTAATTTTTTTTCCATTTATTGACTCCAATTGTAGCTTGCTTTTGTTTCTGTCATCTATTTACATTTCTAATGCTTACTTTCTGCTTTGTTTCTCACCCACCTGATTTTCCATGCACACCATTAAGCTACATTTAACTTCCTTCCAAAACATTGTATCCACCCCAGGCCCCCACAGATATTGCTCTCTGCCATCTACCTCAGAAATAGTCTCAGAAATCTAAAGTTCTTCCTCCTGAATTGCCAGCCACAAATTTATATGCTTTAGCCTAACATTGTTCTTGTTAGTATACAACTCTGGGATTAAAAGTGAATAACAATGTAGTAAGGCAAGAGCAGTGAAACAAGTAAAAACAAGCTCTAATATGCCACAAAAATAACAAACCTCCTCTTCATATTCTGAACCACTTTCTTCTTCACTGTCTGATCGTGGGGCTACTTCATACCTAAAAAGGAGAAAAAAAAACATATACCAAGTTAACATATTGATGGCTGAAAGATTTAACATAATGTGATGATATCATAAAATCAAAGCACATTGCACAAAAATGTTTTTAAAAAAAACTGAAGAGATAATGTGTTATTTAATCGAAGTGTTTTTCCACAGATTAGATCTCAATAAAGAAACATTCTTGTCACCACACACACACAGTATTTAGGAGAAAAATAATTTTTGTGCTAATACACTTCACAATAACCAGGTAATCAATTTAAATATAAAAAAAGCAGAAAATGCCACAAGTGCTTAGCAGAACATGACAAGTAGCATCAAAGGAGAGTTAACATTTCAAGTCAATGAAAAGCCCAAAATGTTAACTGTTACTCTCTCCATAGATGCTGCTCAACTTCTTTTTTCACAATTATATATACTGTATAGTATTTCAGATTCTCAGCATTTGCATTTTTTGGTGTTTGAATTGGTTCAAAACATGCAATTTATGATTTTAGTCTCCCTGGAAGCCCTGGATATGAGCATATGAGCACATAAATAACTAATGTTCCAATTTTTCTAACAAGACCATTGCCTGATTATTTATTATAGGGAATTTATTTGAAATAGCCAAATCTAGGTAATTGTATGTGAAGCGCCACACACAAAATGGTAAACAGCAGGCTAGACAGCATCTATGGAATTAAATAATCAGTCAACATTTCAGGCTGAGACCATTTTCAGGACAAGTCAATTGACCTGTCTTTACATAAATAATTGTATGTAAAAATATTTCAAATCGATGACAATTGTAACCTCGTTTAAATTTCTGACTATGACCAGAATAATCCATGGTGAAATACAGGTGTCCCCTGCTTTACGAAAGTTCCCTTTACCCCACTTCACTTTTACTTAGGACCTACATTAGTATTTGTTTTCAATAAACTAAAGAAATTCGAAGAGGATTTTCGTTTTTACGAAAAAAGGTGCTCGCTTTAAACTTGTGTTTACCCCGAGAAAGACTACCAAAACCGTGAAGCCTTGCACGGGCAGGTGTGTGCACATGTGTATCTGCTGATTTTTCTCCCCTACAGTTCAATTTTTGGCCAAATCTTTCCGATTCTGGTAAGTGAAACTACACTGTACATGCATTATTTCTACTTTATATAAGCTGTGTATTTATCATATCATTCCTGCTTTTACTATATGTTAGTGTTATTTTAGGTTTTATGTGCTATTTGGTAGATTATTTTTGGGGTCTGGGAACGCTTAAAAATTTTTCCCATATAAATTAATGGTAACTGATTCGTCTTACGAAAAAACTGATTTCGGCTTATGAAAGGTTTCATAGGAACGCTCTACTGTCAGTGGGGGAAACCTATACTTGATTTAACCAAAAATTTTCAATGATTGTTAGAAAACAGAGTAGTATGGAATATCTGATAGATAATCAATTGTCAGCACTGGTGGTCTTTAACAAGCTCTCCTCCTTCGACTGTCCATCGATTTCGATGTTGACTGTGCTGTGAGTTTACTCTCTGCAGGCACATTTATGGGCCACAAGACCAGCATTGGATCAGCACTGACTCCCACATCGGTTGCATTTGTGACTTGTCTGGTCTAGCACTGAATGTCTGTGTTCATGACCTGCTTCATATTTCTTCTGCCTTTTCTCCTCAACAGCTGGGATTGACTTCTTGACAATGCAGCGCCAACTTCTTCTGTCCAAAGCATCTTTCTCCCAGGTGCTGACATTTATGTCAGTGTTCTTCATTTGGCGCTTGAGCACATCTTTGTAGCGCAGCTTCTGACCACCATGCTTCCTCTTTCCTTCATGTAGCTCGCCACAGAAAACAGCTTTGGATAAACAATCATCGCTCATTCTTGGGACGTGACTAGTCCAACGCAGCTGAGAAGCTATGATGAGCGATTCTGCACTGACTGTCCCAGCATATTTGAGCACCTCCACATCTAGTACCCTCTCTTGCCACTTGATGTGTAATATTTGGCATAAATGCCTGAGTTGTGTCTTGGTCAATTTCTTGATTTGCTTCCGATACAATGTCATTGTTTTAGTTGAATAAAGCAGAGATGGTAAAACAGCTGTGTTATACACTTTGACCTTTGTAGTCTTTATCAAGCTCTACTTGATGAGCAGCCCCTGAAAATAATCAATGGGGTAAGCAAAGCAGTAAATGACTACTTTGCCTAGCCTACTGAATTTCAGTCAACTGCACTGACATTTCATCACACTCATTCCCCACCTTCCTCCAGATCTACACATCTTTAATGAAGTTTATAGACACTTTTCAAGTCACTTTAATTGTCATTTCGATCACAACTGCTGGTACAATACGTAGTAAAAATGAGACAGCATGGTGTTACATGACACAGTACAAAAACTAGACTGAACTACATAAAAAGAAACAACAACACAGAGAAAGCTACAGTAGACTACAGACCTACACAGGACTGCGAAAAGTGCACAAAACAGTGCAGGCATTACAATAAATAATAAACAGGACAATAGGGCAAGGCTCTGGGTATTGAGGAGTCTGATAGCTTGGGGGAAGAAACTGTTACATAGTCTGGTCACAAGAGCCCGAATGCTTCAGAGCCTTTTCCCAGACGGCCGGAGGGAGAAGAGATTGTATGAGGGGTGCATGGAGTCCTTCATAATGCTGTTTCCTTTACGGATGCAGTGCGTAGTGTAAATGTCCGTGATGGCGGGAACAGAGACCCCAATGATCTTCTCAGCTGACCTCACTATCTGCTGCAGGGTCTTGCGATCTGAGATGGTGCAATTTCCAAACCAGGTAGTGATACAACTGCTCAGGATGCTCTCAATACAACCCCTGTAGAATATGATGGATGGGGGGGTGGTGGGAGATGGACTTTCCTCAGCCTTCGCAGAAAGTAGAGACGCTGCTGGGCTTTCTTTGCTATGGAGCTGGTGTTGAAGGACCAGGTGAGATTATCCACCAGGTGAACACCAAGAAATCTGATGCTCTTAACGATCTCTACTGAGGAGCCGTCTATGTTCAGCGGGGAGTGGTCGCACAATGCCCTCCTGAAGTCAACAACCATCTCTTTTGTTTTGTTCACATTAAGAGACAGGTTATTGGCTCTGCATTAGTCCATTAGCCGCTGCACCTCCTCTTTGTAAGCTGACTCGTCATTCTTGCTGATGAGACCTACCACGGTCATGTCATGGCGAACTTGATGATGTGGTTTGAGCTGTGTGTTGCAGCACAGTCGTGAGTCAGCAGAGAGAACAGCAGTGGACTGAGCACGCAGCCCTGGGAGGCCCTGTGCTCAGTGTGATGCTGTTGGAGATGCTGCTCCCGATCTGGACTGACTGACTGAGGTCTCCCAGTCAAGAAGACTTTTCTGTCAGGATTTTCTGAACCAATCCATGTTTGGTTAGCACCAGATCTAACTTTATCAAGTCCACGCTGGTTTTATCGATGTTTTCCAACTTCTGGTAATTCCCTCTACTTCTCTCTTTTTCAATACCCCACTCTGGCTCCCCTCTTAACTCTTCTCCTTATCTGCCTATCACCTCCCTCTGGTGCCCCTTCTTCCCTTTCTCCCATCGTGCACTATACTTTCATATCAGACTCTCTCTTTTTCAATCCTTTACCTTTTCCACTTATCTCCTCCCAGCCCACAACTTCATCCCCCTCCCCACCCACCCGGCTTTATCTGTCAACTTCTAGCTTGTTCCCCAATACCACCTTCTTATTCCACCCTCTTCTCCCTTCCTTTCCAGTCCTGAATCTTCATGAAGGGCCTCAACCCATAACTGTGACTGTTTATTCAATTCCATAGATGATGCCCATCTTGAGTTCCTCCAGCTTTTTGTGCGCGTTGCTCTGAACTTCCAGCATCTGCAGAATTTCTTCCATTTACAGTTAGATGTTTTCCATGTTATAGGCGCAAGTTGTTAAATAAAATTAAATATAACATCATTTCACAGGTCGACTAAATCATTCATGCTCAACACTGAACTGATTCCACAACCCATGAACTCACATTCAAGAACTTTATAAACCCATGTCCTTGGTATTATTTATTTATTTATTTATTTATCTATTTGCAGTTTGCACATTGGTTGTCAGTCTTAGTGTGCAGTTTTTCATTGACTATTGTATTTCTTCATTCTACCGAGAATGCTCATAAAAAAAATGAATCGCAGGGGAGTATATGGTGTCATACACGTACTTTGATAAAAAATTTACTTTGAACTTTAAAAAAATATATATTGAATTTTACATGAATATAAATAATCTTGATCAATATATTTTAAACAGACAGCTCATTAAAAAAAAACTGGATGCCAATTTAAAAATCTGAATGTAAATTAACTAATTACATATGAAGCAATCATTCTGAAATGGCATTTAGCCATTTTTAAGCCACAATCATTCCTTAAACTACATCCTATTCATTCAAGAATTTTAAAATATAAGAAAATGACGTAACAACTTCATTTCTTTAATTATTGCAATGCACTACCTCACCTGAGAATTTTAAAATTTGTAACGTTTAACATCCTTCACAAATATGTATTTTTTTCCTTTTGAAACTCATTCTATTACAACAGTGTACTAATTTTATTTGTCAGCTTACTTCATATGAATACTAAGCTGAGTGGATCACAGTTTAATCGCATCTTGAATAAAGATGACATATTGATTGTTTGCATTTTTCTAGGTTAATTTTTATATTAAAGGATACTAATTATAGAGTCTGTTATTTTCCAGAATAACATAGACTCAGGACATTTTGTTTAGTCTGTCAACAACACTGGAATGGTAAGAAGCACCCCAGCATCTTTAATGCTAAATATAATTTACTTACCCAGGATTCATTTCCAACCAGGCATCCAACTGGACAGCTTTTGGAGCCTCAGGTCCTTGCAAAACTTTGCCAGTTTCAACATGGATAACTTTGACTGGCAAATCACTCATCTGGCTGCTTTCATCCAAAAGCTTGAACAAATGTACAGCAGGTTTATTTGTACACAGAATTTGTAAGACCACACACATCAAGCAGATGCCATCAAAAGACAATTCCATAGACAGTAATGTGCAGAAGTCTTAGGTGTATATATAGCTAGGATGCCCAAGACTTCTGCACAGTACTGTATATTGGTTAAAATACGAAGGTGGTTGGAAAACAAGAAATAATAGTACTCAGCTTTGTATTAGCTCAGAAGTATTAAGTGTTATTTGGTAACTGGAAAGTATGAAAGTAACACACACACACTCATCATTTTTTTTAAAAAGTAGTCTGGTGGGAAGTTAAGCATACAAAATCTAAAAAATGCATTAAGTATCAATAAACATAAAACCTCACAACAAATAAAAACCTTTGGGCTTATGTCCACATCTTTACACAAATTGGCACAGTGAAAATGATCTCAAAGCATGGACCAGTGCCCCAGTTTTCAATTCTCCACACTTCATGCAGAACACATTAAGTCATTAACTAGCTCAAGGCACAAGATGTTTAAAATATTTGAAATCAGAAATTTTGGATATTTTATGCAGAGTGGCAGATGAAATAAATAAGCTAGGAATCATATGAAGTCTAAGGTGAATCCACTTCAGCAAGTCTTTGGCAGTATAATTTCTATATGTTTTGCAGCTTACTGTGAGTTTTCAGAACCAACAACCAATCTCCTCACCCATGCACCAAAACTTAAGAATTTTTGGCTTTACAGGAAATTACATACTAGTTTTCTCTAAATCCTTTACTAAACAATGGCCCACTACAAGCATGGGGAGATGAGTTAAGTCGAAGAAATCATATGCTTCCCAATTCTCCCAAAGTAACCAATTAAATTATGAAATGACCCAATTATTCAAATTCCAAATGCTTGTTTCAGGCAGGAAAATTATTTTGTGTATGTCATCAAGGTCCATACCCCATCCTGAATCATTTGTTGACATTAAGGTGGCACCATTTCATTTACTTAGCTAAGCATTTCCATTTCTTCTTCCTTGCTTCAAGAAAATTTCTACTGGGTACCCAAATTAACTATCACTTTATAACCATACTTACTCTGGCAGATAGAAAAACTCATTTGTAATGCATGAAAAAATAACTCACTTCACCATCAGGAGCAAGGCTGGAGCTCATTCCTTCGGCAGGTTCTTCAGTTTTCTGATGATTTTAAAGAGTATAGAAATATTGTTGTTAACCGTAAGATAAACTTTTTAAGTATGAACACCAATTATCTACCTCAATGAGGAAATTAAGGAAACATAAGAGAGTTCCTCAAAGAACACACATCTTCAGGTAGTTCTAATGAACCTTTTCCATTCAATTGAGAGAACAAATGTACCTCCAATTAAATGTCTCATTCAAAAGACAGCCCAGATTGTGCTAAAATCTCTGGAAGGTGGTCTGAAACTGCTAAGTTCAACAGAAAGGTAAGAATGTCATTAAAATGTCAAAGTTGACAGCATTGTGATACTGCTTGAAAGCCTCTACCTTCTGAAATGTTGGAAGGATTCATTTCTGGTAGTTCATAACTATTTTCCCTTATCAATTAGTTAACAATATGTATTACACACTTATGTCCAATATCAGCAAAAATATTGAAAGACTATTAATTCCTTCTGATTAATACAACTTCAATTGAATTGCTTTAGAAGAAGCAGGAAGGAATACAGACTAGAAGGAGAAATACTTAAGAATCAAAGGTAGGAAAGAAAAATGAAAATGGAAAAAAGGGCAAATACACCTTCAACAATCAATACACTTAAAGTAAAAAAAAAGTCAAAATTAACCTACATGTCCCAGAAATCATTTCCTATCCATTCACACCCAAAGCAAAACAGGAAAAAACAGAGTTTAAAGTAATTCATACTAAGCCACCACAAAATCAAAACACATCTAGATTCTGACAACATTAGTAAACACAACTCAAACCTTCTTTTTCTTCTTCTTCTTCTTTTCCTTAGCAGCTTGGGCAGCTTTATGCTCATAGACCAGTTTAGTAAGGCTTGCTACATATTCATCTGTTTGTTGAAGCAGATATGCCAGACGTTTGTCCTTTTTCTGATCAATTAATTTACGATAACCTTCTTCATCTTCTGCCTGGTTCATAAAAATAAAAATGAATTTTAATTGGCAAATTTTATTTATTTAAGGAATAGAAATGGGTGACCTTCTAGCCCTGGTTGCTGCACTTCCTTTAAACTCAGCCAGTTCTATTCATTAGAACCCTCAAAACCCATTGAGTTCATTGGAAAATTTAATCTACTGCATAATATCCAAAAAATAAAGTCATCTAAAAGTGTGTTGAAGTATTAGTAAAACAACATCCTGAAAATCCACTAGTCCCACACAAAGTCTTGAGCACGCTGGATTAATGGAGTTTTTATTGTTAGGTGTTGTGTAACCAAAAGTATTTAAATTTCTATCAATATAGAAAAAATTGCTTTGCTTATGTTTTGACTTTATAATTTGATGCTATTATAAGTAATAGATATAACTCATCCTCAGACGATTCTGCTCCTCTAATACACCAGAACTGTTCTCCAAGAAACACCTTAATTCTTCCTGCCAAACTCCACCAGCCTACTCTTATAATTGAAAAATAAATTTGAAGATCCATCCTGAAAGATCATTAATACCTTCCAGTGTGTTTAATTTTACTTTATGTTCAATCTGGTATCGACCTTAAATTCTGAAATTGACCAATTCCACAGGCCAAATTGTTTGCAAATAGTGAACAGTGTGGACTCAGAGCAGATTTTAACAGAAACAAATTTCCCAGCTTTATATGAATAAATTAGCTGATTTTGTTTTTGTATCCAAGATGCAAACCATTCACCTACAGGTTTTGCAGAGACAAGCATCTGGGAACTTATTGAGGAGACTTTTAAAATTTCAAATATGCTGGGCAGGGTCTTGCTGGCTCAGAGTCCCCTTCTTCCCAACCCCACAAAAGGCTTTGAATGTGGATGGGGAGGGAGGAAAGAGGGAAGCAAACTCTGTAGCCTAAAGCATCCTAGACTCCAGCAGAGTGATCCAAGTTGTGACAAGGCTTTTGGTGGCAGTGAGGGAGGCTACCACTACAATTATCTTGTCAGCTGGCAAAAATCTCACCCTCAGCTCAGCTCCTTGGCCTACTCTGAAATGACAATGATATTTAGGTTTTAAAAAAAAAATTACTTTGAGATACAGAATCCATTAAAGTTAAGAACACTACATTATAAACAGCAGCTAAGGAACAAATCCCTACAAAACATTAAAGGACAAAGCTTTCCTTTTTGCCTTTTAGACTGAATTACTATAACCCTCTTTAATTAAGATTCTTTAGCAGGTGGAATTTGCAAATCTCGACCTCCAGGACCAAAACAGTTCAGTAAGATTGATCAAATACAGTGCTTGCCCAAGTTTTATGAAAATTATTACATGCATGGTATGGAACATGACATAGTGAATACGACCCAGTCCTTCAGAGGTAAAACTTTCATTAAGCACATCTACACAGAGCATTGTTGCAGGTTTGTAACATCAATCATCAGGGACCCACACCACCCAGGTCATGCTCTCTTCTTACTGCTACCATCAGGAAGGTACAAGGAGCCTCAGAACTTGCACCACCAGTTTCAGCAACAGTTACTATCCCTCAACTATCAGGCTCTCGAAGCAGGGGGGATAACTTCACCTGCTCCATCACTGAAATGTTCCCACAACCTTCGGACTCATTTTCAAGTACTCTTCATTTATTGCTTATTTATTATTTCTTTCTTTTGGTACTTACACAGTTTGTCATCTTTTGCACACTCAATGAACACCCAGATGGTGTGGCCATTCATTAATTCTATTATGTTATTATTCTGTTCAGTAAGTTCAGTATTTTGACAACTTTAGTTTAAATTTGCCTAATAATTATGCAGAAAGGTTCTCAAATCATTAATATTTATAAGCACAGATGCAAGAGGCAGAGAGTCAGGAGATACCAAATAGTAATCATTTTAAGTGACTATCAGAAACTCAGGAATGCAAATTTATGTGAAAATATAGACTAATACTGAGTACTTCAATACAAATGAACATAAATAGTATGGAATACAAACCTTCTCATTAACACTTGTTTCCCAAAACTTATCTGAATAAATAGTTGAACAGACATTTGCCTATATCTTTACAGTTTAAAATCCACATTAATCCATATTGACTTGACATTTGTTTTAATGAGGGATTTCATTTGCTGCTTGCAGTTTTTTTAGTTTGAATTGTAAAAAACCAAAGAGATCCTTATGCAAATAATACAAATCTCTCAGCCCAAAAATCAAAAGATCAATGAAAATAAATCAAAACTTTGTCTGGTATCAAAAAAGAAAGCAGCAATGTCTCCAATGCGGAATTATGAAAAAAAAAACACCAACAAATACATCTCCAACAGGACACAAGCTAAATTAGGCAGTGTAAAAACAGGAAGTCAGCTCACAGCCACTGAATACGCAGCATCCAAATTAAAATACAACCATACAACTCCAAATCTAAACTTGCAACAGATTTTACAAATACATCTTCTAATCAAATATTTCATTCTCTACTTTTAAAGAAAGTCAGGAATACTAGTAAAGGCACATTTAAAAGAGAAAAGACCAACAATTCAGAACTGCTGTCATTCATTCCTCATGAAAAACACTGGTTCCTTGTAGTACTTTAATTCTGGTAACCATCAAGTCACTTTCTACATATTTATTTTAAAATTGTATTAAGTTCAAAAAATAAAGGCACTTCATTATCAAAAACTTTCAACAGTAAAGTAGAACAACTAACAAGCATCCAATATGAATTCCAAATTACCATTAGTCTCCTCATTCTTTCTTTCTCAATCCTCTCCGTTTCCTTCTTCTGCTCACGTTCGGTATTGGCATGCCAAGTACCAATTGCTCTGGAAAGCTTCTGAATTTTCCCTGTAACTGAACGATGATATTCCTTGAAGTCTTTTGCATGCTGCAATATGCTGTTGAGATATTCCTAAAACAAATATCATTAAAAAAAAAGTCAGAATCGAGGTAAATGTCAATTTCATCTCAACTAAAATACAAGACTAGTTGCAAAATCCGAGTGGCACCAAATTAAAAATGATCTGCTAATGCAAACTTCATGCTTCAGAGGGAATTTTGTCAATATCCCCTACTCCCTCAATAATGAACTGGAGTTTTTAAATATCCAACTTAAATGCCAGCAAGCATTGATCCTGATTCAATTGCCGTCACAATCTGTAATGAGTTTGTATGTTCCTGACCACAAATAGTTTCTCTGGTTTCCTCCCACGTTCCAAAGACATGAAGTTGGGGTTAGAGAGCTATGGATACGCAATGTTGGTGCCAGAAGCACGGCAACATTTGCGGGCTGCCACACAAACTTTGCTCATTTGATTTGATGTGAACAATGCATTTCAATGTACGTTTTAAATGTACAGTTCCAAGAAAAAATTTCCGAACCCTTTACATTTACCTGGTTTTCTGATTTACTCATAAAATGTGGTTTAATCTTCATTTAAGACACAATAACCAACACAATATATCTAATTGTACTTTTCATGTCTTTATTGAACACATTATTTAATCATTCACAGACCAGGCTGGAAAAGGTCTGTGAACCCTTGCATTTAATAACTGGTAAAACCTCCTTTAGCAGCAATAAACTCCGAACTTTTCCTGTAGCTACTGATCAGACTCACACAACGGTGAGGAGAAATTTTAGACCACTCTTCCATACAAAACTGTTTCAGTTCATCAATATTTCTGGGATACCTTGCATAAGCAGCCATCTTCAGGTAATTGGGTTTTGCTCTGTACTCTGACTTGGCCATTCAAAAACACAAATTTTCTTCTTTTTAATCCACTCTGTTGTTGATTTACTCTTGTGTTTCAGATCATGATCTTGTTGTATCATCCAACTTCTATTAAACTTCAGATAACAAACTGCTACCCTGACATTCTCCTGTAAAGTGTCTTTTGAATTCATTGTTCCCTCAACAACTGCAAGCTGTCCAGGCCTTGAGGCAACAAAGCAGCCCCAAACCATGATGCCCCTTCCACCATGCTTCACAGTTGGGATAAAGCTTTGGGGTTGGTGTGCAGTGCCCTTTTCCCTTCAAACATAGTGGTGTGCATTTCTGCCAAAAAGTTCAACTTCTGTCTCATCTGTCCACAGAACATTGTCCTTGAAGCACTGTAGAACATCCAGGTGATCTTTTGCAAACTTAAGACATGCAGCAATTTGTTTTTTTTTGGGTAGCAGTAGCTTCCTCCAAGGTGTCCTTCCCCAAACACCATTCCTTGTTCAGTGTTTTTCCTAAAGTGGACACCTGAACACCTGAACAGAGTCTTTAGCAAATTCTAGAGATTTTGACGGCTGTTGCCCTTGGGTTCTTTTTCACCACCTTCAGAATTGGACGTTGTGCTCTTGGTATGACCTTTGCAGGACTCCCACATCTAGGGAGAGTAGCAGTGCACTGAATTTCCTCCATTTGTAGACAAGTTCTCTTCCTATGGACTGATGAACATTCAGGTCTTTAGAAATGCTTTTGTAGGTTTTTTAATGCATCTCTACAATTCTTCTAAGGTTCTTTAAAAGTTGTTTTGATTTAGGCATAGTGCACAGAAACAGATCTTTGGTGAGTAGAGCAGGCTCTGTCAGCAATCTGACTGCTTTTTTTCATATGGCAGGGCACCTCTACAACCCACACCTCCAATCTCATCTCATTGATTGGAAACACGTGACTCCAAATAGCTTTTCTAGAAGGCATTACTCCAGTGGTTCACGTACTTGTTTTAAATCTAGACTGATTGTTTAAGTGGTGTACTCAGCATTGACCAGAAGTAGTACAATTGCTTGTGTATTATTAGCTTAGGGTTATTGTGCTCATCTATTATTGTGACAGATGAAGATCAGATCACATTTTTGAGTAATTAGTGCAGTAAACCAGGTAATTGCAAACGGCTCACAAACTTTTTCTTGCAACTGTATATGTGACAAATAAAGGCAATCCTTAAATAAAGAGCAAGTTTTTCTGCCATTCAAGCTACTCTGGCATTTAATACAGTCATGGCTATCTAACTAGCAACTCCACCAATTCTTGGGATCCTGGCCTACTGACTGCTTAAAGTGATACTGAGAAACTCTGGTCTATGCATCACAACCACAGAAAAACCTCGTATAACTGTGAGATGATTCACTTTTTCTACTAAACTATTCGCTTACTGCGCCATCTGTGGGAACCACAAGCTCCCCAAAATTGACCTCATCAGTTACTTTAAAATACACAATAATGAAATGCATTCAAAGTCATCCCTGACCTGAGAGAATGCTTAAGAAAACCAATGATATTCTTGAAATTTCACTGTGTTGAAATTTATATGATCTGGTTTCAAATAACCATATAACAATTACAGCACGGAAACAGGCCATCTCAGCCCTTCTAGTCCATGCCTAACACTTACTCTTACCTAGTCCCACCGATGTGCACTCAGCCCATAACCCTCCATTCCTTTCCTGTCCATATAACTATCCAATTTTACTTTAAATGACATGGTATTAACAATATTTCCTGGTACTAACAGTAATTAATTTAACAGATTCAGTACTAGATGATTAAATGGAATATTCATCTTTAGTTGACAAATTTATTATGCACAGCAAATGAATATTACAAAATAAAAATAGAACAGCATGAAGAGACAAAGCATTGCCCAAGTTATCACCTAAATACTGTGGTAAAGTCAAATGCTAGCATCAGATCTGTTTAGTAATTTAGTATTTATTAGTGCAACCTTTCAGATAAAGTTGCACGTCAAATATATTCTGATATAGTCTATTCAAAGAGCATCAAGAAATAATCCCAATTATATGAATTCTTACATCTTGCAAATATTCAAGTAAATAAAATTTACAAAGCAGACACATTACATAGTATCATTGCAGTGTTCACCAAACACAAATTTTATGGGTTGGTGTCAGAATAGTTATTATAAATCACAGCAACACTACTCTGCAAATTTTCTCTTCAATGCAAATCTAGCAGCACAGATCCCACTGAAGTTATTCGACAAATTTTAATTTTACAAAAATGAATCCAAATTGCACAGCTTTAAAAATTATTTGCATACCTGATGTTTTTGCCGGCGCTTACGTTCTTGTTCAATCTTCTGTTGCTTCTCCAATTTCTCTGTGATACGAGCCTCTCTTAATGACTGCCTTTTACTTCGTTTATAGGCTTTCACGTTCAGTGCTGTCTCCAGAGTTGTATCACGACGCATGCAAGCAACTACTTCTTGCCTTAGCTGCAGTTTAAAAAGGTAAACAAGTTAAAAATGTTTTCATTGCAAAATTAAAAGTCCAGTTACAGTTTTATTTACACCTTTTGCAGTTCTAGCATTTAGTCAATAGAAAAATACAAAACAGTTCACTTTTTGACATGAAATTGAAGAATACAAATATACTTGAATAACAATAATAAAGATATAGGTGAACAATTACTTTTTAAAAAATCCCAATTTTGAAAATAATGATAGAATTCTATTTGGAGAGAGAGAGAAAAATATATAAATATAGATGGATCCCTTAACTTTACAAACTGTGAACTAGCACAGAAGAGGAAAAGTTCATGAATATAAACAAATACAAAAAGTGAAGGAGCCAACATTAAAAAAAAATTATCAGCCAAAAATGTTAATTTGATTCACTTTGGCACAGATCTTGTCCGGAATGAATTTCTAATTTCTAACACTCACTGTTTTGTTTGTTTTTATTCATCACTAATTTAGGCTGGGTGAGATTGGGTCCAATTCTAGACACAACTTTTCAGGAAGGATGTCTAGCTCTTACTGGGGTTGATGAAGAGAATTATTAGAATGATACAAGGGATGTGGGAACTTAATTACAAGGACATATTGAGCGTATGGAGCAATACATGCAGTAATACAGAGCCAATTAATCCCTCAAATGATGGATTAGATTGGAACCCTACAAGCAAATGTGTACACATACAAAAAAAAACTAATGGGAGCAAAGGCTTTATGAGTATCTCCATCTTTAAATGTTGGCACCCAGCAGATGAGTGCCAAAGATAATCCAGCCTTTCTCTATAAAGATATTCATGTTTACTGAGTTTATCACTCATATTCATTTCTTCATGAGATCAACAATATCAAAGAACGAGACCAGCCATTTCAACTCAGTCCATGTCAAGTAACTGCTGACAGTACTGGATTCCATGAAAATTATGGGATCAAGGTACATCCTGGCTGTAGAACTGAAGACATTTGCTTCACAACTAGCCTTCTCTCTATTCAATCTCTAGTGACTATGATAGTGCTAGCATCTGCAAGCAAAAGGCAGGAATGTGAGGTACTCTCCTTTTGCCTGGATGAGTGCAGCTTTTAATACTCAAGAGGTGCGTCACTATCCAGATTGCTTCCTGACTGATTTGCATCCAAGTCACCACCCGTAACATTCATTCTCTTTCCCAATGGTGCACAGCGGTTAATTTCTTTTTTAATCCTGCAAAAATTGCACTGTTAATTCCTCATTGGGCTATCTCAACAGCATCTTCATAACCCCCAACCTCTACCAAAATGGCCAAGGCCTTCAGGTGAATGGGAACACCACCACCTGCTTACTCTCCAAGTTGCTCACCATCCTTACTTAAAAATACATTGCTGTTTCTTCATCACTGGGTTTAAATTCCAGAACTTGCTTCCCACCAATGCTGTCAAAGCACTTTCATAAAAAAGCACCACAGAAGTTAAAGGTTCCAATCACAATCAACTTCAAGAGTAGAGATGTGCAATTAATGCAGAATTGCATTAAGAAACCAGAAATATGGCTTTTAAAAAACATGCATTTTTGTTTACGAAGGGTATTTAAAAGTATTGGATTAATAATTTTAAAAAATGTTTCTAGGTTGTAAATGTCCATGTTAAATTGGCATTTACTTCCATCCAAGGTGTCCCTGACTGAGGAGGAACTTACAGTCAGCCACATTGGTGGAAGTGCAGCCACTTGTAATTTGTGTGACTTCAGTAGATCTCTTCTGAAGAATATGGAAACAATGAATTTTCAAGAAAATCTGGTGCTGATTTATTTGTATGATCTAATTATTAACAGTAGTTTTCTTTTTATTTGTTCAGAGTTATTTGAAGAAACAAAAAGCAGGATATAGGTAAATGTGGAGGATTATTTGATTGAAATTGCTGTGCAGTTAAAGAAATCAGGCGTCATCAAATCCCCTTGTGGTTCATCATTCTATAATCCTAACATATACCAACCTGTCTTTGGAAGTTGAGCAGGCGAAGAGCTTTTAATTCAACAGTAGCTTTATTGCGCAAATCTGGTGGTAAAGAACCAGGTAAGTTTTCAAGCTCTTGAATACGATGTGCAATTCGAGCCTGAAGTCTTTGAGACAAGAAATATATAATTAATTGTACCAGCTTGCAATTTAAGAGCAAACAGCTCATATTTTCATGATCAAAATCAAAGATTATTTTGTAAAATTATATTCTTGAAGTTATTGTTAATATGATTCAACTGTATAGAATGACTTAATACACCAGCATGCAAACAGGGGTCTAAGCCAATGTTTATGGACCAGGTGACCTGTTTCCTATTATATCCACCCTGTTATGACTTAACAGCATATCTTATTACTCCACTTGAGACTCCCCACTGAACACTCATTTTATCTGAATCTGAAAACATCAATTAATTTTTAATCATTTCTTATTCGTCAATCTCTCAATGCTGCTTTTGGAGGTTCCTCTTTACTTCAAAGGGCGACAACCGTACAAGTGTCCAAGAGCAGAATGAGCTGTCTGAATGACTACCGTCCAGTTGCACTTACATCTACTGTGAAGTGCTTTGAAAGGTTGGTCATAGCCAGAATCAAATCCTGCCCAAGGACCTGAACCTGTTACAATTTGCCTATCAGAACAATAGGCAGATGCAATCTCCCTAGCTCTCTACTTGGCCTTGGATCAGCTGGACAATAGTAGTACCTACATCAGGCTGCTGTTTATTGATTATAGCTCAGCATTCAACACAATGATACCCCTCAGTTCTAATCAACAAGCTCCAAAATCTCTGCACTTCTTTCTGCAACTAGATCTTTGACTTCCCCACCGGGATAACTCTATTTGGATCAGAAATAACATCTTCTCCTTGCTGATCATCAATACTTGTGTACCTAAAGGATGCGTGCTTAGACCACTGCTCTACTCTTTCTATACCCATGACTGTGTGGCTAGGCACAGCTCAAATGTCATCTACAAATTTGCCAATGGCAACTATTGTTGGCAGAATTTCAGATGGTGATGAAGAGGCATACAGGAGAGAGACTGATTAGCTAGTTGAGTGGTGTTGCAACTACAATCTTGTACTCAACATCATGGACCAAGAAACTGATTGTGGACTTCAGGAAGGGGAAGTCGTGGGTACACATACAAATCCTCAGAGGGATCAGCAGCGTAAGGAGTGAGCAGTTTCAAGTTACTGGATGTCAACATCTCTGAATATCGAACCTGAGTTCAACGTATTGATGGAATTACAAAGTAGGTATGACAGCTGCTACATTTCATTAGAAGTTTCAGGAGACTTGGCATATCGTCAAGACACTCAAATTTTTGCAGGTGTACCATGGAGAACATTTTAACTGGTTGTATCAAGTCTAGTATGAAGGGAACATTGCACAGGATCGGAAAAAAGCTGCAGAAAGCTTTAAACTCAGCCAGCTTCATCATAAGAATTAGCGTCCTAAGGACTTCTAAAGTCTATGCCCCAAGAAGACGGCAGCCCCCCCTCACCCAGGACACATCCTCTTCTAAATGCTACCAACAAGTAGGAAATACATGAGCCTGAGGACACACTTAACATTTCAGGAACAGCTTCTTCCCCTCTGCTATCAGATTTCTGCATGGACAATGAACACTACCTCACTATTTATGTATGCTCTCTTTTTTTTAAACTAAAGTTGTTATATATTTCTTATTGTAATTTATAATTCTTTTAAAATTATGTATTGCAATATACTGTTGCTGTAAAACAACAAATTTCACACATCAGAGATATTAAACCCAATTCTGATAATAGTGAAAATATAATCAGTGGTTTTAAAAAATTCTTATTTTTCCATGGGATTCATTAGTAACAACCTTCTACTAAAGTTTCCTAATTATGACCATCAACTAGAACCACTATGGCCATCCATATCAACCTTGTCTAAATTTATAAAATTCAAAAAAACTCTCCCATTACCTTCAAGTTCCCTTTCCTTAAAGAAAGTCTGCAATCTGCAAACTCAATTGCTACAAGGCTTCAGCTGTGGTACATTGTTTCTAAAGCTTTATCTCAGCATGAACTTGTCACAATTAATTCTTTATCACAAGCAGAACAATCAAAGATTGATTTTGTCTTCTGAAATCTCAACCATAAATGACGATGACATTAAAGATAAAGTGACTCTGGAAATGTAGATGAAAATCAAGAAATCTAAATAATTAGTAAAGCAATTTTAAAAAAAAACAAAAGCTATTTTGGCATGCTTTTTATTTCTGATGTACAGGATGTACAGATTAAACCAACATTTCTTCTTTAATCCAGTAAACTCAGCCAGCAATTGACGAAAATTAAAAAGTGCTTATGAAGAGTGTTCAACATTTATCTGTAATCTATACTCAAAACTTTCCCAAGGTATTTGTACTACTATTTATATTAGCAAGGTCTTAATTGTAAATTTTTCAAACCAGCTACGATGAAATATTAAACTTGGAGATGTAGAGAATTTGTGCTTTATTCACAAGATACAGCCTTATAAAAGATTGCTGTTACCACACAGAGAGAAAATACAAATTTTAGTATTAACAATTGAACTCACCTGTACTCTCGTTCTTGAAGAATTTCAACAGGATCCAGCCCTTGTGGTTTCTGGATGGGTGTTATACGGTTTTGTTTCTGATGAAGTTGGATAGTTGGTGAAGGCTGGACAACAGATTGTTGTGGCAATGATGCCCCAGGGCCAGAAGGAGTTGTCTGCACAGCTGGCGCAGGAGAAGGTCTTCCACAAGTAGCTTGAGTAGGTATTTTTTGAGAAGCGTTTGGAATTCCCATTTCATTAACTTGACCTATATTTTTTTCCACAAAGACAAATGAAAAATAGGGTTTATTACATCGTGTTCCTATTTCATTATCATAGTGCAAAGAATAAAATCTATAAATATCAGATTTATATTCAAATTTCTCAGAGATTAAAACAATGCATCAATTGTCTCATAAGCAGGAGGAAAGTCATGGGGCGGCGGGGGGGCCTGCACAGCGAGTGTATCGAAGTTATGTATGTCATTTAGCATCACAGTATTGGAAATCTGTAGTAGTCAATAGACCAAACTTTCAAATCATTCTAACCCAGGATAACATAAATGTAAAAAGAATGTCTTGATGCACAGGAAGTGTTTAAATTCAACACACCCAAATGTTAGAACTCAGGTGGTCAGGCAGCATCTATGGAAGTGAATAACCAGTCGGCATTTCAGACCAAGACACCTCATCATGACCAAGTTTTGTAGTTTACCATGAAATTATAATGTGTGATAAACTTTTTATAAATTTAGCAATTTCATTGGACCAGTGAACACTAATGGACTAGGTTATGGCAAGGTCAATCGTGAAGGTTAGTAGTGGATAGAAAGAGGAAAGGAAAACAAAAGGAAGGAGTCACCACAATAAAACTTGTGCATTCCAGTTTGTACAGTCTCTCCTGGTTAGTAAAATTCACTTAATGAATACAGTCAGCCCTCCTTATCCACAGGGTTTGGTTCCGAGACGCCCTGCGGATACGAAAAATCACGGATGCTCAAGTCCCTTATTTAAACTGAATCAGTGCGGTGGTCTTTAGGACCCAGTGGAACCCCGGACTTTATTTAACATGTTCAGAGCGGTGGGCATTAGGACCCGGCATAGCTCTGAATCCGCGGTGTTTCTGTTCACAAAAATAATCACAATCGCGATTGAAAATAAGGTGGATGTAATAAAGCGATCGGAAAGAAATGAAACGCCATCGATCACTGGAAAAGCGTTACGCTACAGTCGGTCGACAATCAGAACAATTTTAATGGAGCATGTGAAAGGCCCTGCCCCGATGAAAGCTATGATTATTACTAAGCAGCGGTTTAATTATTGAAATACATATGTTTCTTAACTGTTCTATATGTATAGAAAGGTAAAATACGTACTATATACTAAGAAAAACATTTGACTAACTGACGCTAAATAATACCGGATGTACCTGTTCCGACTTCAAATCCGACTTAGAGACGGACTCAGGAATGGAACTCGCTCATAACCCGGGGACTGCCTGTACTTTTAAGTCATTTCTAGATTACTTATAATACCTAATACAATATAAATGCTATGTAAATAGTTGTTATACTGTATTGTTTAGAGAATAATGACAAGAAAAAATAATCTGTACATGCTCAAACAATGAGTGCTGGAGAAAGGACTGCTGGGTTTTCCCGATCCGCAGTTGGTTGAATCCGCGCATGTGGAATCCGCAGATAAGGAGGGCCAACTGTATTCACTATCCTTCAAATTACCTTTCAAACACAGCTCATGAAAACTAGGAACATTAAATATTTTAGGTTTGACTTGACGAGAAAGACTGGCAATATGAACAAGGTATATAAAATGGGGGAAAAGCTCTCAAGCACCATTTGAAAATAACGGTCAATGGTTGAACAAAAAATTTCAAAACAAGAAAGATTGGATTTCATTTACTGCATCTTTACTGGGAAAATAGACTGTTCACTTAATTAATTTTTACATTACTATATCCATGACAATTGGTTCCTGCAAAAAAAAAGTTAATGTACTTCTTTCCATAAAAGGATTCTTTAGGAACCATAGACCTGCAATCAAGTCATACCAAAGTATACATTCTATAAAGCTTGAACATCTCATGATTTTCTAAAGAAATTACTTCAATCTAATCACTAATGCCAAAATCATCTTCAAACAAAAACACGTAACTATTAAGATTTAGTTAACTGTGCTGTCTGTAAATATTTAAATTTCAATTTGATTGTGACGGAATAGCTATTCTTCCACCACAAAATCAGTTCATCACCATATACTATAGTTCCTTAAATGCAGTGGTACAAACAATCAGAAATAAGAAAAACATAAGTAAATGGCTGAAGTTTTATACTGAAGCTGCCAACATACCAAGATGGTCTTACAACCAATAGCACAGAAAGTAGTAAATCATTAATTTGATGGTTATTTACCTTCTGTCCAGGGCTTATGAACATTAGGCATATGTCCTGGCATCATTTGTGAGGGTCCAACAGCCTGACCAGCCATTGAATGCATGCCTATACCTAAAAGTTAGGAAAATTTAACATATCTCTTATCAAATCAAACCAAATGACCAAAAGCTATATTTTAAAATAAAATACAATTTATGAAAACAAAACATAATCAAAGGATGGCAAACAACTAATGTGCAAAAGATAAATAAGCAAATTTTTAAAAATGTAACAGAGACCATCAGCTGTAGGATGCTTGAAAGTGAGTATGTAGATTGTGAAATCAGTTCAGAATTGAAATAAGTGAAGTTATCCAGATTGTTCAGTAGCCTAATTATTGTAGAGTAACAATTATTTCTGAACCTGGTGGTGGGGACCCAAGGCTCCTATACCGCTTCCCAAAGGCATAGCAAGAGCATGGACTGGATGGTAGGGGTCCTTGATGGATGCTGCTTTCTGACAGCGCTCTTTGTAAAATGTGCTCAATGGTAGGGAGGAGTTTACGCCCCACCATGGATTGGTTTGCATCCACCGCTTTCATTGTGGTGAATTAATGTTTCCGTACCAGATCGTGATGCAACCAGGATACTCTCCACTGTACATCTATAGAAGTTTTAGATGGCATGTTGAATCTATACAAACTTTTAAGTTGGGGCATTGTTGTGCCTTCTTTGTGACAGCACTTACGTGCTCATCTCAGGACAGAAACTCTGAAATGAAAACGCCAAGAAATTTAAAGTTACTGACCCTTCAACCTCCAGTTCCCTTAATGAGGTGTGGCTCATGGACCTCCAATTTCTTCCTCCTACAGTCAATAATTAGCTCTTTGGCTTTGCTAATGTTGAGTGAGAGGTGGTTGTTGTGGCCACATTAACCAGATTTTCAATCTCCTTCTTATATGTCGATTTCTCTCCACCTTTGATTTAGCCAACAGTGGAGTTGTCACTAAATTTAAATATGACACAATTTAAGTATTAGCTGTTAAAAAAGAAAGTATAAAAGTGAGGGGAGCTAAGCACACAGCCTTGTGGTGCACCTGTGCTGATGGTGATTGTGGTGGAGATGATGTTGTCAATTCATACTGACTGGGGTCTGCAAGTGAGATAACATAGGATCCAGTTGCAAAAGGAAATATCAAAGCCTAGATCTTGGAACGTAGCGATCAGTTTTCGAGGGGATGAGCTGTTGTCAATACACCTTGATGCACACATCTTCATTGTCTAGCTGTTCGAGAACTGAGTAAAGAGCCAATAACATTGCATCTGCTGTTGACCTGTTATGATGATAGGCAAATTGGAGCAGATCCAGTTCCCTCCTTAAGCAGGAGTTGTTATGCTTCATGACCAACCTCTCAAAGCACTTCACCACTGTGGATATAAGTGCTACTGGACAATAGTCGTTGAGGCAAGTTACCACTTTCTTCTTGGGTACCGGTATTGTCTGCTTGAAACAGGCAAGCACATAAGATTGCAACATATAAGATTATTAAGATACAGGCAGGAAATATGTTCCAGATGCTGGGAGAGTCCAGTACCAGAGGGCATGGTTTGAGAATAAGGGGTAGGTCATTTAGGACAGAGTTAAGGAAAAACTTCTCCCAGAGTGTTGTGGGGGTCTGGAATGCACTGTCTCAGAAGGTAGTGGAGGCCAGTTCTCTGGATGCTTTCAAGAAGGAGCTAGATAGGTATCTTATGGATAGGGGAATCAAGGGATATGGGGACAAGGCAGCAACCGGGTATTGATAGTAGATGATCAGCCATGATCTCAAAATGGCAGTGCAGGCTCAAAGGGCCGAATGGTCTACTTCTGCACCTATTGTCTATAAGCACCTCAGACATCTAAAACAAGAGGTTGAAAATGCCTGTAAACACTCCACCCAGTTGATTAGCACAGGTCTTCAGTACTCGGTCAAGTATGGTGTCTAGGCCAGATGCTTTCCGTGGATTCATCCTCCTGGAGGCTCCCATGTTGGCTTGAGAGACTGAATTCACAGGGTCATCAGGGGCTGTGGAGGTTTATGAAGATGCCTCCACGTTTCTGCTGGTCAAAGTGAGTATAAAAGACACTGAGCTCATCTGTTGTCATTTATGTTGCGTGGTTTTGCTTTGTAAGAGGTGATGGTATTCAAGTCCTGTCACAGCAGTCAATCATCCTTCTGTGATTCAAGTTTGGTCCGTGGCATACAAGATGGTTTTCCAGAGATCATACAGAAATCAACAGGAAAATTAGGAAATCCTGGAGGGGCCATAAAAAGTCCTTCCCAAGTAGGATTAAAAATAATGCTTAGGCATTCTATATACAAAGTACATCAAGAACAAGAGGATAAGTAGGGAAAGGATAGGATCACTGATATTGAAGGAATCTTGTGCTTGGAGGCCGAAGATGGGACTAGGTCCTAAATGGGTACATTGTGTATTTACCAAATAGAGGACATGGAGTTTAATAAGATCAACATGGAGAGCGCTAAATGCTAGGGTATTTTTCAAATAACAAGAAAAGTAGCGTTGGGTTTCAAAGAACATTGAGGATGTATTGTCAAGGCCCAAGTTACTGACAGGCAAGAGATGAGATTACTGGAGTCTTGACCTAGAACTTTTGTGTCCTCTGTAGGCACAGGCAAAATCCTGGAGAACTGGTGAGTTGCTAATCTTGTTCTGTTATTCAAGAAAGGGTAAAGGGATAATCCTGAAAACCACAGACCAGTGATTCTCACATCAGTGGTAGGAAAGCTATCAGAAAAGATTCTTAGAGACAGTATTTACAAGTGTAACCCTCAGGTTTGGCTAGTGGCTTAATCTGGGGGGAAGACAGCCTCTGGCCTGGCCAAACTTGAGAAATCTTGTTTGGATGGATGCTACGTGATGTATTCCCCTGTTAAAAATCAGTACCATAAAATAACGAACAATATACAATATGCAATTAAATGATTGAGCTTTATAATTTTTAATTTGATTATAGGGCTAGTAAAGAAACAAAAAAAGGGCCCATTCTCATGACAGTCTAATACGCAACATTGGAGCTCACGATTTGCTTCCATTCGCTCGCCATCAATCTCCTCTGAGCATCATCGACCCTCCAAGTCTGCTCCAAGTCTGCTCCACCCAGTGGTCTACCAACTCTCTCCACTCGCGTCTTCTCGCTTCATGTCTTGCCGACAAAAGATCGCAAATACCTTCTCTCAGACCCCCCAAAAAAAAGACAAACAACATGCCTCTCAGTGGATGGCACACATTCCAAAGTCCCCATTATCGCTAGGCATAACCCAAACATTGCTGCAACAGAGAAACCATTACATTAGCAGTGAAACCTTACAGCGCGTTACACAAGCATTTAAAAAAAATCATGGCCTAATTAGGAACAGCCTACACAGCTTATTGTAGGACAAGTCATGTTTTACTAACTCGATTGAGATTTTGATTCAGGTGTTGAAGTTAGAGCTCTGGATGTTGTCAAAATGGATTTAAGAAAGGTATCTGACAAGGTTCCTCATGGTAGGCTCAGGCAGAAAAGTGTTCTTCGGCCATTTGAATTTAGAATCAGCTTGCCCGAAGTGTTATCTGACCCCATTGTCTTAATGTGTTTTGTACTACCTAACATGATCCAAAATAATATACATGCAGGATGTGACAAATGCTCTACTCACTTTACACCTATGATTGTGTGACCAAGTACAGCTCTAACACCATATACATGTTTGCTGATGACACCACTGTTGTGGGCTGTATCAGGGGGTAGAGGTGATGAATCAAAATACAGGACGGAGATTGAAAACTTAGTTGAGTAGTGTCATAACAACTTCTCACTCAAGGTCAATAAGGCCAAGGAATTGACTGTAGGCTTCTGGAGAGGGAGCCAGAGGTCCATGAGCCAGTAATCAGAGGATCAAAGGTGGAGAGAGTCAGTAACTTTAAATTCCTGGGTGTCACCACCTCAGAAGACATGCCCTGGACTCATCATATAATTATGAAGAAAGCACGACAGCACCTCGATTTCCTCAAGAGTCTGCAGAAATTTGGCACGTCATCAAAAACCTTGACAAACCTATACAGGTGTGCTTGCATTATGGCCTGGTATGAGAACACCAATGCCGAGTGGAAAATCCTACAAAAGGTAGTTGGTTCGGCCCAGTACATCACGGGAAAACCCTCTCAACCATTGAGCACATCTACATGAAACACTGTCATAGGAAATCAGCATCCATCATTAAAGATCCTCACCACCCAGGTCATGCTCTTTCTTATTGCTGCCATCAGGTAGAAAGTACAAGTGCCTCAGGATCTGCACCACCACATTCATGAAGTTACTACCTCTCAACCATCATGCTCCTGAACCAGAAAGAATAATTGCACTCATTTAATGACTCTTGTTATTTCATGCTCGTGAATATTGCTATTTGTTATATCTCCATTTACAGTTTATTTTCCACTGATCCTGTTTACAGTTCTGTTCTATAGATTTGCTAAGTATGCCCACAGAAAATGAATCTCAGGATTGTATTTTGTGATATACATGTACTCTAATAAAATTTTACTTTGACTTAAAAACATAACCCCAATTCCATTTGATAATGTTCCAAGATCCACATAATACAAAAACCCAATAGTGGAAGGCTTTAAGTCCATGTTTAGCTTTCTCCTTTGAAATACTTTGTCATCAACTGAGGAATCCAAATATACAAGATCCAGTCCATTTCGCAAAACCAGATCATTCTGGACCAGGCCTCTACCCAAACTCACCACCTTCAGTAACCTAACCAGAAATGCAGGACCAGCCAATTTGACAATCCATACAAGAGCATTAACAATAAGACCCAGGAACTTAGCGAGGTGCAACTTAGCCTCAGGCAGTCCCACCCTGGAAGACCATTTTGATAGTGCACTGTGGCCAATGGTCTTTCCACAGGTATCTGATAATCAGAGACTTAAAAGAGTTCAAATAATGGTTTATTGAAAATTAGCACAAGTAATACAAAATTAAAAATACTCGTGAAATTTGGTTTTATACCCGTCATAGCTCTATACAGACGATTTCAGATCAATATCTACCTGTAGTACTGCCTTCCACTTTTCAACAGACAAGCAGAAATAAATTGACCCACAAGGAGAAATCAGCAACTTATCCAGCCTTATGTTTTAAATTATTCAAGTTTTACTCCATATTATTTTCCGTAAGAAAAGTGTCCTTTCAATTTGTGCTTGACTGAATCAATGGAAGTAGTTACTGCATAAAAGATAGCCAATTATCAAATTATAAAATATTTGAATCTCTCAATTATTGGCACAAGATTGCAACTGCTTATTTGCACTTGCCTCTGTTCAGAATTCATAATCAATTTTACTGCCAGAATGCCGAAACAAACCAACTCAAGATTGCTTTTGCCCTGAGTAATGAGAAAATGCATTTTGAATCAGTGTATTTTTTTTCTGCACATGAAAACAAAACTAAATTGCATACTTACTTGGTGGTCTGTTGTAAGCAATAGGTGCTACTTGCTGTTGCATGCTGGGTAGTGACCGCTTCCCTTGAACAGCAAGCTGCAGATTATCTGGTAGAGGTTGTCCTCTAGCTAGCATTTTATAAGCCAGGATTTGAGCCCTTAATTGGTGAAGCTGAATTGGATTAAAAGGTGAAGGACCTCTGTTTTGCTGACCCATAACCTGAGGATCTCCTTGCAATATAGATGTGGCCTGTGATGGTGGAATCTGAGGAGGAGTGGGACCACCTGCTGACATTGGACTCGGAATATGCTCCGGTGCGCTCATAGGAGATGGATGAGGAGACATATAGCCTGCAGAGACAAAGTACATCATTAAATTCCAAACACGACAATGGATTCAAAATAATTGCACTTAGATCATTCAAATAATTCTGTCAAATTATAAAACACTGCAATATCTGCAGTTACCAGTTTACATATTTATACAGTTGTACCAAAAGAATAGATTAGCTATTACAGGTGGGCCCTGGGCAAAAGAAACTACAATTTTGTGTTTTCATGAAAGGGGGAATTCAGGAAACAATTCTACAAGTTTTGCTAAGAGGATTGTAGAGGATAGTGTAAAGCAGATATGCTGCTCTCTCTTTTGTATATTTTCTTTCAAGACTGCAACCAAATTATACTTGTAATTTTTGGTTATTAATCCATTGCTATGTCTGAGGTATCTTCTCCCTCAACTGGTCCTATCCATTTTCTTGTAATTTTTCACAATAAACTACTGTTTGTTATTTCTAATTGATATTTAGAACTCCGGGACTCTAGTGGCATAGACTTCCTTCAATGACCAGGCAAATTCAAACCTGAGGTGTGAAAATTGGAAAGAATAAGAAATTGAAGGGAGCAAGTAACAAACGGAATTGTTAAAGGAAGAACGGGGAACATGCAGTGTTTGGATTACCCCTGGGCTGAATGGCTGAGCAGAGTAAATTAGCAGCACACAAGTCTTTGGGCTTCTAACCAACCATTTGTTACTATGATTTAAGGCATCAGGTTTAATTCTAGCTGGCATGGACAATGAGATAATTTTTTTTATATCAGTGAGTCTGAGTTGATGATTCTGAATAGATATAGAAAGCAAGGATGATTAGACAAGTTAAATTTGTGCAGTAAAGGTTTTCTTTTCTGATTAAGTTAACTGCAGGGGAACCAACTTAAAATACATGTGTGGAATTATTGTGACTATGACCCAACATTTGTGATATTGAAGATAACTTGGCAGCTTTCAACAGAGTTTACAATTGCAGATGATCAAACAGTATGGTACAATGTACAGAACAAAAAAAAACTTCTCAAATTCCCAATAAAAGGTCAACACCGACTCCAATGGAGCCAAAAGTTAACCGGTATGCAAATCAAGCAAAAGCTGAATGAACCCTATCTTGATGTGGGTTAAATTAAAGCTGCAATTTTTAGAGAGCTCTTGGAAAGCGCTAGGTTCTGATAAAGCTGGGGGAATAGGTATTAATGTTTTTTTTAAACTCCCCTCTTCCTCCTTCCCCCATCAACTGCTCAGAATGCAGGAATGGCCAACAAAGCCCGCACTTAGAGCTCATCTCCAATTGTTCCTCAAATAGCGGTGAGCCTCTTTCATGAATCCCATGAATATCTATGTTCCTTTTACTGGCAGTTTTCCATCCCAATGGTGCTGCTGAAAGTGAATATCTGATTTAAAGGCAGTGATGAAGATGGAATGACAATATACTTGAAAGTTTGGTGTGCAACTTGAAATGGAACTTGCAGATGATAGCATTCCATTTCTGTTTCTTCCCTCTCCCTGATGATAAAAGTTGCAGATATGGAGGTGCTGTCAGAGTAGATGATACACACTATTGCTACAACACATAAATGACAGAGGCAGTGATTACACATCATCATGTATGGAGTACCAAACAAGCAAGTTATTGTGTTCTGGGATGTTGAAATAGTTAAGCATGCTTGGGCATAAGATACCACTAGAATAATTCCTGCAGTGATGTGCTGGGACTGGAATAACCTCCTTCCAACATCAAAAACACTACCCTTCAAAACTGTGTGGTATGTATGTGCCCATAAACTTTTAGAATTCACCACTTTTGTTTCAGCCATGGCTGGTTCTGGAATGCAAAACACAACAACCAAGTGTTATCTGATCCCATGCTTTGCTATTTCCAGTGCTCACCTATTTCTTTACACAGGGAATAAACCTAATTTGCCCAAGATGCAACTTTTGTAAAGGCAGAGATCCAAGGAAGAAGCTGAGATGGATCCCTGAACTAAGTCTTCAGCCTTGGGATTGAAACTCAAGCCGGGTCACACTACTACTGAGTTACACAGCACAAAAACAAACCCTTCAGCCTAATTCACCCTGTTGCTTATCTGAGCTAATCACATTTTCCTCTATTTGACTCATAACCCTCCCTACCCATACACCTGTCTAAACGCCTTTTATGTGTTGCAATTGTACCAGCTTTTCAATTCCTTTAGCAACCCTTTCCACATACCCCACCACCCCCATGCCCCCTTTACAATTTTCCCTTAACATCTTAAATCTATTCCCTCTAGTTTTAGATTTATCTATTCTGTAAAGAAAGACAGTCATTCACCCTACTATTGCATCTAGTTCTTCCTCTTAGCGGTTTTATTGTCATGTGGCCAGATTCCCATCTGCTGGTACTGGGATCACTGTCTGTCTAGGACTTCTTGTTTTAGTTGTTTAGCATGCATCTAGATCTGGACTGCAGCTTCACTGGATTGACAACTCATACTTAGATAAATGTGATGTTGCTCCAAACATGCTAAGGCAAATCTCCCAGCATGATTGTAAAGGTAGAATGAAGGATATTATAGGACCCCAAAGTTGGAATGTAAAGGAATAAATTCCTACTGCTGCTGTAGGCCAATGTTTCATGGATTCCCACTTTTAAACTGCTATTTAACTCAGTGGCATGAAGTTCGAGGAATGAAGACAAGATTTTCCCTCCATATAGACCTTACAGCGGCATTTCTACCAAATGTCAAATGAAGATATATCAAGATGTGGAGTTACAAGGATCAGTTGAAACAGTTTTTCCCCCCTTCGTACTGGTTCACTCACTACCTGTCACAGAATTAGTTTGCCAGTTGTGTCTTTCAGGACTTGACTAGCTCAGTCAGTTGTGGTAATACCAAGGCACTTTTGATGGTGGCCTTCGAAGTTCCCACACTCAGAATATAGATCAGAGCCCTTGTTGCCCTGTCATTCTTTCAGGTATTTTTCCAAAATGGTGGTACACTGATTCATCAGACGAGTGTGGATCTTGGGTAGCAATTAAAAAGTAGGCTCCCTAACCCGTACATGACCAAATGCCATTAGACTTCATGGAGGCTGATAACAATGTTCAAGATTCCGAGCTCAACACCCACTCACTTTTTATACTACCATACCACTACTTCTGGTGACTCTTCTGTTCGTGGTCAGGATGTGTCTATACTTTGTAATTGAAAAGTACAGCACACTGCTGTCAAGGTACAACTCTGTAAGCAACACATCAAGCTGTTGCTTGTTTGGTCTGTAGGACAACTCTCAAATTAAAAGCCAGTCCTTGGGTATATTGAGGATAACTTTACCAGGCTTTTCAGGCATTCACTTTAATGTGGGTTTGAATTCGCACAGGCCACAAGAGGTATGCACAGCAGATTTCTACCCTTGACAGACATTAATGAAGTGTAGTTTTGAGCTCACCACTATCAACATCACTTCTTCTTTTAAATTCCTGATTACTTATATATCTGAATTTTAACTTGTTTTTCGTTTGTTAATCTGGGCCTCTGAATAACTGGTCCAATGATGACTATGACACAGTTGCCCACCATACACTTTTTGAATAATTGATCATCCTTTCTAAGTATTTCTCTGTAGACTATTTTTAGTTGCTGCACTCTGATTGTGGATATTTTTTTAAATTTACACTGCTAGTTTTTATGCTATCATATCTTCGGTAATGGAGGAGCAGCAGCACAGAGGGAAAAGGGTAGGAGAAAAATAAAACCATTAAATACTTAGGAATCATCTTATCTAGAAATAACATATGAAGCTAGAACTAAAATGTAAACACATTTAAAAGAAAGGCAGTTCTAATACTGATAATGCTTCAGAATAGGATTTACGACTACACGTTAATAGCGCAACAAAAATAAAATCTCCAATGTCCTGTCTTACCATATTGGCAGATATACTGCTAAAATGATTCTCAAAAAAAAGGGGGTGGCATTTATAACAACAATGTAGACTCCTTCCAACATCATGGCTGAACTGTACCTTGGACTCAAGACTACAACTCTAAGGTCCAAAACAGTCTCTTTCTTGTATGAAATTAATCATGCAACCAGCATCTGCTCAGACCCATTCCACTGCATTAAAAAATATGTAAGGCTATTAAGTTTGTTTTTAAAAGGGAATGAAATACAAGAAAGAGGTTTTATTTGAAGGTCAATTTCAGTCACTGAGAGCAAAAAGGACAGAAAAATATATTCAAGATTATGGGTGATCAGATTCAGTAATTCAATTGACTTTGGCATTCATTTACAATTGATTGAACTTGCTCAAGAGATCTAGCCATTTTTCACATTTTTATTTATAGTTTCTTTCCTCCAGATCCAATTTGCTATCTTATTGTGAGACAAATATATATCAGTAGTGCCACGTGAGGAAATTTATGATGGATGTAAGACATAATAGACTAATCAAAGAATCAAATGCCAAGTTACCAAATGCAAAGGTAAAATGCAAAAGTTACCAAATGCATTAGTTGGAAAAATACTAAAATGAAAAGATATGAAGAAATACAACTTCACAATATTTTTCCAAGCATACCTTGAGAATGTTGATCCATTGGACTCTGAGGAGGGCCCATTCCAGTATGAGAAGGCCTCATTCCCATACTTTTCATCTGATTATAATGCATTTCATCAGCCATACTCTTGTCATGCATTGCGTCCATGGACTGAAAAGGAAAATAAAATGACACACATTTATCTTTTGTCAATAAACAGGTTATACCAATTGGTAGTTTTCAGCAATGTGCCTTCAAGAAAAATTAGATTTAGAAATTACTGCAATAACATTCACTTTTAATGTTTTACACTGAAGTGCACATACCCAAAACATCATTTCACCCTTGATGTGAAGAAGTATTTGCATGTATGACACAGAGGTCATCACCACAAGAGTTTTGTAGTAGGAAGCCGTTGGGATAAACGTAAAATTAAAATACGTTAACAACCCATAGTTTTCTCAAGTTTTAAAAGAAAGCTGAACACTTGCTCAGGTTTTCCTGTGGAGAGGACCACTATGAAATACTTACAAACCACAAATATCAGAAACATCTTGGCCAAACCCACCTAACATACAAGAACATCATGCTCCTAATTTAAATCAATAGGATTGTGATTACTCTGTAGTCTACATTTAATGAGGTGGAAAAAAATGCAATCAACTAGTTAGAAAACTAAAAACTAAAATTTACTAATCTGCCAAATTTTTCTTTCACTCCCCTCTCTAATTTAATTAAACTACGCCATTAGCAAATCATGTATGACCAAACTCAAAGATCATCTGGGAGGATAAGCAAACGAGCCACATGTTAAATGCTAGAAAGGATTATACGACTTTAACTTCTTGCTTTCTATTGTTGGTTTGGTGTATGCTAGCAAGTGTTTTGCATCTTAATTATATATTTAATTTGAATGTTCATCACTTAACCAATGAAAGTACTATACTCAAACACACTGTGTCACTTATCTCACTCTCAATATTCCAAAGAAAAACATGATAAAGTTGTCAGGACATTTGGAAGTACAAATCTACACAATGTTATAAAATTTAACACAGAAGGCAGTCATCAAGCCAACTAGATTATGTTAATGTTTATATCACGAGTCTTCTCCCATTCAATATGCCACATTTCAGCCATTCAAAATATTTCTCTTTTTTTTCCTATTTTATTCTTTCCTGAAAACATTTAAATCACTTGCCTTTACACTACCAGACTTTTTAAAATTAAATGAGACAACATTCCCATTGAAAATTCTTTAAATCATTTGAAAGATTATACCCAACAGCTGTTGGTAAGCAGCTAATATAATCAAGTTTTATCCCACTGGCTTGGAAACACACCAATCTTCAGACTGCATTATATATTTTAAGACTTGCAATACACTTCAAACAGGAATATTCACACTTCACTAGGGAATCAGGTTTGGCAGTCTCTACCCAGCAAGTTAGAGATTTGTGTACAAGAAGCAATCCCAAATCTCTAAGCTATATTGATACTTCAAGTACTCCACTTAGCATCAGTTGTGTCTGTTTGTGTTCACTTGAAGCACGGTGTACATGTTTGTCTAATGGCCACACAAATATTCACGGCTAATGCTGCTCAAAACCTGTTCAGCAACAGTCTCTGGTCCCAAATAAGGCTTCCCAATTTTAAAAAAAAAGGAATCCCAGTAATTTTCTCAATTAGTTTCTGTTCTCTAAGAGTTGCACCTTATAAATGGCTGCCCTGATTAACTGAAGGCCCAATTAACTGGAATCCACTGCATTACATTTCCATGTCTGAAGATGACGCAAAGAACATAAGAAATAGGAGCAGGAATGGGCCATCTGGCCTGTCGAGCCTGCTCCACCATTCAATAAGATCGTGGCTGATCTGGCCATGGACTCATCTCCACCTACCTCCATTTTCCCCATAACCCTTACTTCCCCTACTATGCAAAAATCTATCCAACCTTGACTTAAATATATTTACTGAGCCAATTCCACTGCTTCATTGGGCAGAGAATTCCAGATTCACCACTCTCTGGGAAAAGCAGTTTCTCCTCATTTCCATCCTAAATCTACTCCCCTGAATCTTATGCCCATAGTTCTAATCTCACCTACCAATGGAAATGCCTCTTTATCTATCCCTTCCATAATTTTATGTTCCTATAAGATCTTCTCTCATTCTTCTGAATTCCAGCAAGTTCAGTCACAGGCGACTCAACTCTTCTCATAGACAAACCCCCTCATCTCTGGAATCAACCTGGTGAACCTCCTCTGCACCACCTCCATAGACAGTATATCCTTCTAGAAGTAAGGAGACCAGAACTGCACGCAGTGTTCCAGGTGTGACCTCACCAGTACCCTGTACAGTTGCAGCATAACCTTTCTGCTTTTAAACTCAATCCCTCTAGCAATGAAGGCCAACATTCCATTTGCCTTCTTGATAGCCTGCTGCACCTGCAAACAAACCTTTTGTGATTCATACGCAAGCAATCCCAAGTCCCTCTGCACAGCAGCAAGCTGCAATTTTGTACCATTTAAATGATCTGATATCCCATTGTTCCTTCCAAAGTGGATGACCTCACATTTACCAACATTGTATTCCATCTGCCAGACCCTTGCCCACTCACTTAACCTCTCTCTCTGCAGACTCTCCGTATTTTCTGTACAATTTGTTAAAGCCAAAGGCTCTAGGTCTCTTTTCCACCCATCAGAGATATTTATCAGAAGTGCAGCATTGTCAAGGATCCTTCCCATTTGTCCAACAATCTATGAGCCCCCACCGTCAGGCAGGAGGTACCATAGCATTAAGACAAGAGCTGCTAGAATGGGAAATAGCTTCATCACCTAGGCCACAAGACCTCTGTACTCCACCACCCAGGTCGCATCACTTATGAAGTGCCAGTAGCAGTATACCATTTACTTTTTAAGTTTGTGCTGTAAATTCACCTTACGCTAATAGCTAATCTTCCAGAATATATTTTATTATTTGTTAATTTGTGGTAATAACACACAAAAATGGTTTAACACACAGACCTAAATGGTATTATTAACCAAAATAGGATGAGAATTAATTTGATCAGGATGTACAAGTGATTGTGGTGAAACAGGCTTCCAATTGCTCATAATCAATCTTAAATTGGTCAATAGTTTGCCACAGTAATTATGTTCCAAACTCCAATTATTGTTGTACTACCTTCATCACATTCTCATATTTTTCCCTTACAATGTACTTATATAGTCTTCCTTAAAGCATATGTAATTATTACCCAAATGACACCTTCCCACTAATTTCTCAATTTGCCAACTCATACTCAAGACCCACAACTTCCATGAGTACATATACCCTGTTTGCCTCTGCACATTTATATAATCATAGCAAGTGATTCTTCATCTTTTCCCCACAAGTAATGGGTGAAAGTTCAGTATATCATAACAGTTCAAAGCTCTTGGTTCTGCTATCACTCTAGTCAATGTTATACATTTCTAGTGGATCAGACTTGCAACTCAGAGACTTGAATTGTTCACAGCATTTTGAATGTGCTCCAACCAAAGTCTTAAAATACCACTTCCATTTTTTAGTTCTGTCATTCAACAAATGAACCTCAGCTATGTTCCCTTTCATTGTGCAGTACTTCATTTGTTATCCATTTCCTCAGATCCCTCAAATCCTCCGCCCTATGTAGGTACTCACTTCTTCAAAAAAAAAGTCACCTTATTTTTCCCCATCAAAATCTGCCATCTCACATATCTACTTTGGTGTCTATCATTTAAACAGTCATACTACATGCTTATTAAAGACTTCCTATATTTTGTTACAACCCAATTCTCTATAAACACAAATAAAGCACCCAATAAGTAAAAGCAGAGACATCAACAAATTTTAAAACTGCAATTTTGAATCCAGAATCCATATGATTTATAATAAATGGTGAACAAATATGTAACTGTAGCTTATTTATACCCATGGAATCTATTTCAACATTGAGATAATGGCTGATTTGTGACATTAAGTCTTCTTTGCTCATATTCCCTAATAAATTTGATTTAAGAAAATCTATGAAAATCCAATATAAAAACTAAATTTATCTAGCACAATGTCAGTTGAGGATGGATACTCAAAACCATGCCTCCCAGAATGCAGGAGTGATTCACATCCACCAGCCAAAAAGTAATGGTATGATAATGCAAACTGCTTCCCTTCATCCATTATAAAATTGAAAAGAATTAATTTGTTATCCTTCTTAATTACAGACAGTAACTGCAGTCCAATCACTAATCCTTACTCAATTCCACCTCAGGACTTTTGCTGGATCATTCATTTTCCCGTTTCAAAACTTGCAATATATTCTGCTATTTGCTTCATGGCTCTATGCCACTTTGACCTGCATCACAATTCTTATGCAATATCTTATTATTTGTGAAAATCCAAATGCATTAGCCTTACTTACCCACTTGCCTAACTTCTCAAAGTATTTCAACAAGGTTGGTAACCATGGCATTCTCTTTAGAATTTAAGCTTCTGTTTTGTGCTCAGTTTCTAGATGTTTTTCTTTAAAACATCTGTGAACAAGGACACTAATATAAAACCCATCACTGACTCTAAATTGATTGGGCTCTTGGTTCGCTGGATTTGTTCCTTTCCTTATATACAGAGAATCACTCTAGCTGTCTGCTTCTGCCCTTTGCTAATGATTTTTTTAATATATATATATATATAATGTTGCCTCTAACTCCCGCCTACCTTGTTTTTATACATGCTGTTTCAATGCATATTGCCTAGACTTATTTTCCAATTTCAACTGTAAATCACATCAACACTAATTTTCAAATGAGGCCAAGTAATTATTTAATATTTTGCCATTTTGTTAGAAACAGCTTGGTATTACCATGTGTAATCATTAGTAACCATTACTTATATTTTCACATTATCTTGTGGCTGTCAATTTTTTGTGTAAAACAAAAATCTGAGATCCTGATCCAATGCTGAATATAATCAGCTTTTTAAATTCCTATTGCTTTCATGTTAATTGTCAGGAATTTTCAAAGACAATACAGTGGAACAACACATTAACTCCAGGCTCAAATGAAATATTTCTATTACTTTTAAATGCACTAGCTAGGATAGCATCATACATTTAACAGTGGATCTTGTGCTGTATTTTGCTATAAACAACAAAAAAAAGTAAAACTCCATTGAATGAGGAAAACAAATGCTGCAAATCCAAAATAAAAGGAGAATTTTTAAAGAAGAGAAATCCATAGGTCCATTAGAATCAATAAAGGTCAAATTCTTTTAAGAAATACACAGGTCCAATCTATGGCAAGAATTGCATTATTTAAAAAAATCTCAGCAAATTTTAAATTTGCTTGCATTACATGCGTTATAAGTAAGATTTATGAGTAATACGTTAAGGTAAGATCATTACCTTATGCATCTGGTGCATGCTATCCTGCTGGAACTCGCCTGGAGCTTGGGATGGCATTGAATGAGTTACATTTGACGGTCCTGGACTTGGACCTGGACCCATCATACTATGTACAGAGCCTGGTGATGGTCCTGGTCCTGGACTCGGGCCTAGAATTGGTCCAGGAGATGGACCTGGTCCTGGAGATGGTCCAGGATGAGGCATCCCACCAGTGGGATCTGTAGGCGTCGACATCTATGCCAGTGTTGCTTGTTGACTTGAAGAAATTCTACATGGAAATCCAAAAAGGTAAATAAAGATGTTCATACATGCAAAAGAACATAAAACTTTAAAAACTATTCATGGTTCTTTGTGCCCAAAGTACTCAACTGAATAACAATTAATACACAACTTCAGATTTTGTCACAAGAAATCTGTTTGTGAAAAATAGGTGGCAAATTGACAAAACCAAGGGCCATTTTACAATAAAACTACCAAATTGTGTTTACAAATGCGATCATTTCCTCTGCCTGAATTGCAGAGTATAGAAGACTGCAGTTTTATCTATATTATGCATACCAACATCTGTGCTTTCATGCTAGACTACCCACAATTTCATATTCGGGAAAACAGAAAAATAGTATTGCTAGCAAAAATATGCATAAGACATGAGTGCTGTCATTTTTGAAATGATTTTTTTTTCCTTCGGCAAGCTCTAAAGCAGACCTAGAAATTATCTATTTCATTCCTAATTACTACTAGAGCCCCAAGGCTTTTATGATACTTCCAAGGAAAATGCAAAATTGTACATTTGATTACAAAATTCTACAGAATGAAAAAAATAATAAATAAAAATGCTTGGAAAACAGAACCAAAGACTGACATAGATTTTGTTTGCTCGTCTACAATATGTAGTATTTTCTATAGTAGATATATGGAATGAAAACAACCTCTCATTACAGTATCCTAGCAATTGCTTGGAGAGGCAATATCATTTTTGACAGTTCCAGCTTGCTGTTAAGTTAATACAGTGAAATATCACCAAAAAAATGGAACGAATAAAGAGAATGCAATCTTCTCAATTGAAATCAGCATCTGTCAAATTATTAACAATCCTCAATTTTTGGTTGAATTCTTGGTCTTAAAAGTTAAAAATAATAATGGAAAAAATTCAAACACAAGCCTGCTGTGAAAAATTTAGCAATACACAGCCTACTTTTGCATTTATTTAAAAAACAATAGATGTGAAATCGAGGAATTTTCTTCCAGATACAAATTCATTCATGAAAACAGAGGAAATATTAATTTTTTTCAAGTCATAAAAAGTAAACAGTAAATGAGAAGTTACTTCTCTGCAATTAACTCATCCTCAAGGATTAGCTACATCGATGGAATACAGAGCATTATTTTTTCCCCAGATAGAATGACAAATTGTTTGTCATAAAACGTTCAATTTTACATTTCTATCCTTTAGTTCATCTCCCAGTAGGAACAATGCTTATTCTTTCAGAGAAAAGCAGATCACATGAAATTAAAGCCAACCTAAATGAACACCACAGAAACAAATTACATGCATCAAGGAGCAGGTAGAACAAACTGTTTTGATCCCTTATCTTCACTCAGTAATTCCACTAGCAAGAAGACTACTTCCTGCAGTGAAATAAATGGATGTGCTAGTTTACTTTTCTCCACAAAATTCTCAATATTATCAAACTGATACCACCAATGACCAAACCCCACCCCCAAACACTCCCCCCTCCACCCCCCCCCCCCCACAACCAATATAGAATGCCAGCTATGCTGATGGGAAATAGCTTGTATGCAATTGATCAATTTGAGTGGTAAACACTGGTGCACCTCAAATAAGCAACTGTTGTAGCTATTGAAAATTCCAAACACGATATCCAGGAATATACAAATCCAAGAAATTTATCAAAACATTTATCGGTTTTACAGTCACAATGGAAGCGCCAAATTTCCAACTTCATCTTCATTAAAAATTAAATTTTCCACAGAAATTTATACTTTTGAAAACCCGAGTTACACTTGTAAGAAAAAGTTTGTGAACCCTTTACATTTATCCAGTTTTCTCATAAAATGTGGTCTGATCTTCATTATAATAGACAAGCACAATCTGCCTAAACTAATAGCACACAATTGTACTATACTTTTCATTTCTTTATTGAACACATTGTTTAATCATTCACAGTCCAGGCTGGAAAAAATATGTGAACCCATGTACTTAATAACCAGTAGAACCTTTTTCAGTAGCAATAACCTGCCACAGAATTTCCTGTATACTACTGATCAGACTTGCACAATGGCAAGAAGGAATTTTAGACCATTCCTCCATACAAAATGTTCCAGTTCATCAATATTTCTGGGACACCTTGCATGAACACTCCTTGTCAGGTCATACCACACCATCTCAATTGGGTTAAGGTCTGGACTGACTTGGCTATTCTAAAACAAACTTTCTTCATTTTAAACCACTCTGTTGATTTACTTTTGTGTTTCAGATCATTGTCTTTTGCATCATCCAACTTCTATTAAGCTTCAACTGACAGACTGCTGCTACCTTAACACTCTCCTGTAAAATGTTTTTTGAATTCATTGTTCCCTCAATGATTGCAAGCTGTCCAGGCCATGGGGCAGCAAAGCAGCCCCAAACCATGATGCACCTTCCACCATGCCTCACAAGTAGGATGACGTTTTGGTGTTGGTGTGCATTCTGCCAAAAAGTTAAACTTCTGTCTCATCTGTCCACAGAACATTGTCCCAGAAGTGTTGGGGAACATCCAGGTAGTCTTTTGCAAACTTGAGATGTGCACTGTTTTCCATTGGTGTCCTTCCGTGAACACCATTCTTGTTCAGTGTTTTTCTTATAGTGGGCACACGAACAAAGACATTAGCAAGTTTTAGAGATTTCTGCAAGTATTCTGCTGTTACCCTTGGGATCTTTTAGCTCCTTCAGCTTGGCACATTGTGCTCTTGGTATCTTTGTAGGACGCCCAGCCCTAGGGAGAGTAGCAACAGTTCTGAATTTCCTCCATTTGTAGGCAAACTCTCTTACTGCGGACTGACGAACACTTACGTCTTTACAAATGTTTTTGCAGCCATTTCCAGCTTCATGCATCTCAACAATGCTTTGTCTAAGGTCCTCTGGAAGTTGTTTTGATTCAGGCATGGTGCACATAAATAGATCTTTCTTGAGAAGTAATAATCTGACTTTGTCTTTTTTTATATAAGGCACAGTTTCTCTACAACCCAAACCACCAATTTCAACTCAATGATTAGATCACCCGATTCCAAATAGCTTTTGTAGAAAGCATTACCCCAGTTTCACATACTTTTTTGAACCTAGACTGTGGTTGTTTCAATAGTGTACTCAATATTGAAGAAAAGTACAATTGTGTTATTAATTTAGGCAGATTGTGTGTCTATTATTGTGACTTAGATGAAGATCAAACCACATCTTATGATTAATTAATGCAGAAAAACCAAGTAATTTGCAAAGGGTTCACAAACTTTTTTACAACTGTATATTCCACCTACAATGGTCACAAAAGTATCTTGTAACCTGACATTCAGAAGCAAAGTTCAATGAACAATTTAATAAACAGACAACTACTGCTTGATAAGAGGTCATGAAATTAAGACAGAAAGGCCCTTCTCTAATTATTATTTGTATCCATGCAAATATAAACAGGAAATTGGTTTAGCGCCGATCAGTTCTGGATTGCCAGGCTAGATCAGGAAAGGGTTCAAATTGATGAAATGCTGATTAAGAGGGATGTAACCACAAAACTAAGAACAGAACAAGAGAAGGTAGTAAATGCCACACATATTAAGTATGCTGGTGGCAAGCAACTTTCTAATGAGAGGCTTGGTAATCAGTACAACACTATGATCATTAACACAGGAGTTTATTATGCCTTATAATTTCATTTACATAGAATGATAAAAGCCTCAGAAGAAGCATAAAGAGATGTCAAAACAAAAGAGATCAGGTGGTCAAAGTAGGTAACATATGGGGTTTCTGACAGGGTTTGAAAAGTGAACAAATTCCTGAAAGCATTATCATACAAATAAGGAATGTTAGGGCAAGAGACACTCAAGATGTTACAGAATAAATTAAGAGAATAATTTTGGATCTGAATAACTAGGAGATCAAGTCAAATAAACAATAATAAATAAATAAAATAAAGCAAGCTTGAGAATGAGAGACGCGAAGTCCTTGAAAATGAGCCCATATGTTATGGGAACAGTTCATTAATGGGGTGAGTGAAGTTATACCCTGTGGTTCAAGTGCCCGATGGCTGAGAGGTAATAACTGTTCTTGAACTTGGTGGTGTGGGTCCTGAGGGTCCTGCTTCTTCTTTCTGATGGCAGCAGTAAGAAGAAAGCATGACCTGGGTGTTGGGGGTCCTTGATGATGGATGCTGCTTTCCTGCAATAGTGCTCTGTGTAGATGTGCTCAATGGTGGGATGGGCATTACCTATGATGGACTGAGCTATATCCACTACTTGTTGTAAGATCTTCTATTCAATATTATTGGGTGTTTCCATACCAGGACATGATGTAATCAGCCAATAAACTTCCCACCACACATCTAAAGAAGTTTGTCAAAGTTCGAGATGTCATGCTGAATCATCGCAAACTCCTAAGGAAGTAGAGGTGCTGCCGTACTTTCTACGCAATAGCACTTACACGCTATGCCCAGGACAGATCCTCTAAAATGTTACAACATTAATTTAATGTTGCTGACCCTCACTACCTCTGATCTGCTGATTAGCACTGGCTAATGGACCTTTGATTACCTCCTCCTGGTCAAGAATCAACTCCTTGGTCTTGCTGCTATTGAGTGTGAGATTGTTGTTGTGGTACCACTCAGTTCGATTTTCAATCTTCCTCTTAAGTGTTCATTTATCACCACCTTTGATGTGGCCAACAACTGTGGTGTTATCAGCAAACTTATATATGACAATGGAGCTGTACTTAGCCACACAATCCTAAATATAAAGCGTATGTTGAGGGGAGGATAGCATTGAATGCTGAGCTGTAGTCAGTGAGAAGCATCCTGAAGTATGGATCTTCGCTGCTTCGATGTTCCAGAATTGAGTGAAGAGCCATTGAAGTGGCATCTGCTGTTGACTTGTGATGCTAGGCAATTTGGAATGGATTTAAATGGCTTCTCAGACAAGAGTTGACATGTTTCATTACCAAACTCTCAAAGCACTTCATCAGTGGAAGTACAGTACCATACAAAAGTTAAATATATATATATATATCTTAAGACTTTTGCACAGTATTGTAGCAATTTTATGTATTATACTGCAGTGCTGCTACAAAGAAAAACAAACTTATTGACACGTGAATAATAAATCTAATTCAGATATGGGTCTCTATTGTGGACTGACAGTGGGAAGGGGGGGATCACAGTTGGAGAAAAAGAGGAAGGAAGGGGGAGGCAGCAGGAAACACCAGAGAAAGATTCTCTAACGATCATTAAACCAAATGACCTTGCCTAGTGTCTCAGGGTCGCGTATGTCTGCTCCCATGCCACCTCCAACCGACACTCCTCTGCTGCCTGACCCACACCTCCCATGGTACTTCATCCTCACCATTCCTAAAATCCTTTGCTCCTGTACAAACTTACGCTCCACTCCACGTTGACAAATACAGTAGTGCACAAAAATCTTAAGCTTCCCAGCTCTATATACGTGCCAAAGACTTTTGTACAGTACTGTCAGTGCTACTGGATGATAGTCATTGACGCAGGTCACCACATTCTTCTTAGGCACTGGTATAATTGAAGCCTGCTTAAAGCAGGTGGGTACCTCAAACTGCCAAACCAAGAGGTTGAACACTCTAGTCAGTTGTTCAGCAGTCTTCAGTACTCAGCCAGGTATCCCGACTGAGCCGAATGATTTGGTGAGTTTAGCCCCTTGAAGGATGCACTCCCATTGGCCTCTGAAACTGAAATCAGGGGCTCTGGGAGTTCATGAAGATGCCTCCATGTTTTGGTAGTCAAAGAGAGTACAAGGCATTGATCTCAGCAGGGTGCAAAGCCTTGCTGCCACCTACACTGTCTGTTTCACTTTGTAGGAGGTGTTACAGCCTGTTACAGCTGTCAAGCATCCTTCAGTGATTCCACCAGCATTTTGTGTGTCTTCAGTGATTCAAGTTTGGTCCAGAATTGCCACTTCGCAGGTGAAATGGCTTTCTGGAGATCATTACTGAACCTTGTGTATTTAACTTGCTCACAAGTTGAATGCCACTGATCTGACCCTCAGCAAATTGCAGATCTCGTGGTTCATCCCGAGCCTCTGGTTAGGGAAGACTGAATGATTTTCTGGGGACACATTTGTCTATGACTACTTCTGTTTATAAAGTCTGTGACAACAATGGTGTATTCTTTCAGATTCCCTAATAATTCCATGAACGCTGACAGGTCTAACGGCTCACAGCAATCCTGTAGCCGCTCTTCAGCCTCCTGCAACCATCTGTGTGCTCATCTCTGAAACTTTGTTCTTTAGCCTCTGCCTGTAAGCAGGTAGGACAGTAAGTGACCTAGGCATGGAATGGTAGACATTCCTAAATGCAGTGTAACATTGGTCAAGTGGTCAACCCTGGTGCTGCAGATGATAATGATAATTGAACAGACTTCTTCAAACAAGCCTGAATGAAGTTGCCAACAATGATTTAAAAGGGGTCGGGAAGGCTGTTTGTTTGCCATTCATGGCACTCAATACATCAAGCACTTATACATCTGCCTTTAGTGGTATGAGAACTCTCTTGGTAGGCACAATCATCAGTTGTTCCAGTTTGGGGGAACAAGAGTATGACAAGACTGCTGTGTCTGAATACCACAGAGTTTATCATGAAACAGACCCCCCACCTTTTCCCTTCTCCAAATCCATCTGGTGTACTGAGAAGCCCTCGTGCCTTAGCAATGAAACAGGCAGGCCCGCAGTGATCCATCTCTATGAAACAAAGAACACAGTCACTCAATTCCCTCTGATACAGCAATCTTATTTAATGATATAGTCCTTCTGGCACTTCGAGCCACGCTGCCCCTGCAACCTCAATTAACCCTAACATAATCACAGGACAATTTATAATGACCGATTAACCTACCCAGTACATCTTTGGACTGCACGAGGAAATTGGAGCACCTGGGGGAAACCCATACATTCCACATACAGAAACTCCTTGCGGAACAGCACCAGAATCGAACTCCATGTTCCGGCACAGTTTGAGCTGTAATAGCATCACACTAAATGCAACGCGACCATGGTGCCCTTGTTAACCTGTACATTTGCTAACAAGATGCTAGAAAGTTTCACTCCCCAGTGTTTCAGACTAGCTTGGAATCCTGCCCTTCTCCCTGTGTTGGCCAGGGCAATGAGGCTTCAGGCTTAAAGGTGCCGTACCTGCATGCTTGGGAGTCAAGTATGCCAAGTCCTTCAGCAGATCATGAAATCGCTAGTTCATTAAGATGGTTCAAAGATATGTTACTTAAAGGGAAATTACAGACTACAGATTACATAGAAAGTAATTCAGAAGTAAATACAGAAGTTTTGGAAGCAGCCCATTAACACTTCACTGTGGTTCACCAGTACCATCTTGAACAAAAGATGATTCAACTAAAAGATCAATTTAATAAAACTGATAAGTTAAGAGCTGAGGTAGTTAGAAGAAAGCTGCAGTTAGGTGTCATTGGTGTGCAAATGAAAGCTAGTATTTGGATTATAAACTGAATAAAGAACAGAAGAGGTTATGTTTCATACTTCTACATCTTCCAATCACTACTGCTTCAATTATTAAAACAAAGTGATTAATGAAGATGACATAGCATTTTTGTCACTATCTGGTAAACATTTTTCCAGTATTGTTTGGTTAGGAGTGTTGGAAAAAGGATGGGCAAAGGCATTAGATAAAAGACGGAGTTAGAGTTCCAGTTTGTCAAAAAGAAAAGGTCCTGTAATAGCTGTGCGACAAGAAACAGTTACTGTTACAAGTTAATGAACTTTAATGGGTACTGACAAAAGTTAGATAATTCAAAGTGTATAAAGAAAAAGAACAATGCTGGAACTGTGAAATAAGGACTCTGCAGATACTTTGAAATCTGGATTAGAGTACTCAAAATATTCAGCAGGTCAAGTGCCATCTAGAAAAAAAGAACTTGTTAAAGGTTAACAGACTGAAGATCTTTCACCAAAACTTTCACAAATTCTGATAACAATTGCATATAACCAAATTGTAGGTCCTGATATCTGTACAATGTCCAAGTCGAAGAAATGCTGGTCCACAAGCTTGGTTTGAGCTTCATTAGAACAATCAGGAAGCCAAATTGCTCAGTACAGCATGAAGAATTAAAATGACAGGTACCAGGAAGCTCAGAGTCACCAAAGGACTGAACAAAACAGGTTTCTCTAAAGCAGTCACCTAATCTTCATTTAGTTATCTCAATACTGTATCACCATATGCAGTATGCTAAAACTGTAAAAGGCAAATTGAACTATACACACAAAATGCTGGAGGAACTTAGCAAGCCAGGCAGCATTTTTATAGGAAAATTTACAGTTGACATTTCATCAGGTCTGTAAAGGAACATAGCAGAAACAAGAGAAAAAAAAATCTGCAGATGCTGAAATACACACACACACACAAAAATGCTAGAAGAACTCAGTAGGCCAGGCAGCAACTACTGAAAAAGAGTACAGTCGATGTTTCAAGCCAAGACCCTTCAAGACAGAACATGGCAGAAGCCAGAATAAAAAAAAAAGTTGGGGGGAGAGAAATCGGGGAGCACAAACTGCAGGAAATAGGAAATTCCTGATGAGAAGAAGCTGGTCATATACATTAATGATCTGGATGATGGGGTGGCAAATTGGATTAGTAAGTATGCAGATGATACTAAGATAGGTGGTGTTGTGGATAATGAAGTAGGTTTTCAAAGCTTGCATAGAGATTTAGGCCAGTTAGAAGAGTGGGCTGAAAGATGGCAGATGGAGTTTAATGCTGATAAGTTTGAGGTGCTACATTTTGTTAGGAATAATCAAAATAGGACATACATGGTAAATGGTAGGGCATTGAGGAATGCAGTAGAACAGAGTGATCTAGGAATAATGGTGCATAGTTCTTTGAAGATGGAATCTCATGTGGAAAAGGTGGTGAAGAAAGCTTTTGGTATGCTGGCCTTTATAAATCAGAGCATTGAGTATAGTTGGGATGTAATGTTAAAATTGTACAAGGCACTGGTGAGGCCAAATTTGGAGTATTGTGTACAGTTCTAGTCACCAAATCATAGGAAAGAAGTCAACAAAATAGAGAGAGTACAGAGGAGATTTACTAGAATGTTACCTGGGTTTCAGCACTTAAGTTACAAAGAAAGGTTGAACAAGTTACGTCTTCATTCTTTGGAGCATAGAAGGTTGAGGGGGTACTTGAAAGAGGTATTTAAAATTATGAGGGGGATAGATAGAGTTGACGTGGATAGGCTTTTTCCATTGAGAGTAGGGGAGATTCAAACTTGAGGACATGAGTTGAGAGTAAGGGGCAAAAGTTTAGGGGTAACATGAGGGGGAACTTCTTTACTCAGAGAGTGGTAGCTGTGTGGAACAAGCTTCCAGTAGAAGTGGTAGAGGCAGGTCCGATATTGTCATTTAAAAAAAGAATTGGATAGGTATATGGACAGGAAAGGAATGGAGGGTTATGGGCTGAGTGCACAGGTTGGTGGGACTAGGTGAGAGTAAGCTTTTGGCACGGACTAGAAGGGCTGAGATGGCCTGTTTCCGTGCTGTAATTGTTATATCTTATATGACAAAAGGGAACGATAAAAAAGGCAAAGGACAGGAGGAGGAATCCAACTGGAGAGGAAGTATACTATGCAATAAAAAAGGAAAGAGATGGGGAACCAGAGGGAGGTAAATTGAAATGTTGTTTCATCTGGAAAAAATGTTTGGTGCCTCAAAAGGTAGAAATGCCAGAGGCAAAAGAGTAGGTGCTGAATCTTTAAAACACTTCTACTAACACTTCTGATAAAAAGTCATTAGCAGTTTCTCTCTCTACAGATGCTACATGACTAGTTGTATTTCCTTGGATTTTCTGATAGCTAGCATCTTTTATTTTGCTTTCCAAATGCAATTTTTAAGCCAAAAATGTACCTATAATGTTTTGGATTGACAAGTTTCTGAAGTAATTATTTTCCAGTCAGAAGTTTTCAGTTTACAAACTCATTTAAGTACCACATTTAAAAGGGAAAAGTATCCCTGTTGGCAATTTGAAATTAGGTATCAGATATCAAGTTATTACTGAAATTTCTAAAGCTTTGAACAAAACTTCACACATTGCCTCTTACATTGCTTTTCAACTTGACTTTCCTCATATAGCATTTCATTACTTGCAACCTAGATTTTTAAAAAAATTGCTACAGCTTACCATTTTAATTATCCTCCAAAACAGAAAAGTTGTTCTACCAATTTACATAGTTCAGTTGATTTGCAATTATGCTCAAAAGGATAGCTAAGTTACACAGCATTTCCTTTCAATAAATTTTCCAGATGGAAAGTTGTACCAGAACTTTAAAAGCTATGGTTATTTAGCCACAACTAGAGACGACATCCAGTACTGGTCAACACAACAGAAGGATAGCACAACAATGGATGGAGAGGAGATTTCAGGAGTATGTTGCCAAGATTGCAGCATTTTAATTGTGATGAAAACCTGTGTCTGAGCTGGGGATTGAACAAAGGTCGAGGGACAATTTAAACAAATGGCAAGTGTTGTAAAATACAAAATTAGGAATCAACAGCTTGCATGCTTATATAGTAGTTCTCTTCTGTTATATATAATACGGCCAAATTGTCTATGTTTATTCATACCTTCAAAGAAATCCTGGGACAGATTTAACCTTTGTGTTACAGTATTATTTCAATTGAACCGCTAAACATATGGGAAAGTACAAATGGACCACCAGGCGGTAAGTAAAATAACAAGCACATGAGGCAGTAGAGATACATAGTCACATAACACAGAAAGAGGTCCTTTTGCCCACTGTCCAACTCAATCAAAAATGCATTTACACCAATCATACTTTATTCCCTTTCATTTCTCACTAATTTCCCCAGCTTTGGCAACTCACCCACACAATTTAACTACTAACGATCAGGACTGGAATTTGGAAAGAAACACAAGCAGTCAACAGAATAAGCAAACTCCACACAGACAGCACCATAAGTCAAGGTGGACCTAGGATGATGGTTATGAGAAATCAGCTGCACCACTGACAGCCCAGACCGTGCAAGTTTCTATAATTCTTTAATAAACGCAGCAGATACCTTTGTTGAAATTACTAAATTAAGCATATTTGTAGCCTGCCAGTTAGCACTAAAATTCACTGAAATATTCTATACACAATTTCAAAGAACAAATTGATTATGGATATGACATGATTTTGAATGCATCCCATTCACAAGTAATAACTACTAAAAATAAAACTTACTGCAAATACCAGTAAGAGCTGTGATATTTAAATTTTATTGGTAGATCAGCCTCAACACCAGTAATTAAAAAAAAAAGCAGGCTATAATATCCGATAGTTTTTTTTCAGTGCTCAAAACACGTTCTGCTTCTAACAAAACTAGCAATTTTAAAATCAACATTACACCACTATTTCCAAAATCTTGAGTTTCAGGCATGAAATTTAGGATGCTCAATGTTATCGGAGCATGCTAACTGCAACCTTACAGACCTTTGTTTTCAAGTGTCACCCTCATGTATTTACTCAAATTTAATCATAACACAAGAACTTTGCATTAACATGGAATTTAATGAGAATTAGGATCACAACTTTATATTTAGTCCTCTTCTCCCCCCCCCCCCCCACAAAAGATTTGAGAGTAAAGAATTTATAAAGACAAAGTAAGCAGACTCCAGAATGATTTAACAGAAGGGTTACTTCATCTCTATTTCCCTGATCCATCAACATAACGAAATCCTCAGTAGCACACCACCACGTTTGCTACAAAAAAAACCTCAAATGATTTATGATCAACACTTCTGAAAAATGAAATTTAAGCTCAGACATTTTTATTGCATAAAACAGCAGAAATCAAAATAATACATTTTTGAAATCCAGTTTTTAGTTTTTACTCCCAATATGGTATTAGCATATGTTCGCGTAAAAAGGAATGGAAATAAAAATGAATGAGGGCTAAGTTACACGACATAATTCCTTCAGCTGTTCTATCACATTGCATCAGTCCATTTCGCAGCCTAATAGGTATTACATTACGCACTGCTACATTTTCCTCAAAACTTTTGCATTGACTTTTTCCTTAGACTGTTTTATTTTCGACGCAGAGCGGTTAGGTCATCGGTCACTACCAAAATTATGCTTGCTGGCGACATCTTTTGTATCAGGTTTTAAAAGCTTATTTTTAGAATGAAAGTCAAAATACTTTTCCTTCTGTTGTGCTTGAAAAGCACACATGAACCGAAGCGGGTAATCTTCAAAGAGAGAGGAAAAGCAAACCTACAGCAATCCTCACGGCTTGGCCTCGGGGAGTTCGGTGCATGTTTAACATAACTTCACCCCGTTTTGCTTCAAGCTCTAGGCTCGAGGAGAAATTGATCAGCACAGTCAGGCCTCGAGCAACAAAAAGGCGACGGAATGGCGGAGGCCGGATAACACTAAACTGGAAGCGGCGACCCGCGCGACTTGGGCCTCAACAGGCCGCAAACCCAGATCTAACCCACCGGCTGGGCCGCGGAGTCTTTCTACGGCTTGTTAGGCCTTTTTTTCAAAAAAAAACCTCCCCCAAGAATGAAAATACTCGAGAGCGGGCGCCAGCGCCGCGCAGCTAAAACACCAAATCAAATCCCCGGGCTCGGGCCGATTTGCCCTGCGCGGGAGGCGGCCCCACAAACCTGCGACATTGACCAGACAGGGTCCGGGCGAAGCGAGGCGCCCGGAGCCGGAGCCGGAGCGCGGGCGGGCGGGCGGGCGAGGCGCCGTCGGGGAGCGGCGCGAGGTGAAGCCTCCCCGTGGCCGCCCGGGCGGCTCGAGCCGACTCCCCGGCGGCCTCGCGCCCATTCCCTCCCGGAGAGCCCGCAAGCAGGTCTGAGGTAAGAACTCCCCCCATCTCCACCAACGTTCAACAGCCCTCCTTCCTCCGCTCCACTCCATAAAGTACATAAAGATTCAAACTGCAACAGTTTTAGCCTAAACGTGCACTTAAAAATAACCGGCTGGAAAATAAACTACGGCTAGCATGGAAATCTTACCCTTCAATCTCGCATTCATTCATTCACTGACTCACTCCAGGGCATCGGAATTTGTGAAAACAGTTGGGGGCGCTTTTACTTATATATTTATTATTTTATATATTGTAACCTTTTTTGAGGAGTTTTTTAATTGAGTGGCCAAGAGGTGATCTCATTGGTGAAGTGACAGCCATCAACTTCCCTTTTCCTGCAATCCTCTTCCTTCTTTTATTTCGTTATATTCGCTAGCTCAACAACAACTCGCTTGGCAGGAAATCCCGCCTCTACGCTGCAAATTCATTGGGTACTGTACTTACAACGCCCATAATTTCAGCAAGCAATACAAACCAAGCATTTGTGCAGAAAATAAGTTTTATATTCAAAAATACACATGCCAAAATATCAATGTTCTATTCCCTGCCTTTTAACTGCATTTTTTCTTTCACCCATTTTTCATGCCTATTTTTGTTTCTGTCTCCGAAAGAATAACGAATTAAATAGATTTATCAGTAGGTCACATGGTGGTTATGTGCACTGTAGTTATTCTTCATTGAGGATTAAGAGATGTTTGCAAACATGGAGGGAAGCTGCCCTAATCAGCGGAGAAACACTGTGAATGAACCTTCTCCGCTAAATCAAAACATGAGTTGAAGCTACACCATGTTCAACCTGGGGTGCTGATCTTCCAGAACTGGTTTGGATTCAGCAGTAATCGTAAATTAGTCTCCAGAACACCGACGAACTATTACAAAGAGCATACACAGAAGCACTGTAAAACGTTCTTTGGGTTTAATTTTGGGAATGCTTTAATTTATTGGCCATAAAGTAATATATATGTTTTGCTCTGCAGCAAAGCTTTATAGAAGAGTATCAGATATTATAGAATGAAAATGCATAGAAGCAATTAGTAGAACTCAGCCATAACTCAATTAAATGATGGAGCAGTTTCTGAATAGCCTAAACCTGTCACAACAATCTTCCTAGAAAAAAAGTATTCATAAATATTCTATTCATTTCAATACGGGATGGGAAGATATCCAGTTACAATGACAAATCTATCAATCAATCAAGGACAGGAGTAACATGTATGAAATTGGAATAAACTGCAGGAATTCATTCAACTAGAAATGACAATTATGAAATTGGTTAATGATCCAATTTTCACAATACTCTCCAAGATTAGTGGGATATTTATGCAACTTTTAAAGAGTAGACATATATAGAGATAAATTCATGGTAATTCAAGGGTGGTGGAAGCAAATTCAATAGCTTTCAAAGGAAGATTGAATCTTTAGTAAGAAGAGAAACAACATGGCTGCAGGTCAAACAGACAGCGTGGTTGGAGACTGACATGGGCTAAACAGCTCTCTAATTAATGAACAGTATAGAGAATAGACAATGAAATGTTCAGGTGTGAAGCATGTAACAACAATGTGCTTATGTTGGATTCTAGCATTTTAATCCAAGATTCTTTCAGAAGTCAACAAAGAGGTACAAAACTTGTTGCTTTGTGATCGTTTTATTAAAACTTGGCAGAAAGGGAAGTCGAACAGAACAGTGATAAAGATCTACTAGTTGAAGAAAGAGATAAAGAAACAAAAATGGCGCCAAGCACAGAACAGCTATTTTATACCACCGAGGAAAGGAAAAATTACATTCAGATTTATAGATAAGAATTATATAATGTATGGATCTATTTATTTTTGAGCAATGTCCCTCCCCTTAGCACTACATATAGATGTGATCTGCGCATGCGCTGTTGTCTATGTATATGTATTGTTCTCTCTTGCTCTCGCTGCAATGTGAATACACCAGTTAAAGCCACTTCCTGTGCACTTAAAGCCGTCTTCCGTGGTGACGAGTACGATCCTGAATGTCAGAAAATATCACGAACTTCACCAACAGTTATGAGATGAAACAGCGAGAGTTAAGCAGCACAAGAAAGCAGAAGGACCATGAATAACAGTGAAAGGCGCTCTGAATTTAAAGTGGAAATAACATGGCAATGGCTTCAGTCGAGAAAGTTGACAAATTTGAAAGCACTAATGAAGGCCGGGAGTCGTATATCGAAAGGGTAGAATTGTATTGTAACGTGAACAACGTGGAAGAGCAAACGAACACCCCTACGCTTCTTAGCTTAATGAGCCCAAGAACATAAACTCTTATGCGACCTAGCAACTCCTGAAAAGCCAGCAAGCAAGATGTTGGATGAAACTGTTACAAGTTTACAAAATCACTTGAGCCCTAAACCACTTGTTAATAGCTGAGAGATTTAGATTTGGGTACAAGAGTAACCAGTCAAAAGATAAAAGCTTTTCTGAATACATTGCAGGATTGTTCAAATGTTCCAGTGTGACTTTGGAGGTGGACTTTCTGATGCATTAAGGGACAGGCTTGTATGTAGCATGCGTAGTCAAAGCACTCAAACAAGGCTACTGGCAGAAAAAAACCTAACCTTAGAATGGGCATTGACCATTGCAGTATCGTTAGAGAATGCAACAAAGGATGTAGCGGAACTACAGAAGAAGTGACTCAAATGGGACATACACAAAATGTCCCGGAATGGTGCAAAAAGCCAGAAGTTTTTTCGACGTGGCATGTCCTCCAATGATGCAAATGACTATTGGTTCAAAGAAAAGGTCTGCAGAGAGTGTCATAGACAAGGTCACATAGAGGGAGTGAGCAAGACAGACTAAAAGCACAACCGAGTGAAAAGTCTCAAACACAAAACTAAGCAAGTGCATAAAGTTACCAAATATAAAACAGAATCAGACAACATAGAGTCTGACAAAGTATGCCTGGAACTGCATAGTGTTACTGAAGCAGATCACAAAATCATCTGCATCACTATAGATGTATCAGGTGTAAAACTGAAAATGGAGCTGAATACAGGATCAGTTTTGTCTATAATTCCAAAGGCCGACTACAACAGACTGATTTGTAAGATAACATTAGGGAAGACCTCAGTGATGCTAAAGGAGAAAAAGTGTTTCCTAAAGGCAAACTGAAAGTAAATGTGATGTTCCAAGGCCAAACATAAGAGTTAGACCATTATGTATTGAAAAGTGGAGGGCTAGTGCTCATCAAACATGAGTGGTTGAGAAAAATCCAACTAGATCGGCGCTGCAGCCCAAATGGTAGCACTAACCAGAGACCGTCACAGCTGCCTAATGCTAATGAGAAAGTGTTTGAGAGGGGTATTGGTAAACTCAAAGGCATAAAGGCCAGAAGTGAACTGGATGAAACAGCAACACCAAGATTTCATAAAGCACATCTGATGCTTATGCACTACGTCCTAAAGTGGATGCAGAACTGCAGAGCTTGGAGGTGTCCGGAATACTCTCCAAGGTTTAGTGGAGTGATTGGCCCATGCCCATTGTCCCGGAGATCAAGAAAGGGAAGGTTGGAACCGTTCGCATGTGTGGGGATTTCAAGGTGAGCATCAGCCCGGTGCTGTGTACTGTGTCTCCTGCCATGAATAAAAGAGATTTGCATCTTTGGTAGGCGGGGAGAGGTTTTCAAAGATTGACTTGTCACAAGCCTATCTGCAAAGGGAGAATAAGTAGTCTAGCAGGAAGTTCCTCACAATCAACACTCACAAGGGACAGTTCCAGTATAATTGTCTCATCTTTGGCATCGTATCAGCTTCAGCAACTTAGCAAAGAGCAATGAACCAAGTGCTCCAAGATATCCCAGGAACACAAATTTACCTTGATGACATCATCATGACTAGCAGGAATGATGAATAGCACCTCCAGAACTTTGCTAAAGTGCTTACCAGGCTGAATGAGTATGGTCTGCGAGCAAAGAGAGAGAAATATGAGCTTTTCAAGAATTAAATCTCATATTGTGGACATGTCAATGACAAGCATGGCCTACATAACTCAGAAGAGAAGATTGAAGAGGTGCTACAGACATCAAACCAGAAAATGTTTCACAACTCAGGTCATACTTGGGCCTTGTAAACTACTACCACAGGATTCTCCCAAACATTGTCACAGTAATGCACCAATTGACTGCACAGTTGCAGACAGGAGCAAAGTGGGAATGGTCAGAAAGATGTGAAAAAACATTCAAGGAAATAAAGAAATCAATAACATCCAATGAATATTTCACCCATTATGACCCATGCCTGCCCATCAGACTGGCTTGTTTGCATACCCATATGGCTTTAGAGCCATTTTGTCACACATTATGAAAGATGGATCTGAATACCTGAGCGTAGAACACAACTAGGCTCTTAGTCTAGTATGGGGAATAAAAAAGTTCCACCACCAACTCTATGGACAAATGTTTACACTAGTAACAGACCACCAGCCCCTTGTGTCCATTTTCAATCCCAGGAAGGGAATTTCAGTGATGACTGCTATCCAGTTACAACAATGGACACTATTCCTAGAAGCCCACTCTTATGATCTAGAGTTCAAGGGTACCAAACAACACAGCATTGCTGATATCTTGTCACTTCTTACACTGAAGAAGTGAAGAAGAAAACTGAAGAAGAAAAGTCTTTATACCATGTCCCAGCAGCAGCGTTCCACACCGCATTGGTAGACCAGTTGCCAATAACAAATTCTGAAACACAAATGGAAACAAGTAATGAATTGACATTGAAAAAGTCTATGAAATCACCATGCAAGGATGGCCAGCTCTTGGTAACTCTATGTTTCCAGAGTTCTCAGTGAGATGAGACCAACTGCCAACTAATGTGCAGTACTTGTGTTGTGGTTCCCTCTCAACTGCGTACCAGAGTATTAGACAATCTGCATGAAGGATACCTGGGTACAGTCAAGATGAAGAGTCCCACCATGAGTTACATGTGGTGGCCGGGAATAAATAAACGAATTGAAGACTTGGCCAAAAACTGTTTGGGGTGCCAAAAAGTTCAAAATGCCCCCCCCCCCCACAGGCTCCATTACACCTGTGGGAATGGCCCTCGTCACCATGGGAAAGAGTCCATATCGACTTTGCGGGGCTATTCATAGACTCTATGTTTTTGATTGCTGTGGATGCTCATCCAAGGTGGCTGGAGGTTATACCAATGAAGTCAATCACCTCAGCAAAGACTCTGCTGTGAGGACTATCTTCATGAGAAATGGCTTACCAGAACAAATTGTGAGTGACAACAGACCACAATACATGTCAGAAAAATTCTGACTGTTCATGAAGAAAAATGTCATCAGACATTTCAAGTCAGTTCCTCGCCACCCAGCAACAAATGGGTTAGCTGAAAGGTTTATCCAAACCTTCAAGAAGTCCATTGAAGTGACGGACAAGGAGGACGTTTCTCTACACCATGTGGTGGACAGCTTCCTTTTCGTACATCAGAGATCTGTTCATGTGACGACAAATCAAACACCTGCAATGCTGTTCATGAACTGGAATCTGAGATCTCACATAGACCTCCTGAAACCAGATCTCCAGAGGGAAATGCAGAATAAACAATTCAGCCAGTTGTCAAGTGAAGCAGCAAAGAGCTTCGAGATTCGACAGGACATCCTCGTGCATGATTACCGAGAAGACAAGTGGATACCCGGTAAGATAGCTACAAGAACTGGACTAGTGATGTACACAGTGGATACTGGAGATCAGACATAGACGTACTGGAAGCTCAACCGAGGAACACACCTGAGTGAACTGCATCCAACAAGATGGACACATTACAGTCACTGTATTCTCACAGTCACTCTCAGTGATGATGCCATTGACAGCAACATGACCCTGGAATCCAAGACAAGATGTGGTCTAGAGGCACTACCTTGAAAGAAACAGAGCGCCACCCAAAAGACTGAACCTTTAGAACTGTGAAGTTAGTTATGGATTGTTATTGTGAAAGCAAGTGTATTTTGAACACGTTTTATTTGTGAAAGGGAAATTGAATGTTTTGCACATATACAGTTCTATGTTGCAGTTATCTAAAAGGGGAGGAAGTGTAATGAATGGATCTATTTCTTTGAGAACTTTGACCCCGCCCCCCCTTAGCACTATGTATTGATCTGTTGTCTATGCATGTGCATTGTTCTCCCATATTCTTGCTATTATTTAATTAACATGTAGTTGTGCACAGACACAGCAAATTAAACAATTAGAAATTAGATGTTCAGTACTGCAGTACCAAGTACCAGTGAGAAGGCACATACTCAAGAAATGTAAAAACAAAGAAACTTCCAGAGTTTTCCAGAATTATACTTTGTACGGTCACTTAAGGCATATTTTTTTAAATATTTATTTATTAAATTTTAGAAATTACAAGAATAAATGTAAAAGTAAAATAGTAAGAAAGATAATATTAACCCTCCCCTCTCCCCTTAACCCTTATCTAAAGAAAGAAAAAAGAAAGAAAAGAAAGATTGCCTGGATATCAGAGGATCCCCACATGCTCCACGGAGTTCAAAATAACTTTGATATTTATTTTTTACTTTCCCCAATTACTATAATTTTATCTTCAAAGGACCTATGTATTTAATCCTATCTTTTGTAAGTATGGGAGCCAAATTTTCAAAAATATATCATATTCATTTCTTAAATTATACGTAATTTTTTCAAATGGAATACAATTATGTATTTCATTATTCCAACAATCCATAGTTAAGTATAAATCAGATTTCCAACTAACTGCGATAACTTTTTTGGCTACTGCCAATGCAATTTTTATAAATTTTTTCTAATACTTGTTCAATTTAAGTTTCGGTATTGTCCCTTCAATGTCTCCTAATAGAAATAAAAGTGGACTATGTGGAAGTTGTACTCCAGTAATTTGTTCCAATAAAAGTCTTAAACTTAAGGCATATTAAACTGTTATATTCATATAATAACTGTTTAAAATACAAACAATTAGTTGTTAAACTGCAAAGATAATAACAACTAAACAGTCTAAAGCAAGAATTAAACAGTCATATCCAACAATTCCCCCCCCCCCTTTGATTCTAAATCATATATTTAGAATCATTATATCTGAAAATTCAGAGGCAGGAAAATTTGTGGTATCTACATTAAAAAATAATCAGTAACTACTTAGGTAATAAATTATCAAAGGTATATATTCTTCAATACAGTCGTAAGACTATGTCATGGTTAGTCAGATTAATAGGCACACTTAAGTAATAGAATTATTCTATTACCTATCACCTTTAAACAAGTAAAAAAATGTAAATTATGATAAGGCATATTAGTAAGGATAGTATGACTTGTACTATTGAGAATCCCCAGCTTCCAGGAATTAAATGAATCCAGTGAAAGAAACCCCATTCATCAGATTAATGTATTTCAGCTGCTTCTTTATGAATACGATCAGCCAATTTAGTTATGTCTTAAGACTCATCAGGTATGTAGATATGACACTCATTGTCCATAACTGCACATGTTCCCCCTTAAATGCTAAGGGGAGATATCATGCCATGCGATTTAGAAGAACCATCTTATGTATGGTGACCATTTCTGTATGTTACTTTTCTCAGGGCTTCAGTAGTATCATTGCTTGCTCTTTCTAAGGCTGCAGAAATATTTTTAATCTCTCTTACATGCATTGCAACATCATAAAATGGGAATAAAATTGATGGGATAAAAACAATCTCCTTCTGAAATGTCTCATTTACTTCTAGACTCAGGACATGAATAGTGTTAGATATGATATTCCCTAAATTATGCTGCTTATATTTAAATAAATGATCCAGTTTAAGGCGATATGTGGGGGGGGGGGGGGGGGCGGCGTGGTCATTGTATATTTGTCTCTTGAGCTTAATGAATCATAGGCATAATGCCAACATTGCCATTGCTGGAATGTTTAATAAAGAGGGTGCATGTTTGCTCTGAACTTGCAGAAATGCCTAACATTGGTGAATATTTTGAAGTGTGTGGAATATATTGAAACACCCAAAAGGTATAGTTGTTAACAGCATTAGTAAATTCATGTGATACTCTCAAGTGTGCATTATGAGTCATCTCAACTGGCACATTATGAGTAGGGAAAATAGGCAAAAATATAACAACAAGAAATAACCTTAGAATAAACTTCACAATGTCCAGTAGTTGTTGTCTTGCTTGAAGTTTTCTGGCTGGTTAGTGACTTGCTCACTGTAGCTCAGCAATGTTGGCACTGTGACCAAGAGTTTACTAGCACAGTGCTAGCTGTCCACATCAGGTACCACTTCAGCTCACTTGCAATGCCTGGTGTGTATCCACTTAACTTTTACCTTCTACTTTCACCACCAAGTTGGTAGAAACAGCACTTGATAAGGACCTGTCGAGCTTCCAGTGGCTCCTACTGTGTTTTTCTAATCAGGGTCCACACACCAGAAATCAGGGTGTGTCTTCCTTCTGTTGGATCACCCCAAGTGGCAGAAACCTGTTGAGAAGACTGGACAATCTGAGTTATCTTCACACAATAGATAACTAAACTGTCTGCATATCAACCTCTCTGAGATCGAGGGGTCCCAGCAGTAACATAGGAAGCCCTGTTACTACCTCAAATGGACTTGGTTTTGTTTTCTTGATTGGGGTTGCTCTGATGCTACACAGGACCATAGGATGAGTGTAAGCCATGGTCCACCTTCCTCATGATATTTAGTCATTGCTTGATGGTTCTGTTTATTTTTTTGACTTGTCTTGATGACTCGGTGAAGTGAACAATGAAAAGACCATTCAATGTTCATCAGTAGACATAGTTCCTGACAAACACTTCCATTGAAATGTGTTCCTTGGTCAGAGTCAATGTGACATGGCAATTGCCATCTGGAAATATAGCCCTTGATCAGAGTCTTTACCATAAGTGTGGCTGTTGCTCTCCTTGCTAGATTAGCTTTCACCTATCCTGAAGTCTTGTCCACTATTACCCTCATGTCTGAATATTCTTGACATTTTGGCAAAGAAATGTATTTCACTTGTAAATGTAAAAATTGACCAGGTGGGGCAGGAGTACCTAATCTGCTGCTCAAGGATTCTTTTTCTGGCATGTCATGCATCCTTCAAACGTTTTTTGAGCTTGTGCCCTGAACTATGGATTCCACTACCACTGGGAGAATCCTTTCATCACCTTTTGCACACCAATGTGTCCCAGGGAGTGTATCTGCTATGCCAGATAATCTTGTATGTTCATCTGTGATACAGAGCTCAACTTTATTCCCATAATTCCAGTTGTTGGGTTCACTGCAGATGTTCTCAGAACTTCCTTTTTTTCCTTCTGCTCCTTCCCATGCTGCCCTTTTTGCAATTTCATCTGTGAATGCATTTCCATGCCTTTCCATTGTAGTCGCTTTGGAGTGGCTTTTACATTTTAATACAACTTCTGACTGCAGTTTGTATGACATCTGTAAGTTCTTGTACTAATTGGTTATTCTTGTTTGGAGTTCCTGCAGGCATAAGAAATCCTTTTTATCTCCATAAGTTTCCAAAATCATGAACAAAAGCAAATCGAGAATCAGTGTAGATGTCAGCTGATCTTCCTTCCACCAAATTACTGACTTCAGTCTGAGCCTTCAGTTCTGCCAGCGGCATAGAAGCTATGCTTCCTGTTGCCAGAATTTCAATTCAAGGATCAATCATTCGAATTCCTCCCTCAATTGTTGAGGAGCCATCAGCGTACAGAATCTGATCTTTTGCAGATGCCATGCTCTTGAATCAATACTGCTAAAATGTGTTTCTCGTAGACATACAGGGTGAATGGTCTACCTGTATCAGGGATTCTCAATGTAAGTGCAGTACACAATTTCACCTTTAAAGCTTGAAGTTGTTCTTCATTAAGAGTCACGAGGCCATCTGAGCAGTTCTTCAGCAGATTTTTGAATGGTTGGGAAAAAGTTGATGAATCTGCCACTAGCTTGTCAAAACTTTGGTTACCTATGGTTTTGTCTTTAGTCCTGCATGTCTTCACTTCCTTGGTATTTATTGGAGTAAGCTGTGACATTGTAAGATTTTGTAAATAAAATGTGTGAGAGTCATTTTATGTGCTTAACAAAAGCCACAATACTTCACTTCTATTAAGAATAAACGAAAAGCAATCACCTTACACTGATATCATTACATCAGATACCGTCTCTTAAAGTGAAAACAACAACTGAATAACAGTGTTTGTGACACTGTCATAATAGACACTGTCTATTATGAACAATATGTGTCACCACCACCCATTGCATTACCCTACACACCCCTTCCCCTGCCCACCCTATCCAGAACTCACCAAAACTGGCATTGTGAGTCTGCCTGGATCTCATATGAGCCACTTAGCTTGGGTCCTATGTGCCTTGGTTGGAGTAACAGCAAGTGCTTTGGACTTGTCCAGGGCTGTTCTGACACACACACACACACATGGTCATGTTGTGATGAGGCGGAGTATGATAGTGGAACCAGCCAGCTCTTGCTGGGCCAGTTTAAGGTGATCTACAGAAATACCTTCAGGTTTACCATCCCTATCTACAAAAAGAGGTCTTTTCATTCCATTTCAAAACAAGTAACGGGCCGTTGTAAAGGGGCTTAAGGGGGTGTTGATTTGCATCATGGTGGACAAAGACAAACAAGGTAGAATGTAGGTCAACTGGAACCCAAGACTGTTGTACACCATGATGGGAGGTAGGAATAGGTGTAAAAGAATTGAGATTACTGAGGAGGGCAGAATGCTGTTGAGATGCCCACCAGGCAGTCGGGGTGTCAGGAATAAAATCACCCGGCTCCCATAGTAGCTGCCCATACACTAACCCAGCTGTGGAGGACTGCAGGTCCTCTATTGGAGCCATTCTGAGTCACAGCAGAACCCACCTGAGATGATTGTGCCAACACTCATCCGTCAGGGAGGCCCTCCAACAGCCTTTAAGGAATGGTGAAACCACTCGCACAGGCCATTGAAATAAATGTGGGTGACACGCACTGGCGTGATGCAATTTAACACCGAAGTTCTAGGCCTTTGCAACCCCGAGGTTTGACATGAATTGGGTCCATGCCCTGGGTGCCAAACCAAGCAACACAGGTGTTGATAAATACCCTAGCCACGTCGGCAGCAATCGTCGATGCTAGAGAGACGGCTGCTGGCTACCTGGTGGTGTGGTCCAGCATGGTAAGGAAATGTGTGAAACCTGCGGGGGCAGGGTGGGGGGGAGAGCGGATTAACCAGGTCCACATTCAAGTGGTCAAACCGTTGCCAGGGACTCGAAAGGTGCCCGAATGTGACAGTAAATTTTCGCTTGCTGACACACGACACAGGCTGCACTCCAGTCTCACTCATCCTTCTTAAGGCCGTGTTACACAAACGTCACAATTTCTGTAAAGCCTTCTTGACTGGATGTGAGATGCCATGAACGGAGCTAAAAACAGTATGCCTCCAGTTTGCCAGTACTATTGGGTGAGGGTGAGCAGTTGAGACATCTCACAGGACAGAAAGTCCCGTGCCTCCAAACTTGATGTCAGCCAACCACAGGCCTGTGACAACTGTCCTATAAGCCTGGACCTCTGGGTCAGTAGCTTGGTCGGCATAGTCAACCCCAATATGCATGGCATTTTCAGTAGGGCATGACAGGCAATCAGCTACATCATTCTTTTTCCCTTTTATGTGTTGTATGTCAGTCATGAATCTGAAATGTAGGCCATCACACGCACAAGAGGTTTGTGGTCAATGAACACCTCCAGCAGAAAACAAAACTGGCAGATGGCCAGACCACTCAAGCATGCGATTAGGGGCACTGCCTTTAAGGGCGCTATACAAGAGGAGCATAAGTTTAGCAGCTCGCGGAATGAAACAATGATAGAAATTCACCATACCTAAAAACTCTTGCAGAACTTTGGTAGTGCGGGGCAGTGGAAAGTCCATAATAGTGGTGACTTTTGATGGCTGGGGTGTCACATGTTCCTCAGAGATGCTGTGGCCAAGAAAATCAATACTAGACAACCCAAACTGGCATTTAGCAGGGTTAATAAACAGCCCGTGTTGGCTTAAGCACTTGAAAAGTGTGTGGAGATGTGATGTGTCGGTAATAGACGCACCTGTGACAGGTATGTTTTCTAGGTAAACAAAAAGAAAACCTAAGTCTTTTAACATAGAGTGCATTAGTCAGTAGAAAGTCTGTGCTGCATTTTTCAGCCCAAACAGTATACTCGGAAACTCAAATAGGCGAATTGGGGTTATAACAGCCACTTTGCAAGCATCCTCAGTGCACACAGACACCTGATGTAATAGGCAGCCATCTATTCCAGGGGATCATGGGTTTGTGCTACTGGTGGACTGTGTCCTCTCCGGGGCGCAAGCTTGGGCGGGAAGATTTGAAGAACCGGCTGTTGCCCATGCAGAGGGCTCCCCCTCTCTACGTCACTGATGTAGTCCAGGGGAAAGGCAAGTGCCAATACAGCTTGGCACCAGTGTCATCGCAGAGGTTGCCAGAGTGAAGTTGTAAACAACATCAAACTGCCTTAGGGACCCCGGCTCTGGATTTCTTCCTCGGGTTTTACTCCCAAAGCCTTCCCCATGGATGGGTATGGCTGCAAGGCAGCGGAGGTTTTTCTTCTCCTGGGCGGGCTACCGTCCAAGGCTGGCAAGCCGCACCTGCCCAAGGCACCTGATGGTTGCCCCGAATTAAGTCCACATTAGAAAAAAATTACCTTTCTCGCTAAATGGGCTGAGAAGTGTTAAATATGTGGGACCGGATGTTGATCAGGGGGGTTGGCCTTGCTAAGGCAGCAGTAATTGCCACATGGACAGCAACCACCATTGGACATAGAGACCATGTGGAGGGGTAAAGCCCAAGGGCTATTCAACCTGCGTACAATGCCAAGCATTTCCTTGTTAGCAAACCCAGCCTTCGCAGTGTCCAGTGTTTCTGGGTCCACAGGTGTGCGTGGACTGGCGGGCCAGTTGTGGAAATGGGGACCCCATGCATTGTGACTGCAGCAGGAAATGTTTATCTTTTTATCTGTGCTCCACGATTTGTACAAAGTTAAATTTTAGCTCTCTACCAGCTTGCACATTTAATCTATGCTCTATTGGTTTGCATGGGACTCTACCAGTTTGCATTCCTTTTTTGCAGATCCTCACTCCTAACTCGCATCTGATATTCAAAGCCAGACCCTTTTCCTCTCAGACAACAGAGGAACAGAGAAGTTATATTTCCTTTGTTGCCCACTGAAAATTCTTCATAGTTTTTGAATGTTCCTTAACCATCCTGCTGACTATGCTACTTGTTGGATTCTGGTGTTTTAGTCCAAGTTTCTTTCAGAAGTTAGGAAAGAGGCACAAAACTTTTCCCATCTTAATCATTTTATTAAGAGAACAAAGGGAAGATGATAGGGGTCTACTAGTTGAAGAGAGAGACAAAGGAACAAAGGTGGCACCTAACATAGAACAGCTATTTTATACCACAGAGATACGGAAAAATTCCATTCAAATTTATAGATAAGTATTAATTAATTAGAAAGCTGATGTTCGATACTTTAGTACCAAGTTAACCAATGAGAAAGCATATATTCAAATAATTCAGAACGAGGAAACTTCCAGAGCTTTCCCGAATTATACTTTGTATAGTCACTAGAGGCATATTAAACTGCTAAATGTATATAAAAACTACTTAAAATACAAGCTGATAATTAATTGTTAAACATCTAAGAATTGCACATCCAGAGCCAATACAGTTAATATAGATAAAAAATACATTATATGATTCTCTTACCTCCAAATACTCTGCCCTGGCAGTAATTTTTGTGTCTTTAATATGGTAAAATATTAAACATAGGTGTTTATAGTAATGAGAAAAGGCAGCACTGACTTTTAACCTTTTTGTCCTTATTTTCTGATAACAGTGTCCATTATATTATTCTATAACTTTCAGATTCCTGGGCAATCCTGAAAGATTGTCAAATTTTGTTTGTATATTTTGATCATATACTTTGTATTAATTTTTAATAAAGAACATTTCATTTGTGCCGTTAAGATTTTGCACTAGTCTTTTATGAATTTTCTTCTTCTCAACTACAGTGTATGTTGGTCATAGGAAGAGACCATTTCGTTCAGCATAATGTCATATACTGTATTTCCTGTATACTGCTACTGCTGTATTTCCTGCTACGATCTGGTGGTTTGACTGGAGCAGGTAATCAGTTTTGCCTAACCTTTCACTACATCATTTAACAATTTTAAAACTAAGCAGCACATTAAACAACGTTCATCACTGTAGCGCTGGGGTTCCTAACCTGGGGTCCATAGACCCTTCAGTTAATGGTAGGGGTCCATAGCATAGCAAAGGTTGGGAGCCCCTTCTGTTAGTGATATTATCTCATGAGGTTTTAAAGGGAACTTGTTTTTAAATAAGCAAGATAAGTACTTGGACACGCTAAGTAACAGGAAAATTTACAGTAAATGGAAGAAGATATTGCAGAAGCTTAAATTCTGAGCTTTATGAATGGATATAAAAAATTGGTGAAAGATCAGGGAAAAGATTTACAAGGCTAATGTTTAAATTCTAGAGAAAATAAAATTGAAGAGGAGGGTAGTGGTGGAAGTTAACATGATCAAAGTCTTTAAGCTAGTAAAAGACCAGTTGGAGAAACTCTAGTGGTCAAAAACTAAAGTTCATAATTATAAGATGTCCTTCAATAAGCTTACATTAAAAAATCAGATGAAATCTACTTACCCCAATAGTTGTAGGAACTATTATTTGCAGAAACTAAGATGATTACCACTTATTCGCTGATATATTTGTGGGAAAATGTAGTAAACACACTGCAGAGGAAGGATTAATCGGATACAGTGATGTTGAATGCAATAGAGTAGGAGGAGGTTTGAACAGACCACAAGTACCTGCAGAGACGATCTGGGAAACTTGATATAAAACATATGAAAAAATAAGCAGACACTGTGGACTCTTTATAGTAACCTTTCATTATAAAATTGAAATATAAATTCCAATTTCCCATCAATAAATGCTGTCTGGACTGTTGAATCTCAAAATAATTTCCATTTTAACTTCCATTTCCAGTAAAGCGAGACTGTTAATATCAACTTTTTTAGTTAGCCTGTTAACACAAAATTTCCTTGGATTATCTTTATGACTATTTTCCATTTACTGCTGATTTACATTCATGAACCTGCAACTTATGTTACCATTTGTTACCCTATTAAGTGTATTAAGTGTTGATGTGTTAAACTTTAACAAAAGCTTGAATTTTTCAAAAAGTTATATGCAGTTACTGTTAAAATGATTCACAATATATATGTTCCTTCAGTGGACACTTTTAAATAAATTACATAAATGTTCAAGACTTTCGAAAGCTATTTATAGGTTTTTGCTAGTATTGCAATGATAGACAAGCTTCAACCCATTTGTCAGCTTATTAGTTTCACAAGAAAAATGAGTCTGTTTTCCACTGGGTGGTTATTATCAAAATCAACCAATTCAATCAGAAATAAGTAGACACTGGAGGGTGTCAAACCCAGATTGGTTAAAGACAGAATTTGAGCCTGGGGAATAGTGTTAGAATAAATCAGGTCATTTAAAAGGCAGGGCTTAAAGCTATCAGAAGTAGATTGAACAGTGTCAGTTGGGAGATTACTTTCTCCATTTTTATGAGCAGAAGAGCTGAAGATTGTGGATGAGTTGACCATCAGTCCTCAAAGAAGATATCCACTTTTCTTCAGTTGCAGCAGCCAGATAAGCAGAGGAGAGGAGCTAGCAGCTTTTAAAAAGTTGCTTTTTACACTTGGGGGCTAGTTTTTCACCAGTTGCAGCAGCAGCCCAAGCAGCTTTTATTAAAAAGCCTGTAATTGGCTAAGTGTATGGCAACTTAGACAATTAAAGGAAGGTAGGGTAAAGAGGAACATCCATATGCAAGTGGACCTGGGTAGGAGTAGGAATCTGAGGCAACATCCACACTACACCGGATAAATCCGTAACCGAAGCTTTTTCTCTTCGTTTTTTACCCTCCATCCACACTAAAATGACGTTTTCATCCCCCGAAACTGGAGCTTTTCAGAAACGCTTTCCAGGGTGGGTATTTTTGAAGATGCAGCTCAGGCAGATCAGTGTGGACGGGGTAACCGGAGACTTCTGAAAACATTATCATGCGGCAGCGCGCTATTTCATTGGTTTCTTGAACGCAACCTAACAATTTCAGAACAGATGGCAACGAGACTGAAGCCAGAAGAGTTAGAAATGTACTCACCAAATACTTTGACCCATAACTTACTGAATAAATAAGTATACTCACTTTGCCCTGTTTTCTGTCCTTGCTCGTATGAAGGTGGTTTACCTATTTAAGCAAGTACTTCTCTGACAATAGATGTGTAACAGCCTAGTGTAACATTGTATGGAAATACAAGATAACACTAATGCAGACATTAAAACATTCATACATTTAACAAGGTGCTTTATTAATGAGTTAGTCAGTTTTTTAATGTTCGTCGTCAGCTGTGACAATCTGTCCATGAACTCCCTGTCGGTTGCCTCCATACACTCCAGTATTTGTTTTTTTTTTACTTTTAAGTTCTCCTGTGCGAGAGCCAACAGCTGTCTGTCGTTTTAAGTTTTTCTATCTAGTCTTTAACTACACAAATGCACACTTTTATGGCGAGATTCGACACCAAACCTATCGCTTGTTTTCGGTAGATGTGTCCTGCGCATGCCCAGTAGGAGATAATTCGCCGAAATCTCCATTTCAATGTGGATAGAGATATTTTCAAAAACGCGTAGCATGGACACCTATCGTTTTTACGTGAAACCAGCATTTTCAAAATTATCTGGTCTAGTGTGGATGTAGCCTGAGTCTTTGACTTGAGAGGCTTCAGTGAGGAGGCACCAGTGAGTAACAGCGAAGGTTTTTTAAATAATATATTTCTTAAATAAAAACACCAAATTACAATAATTAGGTTAGGTAGGGATGCAGGATGAGGTGATGAGTTGTGGCTGCATGATGTGAGATCTGGTGGACCCCATTGTGGTTCCTGGTGATCACATCTGCAGCAAGTGTTGGTAGCTTGAGGAACTTGGGGGAAAAGTTGGTGACATGGAATCTGCCTCAAACTGGGACGGGGAGGTAAGTGGGCACTGTATTTCAGGAGGCAGTTACACCCAGATAACTACTTCAAATTTGTTTTGTGGCCAGGGACAAGAGAGTGTGTCTGCACGCGAGGATATACAAAGGAGAGCAGTGGGCATTTTTTACCGGATTTTCAGAAAGACTTTAATAAGGTGCCTTACACGAGGCTGTTGAACAAGATAGGAGCCTATGGTATTTCAGGAAGGACACAAGCAAGTAAAGAGGTTGGCTGCTGAAGTACAAAGTGCATTTATTATCAAAATGTGTATACTATATATAACCTTAAGTTTTATCTCCTTACAGGCAGCCAAAAAACAGAGAAACCCAAGGGAACCCGTTAAAAAAAAGAAGACAGTCAAATGCCTAATGTGCAGATAAAAAAGCAAATTATGGAAGTAATAAAAATAAGCAAATAACATTCAGAACTGAAGTTGATGAAAGTGAGTTCACACTGCAGTCAAATCAGGAGCTCATTAGTTGCAGGCCACACCCTCAGTTCAGTGCAGAGCAGAGAAAACCTCATAGAGCAGTGAGCTGAACCAGAAAGTCCCACGCCTCCGGCCCTGACATCCTGACCTTCTCAAACTTGCCCAGCACTTAAATCGTCCAAACTTTAGGTCATCCCTCGCTCTTGGGCCCAGGCCCCACTGCCTTGATTCACCTTGCATCTGACCTTTCCCATTTGGCCAATGCTTAAGTTAATCAAACCTTGTTTCCTTCCTTGCTCCTGGGTCCCACTTTTCTCACCTTGTTTCTGCTGTATCCAATCACCTCCAAGTCTGCCCTAGCGATGGCCAAGCTCATTTGCCGATCTTGTGCCCAGCCCCACCACCTCAATTTGGCCCATACAGACCACACAACGGTACTGCACCTTGAGACTCCATCCCAAAAAAAAAAAAGTGGTTGAGGTAGGTAAAAAGCTCAACCGCAAAAGGGAAGTTACGTTGATTGCAGTGATAATTTACCACAAAAGTATAATTAATAAAGTAGTTAGTAGTTTGTTTGCTACCAGCAAGTGGTCACTGTGCTTCACCAGTGCCATCATAAACCGGCACTGACTGATAAAATGCAAAAGGTGGGAATAAAGGGGGGCTTTTTCTGGTTGGCTGCTGGTGTCTGTTGGGTGTGCTACCTTTCACGTTATATGTTATTGGTCTGGATGACAGAATTAATAGCTTGGTGGCCAAGATGATACAAAGATAGTTGGAGGGGAAGGTAGCATTGAGGAAGCTGGGAGTCTGCAAAAAGACTGGAACAGATTAGGAGAAAGGGCAAAGAAGTGGCAGATGTGGTACAGCATAGAGAAGAGTATGTTCATGCACGTTGGTAGAAGGAATGAATTCAGAAATCAGATGTTCAAAGGGACTTGGAAGTCGAAGTGCAGAATTTCCTTGCAAGTTGAGTCAGTATTAAGGAAGGTATCTGGAATGTTCAAATTTATTTGAGAAGATGAGAATATAAAAGCAAGAGAGTAATGCAGAGGCTTCATAAGGCATTGGTCAGACCACATTAGGAGTATTGTGAGTAGTTTGGGGCCTCATATGTAAGAAAGGATGGGCTGGCATTGGAGAGGGCTCAAAAGAGGTTTACATGAATGATCATGGAAATTTTTATTTTAAATTTATTTTATTTATTTTTATTTAGAGATACAGAGTGGAACAGGCCCTTTTGGCCCAAAGAGCTGCACCACCCAGGACCCCACCTATTTAACCCTAGCCTAATCAGAAGACCAATGACCAATTAACCTACTAATGTTTTTTGATTAATAAATATAATAAAAAATATGTGATTTTTCCATTTTTGTTCTAAATATTCGTAGTATGCATATTGCAAAAAAAAACACTTAAAGTGCCGTGCAGTTTTCAGACTGTGTAAAAATTTCCTGTTCCGAGCAATGGTTGGTCTGCACAGTTGTAAAAAAAAAATTAGAGGGACCATTAGTCTTACTGCAACTGTATCAGACGATAGTGAGATCAGACCTGGAGTATAGACTGTAGTTTTGGTTTCCTTGCCTAAGAAATCTTAAAACATAGAACATAAAACATAGAAAATAGGAGAAGCAAACTTTGGCCTCCATTCAACATGATTATGGCTGATCACCCACATTATCCTGTTCCTTTATTCTTTTACCGCTAAGACATACTGTGTATTTACCTCATTTTCAAACATATTTAATGATTTGGTCTCCATTGCTCTCTGTTGTAGAGAATGTGATAGGTTCACCATCACGTGGTGAAGGAATTATCCTGATCACAGTTCTAAATAGTATATCCCATATGCTGAACCTGTGACCCCTGTTTTGGAATACCCTATCTGTTGAAACCATGCTCCCTGGATCTAATTTACTGTATATAGTCCTATTAGACGTTTATAGCTGACTATGAGATACCCTCTCATTCTTTTAAATTCTAGTGAATATTGAGTAATCAATGCAATTGCTCCTTATTTGTCAATCCAGTCATCCTTAGAATCAGCCTGGTAAATTATTGTTGGACCTTTCTGAGATAAGGTGACCAAGACTGCACAATAAGCTACTGATAGGATCTCATCAATGTGTTGTTCAACCATTAAAACTCCATTTTGTACTTAAAATCTCTCGCAAAGAAACCAACGTAATTCTTTCTTTCCTAAATGCTGGCATTACTATTTTACAGTAAGGTGAAAAGAATATTATAAACACCAACACCACTTCCACCTTTTCTTGTCTCCCACCTGTAAGTGTTTCTTAATACTTAATTTCAGGTATTTTTCAAAATTACAAACTAATGTCACACAACCTTTCAAGGCAAGAAACACATCATTTTAGGTATAAAATGAATGTCACCAAAGGTACTTCAGCTTTTTAGAAAAGTAGCCTGATCTGAGTATTCCAGAATCTTTATTTTTGTTTGAAGCATTCCATCTTGTCTATATCATTGACATATATTTTGAATAGGTGGTGATAAGCACTGATCCTTGTAGAGGCCCAGAAAAAGAATAAGAATGCAGTTATAGAGGAATGCAGCTAAGATTGACTGGATTGGTTCAAGGGATGGTAGCTCTGCTGAGAGAGGGGAGGTTGAGTAGACTTGGCCTCCATTCTTTAGAATTTAGACAAATGAGAGGAGATCTCATTGAAACTTACAAGGTTCTTATGGGTTAAGTATAGTAGTGATCTGCAACCAGGAGCCACAGTCTTTCAATAAGTTGTTTAGGACTGAAGAGATATTTATTTATTCATCAGATAAGAAATCAATGGAATTCTTTAACCTGGAGAGTGGTGAAGGGTCAATCCCTGAATTTGGTAAAAACAGAAATGAACAGCTTTCTGGATGTCAATGGGAATCAAGGATTTTGGAGGTAAGGTAGAATTCAGTCATGATATTGAATGGAGGGCCAAATAATCTATTGTTCCTACTTATGTTCTCATGTTATGTTCATTTCCATATATTTTTGTTACATTTACAGTATTTGTATTTACTTTGCCATTAAGATTGTAGGGGCAAAACTAAACCAGAACAATTGCTGTTAGCCTGTGACTGCTACAGAGTTGTTATACTTGCATGACGCATCCTCTGCTCCACTGATTGCTCCAAAAGTCAAATCTTGTATTTGATCCTTTATCATCAATTAGCAACCAGAGAAATTTGAAGTGACTAACTTACGTGGATCCAAGTCTAAGCTAACTTTATTCAGCAATATTAAACAGTCAGCAAAAGATAGAACCTCTTCAAGTCCCAAGCTACAAACTGCAAGAATACTTAACTTATTCCCTTTGCTTTTACTAATGTGACATAATAAACACTCAATATGTAACACAAAGCAGATAGAGAGCAGATGCATGGCTCCTACAAAGATGTTATTGGCATAAATCATCAAGGTTTATCATATAGATTTTTTGATTTATTTGCAGATGGATTATTGCAATCCTCCAGGTTGGGAGGTTCAGCTCAGAGTTAATAACCTTAACTAGTTAACCAACACGATTACAGAAACAGCAATGAAGAATCCTTCTACATCTGTGTGCAATGGTATTCCAGAGCCTCCACCTGGGACTTGCATGACTGACAGTAAACGGACAGAAAGCTACTGACACAATGAAGGAAGCCGTGAACGTCGCCAGAGATGGAGGAGCTTCATTACTGCCCTAAATGTGAGCAACGTAACAGGGGAAAGAAGAAGATTATTGCAAACAACTGCATTTCATAACTTTCAAAACTGTTTTCTGTTATGTTTATGCATTGTGATTACTTCTCTTGTTACAGTGAAAAAAACTAAAGGCAGTCCTCTTCATATATCACCATCCACCAAGAATGAAAAGTATGAAATGACTCAATGACAAACTGAATGATTCAATTCAGACTGATAACTTACCATACCTGGTCTTGCAAGCCACATTGTTATGTACTTTTATCCAATGTATACAGCAGACAATTAAATGTATTTCTGCTGCATTTCATTTCTGTCCATAAAATTAAACTGCTGGTGGTGAAATTGTTCATGGATATCCTCATGATATCCCTTCATCCAATATTTTGGATGAGTAGATGATATTGTAAAGACTTCAATAATTATTGTAAAGTGTCTGACCATTGTCACCAGCACTAATTTCTACTCTCATAAATGAAGATTTTAAAAACATATGCTTGAAACTTCCAGTGATGATGAACAATTTGTATTTATTTATATCTACAACATAACAAAACATTCCAATATACTTTACAGGAAAATATTAGTCATAATTGACACTGAGCCACACAAGATTTATGTCTTAATGGAGGAAAGTGAAGTAGAGGAAATTTTTGATCTTAGGCTCTAGATACATGGAAGACTAGGCACAAATTAAAGGGATGACAATAACTTAATGTTCACAAGGCAATAATCAAATGAATAGTAGGTTTGCCATATGACAATAAAGTAGATTTGGTAGATTAGAACCATATTTTCTAGAGTTCAGAAGGACAAGAAAAGATCGTGTTTAAATTTACAAAGCTCTTAAAGAGCTTGATAAGGCATGTGCAAAGAGGATGTTTGCCCTGAACGAGGAGTCTAGGTGCACAGTTTGAGAATAAGGGGGTAGGCCTTTTAAGACTGAGAAAGGTGACAAACCTTTGAAATTGCTTATTCTTTAACAGCCAGGGAAGCTCATTCATTATGTTCAATTAAAACAGAGATCAATAGATTCCTGGGCATTAAGGAAATCAATGGATATTCAGGTAGTTCAGTAAAGTGGCACTGAGATGCAATATTGGCAATGATCTTGATGAATTGTGGACTGGGTTTCCTCCTACTCCTATTTCTGATGAATGTAGAGCTCTGAAAGGGTTAGAGAAGATTACAGAGCCAGCACTTGAAATGCAAGGATGAAGTTGGAACTAGTGTATGTCAATAAACACCAGTAATAATGCAAATCAGAATGTGTGGCAGAATTTGCAAGACAGGAAAGTAAAGGAGTCTGGGGCTGAAAGGAAAATTGGATAGGCATGAGTCAATGGGTCAAATGGCCGAATTCTGTTCCTATATCTTATGGTCTAAAAATAAGTTGCCTTATAATAGGAGTTTTGGGAACAAAATTTAGCTCACATCAAACCTGATCAAATTTTTAATATAAACCTTAACCAAATCTTGGCCTTGCTGAATGTTGTACCAAAGTCAAACTTCTATGAAATTTACTGAAGATTATAATCTCCCTTCATTTTGCTGTAATCTTTTGCATCCAACTTACATTTTTGGTTTGGCATCATTGTGAGGCAAATTGTTAATATCCTCTGACATTTCTGTTTTAATAATATTGATTCGCCATTATCTTTCCTATAACTAATTAAAATTAAATTTCATTATATTGGTAGCTAAGTCAGCTTCTTCTCAGTTTGGATTATTTTCCTGTCTGTGCTTCACTTCCTAAGTCAAGGATAGGCACGATCTTTAAAAGGAACTCAGCAGGTCAGGCATCATCTATGGAAAAGAATAAACAGTTGACATTTCAGGCTGAGTCCTTTCTTTAGGACTTGGCATGAAACACTGCCTGTTTATTCTTTTCCATAGATGCTGCCTGACCTGCTGAGTTCCTCTAGTGCTTTGTGTGTGCTGCTTTGAATTTCCAACATCAGCAGACTTCCTCATGTATATGATCTTTTAAGTGTAATATTTAACTGCAAATGTAACTTTTAACTGCAGGGTGAACTAATTTAAGACTGGAATTGAAACTTTTAACATTATATAAATTAACATGATATATCGGAGGTTAGATTTCTAATGGAAGTAAATTGAGCCTGTAAAGCTGAATTTCATCTGGTGATATTTATTTTATATTTAACATTTTGTAAATTTGGAAAGTACTTTAGAATCAGAATCAGGTTTATTATCACCAACATATGTCATGAAATTTGTTGTTTTGTGGCAGCAGTACAGTTGTAATGCATATATTTACTCTAAGAAGAATATGTTACTAATAAGAATGTATTAAAAGTAAATAGTACAAAAAGAGAGCCAAATAGTAAGGTAGTATTCATGCATTCACGGACTGTTCAGAAATCTGATGGCAGAGGGGAAGCAGCTGTTCCTAAAGCATCAAAATGCATCTTCGGGCTCTTGTACCTCCTTTAGACAGTAGTCAAGAGAAGAGAGCATGTCCTGGATGGTGATGGTCCTTCATGGTCGGCGGCTGGTGGCACAATGGCATCAGTGCTGGACTCCGGAGTGAAGGTTCCTGAGATCGAATCCAAGTCAGGCCATCCCCTGAGCATGCTTTCCATCTGTGCTGGGTTGAGTGACAAGCTAGCCACTCGGCCTTGTAAAAAAATACAAGGGTCGAGTCAGGAAAGTTTATAATGTGACCCAGTTAATCTGAAAGGAGACCAATCCTGACCCCACGCGCTGACAGTCTGGTGCGACACACTAAAAAAACTGATCCTTCATGATGGGTGCTGCCTTCCTGAGGCACCGCCTTCTGTAGATGTCCTTAATGGTGAGGAGTCTAATGCTTATGATCAAGCTGTGCCGACAACCCTCTGGAGCTTTTTTCTGATCCTGTGCATTGGTTCCTTACATACCAGACAGTGATGCAACCAGTTAGAATGCTCTTCACTGTACAATGACAACTACATCTGCAGCTTACCTTATGGTTGAGAAGGCACTGCAACTTCAGTCTTACAGCTTTCTCTGATGGTTTTACATGAAGTTATTTATTTATTGTTGCATATTATTAATGAGGATGATGCACCATCAATAACTCACACTGAGACGTAGGCGAGATATCGGCTTTTATTGACTGGAAGAAGGAACCAGGAGTGAGTGTCTATCATACAAGGTCCTGGAGACTGAGGCCGATCTTCAGGCCGCAGGTCGGCACATAGTTCACCACAGAGGAATAGTATTCTTTCAATAGTGATGTGGTTTTCTATATGGTAGTTGTGAAAAGAGTGGGACATCATGGAGTCAGGCATAGCATAAAAGCAGTAGACAATATGGGACGTTTCTTCATGTATATACATCTTGGTTTTATTGTGCTTATGAGCATCTTGATTTTTTTCAGTGTGAGTTTCAAGGGAAAAGTGTTCATTTTGCTTTCTATGCTCACAATATATTTCTTCACATTCTATTCCTGATTTTAGCTAACCCAAGGTGGTCTTATCATATCAACCTAGTCTGTTTTCTTCTTCTTAGGTTCGCAATTTATTGATGGTTCTACTTCCTGGTCCAAGATATTGGAGCTCTCAACCTTATGGTGTTGATGTAGAAACAACATTTTCACATACCAATTTCCTGTTAAATATTGCACCCTTATTTTGGACCAAACTATAGATTTAGGTATGGAATACAAGCAATATAATTATCTCTAACATTTGATTAAAGCTCAGCTACAGTATGTTGCTTAATAGAGGTTGATTTGATTGATTGCACAATGTGCTTTAACAATGATCTTATGGAAGTTACAGAAGGGAAATTAGATGACTTTGATGGATGGTGATCCACAGTTCCACACTCCCATTTTATTTATCCACTCCCATCCTTATTGCACTATGGTGTATTTTCTACAGTAAGTTATCTATTACAGTAGGAGTTTAGAATTGGTGTATACCAATATGTTCAGCATCAGAATCATGATTAATATCACTGTTGTGAAATTTGTTGTTTTGTGGCAGCAGTACATCACAATACATAATAATAAAAGACTATGATATATATATATATTAATTAAGTAGTGCAAAAAGAGAGCAAAAAAGGAAAAAAATAGTGAGGCAGTCTACATGGGTTCATTGTCCATTCAGAAATTTAATGGTGGAGGTGAAGAAGCTGTTTGTGAAATGTTGAGTTCTAAGTCTGTACCAAAATATGGGTGGAAGCAATTTGGATTTCTGCTGATTGTTACTGTTTGCAGATATTGAACCTTTGTGCTTTACCAATAAGTGATAATCATAGCAGTTGATGAAGGGGTTCAATTATTCCAGTGCCTAAGAAGAATGTGGTAATCTGCCTCCATTACTATCATTCAGTAGCACTTACATCAGCTGTGATGTAGTGCATTGAGAAGTTGATGATGAAATATATCAACTCTTGCCTAAGAAGCATCTTAGATCCATTTTGCCTACCATCACAACAGGTCAACAACAGGTGCCATTTCATTGGCTCTTCACTCAACCCTGGAACATCTGAATGATAAAGATGTGTATATCAGGATGCTATTCATTGACTGGAGCTTGACACTCAATACTATCATCCCCTAAAAACTAATCAATAAGCTTCAATACTTTGGCCTCAATACCTTCTTGTGCAAATGGATCTTCAAATTCTTCACTAGCAGACACCAGTCAGTTTGGATTTGCAATAACATCTCCTCCACGCTTTCCATCAGCACAGGTACTGTGCTTAGCCCTCTGTTCTGCTTGCTTTGTACTTATGACTGTGGGGCTAAGCTCAGCTCCATTGCTACATTTAAGTTTGCTGACGACACCACTGTCGTTGGCTGAATCAAATGTAGTAACAAATTAGCATATAGGAGGAAGATTGAAAATTTGGTGGAGTACCACCACAAAAACAACTTCTCACAATCTCAGCAAGACCAAAGAGCTGATTATTGACTTCAGCTCTTGAACCAGAGGATAACTTCACTCAACTTCACGTGCCCCATAAGTGAACTGTTCCCACAACTTATGGACTCACTTTCAAGGACTTTTCATCTCATATTCTCAATATTTACTGCTTATTTATTTATTATTATTTTTATTAATGTTTTATTTTTGTATTTGCACAGTTTGCTGTCCTTTTCATATTGGTGTGAGAACAAGTTGTGTTGAGAGTTAAGGGGTAACATAAGGGGGAATTTCTTTACTCAGAGAGTGGTAACTGTGTGGAATGAGCTTCCAGTAGAAGTGGTAGAGGCAGGTTTGATTTTGTCATTTAAAGTAAAATTGGATAGGTGTATGGACAGGAAAGGAATGGAGGGTTATGGGCTGAGTGCAGGTAGGTGGGACTAAGTGAGAATAAGCGTTCGGCACAGACTAGAAGGCCAAGATGGCCTGTTTCCATGCTGTAATTGTTATATGTTATATGGTTATATATGGTGTGTTTATCCACCCTGTTAGGTGTGGCCTTTCACTGATTCTCAAACGAGAGAAAATCTGAGGATGCTGAAAATCTGAGCAACACAAACAAAATGCTGGAGATACTCAGCAGTCCAGGCAGCATCTATGGGAGAAAGTACAGTCGATGTTTTGGGCTGAAACCCTTCAGGAGGACAATGTCAACTGTACTTTTTTCCATAGATGCTGCCTGACCTGCTGAGTTCCACCATCATTTTGTTTGTGTTGCTTTCATTGACTCTATTGTGTTTCTTTGTATTTACTATGAATGCCCACAAATAAATGAATCTCAGGGTTATATATGGTGACATATGTACCTTGATATTAAACTTACTTTGAACTTTGAACTCAGTCTTTACATTTTTGGACAAATTGAGCATTATTTAAATCCACAGCCGAATAACTGATGTTTGACAACCTTGAGATTTTTTCAGCATCCATAACAATTTTTGCCATTCTACTACACCCTCAGTTCTTTCAGTTTTGTACATACAAGCAACTTTACCTTATCATCGTCTACTGATTGCAAATGTACCCAGTCATGTTATTTACATTGCTTCTTTTCGCTATGGCCAGTGGCAAAGTGTTTTTGCTCTTTGCTCCCAATGTAATTCATTTTTTTTACCGCAATACTTGAATGGCTTGCATGTTAATGTAGGAGGTATGATTTGTAAATCTTCAGATGTCACTACAATTAGTGGTTTTATGGATAGTGAGACTCTCAGGCTGCAGAAGGATCTTGATCAGCAAGTAAAATGGGCAGACCGATGGCAAGTGGAATTTGATCTTGATAGTGTGAAGGATGCAGTTTGGTAAGTTAAATAAGTGTAGAGCATACATAAAGAATGTTAGGGTCCTTGGAAGTGTTGAGGAACAGAGGGACCTTGGTGTGCAAGTTCAAATGTCCCTGGAAGTGGAAGCATAGATATTTAGGGTGGGAAAGAAAGCTTAGTGTGCTACTATTTAATCAACAGGGGCATAGAATATTAGAGCAGAAACGTTATGCTATGACTTTATGAAACTTCGGTAAGAGAATTCTAGAATATTTGTGCAATTTTAATTATCACTATAAAAAGGACAGGTTGCTCACCAGAATGCCTGGGATGGAATGTTTCATTATCAGCAAAGAGTGAATACAATGGACTTGTTTTCTTTTGAATAGAAAAGGCTGCCAATTGGCAAAACATGAGGAGCATAGATCAGTTAGACAGCAGTATGCTTTGCAGCGCAGATCTCTAAAAATAAAGAGTGGCAATTTAAGATAAAGAGCAATGGTTTTAATATCGGGATGCAAGGAAGAATTTTTCACACAGCTGGACTTTGGAAAGCACTGCCTGAGAGGGTGAAGGAGGCAGAGACTCTCTCAAAATTTAAGGAGTATCTACTGTAGATGAACCGAAAATAGACAACTGTGGAACAAGTGCTGGTAAAAGGATTTAGTACAAATGGGTACGTAGTGATCTGGATGGGCTGAAGGGTCTACCTCGCTGCTGTATGACCTTGACTCCATGAAATACTTTTGCCACACCATGACAATGCCTTCAACAACACGTATCATTGAATTTCATTATGTTGCTGAAAACAGCTGAAGAATTTTATCAGCATAGCCACAGGGAAAAAAAAATTGAATCCACTGTGGCCTTCTAAATATAATTTTATATTGGTTTGAGTTTGCATTGAGAATGAGGTTTTTCACATAAAAATAAATGAACAACCCACTTGAGAAATTCTGCAAAACTATGGTTTAAGATAAAATTATAGTGGACTCTATCTGTCTACCATTTTGCACAACTGACTGATTTCTCAGCAGGAACATCATTGGATAGTAAAATTTTCTAAACAGGAATCCTGCTTCAAAAATGCCTTGGGAATAATTAAGCATACAGAGTATCTAGACTGAAGATGAGCTGCAAAGGAATATATATATATACACACACATAGCCATCTCATGTGCAAAGTGGAAAAACTTCCAGACCAAACTTGAATTGTTGAAAGATACACAAAAGCTGTGGCAGGGCTTGAATGCTACTATCTCCTACAAAGTGAAAACAAGTGACACAGTTAACAACTAGGCTCTCCTCCCATGTTCACTTTTAACATCAAAACATGGAGGCGCCTTCATGATTTCAGTCTCTGAGGCCAATGTGAGAGCATGCTTTATGAGGGTGAACACACAGAGAGCTCCCATGGTAATCTACCTCAATGATTATTGTCCAGTAACACTTACATCCACTGTCATGGAGTGCTTTAAGAGGCTGGTGATGAAGCGTATCAACTCCTGCCTCTGAAGTGACTTGGATCCACACCAATTTGTCTACTGTCACAAAAGGTGAAAAGCTGATTGCATTTCATTTGGCACTTCACTCAACTCTGGAATATCCAGACAACGAAGATGCATACATCAGGACACTCTTTATCCACTACAACACGGCATTCAATGCCATCATCCACTCAAAACTGATCAATGAGCTTCAAGACCTTGGCCTCAATACCTCATTATGCAGTTGGGTTCTTGATTTACACACTTGCAGTCTCCAATTAGTTCGAACTGGCAACAACATCTCCACAATCTCCATCAGCACAACTGCGACATAAGGCTGTGTGCTTAGTCCCCTGCTCTACTTGCTTTATACTTATAACTGTAAGGCAAAACACGGTTCCGATGCCATGCTTAAATTTGCTGACACCACTATCATTGACTGAATCAAAGGTGGTGACAAATCTGCATATAGGAGGGAGATTGAAAACTTGGCTGAGTCGTGCCACAACAACTTCTCATTCAATGTCAGAAAAACCAAGGAGATGACTTTTGACTCTAGCAGGAGAACGTCAGAGGTCCATGAGCCAGAGCTCAGCAGAAGATCAGAGGTAGAGAGGATCAGAATCTTTAAGTTCCTCGGTGTTGTAGCGATGTGCTACACACAGCGCTGAAGTAACGACACGCAGTCGGTAAGTCGTTTCGAGACTAGTTTATTCAAACCTCGTGGCACTGGCATTTAATCCCTAGTGCCCGCCCTCTCCGGGCGGAAATGACGTCAGAGGTGCTTTACCAAAGTCTTCCCCCCGCGCGCTGGCTATTTGTGAGCTGGTTCACCTGCGCAGAAAGTGGGTCACCACATAATCCCCCCCCCCCCCCAGAACCGGCGATACACCCCTCAATGTCCACAGTCTGGATCAGCTTCTGTTTGGGAGGTCTGCCTCTGCGCCGCGGTGCCTGAACCTCGACCGGCTGCACCAAGTCCACATGGGCTGGTTTGAGTCGGTCCGCCGTGAAAACCTCCTCTTTCCCCCCAATGTCCAGAACGTACGTGGACCCGTTGTTGTTGATCACCTTGAACGGCCCCTCGTACGGCCGCTGTGGCGGTGCCCGGTGTCCACACCTTTGTACAAACACAAACTTACAGTTCTGCAGGTCTTTGGGTACATGAGTCGGGGTCCATCCGTGCTGTGAAGTCGGTACGGGTGCCAGGTTGCCGAGCCTTTCGCGTAGTCTGTCCAGGACTACTGTGGGTTCTTCCTCTTGCCCCCTTGGGGCAGGTATGAAACTCTCGGGATGGCCAGGGGTGCACCATACAACAAACCAGCCGACGAGGCATGCAGATCTTCTTTGGGCGCTGTGCGAATTCCAAGCAGGACCCAGAGAAGCTTGTCCACCCAGTTAGGTCCTCTCAGGTGGGCCATGAGAGCCGACTTCAAGTGACGGTGGAAGCGTTCCACTAGTCCGTTCGACTGTGGGTGGTAGGCAGTAGTGTGGTGTAGCTGCGTTCCCAACAGGCTGGCCGCAGCTGACCACAGGCTGGAGGTGAACTGGGCGCCTTTGTCGGAGGTAATGTGGGCCGGTACCCCGAAGCACGCAACCAGGTTGCAATCAGTGCTCGGGTGCAGGAATCGGCAGATGTGTCGGTGAGCGGGACTGTGTCTGGCCAACTCATGAACCGGTCTACCATAGTTAGGAGGTACCGCGCTCCTCGGGACACTGGTAGGGGGCCCACAATATCCACATGAATGTGGTTGAACCTCCGGTGGGTGGGTACGAACTTCTGCGGTGGGGCTTTAGTGTGCTGCTGTACCTTGGCTGTTTGGCAATGTGCGCACGCTCTGGCCCATTCACTAACCCGCTTGCGAAGTCCGTGCCACGCGAACTTGCTGGAGACCAGCCGGACGGTTGTCCTGATAGATGGGTGTGCCAAACCGTGTATGGAGTCGACAAGCTCGCCGCCTCCAGGCTGCCGGGACGATGGGGTGAGGTTGGCCGGTAGCCATGTCACAGGAGGGTCCTCTCACCTGGGCCTACGAGAAAGTCCTGCAGCTGCAAACCCGAGACTGTGGTCCTGTAGCTGGGCGTCTCGTCGTCTGCCTGCTGCGCCTCTGCCAGTGCTGCATAGTCCACCCCCAGGGACAGGGCCTAGACAGCAGGTCTGGTGAGTGCGTCCGCCACGACGTTGTCCTTTCCCAAGACATGCTGGATGTCCGTCGTGTACTCGGAGATGTAGGACAGATGTCGCTGCTGGTGAGCCAACCAGGGATCGGACACCTTCGTGAACATGAAGGTCAACGGTTTGTAGTCCGTGAATGACCTGCCTTCTAAGAAGTACCTGAAATGCCGGATTGCCAGATACAGTGCCAACAGCTCTTGGTCGTAAGCACTGTACTTGAGTTCAGGTGGTCGTAGGTGCTTGCTGAAGAACGCCAGGGGTTGCCAGCACCCCTCGATGAGCTGCTCCAACACCCCACAGACTGCTGTGTTGGATGCGTCCACCATGAGTGCGGTCGGAACGTCCATTTTGGGGTGCACCAGCATCGTGGCATCTACCAAGGCTTCCTTGGCTTTAACGAAAGTGGCCTCGGCCTCCTCATCCCACGTAATGTCCTTGCCTTTACCTGATATTAGGGTGTACAAAGGGTGCATGATACGGGCTGCTGAGGGGAGGAAACGGTGGTAGAAATTCACCATACCAACGAACTCCTGTAGGCCTTTGACTGTGTTGGGCCGGGCAAAGTGGCGGATTGCATCTACCTTGGCGGGTAGAGGTGTTGCCCCGTCTTTGGTAATCCCGTGGCCCAGGAAGTCGATGGTATCGAGACTGAACTGGCATTTGGCCGGGTTGATCGTGGGGCTGAAATCACTCAGGCGGAGGTGGGACAGATGCTCCTGGCGACTACTGCTGGCTATAAGGATGTCGTCCAAATAGATGAACACAAAGTCCAGGTCGCGTCCCACGGCATCCATTAGCCGCTGGAATGTCTGTGCGGCATTCTTCAGGCCGAACGGCATTCTGAGGAACTCAAACAGGCCAAACGGGGTGATGAGTGCTGTTTTGGGGATGTCTTCAGGGCGCACTGGGATTTGATGGTATCCCCGGACGAGGTCTACTTTGGAAAAGATTCTTGCCCCGTGCAGGTTTGTTGCAAAGTCCTGTATGTGCGGCACGGGGTAGCAGTCTGGAGTTGTAGCCTCATTCAGTCTGCGGTAGTCGCCGCATGGTCTCCAACCCCCAGCTGCTTTGGGCACCATGTGCAGAGGGGAGGCCCATGGGTTGTTGGACCTTCGTACGATCCCCAATTCCTCCATCCTCTTGAACTCCTCCTTCACCAGGCGGAGAGCTTTTCCGGGGGGAGCCTTCGTGCGCGGACATGAAGGGGTGATCCCTGGGTCCCTGGATCCCTGTGGTGCTGAACCCCGTGCCTGGGCATGGCTGCCGTGAACTGCGGTGCCAGAATTGATGGAAAGTCCGCCAGGATTCTGGTGAATTCGTTGTCCAACAGCATGATGGAGTCCAGGTGTGGGGCTGGCAACTTGGCTTCACCCAGGGAGAACATCTGGAAAGTCTCGGCATGTACCAGTCTTTTCCCTTGCAAGTTGACCAGTAGGCTGTGAGCTCGCAAGAAGTCCGCCCCCAGGAGTGGTAGGGCCACGGCGGCCAGTGTGAAGTCCCTCATGAACCAGCTGGTGCCGAACTGCAGCTGCACTGTGCAGGCGCCATAGGTCCGTATCGTGCTGCCGTTTGTGGCCCTCAGGGTGGGTCCTGGCTTCCTGTTGCGGGTGTCGTACCCTGTCGGGGGCAAGATGCTGATTTCCGCTCTGGTGTGTGAAGAAGCGGCGTCCCGACTGTTTGCCCCAGACGTACAAGAGGCTGTCCTGGTGGCCATCCGCCATAGTCATTAGTGGTAGCTGGTCCTGGCCCTGGCCCTTGCAGGGCGGGTGACAATGGTGGGCTTTTGTGCCCCACCGCTGGTGGTAGAAGCACCACTGTTCACTGGCCTCCTCACTCCTGTCTCTGTGCTGTGTGTGCCCCCCCTGCTGGGCCTGGTCTGGTCTGTTGTTGGGTGTGTGGCCTGGTAATCTGACCAACAGATGCCACGCTCTCCCTCTTGGCTTTCCATAGTACGTCTGCCCAGGCCGCCACCTTCCTGGGGTCGCTAAAATCTGCGTCGGCAAGCAGCAGATGTATGTCCTCGGGCAGCTGCTCTAGGAACACCTGCTCAAACATGAGGCAGGGCTTATGTCCGTCAGCCAGGGCCAGCATCTCGTTCATCAATGCTGACGGCAGTCTGTCTCCCAAACCATCCAAGTGAAGCAGGAGGGCACCCGGCTCACACCGTGAGAGGTCAAAGGTCCCAATGAGCAGCACTTTGAATGTTTCATATTTGCCTTCTTCCGGGGCGACTGTATGAAATCGGCAACCTGGGCGGCCGTCTCCTGGTCAAGGGAGCTCAACACATGGAATCAGAAGATATCTGCCGAATCTGGAACTGGGCTTCTGCTTGGCTAAACCACACGCATGGTCGCAGCATCCAGAAAGTCGGCAGTTTTAGCGAAACTGCGTGAACAGATGAAGAGTCGGTCATCTTTGGTCCAAATCCCGTTTGGACCGTCGGGGTCACCAATGTAGCGATGTGCTACACACAGCGCTGAAATAACGACACGCAGTCGGTAAGTCGTTTCGAGACTAGTTTATTCAAACTTCGCGGCACTGGCATTTAATCCCTAGCGCCCGCCCTCTCCGGGCGGAAATTATATCAGAGGTGCATTACAAAAGTCTCCCCCCGCACGCTGGCTATTTGTGAGCCGGTTCACCTGCGCAGAAAGTGGGTCGCCACAGTATTATCATTTCAAAGATCTGTCCTGGGTCCAGCATGTAAGTGTTATTATAAAGAAAGCACAGCAGCACCTTTACTTTCTTAGAAGTTTGTGAAGATTTGGCATGTTATGTAAAACTTTGACAAAGATCCCCAGATGTGTACTTCTCTAGGTGTATAGGGGTGCTGTTGTAGTGTGGTGCACTGACTTCTACCTTGCTACAGCAAAGCGACTACTCTGAGACAGCTCCCGTCAGGGAGGACCCAATTCTGCACGATCAGGAAACAGTTTCCAATACCATCACTGACCTCATCCACTCTGGAGAACTCCCAACCACTGCCACCGAACCCATAGTTCCCTTATCCCGCAGTGCTCACTTCTATCCCCCACCAAGTTCCACAAACTAGATTTCCAGGTGGGCTTACTGTCTCTGCCTGCTTCTGCCCGAGTGAACTCGTGTCCTCATATCTCGATTCAATTCTATACCCCTTGGATCAATCCCATCCCACCCACATCCGCGACACTTCTCATGCCCTCAGTCTCCGTTCCCTGGATCTGGCCGCTTCATCTTCATCATGGCTCTTTCATCCCTGTACACGTCTATCCCCCATCAGGAAGGCCTCAAGGCTCTCCACTTCCTTCCTGACAGAAGAACCAACCAATGCCCCCTCCACCATCACCCTCCTCTCTCTGGCAGAACTAGTCCTCACTCTGAACAATTTTTCCATCAGCTCCTGCCACTTTCTCCATACTTGAGGGGTGCCCATGGGCACTTGCATGGGCCTTAGCTATGTCTGCCTCTTCATCGGCTTTGTAGAACAGTCTATGTTTGAAGCCTTCCCTTGTTTTGCTCCCCAACTCTTCCTCCGCTACATTGATGACTGCATCAGTGCTGCTTCATGCACCCATGCTAAGCTCGTCAAATTTATCAACTTTATCTTTAACTTCCACCCTGCCCTTAAATTCACTTGGTCTATTTCTGACACCTCCCTCCCCTTTATTGATTTCTCTGAGGACAAACTGCCAACTGACATCTATTCAGAGGAACGGAGTGAAGTTATGATGACGCTAAACAACAACTCCTTTGCTTGCAGCTTCAGAAACAGCTATATTTCTATTTGAGATATCTCTTTTTTTCCTTTTCAAGGTTCTTTTGAAGACCCTGACCTGCAGTTACACCCTGGCTTCAGTTCTTTGTGGGAATGGGGCCCATTCTCAGGGCCTCACGACCGGCCATTTTTTAATATCCCAAGGACGTGCCCTGGAATGGGAGCGTGTCTTCAGAGTGCTGGATTTTCATGGCTCTGGAGGTGAGTTGATTCTAGGCCGGTGCACTTGACTGAAGCGTCGCGGGAGAACATTGAACATCGGGAGCAGCGGGTTAGATGCCGGGGGTTGTGTGTCTGAAGGGCTGCGCCTTTCTCGGAAAAAGCAACACAATAGACTTTTAACGTTGTAAATCAGTGAGTTGTTTGTTATGTCTCCCCTGAGAAATGGGGACACTTCTTTTTCCCTTATTAGGGAGAGAGAGCCTGTGGTGTGTCGAATTACCAGGTGAACGAGTAGTCTTTGGGGTACTGCAAGTCTGTGTCTTTATTGATGCTTGAGTGCTCGGTGGAGGGCGCTGATGCTTTTTGCTGGTGGGGACGGGGGGGTGGGGGGAGTGTTGTTGCTTTTCTGCTGCTTCTGTATGGGAGGGGGAGCTGGGGGGGCTTTGGGGTTCTAACATTTAACTGTCATTTATGCTTTGGGGCACTGCTCTGTTTTCATGGATGTTAGTGAAGAAAAAGAATTTCAGAATATATATTGTATACATTTCTCTGACATCAAATGTACTTATTGAAACCTATTTATAAGCCTACTGATTCCCATAGTTATCTCAACTATACCTCTCCCCACACTGCCTCCTGTAAAAATGCTATCCCTGTTCTCAGTTCCTTCGCTCTGCCACATCTATTCCCAGAACATGGCTTTCTATTGTAGGACATCGGAGATATCATCCTTCTTTAAAATATGGGGTTTCCCTCCCTCTACTATCGATGCTCCCCTCACCAGGATCTTCTCCATTTCCCATACATCTGCGCTCACATCGTCCTCCTGCCGCCATCATAGTGATGGAGTCCCTCTTGTCCTTATCTGTGCCTCCGCATCCAGCACGTTATCCTCCACAACTTCTGCCCTCTCAAAATGGATCCTACCATAAACATACCTTTACCTTCCCCCTTTGCTTTCCACAGGGCTCGCTCCCCTCTGCGATACCCTCATCCATTCATCCCTCTCCATGAATCTCCCACCTGGCACTTACCGCTGCAAACATTCTAAGTGCTACATCTGCCATTACACCTCCACCATTCAGGGCCTCAAACAGTCATTCCTGGTGAGGCAACACTTCACCTGCGAATCTGCTGGGGTCGTCTGTTGAGTCCGGTTCTCCCCACGCAGCCACCTCTATATTGGTGAGACCCATTCGTAAACTGGGGGACTGGTTAGTAAAGCACCTCTGCACCATCCCCCACAAGCGGGACTTCCTGGTGAGTAAACATTTTAATTCCGATTCCCATTCTCATTCCCATCGATCCATGGCCTCCTCTTGTTCTAAGATGAGACCACCCTCAGAGAGTTCTGGGTGTTCCAACTGAGTAGCTTCCAATCTCATGACATAAATATCAATTTCTCCTTTCAGTAAACAAAATCCATCCCCCTTCCTGTTTTTCCCATTTTGACCTTTTACTTCTCACCTGCCTATTACGTCCCACTGGGTCCTCTCCCCTTCACTTTCTCCTCTGGTCCACTCTCCTCTCCAATCCTTCTTCTCCAGCTCTTGACCTTTTCCACCCACCTAGCTTCACCTATCGCCTTCTAGCTTGCCTCTTTCCCCTCTCCCCACCTTTTTATTCTGGCACCTTCCCCTTTCCTTCTCAGTCCTGAAGAAGGGTCTCGGCCTGAAACATTGACTGTTTACTCTGTTCCATAGATGCTACCTGACCTGCTGAGTTCCTCCAGCATTTTGTGTGTGTTTCTATCGATGTGTGGTGACTAGTATATTGACTGGTTGCATCATGGCCTGGTATAGGAACACCAATACCCTTGAACAGAATAGATGACAAGAAGCAATGGATACAGCCCAGTACAGAAAGGGCAATGCCGCCCCACACCATTGAGCACATCTTCAAGGTTTCTGATTGAAACGTTTAAGATAATTAAAGGATTTGATAGGATTGAGGCAGGAAATATGTTCCAGATGTTGGGAGAGTCCAGTACCAGAGGGCATGGATTGAGAATAAGAGGTCAGTTATTTAAAACAGAGTTGAGGAAGAGCTTCTTCTCCCAGAGAGTTGTGGAGGTGTGGAATGCACTGCCTCGGAAGACGGTGGAGGCCAATTCTCTGGATGCTTTCAAGAAGGAGCTGGATAGATATCTGATGGATAGGGGAATCAAGGGATATGGGGACAAGGCAGGGACTGGGTATTGATAGTGAATGATCAGCCATGATCTCAGAATGGCGGTGCAGACTCGAGGGGCCGAATGGTCTACTTCTGCATCTATTGTCTATTGCCTATTGTCTATTGAGTGCTGTTGCAGGAGAACAGCATTTATCATTAAGACCACCACCATCCAGGTCATCTTCTCTTCTCACTGCTGTCATCAGGAAGAAGGTACAGGAGCCTCAACAGCCACTGTATCACTTAACGATCAGGCTGCTGAACCAAAGGGAATATTTTTACACGCCCCGTCACTAAACTGTCCTCACAATATATGGACTAACTTTCAAGGACACTTCATCTTGTGTTCTTGATATTTAATGCTTATTCATTTATATTATTTATTTATTTTCTTGTTATATTTTCTTAGTTTATTGTCTTTTGCACATTGATACTTTGTCTTATTCGGTGCGGTCTTTGATCCTATTGCATTTCTTGTGAATGCCTGCAAGAAAATGAATCCCAGGGTTGTATATGGTGACCTATATGTACTTTGATAACAAATATGTTTTGAACTTTGAAGTAGGAAGCCGTACATCTGAAAATGCATTTGAGTGAAGCCAGAATAATTAGTTTTCAATGAGCAAACTTATTCCAACATTAATGTGTTTTTATTTGGTATTCCATACAGACACATAAGGATTATAACAACACAGTATTTTTACAAGATATCATCTCATAGTTAGATCATTCCACATAATTTTTACAGACCATTAGCATTGCCTACACAATTACAGGAATAGTATTACATACTATTAATCGCATACTGAAGATTAGTAACATATGTCATTCCTAAAGAATAGTGAAGAAAATTGGAACAGTGTTAATAACATGAATAAAACATTATTAAATGATTTTCTCCACATTTGTGGAATATCATGACCTGCAAGTACTATAAACATCAGAAGTTACGAACTGCATTTGCATTTTTGACAACTTTATTGCACTACATAAAGCTGATTTAATTCACTTTCTCCTATTGCAGTGATTTGTAGGATAGAATTTGTTTGCAAATAGAGTCAGATTTACATGGAAATATCCTCAGAAGCTTGTGATTTTCTTAGGTGAAAATTGTTTATGTGGGATCAAGGTAAGGAATATTAGCATTAGCTGTGTGTATAATATCATTATGTAGTCCAGCTTTTTAAATAAAATGGTATGCTAGTCCAAGTTTTATTTGTTGAATTGATTTACAATTCTGTAGTTTTCCTAACTACAATTTTAAAAATTGGAGGTAGAACCAAATTAAGAAGAAAAATTATGCCGTATCTAGAGGTCTGCTAGGAATTCAGTAGATAATAAACAAGGTTATATCACATTGGACTCTTCTGGATGGCAACTGTGAAGTGCAATCAACCCATTTATTTTAAGAAAATAATGTTGCATTATCAGTATTTTGTCTTCCAGATGTGATCTCAACAAAGATACTTGTACCTGAAGCAAGAGTATCTAGTCTGAAAAAAAGCTTTGGTAAACAGAATATTGTGCTAAGCAGAGCTGTGTTGGTGCTCATGCCAGGTATGTGTAAGGTCCTTTGCATTGCATTAATCTACCACGCAGGAGGCTCTGCAAATTATTTTTGGTAGAATGGACTTTTCCTATGCAGGAGTAATTCATCTGATCTCACCTGCCAGTCCAGAGGATGAAGGTCATGGAGAAAGGGTGTCACATGGCAGACGAGGAGTGAGGAATAATTTCAGACATGATTGGTAGGAAAGATCAGGATCATGGGGAGAGTAGGAATAATGGTTTTGGAATGAAGAACAGGAAAGAGGATCCTGGGATGGATTAAAGGCAAAACTATCATGAATTGCTGGGAGGGAGGAATAGGGACTAATGAAACAAATTGGTGGGGGGGCATGAGAGGCGGATTTGGGGTGAGGTCTTGTTCACATGATGATTGTCGTGGTTAAGGAGATGATCAAACAGTGATTGAAAAGTGGAAAATCAAGGATGTGAATTGCAGAGAGGGGTCATTGATATGATTTGAAAGTTGTTGGAAGTATGATCAGCTAGTTTCTCGATGTGGTGGAGATATCAGTAATAAGAAGTTAAAGGAGGATTTACCTGTAAGAAAATCAGATAGGATCATCCAGGCATTGCTCAAACCCTCTGGTTAAGAGTCTACTTAAGTGTTCTTTTGGTCCATTTTTTTATGTAAATGAAATGGGTATTGTTGGACATTTCATGTTATACATATCTCATTGTACTCCACCACTCTTTCAGGAAAAGTTATTTATCATTTGCTATAACACACGCTAATTTTCTGATTGTTCTACAATGACCCTTATATTACCCCCAATAACAAAGTTGACTATTTTCCCAATTCCTACAAATTATTCTGTTCTTGCTTATTTTGTAAATGAATAAAAATTTCTTATCACTATCTTGACTATTCAATTAACCTGACCATATTCTTTTTCAGTGTATTTTTATCCTCCTCATGGTCTATTTTTGCATTTAGATTTGTATCATCAGTATACTTAGTTTTATTGCAATTGTTCCCCACTTTGTAGACATAGATTGTAAACAGCGAAGGGTTAAGTACTGATCCTTACATACATCATTCAAATCAGTCACTGATTTGCAAGTTTCCTTTTTATATCTGTTTGGCAGTCCTCAGTCCATAGAAACATAGAAAACCCACAGCACAATACAAGCTCTTCGTCCCACAAATCTGTGCCAAACATGTCCTTACCTTAGAACAACCTAGGCTTACCCATAGCCCCCTATTTTTCTAAGCTCTTTGAGTCCATGCTCATATGTTTCCATGATGCCTAATCTAGCGTACCATGTGGCACCTTATCAAATACCTCCTGAAAATTGGAATTGATTTATCATTGTCACATGTACCAAGCTACAGAAGAAAGCTTGTCTTGCATACTGTTCCAATCGTAACACAGAGCACTGAGTTAGAACAAGGTAAAAGAATATCAATGTACAATTAATGTTAACAGTTACAGAGGAAGTGCAGTGCAGGCAAACAATAAGGTGTAAGATCATAACGAGGTAGACGGTGAGGGCAAGAGTCCTTTTTGACATACTGGGGAGCCATTCAATAGAATTGTAACAGCAGGGTAGAAGCTGTCCCAGAGCCCGATGGTGCGTACTTTCAGGGTTTTGTATCTTCTGCCCAGTTGAAGGGGTGAGAAGAGAGAAGGTCTGAGGTAGGTGGGGTCTGATCACACTGGCTGCTTTACTAGGCAGTGAGAAGTATGACAGAATCCATAGAGGGGAAGCTGGTTTCTGTGATGTGCTGAGCTGTGTCCACAACTCCTTGCAGTCACATGACGAATGGTTACTATACCAAGCTGTATGCATCCAGATTGAAGTTTTCCACGGTTCATCAATAAAAAAATGGGAGGGATCAACAGAGACTTGCAAGTTTCATTAGCTTCCTGGAGAAGTGAAGGCATTGGTGAGCTTTCTGGGCTATGGCATCTTTGTGATTAGACCTGTACAGTGTATTGCTGGTGTTCACTCCTAGGAGCATGAAGCTCAAAACCCTTTCAACCTTAATGCCATTGATGTGGAAAGGAGCATATGCTCCATCCGCCTTCAGAAATCAAAGAGCAGCTCTTTGGTTTTGCTGTCATTGAAGAATAGGTTGTTGCCATGACACTTGTTCTTGTACTTTGACTCATCATTATTTGAGATATGGCCTGCTGTGGTGGTAACCTGCAAACTTGGTGACTGAGTTAGAGGAGAATCCGGCCACACTGTCATGATTGTACCAGGAATAAAGTAGATAAGGGGCTGAAGACACAACCTCGTTCAGCATCAGTACTGAGAATAATCGTACTGGAGGTGTTGCAGCCTATCCATATTGATAGCAATCTGTTGGTCAGAAAGTCAAGACTCCAATTGCAGAGGGAGGTGTTGACTCCCAGAGTCCAGAGTTTGCTTGGAATTACAGTATTGAGGGCAGAGTAGTAGTCAATAAACATTGGTCTAACATAGGTGCCTTTGCTGTACAGATGCTCCAGAGATGAGTGTAGGGCCAGAGAGATGGCATTTGCTGTTGACCTGTTTTGGTGGCAGGCAAATTGCAATGGGTTGTGGTTGCCTAGAAATTTTAAAATACAAATGTACTCCATTTTCTATCACCCCTTGAATTTTCCTACTAGCTACACCCTTGAAACGCTTAAGATTTGCTAAGTAATTTCCCCTTCATAAAACTCTTGATCTTGCAAGATCAAATTATTGTTTGGTGCAATATCTTTAATATCTAATTCCATAATTCTCAATGCATCTATGACTGGCTATCTGCTTTATTGTTCCCCTGTTTCTCTTTTTGCACCTTCCAGCCTAAGGGTCTATTCTAGAATCTGTAGAAAATCTGGAAAATCAGAATTGAAATTATATGCAGACATTATTTTTAAAATCCCTTGGGCATTAAATTCCAGGGAATGCCTGATTTTAGCTTCAAATTTTGGCAGTACTCTTTTTCACTAACATGAATGCTTTTAGTTTATCACTCTAACTGGTTCCCTTAGTTTCACAAAATTTGTGATACATCTTAGCTCCTTTATCATGAAGGCAACCAATAAAAGTATTATTTAGAAACTCTAACATTTTGTTATTCCCCTTTATAATTTCTTTCATTTTTGCATTTATCGTCACTAATATCTTACTTCTAAAATTCATTTAGAAGTTCCTTCGGTCTCCTTTTACATTTCTTGTCAGATTATATTCCAGTTTCTCTTTGTATCTTTCAATGGTCATTATTTGCTAATTATTTTATTAAAATATTCCCACATTCAGAATAGATGAATGTTTCTGGCATTGTTGTTGCTTTGCTCTGTTACTCTAAAACCAACCTAATCATCCTGGTTGGATATGGCTGTGCCAATTTTATATTGGATGTTTTATTTCTGCAAGTATTATCGATTAGAAATGTGAAATGTGCACACACATGGACCTAATTTTTCAAGTGCTACACAATAAAAAATTATGTTTCTCTATCAAAAACACTTCCAATATGTGAATGCCTTAAAGTCTGGGAAAATGGACCAGGTACCTTCAGCTGCAATGTATGTCAGATTGTTGATGCACATGCATAGAGTGATGCATTTCATTGTGCAATGCCTGTTTAGAATGTTGCCAGGGGAATTTGGGTCATGTATTTCTGATTTGGACAAATCCCCAGCTAATTACTAAGCACTTTCTCAGAATGTTCCATTAACTGCAGTAGTATTAGCTCACTTAGGTTTAAAACGTACTGCAGAATGCCCTGGAGGCTTGTTGTTAATTCAGAAAGCTCCTACTATTGACCAGAACAAACAGTACACTGTTGTTTCTGTATTTATTATCTCCTTACCATGAAAGCTCTTGTTGTGATCCTGCATAGCGTCTTGCAGATGCTGAAGTTATAGGACCGGGAGTGAAAATGGTAATACTCAACATGTCAGACAGCATCTGTGGAGAGAGAAACAGAGTTAGGATTTCAGATTGATGACCTTTCAACAGTAGTTAAATCAGTGAATTCTAAAGAAAGGTTAGTTATCTCATATTGAGTAGTTAGGCTACATTTTCTGCTTTTCAGATATTCGTTACCTGCAGTTGATGCTTTACAAGAACGGGAAGTGGACGCAGGGCAGGTGCACCTGTGGAGTTTGAGGGAGGCGGGAAAGAAGAGCTCAGATTCACAGCAATGTACCCCAAGCATATTTCCTGAACAACATTCCTATCTCCATTTATAGGTTTTTAGAGCAATGTATCCAGAGCATATGGCCTTCTTTATTAAATAAATAGTGACAGAAATTTGCAAGTCTTAACCATGCAATGATTTTGCATGGTTTTGCACATAAGGTCCCCCTCGACGTGAGCATTCAAGCCTTTGGATGATTCCACATGGCTCTTATTATGGCACAGACCATGGTCATTTCAGCCCATTAGGTCTGCTTCTATCTCTTTTCTCTCCTCTCTCTTGTGCCCAGCAACTCCCCTTTGAGTAGATTCTAGACACGACCAATCTCTCAAAGCACTTCACCACAGTGAATGCCCTGGCTAATAGTCACTCTGCTCTTCTTGGGCACTGGAAAGATCTTTGCCCTTTTAAAGCAGGTGGTAATCTTTGACTACAGCAGTGAGAGTTTGAAGATGCCCTTGAACACTGCCACAGAGCCCTACCAGGGCCTGATGCCTTGCTAGGGTTCACCCTCTTGTAAGATGTTCTGATGTTGTTTGTTTGTTTGTTTGTCTGTTTGTTTGTTTGTTTGTTTGTTTGTTTATTTATTTATTTATTTATTTATTTATTTATTTATTTATTGTCACCTAAGCCAGCATTTATTGCCTGTCCCTAGTTACCCTTGAGAAGGTGGTGATGAGCTGCCTTCTTGAACTGCTGCAGTCCCTGAGGTGCAGGTACATCCACAGTGTTGTTAGGAAGGGAATTCTATGATTTTGACCCAGTGAAATGAAGGAATGGCAATATGTTTCCAAGTCATGATGTTGAGTGACTTGCTGGAGGATTTCCAAGTGGTGGCGTTCCCAGGTATCTGTTGTTCTCGTCCATACAGATGATAGTGATTGTGGGCCTTGGGAACCTTGGTGTGTTGTAGCAGTGTATCTTGTAGATAGTACACACTGCTGCAACTGCTCGTTGATGGTGAAGGGATTGGATGCTTATGGAAGGGGTACCAATCAAATGGGCTGCCTTGTATTGGATGGTGTCAAGCTACCTGAGTGTTGATGGAGCTGCACTCATCCAGGCGAGAGGTGAGTATTCCATTACACTCCTGACCTGAGCCTTGTAGATGGGGTTCAGGAGGTGAGTTACACACTGCAGGACTCCTAGCCTTTGACACGTACAAACAAGCTGGATGAACTCAGCAGGTCGGGCAGCATCCGTTGAAATGAGGATTTATTATTATGACTGCTCGTTGTTTGACTGCTCATTTCAATGGATGCTGCCCGACTTGCTGAGTTCATCCAGCATTTTTGTATGTGTTGATTTGACCACAGCGTCTGCAGTGTACATTGTGTTTACTCCTAGCCTTTGGCCTGCTTTGGTAGCCACAATGTTTATATGGCTAGACAATTTCAGTTTCCTGTCAATGGTAAGCCCCAGGATGTTGATAGTAGGGGATTCAGTGATGGTGGTGCCACTGAATACCAAGACACGATGGTTAGAACCTCCCTTGTTGGAGATGGTCATTGCCTGGCATTTGTGTGGCTTGAATGTTACCTGTCACTTGTCAGCCCAAGCCTGGATGTTGTCCAGCTCCTGCTGCATTTGGGTATGAACTGCTTCACTCTCTGAGGAGTTATGAACGGTGAAGAACATTGTGCAGTCGTCTGCGAACATCCCCACTTCTGTCCTTATGACAGAAGGAAGGTCATTGATGAAGCAGCTGAAGATGATTGGTCCTAGGACACTTCCCTGAGGAACTCCTGAAATGATGTCCTGAGGATGAGATGATTGACAGTCAACCACAAGAGCCATCTTCCTTTGTGTCAGGTATGATTCCAACCAGTGGAGGTCTCCCCCCTAATTCGCATTGACTCTATTTTAGCTAGGGCACCTTGATGCCATACTCGGTCAAATGCTGCCAAGCCCATTGGGCTCAAGGAGAGCTTCTCTCCTGACTCTTATACAGACATATTATATGTTAAAGATGAACTCTTGATCTCTCAGTGTACTTCATAACAGCCCTTGCACTTTATTTGTCTACCTACATTGTACTTTCTCTGTAACTGTAACACTATATTCTGCATTTTTCTCTTTTATACTACCTTGATATACATATATGGAATGATCTGTGTGGATGGCATGGAAACAAAACATTTTTACTTGTATGGGTGACAATAATAAACCAATTATATTTATGGCAACACATTGTTTACACATGTTTTATTAGCTTTGCTCCAATAAAACCCTTTTCTTTTAGATTTAATCATATCATTATAAAGATTAACATAACTCCATCATACTCCAAAGAATCCCTATATTGTAATTAGAAATTACGAACAGTTGTTTTCTTTTAATCTATTGCTCCAATAACAGCAGATTCCTTTTAACACACTTCTTTAATTTTTGAATTGTAGTATTCTGTTTAATTTATGTACTGTTAATAAATTATAAGCTATTCACCACCATGTTTTCTACTCTTTGTTAGCTGTAGCTCTGTCAATATAGATCTACATCTGGTACCCGTGTGTTAAATTAATTTTGCCTAAAGCCTTCAACTATTTTAAAATCAAGCCTATCCCAACTCCTTGTCCATATTGCCGCTCTTTTCTAAATGTCTCTTCCCAGTCTCGGTCATTCTACAGTCACATCTTAGTATGAAATGGCTTCCAGATGAAATGCAATTATCTCTGTTTTTGCCATTACACTTTAATCTGATCACAAGTGTTCTATGCGCTGAAGTAAAACCATTGATTTTAACATTTTAATTTCTTTCCCTGGTGTGGTCTTTTCACTAATACCCTATTACCATTGTCAAATATTTGCCTATTCACAACATTAGCTGCTTAGCCTTACTTAAACTAGCTATTACTCTCACTGGTTTCTGAAATGTTCTAACACTTTTTTTTCCCCAAAGTCAAGGAAGAAGCTTCTTGTTGTATTCTTGTGAACAATTATAGATGTTGAATAAATTTTGAATCTCTTTCTCAAAATGAATTTTAAAAATAAATTGTAGTAGTACTAAATTAGGATTATGCTAGTCAATGAATACCCATATGCTGCATTTACAGTGCACCTCCTACAACTCCATTCATTGTAACTTTGTTTTTATATAATTAATTAATTTTTGTAATAAATTTGCAAGTTTCTTTAAATTTTTAACTTAATTAATAGGAACACTTTCTTCCCAGTCCCAGCTAGTATTTTACTCTGCGCGTTCTCACTTTTATACACCTTCTGAGTGATATTCAAGTTACAACTGCTCAGTCAGCTTCCAGTTTATAGCAATTACCCCTACTGTGGGAATCATTTGCAGTTGATTAAATGATGACTGCTTAATTGTAACCTGCACAACTGTTAAATGCTTTCCAGTTTTTGAAGTTCTCAGTTAAATACGAAGGCATACTAATGCAATGTTACCAATACATTTTTGAGGCACACTGCTTCAGAGAATTTTTTTTTTACATCTCTACCTCCTACATCCTCCACTCTAATTATAATATGCTGAATTAGAAACTACTAATTTTTAGAGTTGACCATCCCTTCCAATTTCTCTGCGGTCCTTGTGAGGGGTTGGGGTAGAAGGTATGCACTTGTTAGCTAACCTTGTGAATGGAGCAATATTATTAAGAGCTTTTCTATCTGAAGTGTATCTAACATGTATTCTATGGTCACATAGTAGGCTTTGGAAGATTCTATAGTAATCCACCCATCTATATTTTCAACCGAGCCATTTATTAATGTCATAAACAACAGAGATCCCAGAATGCCACTAATCATGGACCTCCAGTTGGAATAAGTCCCTTCAACCAATACCTTCTGTGTTTCTATGGAAAGCCAATTCTAAATCCTAACACCCAATTCACCCTGAATCACATGCATCTTAATCTTCTGGATAAGCCTGCCATGGGAGACCTTGTCAAAAGCCTTACTAAAATCCATGTATACAACATTCACAGCTCTACTTTCAACAATCACCTTCATCACCTCCTCAAAAAGCTCAATCCACTTCATAAAGCATGATTTGTCCTACACAAAGCCATGTTGACTGGCCCTGATTAGGCCATAGCTTTCCAAATGCTCATAAATCCTATCTCTAAGAATCCTCTCTAGTAACTTTCCTATCACTGACGTGAGACTCACTGGTCTAAAACTTCCATGATTATCCCTATTTCCTTTCTCGAATAATGGAACAATATTAGCTACTTACCAGCCCTTGGTGACTTCGCCTGTGGCTAGAGTGGATATGATGGTGTTGGTCAAGTCTGCAGCAATTTCATCTCTTGTGCTGCTCTCAATAACCTTCAGCTTATTCCATAAGACCCAGAGTACATTTCTACCTTAATATGCTTTAGGAGATCCAACTCCCAATGACTAGGCATCCACAGCCATCTGTGGCAATACATACCACAGATTCACCACCATCTGGCTAAAGAAATTCCTCATCATCACTGCTCTAAAATGAATTCGAACATTGCATTTGCCTTCTCACCACTAACTCATCCTGCAAGTTACCCTTTAGGGAATATTGCATAAAGACTTCCAAGAAACACTGCACCACTGCTCTAAATGGATGTCCTTGTATTCTGAAATTGTGCCCTCTGACCCTAGACTCTCCCAATAGAAACATCCTTTTTACGTTCACTCTTTCTAAGCCTTTCAATATTCGTTAAGTTTCCATGACATCCCCCCTCATTCTTCTGAACTCCAGTGAGTACAAGTCCAGAGCCATCAAATGTTCCTCATACTTTAATCCCTCCATTCCCGGGATTATTCTTGTGAACCTGTCCTGGAACCTCTCAAATGCCAGTACATCCTTTCTTTGACAAGCAGCTGAAAACTGTTCACAATACTTCAAGTGCAGTCTGACCAACACTTTATAAAGCCTCAGAGTTGAAACTTTTGCTTTTCTACTATTATCCTGTCAAAATGAATTCGAACATTGCATTTGCCTTCTTACCACTAACTCATCCTGCAAGTTACCCTTTAGGGAATACTGCGTAAGGACTTCCAAGAAACACTGCACCACTGATTTCTGAATTTCCTCTTCATTTAGAATACAGTCTATGCTTTTATTTCTTCTATCAAGTGCATGACCATACACTTCCTACTCTATATTCCATCTGCAACTTTGCCCATTCTCCTAATCTGTCCAAGCCCTTGTACAGACTCCCAGCTTCTTCAACTCTACCTGCTCCTCCACAGACCTTCATACAGTGAGTAAAGTGAGTAGAACAGAGGGTTGAGCATACAGACCTTTGGTACACCTGTGCTGATAGTTGAAGGCTTTAGGCAAAATTAATTTAACACACTTGATCTTCATATTGTTTGCAAACTTGGCCATAAAGCCATCAGTTCTATCATACAAATCATTGACATATAATATGAAAGGAAGCAATTTCAACAGGGACTCCTGTGGAACACTACATGTCATTGGCAGTAAGACAGAAAATACTCCTTTTATTCTCCCTCTTTGTCTGATGCCAGTCTGCTAATCCCCATGCTAGTATCTTTCCTGTAATACCCTGTGCTCTAATTCTCTTTAGCAATCTCATGTGTGTGACCTTGTCAAAGGCCTTTTGAAAATTCAAGTAAACAACATCCACTGACTTACAAATCCTCTCTGGTATCCCCTTAAGGAAACCATGCTGACAGAAGTATTTTATCATGTGCCTCCAAGTATCCTGAAACCTGATCCTTAATAATGGACTCCAACATCTTACCAACCACTGAAGTCAGACTAACTGGCCTATCATTTCACACGAGTGAATCTGCAGATGCTGGAAATAAATAAAAACACAAAATGCTGGCAGAACTCAGCAGGCCAGACAGCATCTATGGGAGGAGATAGTGGTGACGTTTCTTTCGGCCTGAAATGTCGTCTCTACCTCCTCTCATAGATGCTGTCTGGCCTGCTGAGTTCTGCCAGCATTTTGTGTTTTTATTTTTGGCCTATCATTTCCTGACTTTTGCCTCCCTTCCTTCTTAAAGAGTGGAGTGACATTTGCAACTTTCCAGTCCTCTGGAACCATTCCAGAATCTAGTTATTCTTGAAAGATCACTACTAAACTCTGCAGCTATCTCTTGTGGTGTTGTCCATTTGGTCTAAGTGACTTATCTGTACATTAAAATCCCCCATGACTGTTGTAACATTGCCCTTTTTACAAGCCTTTTCTATCCTCCAATGTAATTTGTATCCCTTAGCCTGGTTACTGTTTGGAAGGCTGTATATAACTCCCATCTTCTGATCCTATGTCACCTCTTTCTGAGGATTGGATTTCATTTTATACCAACAGAACCACTCCGCCCTTTGGTCAACAATGTTGTGCTGACCCTTTAATTAATATCAATCTATCCCTTCCCTTCTATGTAGCCCTCCTTTTTTCTACCATCCTTGTTCCTATCTAAGAGTTTTTTTAAATGCCCCGAGTGTATCGCTCTGGCACCACCTCTGGCAAGGCATTCCAAGCACCCAGCACTCTCCATGTAAAAACCTTATCCCTGATATTCCCCCTATGCTTTCCTCCAATCACCTTAAATTACACTCCCCCTTGTATTAGCCATTTCTGCCCTGGGAAGATCATCTCTGGCTATTCACTCAATCTATGCCTCTTGTCATTTTGTGCACCTTTATCATTTGTATGCTCCACATTGATTTCACTATTCTCCACACCCTTCCTCTCAGTTAATACTGATGTTGAGTACTCAGTTAAGATCTCCCCCACATCCTCTGCCTCCAAGCACATGTTCTGTCCTATATCCTTGAGTGGTCCTACCTGTTCCCTCGTTATCCACTTGTTCTTGACGTATGTAAAGAAAGCCATGGGATTCTCTTTAATCTGACTTGCCAAGGACTTTTCATGACCAACCCAATTCCCTTTTTGAGTTCTTTTCTGGCTTCTTTATAACCATCAAAAGCGATGTTTGATTTTAGCTTCTTAAACCTCACAAACTCTTCCTTTTTCTTCTTGACTAAATTCACCACTTCTCTCAACTTCCAAGAATTCCTTACTTTGCTATCCTTATCATTGCTTTTTACTGAAACATATCTGTCCTGTACTCTATGCAATTGGTCTTGCCAAGCTCATTACCCAATACCAGGTCCAGTATGGCTCCTCTTATTATTGGACTATTTATATATTCATTATAGAAACCCTCCTGGATGCACAAACAAATTCTGCCCATGTAAAACTCTAAGGATGTCCCTGACGATATTAGGGAAGATTAAGTCATCCATTATTTTCATACCTTTCACTATAACAACCCCATTATTTTCACACCTTTCACTAATCTCCTTCCTTAATCTGCCTGCATATCTGTTCCTCAATATCCTGGTAGCTGTTGGGTGGGGAAAGGGGTCTGTAGCGTATTCCCATCAGAGTATTCCCTGTTCGTATTTTTGAGTTCTATCCATATACGTAGAGTAGGAGATGAACCCTTCCTCTCAGAGTGCTGCTGTAATAAATAGTGCAACTCCACCTCCCGGCACATTCTTCCACCCCACTATATTTAACCTCCACCACCCCCACCCCCCACCATTACCTCCTTCTCTATATTTTATATAACTTCAGAATCCTGGAACATTAAATATCCATTCCTTTCCCTCTCTTAACCAAATCTCTGTTAAGGCCACAACATCATAGTTCCGTGACTGATCCATGCTATACCTTCATCAACCTTACCCATAATACACTCAGCATTAAAATATACACCTCAACCCATTGTGACTATTATTTGCTCTTGCTGTTCTCACTCCCTCCATTTTCTGACCTGGTTCTCTGGTTCCCATTCTCCTTTGAAACTGGTTTAAATCCTGGCCTGGGTATTGGTTCCTTCCAATTAAAGTGCAACCCAATCTTGAAGGACCCTTTCTCCAATCAATCTGTCTCCATCTTCACGAATCATTTCCCTGCTACCTCCCGCAAACTGGTACTTGACTCAGTAATCCCTCTTAGCATCACTCTGAAATTGTTCTGGCCCCAGTCTGTTTTCCTTCCTTCTTTCTGAATCCCAATGTCACAAATTCTCAAATTATCACACTACTTATGGTGAACACTTGACTCTGCCTTAATTCGGATCGGCTATTCATAAATATTCATGTGATTAAGGAAAGGACAAAGGTGTGGGACTATATGTGGCATAAACAGGGGTCTTGTTCAGGGAACTGTCCAAGTATTATTGGAGTGACCTTTGTAGTTTTTGTTGAGTGCTGTCCGAATGACCTTTACTGCCGCAAAATTCTAACTTGATCATTCTGAATCTTTCTGCTTCAAAAAAAACAACTCACACTTGAGCTCCTATCCACTGTCACTCATACAAAGTCACCACGGATATAGTATATTACTACTTTGAACCTGTCTGCCAGCTGGAGAGGCAGGTAGTATTGAAGGAACAGGGAAACATTAAACATCCATTCTGCAGAAGGATTTGTACAGGTTGGAAGAATGGGCAAAGAAGAGGCAGATGCAATATAGCATATAGAAGTGTACAGGAATGTACTTTAGTAGAAGGAATGAAGGCATGATCTATTTTCTGAATGGGGAGAGAGTTCCAAAATTGCAAAGGGACTTGGGAGTCCCAGTACATGATTCCCTAAAGGTTTACTTGCAATTCGAGCTCATAGTAAATAAGTCAAATGTAATGATTGCATTCTTTTCAAGAAGACTGCAATATAAAAGCAAGGATGTAATGCTAGGGCATTATAAGGTATTGGTCAATGACATTTCGGCTATTGTGAGCAGTTTTGGACCTCTTATCTGAGAAAGGATGTTCTGGCATTGAAGAGGGTCCAGATGAGGTTTATAAAAATAATCCTGGAAATGAAATATTCAACATATGAGAGTGTTTGATGGCCCTTGACTACACTTAATGGAATTTAGAAGAATAAAGAGGGGGATCTCATTAAAGTCTATTGAATATTGAAATGGCTGGATAGAGTGCATGTGTAGAACATGTCTCCAGTAGTGGAGGAGTCTACCACAAAGGGCACAGCCTCAGAATAAAAAAGGCATCCCTTCAGAAGAGGGATGAAGAGGAATTTCTTCAGTGAGAGTGGTGAATCTGTGTAATCCATTGTCACAGACAGCTGTGGAGGCCAATCCATTGGTTTGATTAATAAGGGCACGAATGGCTATGAGTGGAAGGCAGGGTTGAGAGGGAAAGATAAATCAGCCATGATCTAAAGGTGAAAAAGACTCAATGGGAAGAATAGCCAAATTCAGTTCCAATGTGTTATGATCTTACTGCATTGAACATTGATCTATTAGGTTATAAACCACTTCATTCCATGATGAAGATTTTAAAGACCCTCAAGTACTGTTAAGGAATAGTGATGGACCATCTTTTCTTGCCAACACATAAACCACATCAGGATTATACACCTGAACTAAACTCAGTGGGAAAGGATGCCCTACCCTGAACAGGATTAGATCTTATGAGGACACATTAGTATACTGCTGTCACATCAAAAATAATGTCCATGATTACTTGTTTCACAGCTTCAGTGGAGCAATAGCTGCTACACCTGCCAATCCTTAACATGGTTCAACAACTTAAATAAAAAGCTTTTAACCATTGTTGATTGCCCTGTCATATGAGAGAAGGTTTGTAATTTTCATTGTGTTGCTTGTAACCTTCCTTGTCCTCATCCAATATTCACTGAGCAATCTCTGTCCAAGCAAATAGGGAAAAAATGTGTTTGCTCTAGAAAGAGTGTAGAAGAAGTGATGCTGGGATTTTAACTATGAGGGAAGATGAGAAAGGTTGTGAATGTTTTCCTTAGAAGAGGAAGCAGATATTATTGAATAACATTATGCAGTGTCTAATTGGGCCCTATCTATATATTCTGTTTCACTTTGCTGAAATGTAAAAAAAAATCAACATAAATTAATCCATACAATAAATGGAACAGGTATGAGAAAGTTGCTTTCCTCATCTCTTTCTCTTGGATGGTAGGGGAGATTTCCTTCAGAGAGCATAGTAGGGGTGGAAGCCCATTTAAAAAGCAATTGAATGTGCATTTTAAAAGCATGATTTTCAGCATTGTAGATCGAGTGCTGGAAGGTGGGAATAGGCTGGGAAGATGTATTTCGACCAGAGTCGATACTTGACCGAATACCCTTCTGTGTCATGATTTTCTATTATTCAAAGGCCTTTATTTCCACAGGTAATATTTGTCCTGTTGTGAGCCTCTGTGCATACTTTCTTTTCACTTTGATTTCCTTTTATAGTTGCTTCTACGTTAAACCTTATGAAGTATTATGAAGTTCCTAGGATGATTATACAGTAGATGAAGCAAGTGATCGAGGTAAAATACAAGAAGCATAGAGAAAAGGAGAGAGATGGAGCAAGTGGGAAAATTACATCACATTCATACAGATTGGAAGCAAGCAAGCAATAAACAGGAGTCGGAAACACTCCTAAGGGTTAGTCCAGTATCTGTGCACCAGCCAAAATGATGTGGATGTGAGCATCAAAGGCTAGTGGCTTGTTAAGAGTTAAATGTTGTTAAGCGCAAGCATATTCTGATGTGTTGAAGATCACACGTTATAGTCATTGAGCCTGATTTTCTCACTCCCTTCTGCTTAAGAGTCTGATCTCTCTTCACAGCAGATCTGTACTTTAAACTCAACTTAACATCAAGACGTCAAAATTTTAATTTTTGATCTTACATAAGATATTCTTCGTCCAATGTATCAAAGCTCAGAACAACCAACATAACATAACATATAAGAGTATTTTCTGATCATTCTCATTGATAAATATAGATGTATACATAAGCAGATTAGGACTAAGGCTAGCTTCTGTATTAGGACTAGCTTCTGTATAATCTACTTACAGTGCCTGTAAGAAGTATTCACCCTCCCCCTGAACCATGGAAGTTTTCATCTTTTATTGTTTTACAACATTGAGTCACAGTGGATTTAATTTGGCTTTTTTGACACTGATGTACAGAAAAGTAAAAACAAATTTCTACAAATTGGTCTAAATTTATTACAATTATCAAACATGAAATAATTGTTTGCATTATTACTCACCCACCCTTCAAGTCAGTATTTAGTAGATGCACCTTTAGCAGCAAGTACAGCCTTGAGTGTGTATGGATAGGTCTCCACTGGCTTTGCACATCTGGACACTGCAATTTTTCCCCATTCTACTTTACAAAACTGCTTAAACTCTGTCAGGTTGCATGGGGATTGTGAGTGCGCTGTCTTTTCAAGTCCAGCCACAAATTCTCAGTTGGATTGAGCTCTGGACTATGACTTGGCCATTCCAGGACATTAACATTGTTATTGTTAAGACATTCCTGTGTAGCTTTGGCTTTATGCTAGACATCATTGTCTTGCTGGAAAACAAATTTTCTCCCAAGTTGCAGTTCTCTTGCAAACTGCATCAGGTTTTCCTCCAGGATTTTCCTGTATTTTGCTACATTCATTTTACCCTCTACCTTCACAAGCCTTCCAGGGCCTGCTGCAGTGAAGCATCCCCACAGCATGATGCAGCCACCACCACTCTTCACGGTAAGAATTGTGTGCTTTTGATGGTGTGCGGTGTTTGGATTACACCAAATGTAGCGTTTAGTCCAATGGCCAAAAGCTCAATTTTGGTGTCATCAGACCACAGAAATGTTTTCCAACTGACTTCGGAATCTCCCGCATGCCTTCTGGCAAATTCTAGTTGACATTTCGTCTGAGTTTTTTCAACAGTGGCTTTCTCTTTGCCACTCTCCCATAAAGCTGTGGAAAACCCGGGCAACAGTTGTTGTACATGCAGTCTCTCCCATCTCCGCAACTAAAGCTTGTAACTCGTCCAGAGTTGTCATAGGACTTGGTGGTCTCCCTCACTAGTCCGTTTCTTGCACAGTCACTCAGATTTTTGAGGACAGCCTGCTCTAGGGAGATTTACAGCTGTGCTAGATTCTTTCCATTTCTTGATGATTGATTCAACTGTATTCCAAGGGATAGTCAGTGACTTGGAAATTCTCTTGTATCCATCTCCTGACTTGTGCTTTTCAATAACCTTTTTGTGGAGTTGCTTGGAGTGATCTTTTGTCTTCATGGTGTAGTTTTTGCCATGATACTGACTCACTGGCAGCTGGACCTTCCGGATACAGGTGTATTTTTACTACAGACAATTGAAACAACGACTGCACATAGGTCTCCAAAAACTGATTTCCATTTAACTAATTATGTGATTTCTAATTGGCTGCACCAGTAATGATTTGGCATGTCATATTAAAAGGGGATAAATACATGGTGTAAATTATTTTGTATTTCATATTTATAATTAATTTAGATCACGTTGTAGAGATATGTTTTCACTTTGACATGAAAGAGTCTTTTTCTGTTGATCAGTGTAAAAAAAATTAAATCCACTGTGATTCAATGTTGTAAAACAATCAAACATGAAAATCTTCTGGTGGGGGAGGTGAATACTTTCTATAGACATTGGATATAGCTTGTGAGCTACATCTACAGGTTTTATTTTTCTTGCTTTTGTACAAAATAGAATCCTGCATTAGTACATGATTTTCGCCTCCAGTTGAAAAGAAGTGACTAGTTAAATTAATAATACCAATGGCAAGAAGATTGGGTTGACATGACCTTGATCAGAAATTGATGGATAGACAAGAAGAGACCTTGTACAAATGTATCACTACCACCTTTACTTGATTGGTGGCACGTTGTATATATTGTGTTTAAAGAGCTTGCAAGAGCTGATTTTTTTTATTCCACTACACAGTGTTCAAAGTCATCAGTGATGTAGAAAATAGATGCCATCTTTGAAGAAAGCTACCTGGGTACTGTCATGTGCCAGCAACAATAGACCACAAACTGAGTCAGGGTTTAATGTTAAACCACTATATTTATCAGTATCTACTCAAAATACAGAAGCTTAAACAAACTACCTTCCTACTCAGCAGTTAACAGTGTTATGCATTTGTGGGCTCCCAGACCATCAGGCTTAGGGACAGTTCTTAAATTCTTAAGATAGCAAGCTGAAAAGTTCCAATAATCCATGAAATGAAATAGGTGAGAGAAGAAACTTGTTAATCTGCATTAAAGTGCAATGAGGAGGCAATCATGAAGAATTGCACAGTTTCCATGCTGGGAAAACAAGGTAACAGTCACAAAAGATCCTAGTCGTCGAGCTCTGTTCCGAAATCCATGTAGAGATTATCCCAAGGTGACAGTCATGGAATGTTCTTTAGCACAAGTGGTCACTACAAAACACACCTGAATCCATGTAAGGGTTAATGAAAGTGGTCGCCAGAGAATACTCCAAAAGTTTATGTATGGATCATAAGAAGTGACAGTCACATATCCAGTATGTTCTCTGTGCCGCACATTCACCCAATCCTTCGGGCATGGGAAAGAATCAAACTTCACCCATTACTGGAGCGAGCTCCTGCTCACAGTCCAGAGCCTTAACTCTCTCTCTCCTGAATGTCCCAGCAATCTGTCCGCATTCTGTTATACTGACGTCATACTCCCGCCTCGTCCAGGCATTTAAAGTGACGCCCACCGTCAACAAAACCCGTGAGTCACTGCTCAACAATCATGTAGCAGGTTGTAGCTCAAGTATAATGCCTCATAATATTGTCTCTCTGCATTCATAAGTCTCAGATATCCCTGGTTCCCCTTATGTACATATACATACTCTAGGAGGACAAATAGTTGACCATATTGTCCTGGATATGGACAAATGCACAACTTGCTGCCTCTGGTTCCTGAGCAAACTATGCAAAGCAACTACAGGTGTAGAGGAGCAGTTGAACTAATCCTCCATTTCTGAGAAGTGCTTGATTAATACAGGCACATATGACACCTTTTACTTGGTCAGTTACTCTCAAACACAATGAGAAGAAATTCAATTACTATGGCTGCTCTATATATGTCTCCATAAATTAGTGGTAGTTATAATATTGTTAAAATATAAAAATATTTGAAAAAATCATACCCTTTGTTAAAAATGTGTAACCCTCTCTCTGTAGGCTTGTAATGAGTTAATTATTGCTGAGAATTCAACCTAACAGCACCAAAATTCTACATTATATAGGGAATAATGACGAAAAGGCCGTTTCCTATAAATAAATGCATCTCCATTTAATATGATTTGGGTAAACTCAACTCATGAAAGCTTGGATATTCCTTTAAGGGAAATAGTACTGTTACTTGTATGAATACTGACACTTCTATGTCAATTTACTGTTCACCAGAAAGCAATAATTTAATATTCACCAGTACAAATATAACTTGAAATTGTATTGACAAAATTTTTAAACTATAACAAACACAATAGAGAAAAAAGGCCCATTACATATATATTAGTCTATTGTATGCACATAATCATTGGAAGTCATCGTTGCATAGTCAATCCGGTTTGCTTCACCTCATTTACTTACAGTACCGAACAACTCTGCCTGAAAACATAGTCCAAGTGAAATGGGAATTTACCAGGAGGACGTTTCCTGCTTGGCAGTTCTGCCTGCCTCACTTCCAACAGTGCCCATAGGTCAGCTGCAGGGTCATCAGAGGGGACCACCATTCATTGATGTTTCACTCTCTTAGCCCTGGTACATCTCCTGGTGGCAGAGCAGTGGTAGGGACATCTCCCTGCCTCCTCCTGCAGCTTTCAATGGAGTTAGTCAGTCCCCCAGTTACTCTCCTTCCTCCTCAGCCACAGCCAAAAGCATCTGCATCTTCAGCCAGCTCTCAGGTGGCCCTCCTGAGCCTCGTCCAGTCACTGCCCTATCATGGAGTAACCTTGTCATCAGTTTGCCAACAAAGCGCCTGCATCATACCTCCACAGGGCAGATGATGGTCCTACAGCCAGCTTCCTTACACTCAGCTGCCAGGTCTGAGTACTTCAGCCTCTTTCACTTGTGGGCAGCTGCCACTCCTTCCTCTCCTTAACTCAATGAGGAGGACTGTCTTGGTGGCTGTGGACCACAATACTAAGTCTAGGCAGAGAGATGTGGTGGTGATTTCAATAGGAAATGTAGCTGTCTGCCGAGATTTGCCCTCACATTCCACTCAATGGCTGTGGAGAGGAGTCCTGAAGGAGCTCTTGGGCGGGTCCATTCAGCACCCTTGCTAGCCTTAACAAATGGGATGAGTTGTCATCTTGCTAGGGAAGGCTGCTTCTCGCATCCCACCTGCAGGTCCCTGAGATCTCCGCCAGCTTCTTTAGGACCTGGTTGTCCTGCCATCTGTAGTGCCCTTGGGACAGTGCAGTCTTGCATCCTGGCAGGAGGTGTTGAAGGATGGCATCAGTGGTATCACACAGGGGCCAACTACTCTCACTGCCGAACCACTGGTGAAGATTTAGGGGACAGGGCAAGGTGTCATAGATTGTCCAGATGAGGAAACTGAGCATGGCTTGTGGGACCTTCCACAGGTCAGATCAGCTGAATGACCTATTGATGGAGTTCTCCCATGTTGTACAGCTTCCCTGGTGGTCCTGTGCCACTATCTTCAACCTGTAATGCTCCTGCTCTGTCCTTATCACCTCCACTACCACAGCTTTCCTCTCTTTCTTCAAGGCCTTGGACCAGAAATATGCTGCCTTCCCCCAGCCAAGTCCTGCATGTCCGGCCTGGACTCTGCCGACAACCTTTTGGTGCTGCAGCCCGATGATGGCCTGCTCTACCTCAGCTTGAGCTCTCCATTTACAATAGATAGGATTGAGGCATTGGCACTCCTCACCACCAGGCTGATAGACTCTCTCAGCCTCAACGACCAGTTGGGCTTTCTCCTGCTTGTACCCCAGGCTGATAGATCTCAGTGCAGCTGCAACATGCTCTTCCTGAAACACAGAGGCAGTCCCAGCCATTTCCAGATGTATCAGTTGGCTATCCTATCCAGCTGGGCTGTTGATGAGGGAATTTTACAAATTTTCAGGGGCCACATCACCCTTTGGTACAGTGTGAACAATGGGATTTTCTCGAGCCCTACAACAAAGCTGATGTTGTCACTTCTGACCATCCATATAATATCCAATGACAATGTATCAAACTTTCTCCAAGGTCGTGTGATAACTAGCTGATTAAAAGTTATCTGTACATTATTTGTGAGAACATAGTCTGCATGAGGATTTTCCGACTGCTGTATCTGTCCTTCTAAGTGGGTTCTGTCAGTGTTTCACCATGTTCTTCACTCATGTTCTTTGTCCTTCTCCATTTCTTGTCTCTCTCCTTTTTCAACTTCTTCCTTCCACTCTCTCCAGAATATGGTTCTAGCCCCCTCCCACCCCCAATCCCCTAGGAAGTTCTGGGGCATCTTATTGGCCAAAATGTTAACAAGACAAATCCTACTGGCTAATTCAACAAGCCTAACCTATCAATCAACTTAATTACTCAATTATATAATATAAGTAGAGGAAAAAAGTTAACCTCTACAGGCAGCTTTGCAAATGCAGAAGTTGTGCCGATGCAGGAACAAATCTTTGCTGGAAATCAGAGCAGCCAGAATGAAGCTGGGGTACTTTAACTCTTGAGGCCTCATTCTGTTATTTGACCTTCTAACTGCACTAGGTGGAAAATCAAAAGGAAAATTAGAAAATCATGCAACTGAGTGATCACTAGTTGAGAGTGGGTAGATGATAGATTAGTCTTCAAGCTCTCCTGACCCTTCCCCTCCCTTGCTTCTAACCTCAGGGAAAGTTATTAAGGAATGAATATATGAAACTTTAAACACACAAAACTCTGCAGGTGCTGGAATTTTGGAGAAACACATACAGTGCATAATGCTGGAGGGTCTCAGAAGGTCAGGCAGCATCTATGGAATGGAATTAAAAGTCTCACCCAAAACATCAATTCTTTTCATAAATGCTGTCTGGACTGCCAGTTTGCTCCAGAGCATTTTATGCATGTTACTTTATATATGAAGCTTTTTTTTGGAGTACTATTGGTCCTCATCTCTTCTCCATCTGATGGGCTGGAGGAGGTGGGTTTGGGGTTGAGGGAACACACTGAGGCTTCTTGCTTAAACCTTGTTAAAATTGCAACCAAGGATTGAAAACATCATTAGCACAATATCTAAACACGGATGACTCTGGTTTTAAGACTTTGACAACTGCTCAGTTGAGGAGCTTAATTTTGGTCAATAACCATGGGACACGTCGAGTTATCAGAGTATTTTAATTGCCTACCTGTTTGTTTCCCATAAACTTGTCTATAACCATGGATAATAATATTGGACATTAAAGGAATGTAGAATGCATAACTGAGGAAGTGTATCTGGTTGGTTACTGAGCAAGCTCAGCCTTCAATACTATCATAACAAGCAAACATATCTCCAAACCGCTAAACCTAGGACTCAACACCTCTCTTTGCAATTGGATCCTAACCTACTGACTGACAGACCGCAATTAGTAAAGATACACGGTGCTAGAAACCACTGTCTTTTTTAAAATAATACTTTTTTATAAGATTAGTATTTTTTTTAACAAATTTGTGTATTCTTCACACTCACACTGGCAGAAAGTGGCATAGCACACAAACTAACGGTGTATCATCTTACACAATTTTCATGAGCACTTTTACCCACGTGATGTAATTGTTTAATTATGTAGCCTAATAATGAATTCATCACTATCTAAGGAATTTTCTTTTACTTATCTATAAAGGTGATACAGTTTTTAAAAGCATCATCTTTTATTCCTTTGTCTTACACCTCATCATTAATTCCCCTCTCAGCATCATTTCTTAGCTCTTTATTTAGTTTGCTTTGTACTTATATGTTTGTTTGCACTCTAAAATAAACTGAAATCTTGGAATTAAGTCTGCTCTCCATCTTTGAACCCTAATGATCAGAAGTTAGCAGAGATCCAATAGCAGCCTCACCTTCACCACAATTATCCTCAACACAGGTACCCCACAACACTGTGTGTACAACCTCCTACTCTATTCCTTGTACATTCACAACAGTGCATCCATGTTCTGTTCTAACTCCATCTACAAGTTTGTAGATGATACCACCAAAGTGGGCCAAATCTCCAAATGTGATGAGTTGGAGTACAGTAAGGAGATAGAGAGCCTAGTAACATAATATCATGAGAACAATCTTTCTCTCAGTGTCAGCAAAACAAAAGAGCTGGTCATTGATTTCAGGAAGGTATGCAGCACACATACTCCATTTTGCATCAATGGTGCTGAGATCAAGAAGGCTGAGAGTTCCAAGATCCCAGAAGCGAACATCCTGTCCTGGTCTAATCATGTTGATGCCACAGCCAGGAAAGCTCACCAGCATCTCAACTTCCTCAGGAAAATGAAGAAATATAGCATGGAACCAAAGATCCTCACTAATTTTTCATTGATACATCATAGAAAGCATCCTACTTGGATGCATCACAGCTTGATATTGCAACTGCTCTGCTTAAGGACATAGCAAACTGCAGAGAGCTGTAAACACAGCTCATTAAGAAAGAGGACGTTCAAAGTTCAAAGTAAATTTATTATCAAAGTACATATGTATATGTCACAGATACTACCTAGAGATTCATTTTCTTACAAGCATTCACAGTAGACCAAAGCGATAATAAGATCATTGAAAAGCTACATAAAAAGACCAAGGTGCAAATACAAAAGAAAATAAATAAATAAACAAACAAACAAACAAACAAACAAATAATACTGAGAACATGAGTTATGGAGTCTGTTGTGGATTTTATATTTCAGTAATATTTGAGTAATTTTGTGTGTGTGTACATTTATATATGTGTATGTGTGTGTGTATATATATTCATTGAGCCTGCTTAAATAATTCATTACAAGTTGTATAAATAAATATATAAATTGCATACGTCATCATGCTATCACCTGATACACCCATGCCTCAAAGTAAACATAAAGCTAGACCCACCATTTCGGACTCCCGTGTCTTCCTTTTAATGTTTTGAAGTTAGAAAATATAACAGAGTCCTTGAAAGTGAGTCCATAGGTTATGGAACTCATTCAGAGTTGAGGTGAGTGAAGTTATCCATGCTGGTTCAGGAGCCTGATAGTGAAGGGTAGTAGCTGTTTCTGAACCTGGTGGTGTGGGACCAAGTCCTTCTGTATCTCATTCCTGATGGCAGCAGTGAGAAGAGAGCATAGCATGGATGATGGGGATCCTTGATGATGAATGATGGTTTTGTGTGCCAGTGCTCAGTGGTGGTGAGGGCTTTGCCTGTGATGGACTGTGCTGTGTCCACCAGTTTTTGTAAGCTTTTCAATTGTTGGTCATCGGTATCTCCAAATCAAGCCAAGCTGCAACCAGTCAGGATACTCTCCGCTGTGCATCTATAGAAGTTTTGTCAACGTTTTAGATGACATACCAAATCCTCACAAACTATGTGTTGGTCCCACACATTATCTCTGAAATGATGCTGCTAACAAATTTAAAGTTACTGACAGTCTCCACCACTGATACCTCAATGAAGACTGGCTCATGCACCTCCAGTTTCTTCCTTCTGTAGTCAGTAATCAGTTCTTTGATTTTACTGATGTTGACTGAGAGATTTTTGTGGTGGGATCATTCAACCAGGTTTTCAATCCTCCTCCTATATGCTTATTCATCACCTCCTTTGATTATGCCAGCAACAATGGTGTCATCAACCAACAGATATTGGGGCTGTACTTAGCCACACAATAAAGGTATAAAGCGGGTAGGGCAGGAGGCTAAGCCACAGCCTTTGAATGCACCTGTGCTGATGGTGATTGTGGAGGAGATATTGTGGCCAATCCATACTGACTGGAGTCTGCAAGTGTACTGGAACTTTAAAAAAAAATAGGATATCTAAATCCCAGGGGCCAGATAGGACATGACCCAAGTTATTACTGGAAGTTGGGAAAAAGATTGGCATTGATCTTCGAGTCCTCACTGGTCACAGGGGTAGTAGCAGAAGATTAGAGGATTGCTAATGTTATTCCTTTGTTCTAGAAAGGTAATAGGGAACATCTTGAGAATTATAGACCAGTGAATCTTACAAAAGTGCCAAGCAAATTATTGGAGAGGATTCTTAGAGAAAGGATTTACGAGTATTTGGAGTAGCCAGATGTCAGAAGACATGGGATCCTGTTACAGTGAGCCAAAAGCAATCAATGTCTTCAGGTCTCATCAGTAGTTATAGGTGAATGAACCCAAAAAGTCGGTGACGAGTTGCTATATCATATCAACATGGCAATTTCAGCAGAAGTCTTACGCGCAATCCCACGATAGCAGCAAGCTCTATTGGAGGTGGTCCAACCAAAGTTAATCGAAACCTTGACCAGTAGGTTATCCGTGAGTCCAATGATATTGGTGTTGACAGGACTCATGTGAGCCTGTTGTTGCTTCTATTACCAACTTCCAGTTCATGCCACTTCAGGAATTACGTTTGAATCCTGTTTCAAACATTATGAAGATATCTTCAGAGTTAAGTTCGCCAGTAAAGACAACTCGTGGCAGACACACACCTTGCTCTGATAATTGGGTACTGCCGAACATGAGCGTTATTTCAATTGCATCCTGCCTAAGAATTCACGTGACCAAGCATCAGTTGAAACTGTCCAAAAGCTAACAAGCATTTTTGAAGAGCAGTCATCTCTCTTCAGAGTTTGCTACCACTGAAACAAACTTGTCAAACACAGTTCAAATGTCTGACCGAATCACAGCTCAAATGTCTGATATTTCTTTGCGTATTTCAGGCACTTGGCAATACAGACATTCGAAAACCACTCCTGGCCAGACTGGAGAAAGACCTTGATACGACACCATAAGTTGTCACTCAAGAATGTCAGCATTTGGCCAATTATGATCTGATCCTGGTTGAACAGAACTGTGTCAACAGAGTTTCCAGTAGTCCAGGTATCAACACTTAGCAGATCTCCAAGCTGACTTGTTAGAACTGTGGTGTGTGGCATTACACAAGGAAATGCCAATACAAGAACCACGTTTACAGCAAAACCAATGGCATGGTCAAAAGTAAGGCTTTTGCCATCCTTCACTGTCTGCTAGGCCAGTGAAACACAAGGGCACCATCAAAACCTATAAGGAGTTTTATGGTCAGGTTCAAAGTTGACTTCAACACCAGGAGTCAGTACATCAATGTATTTATCACCAATCAATTAGTCAAGCTGCAACTCATTCTGGCATCAGGCATCCCCATTATCTACAAATACAGTGTGCACTTGTGTCCTCGCTAGTCAAATCAACTCATGACTCTGCCTGCAGGGATTCAACTGGTGAACTGCACTGCAAGGTGAAACTGAACATTAAAAAAGACAGCAGTGTGTGTTAACTCACTGACCAGCCAGATCTGAATGTCCTTTGCATTGATTAGATAGACAAGCTCCTAAACATAAAACTAATGGGAAGGAAACCATGGATAGTCTATAATGAGAGTATAATCTTTTTTAAATTTAAGCATGGCGTACACGTATAATGTGGTAGTGTCATGCCAGATGCCGTTTATGTACTTTTACAGATAACCCACTATGCATGATGTAAACAACAAAGATTGCTTAATCAAAGAATATTAATAAAATATTCCTCAAATATTAAGAACTATTTAATACACAACACTCCTCCCTGCTCAGCTATAAACTCCAACTGAATATAGAATGTATCTCAACTACATACGCAGTATACCATACATAGTAGTTGTATATAATAAACCATATAGTACCAGAGTAAATTTTTAAATTCAGCCCCAAAGATTTAGTCTCTGTGTGTGGAAGTTTTCTTACTCATGTGGGATAATGTCTTTCCTGACAAGGGGTATCACTCTGCTTGGCAGGTGAGACTTGTGACTGTGAAGCAATTTCATCTTCTGGGGCCTTTTCCGTGCTGGTTGTTGGAGTTGAATCTGAGACTGTAGGAAGTGGTTCAAACAACTCTGAACACCTTTCTTCTTTTCTCAGCTTTTCTCTCTGGATCTATTTTAATCATTGCTTCTCTCCTGGTCCCAGCTTCTTTCTCCCTTTCTTTTCCTTTTTTTTCTTTCTAGGATGTGCATCTTGATCTTGGAAAGGGGTACTTAATTCACTGGAGTATTATCTTATTGATTCTTCTATTGCTCCTTTTTTGAAATGATCTCTCCTCTTGGTTTTCTCATCCACAACATCCTCTGACAAATCTTCTATTTCATATCTCCATTGAGTCCTTTCTTTGCATCAACTTTCACAAACAGCTGTTAGTTTCCCACTTGAAGTTCATGCAATAACCTTAATGCTCACAGAGCAGATTCTGGTTCTTTATACTCATAAAAGCTGATTGCTTGCAATTTTCCCGAAGCTTCTTAAACTCCCTTCCACCTTAAAACCAAGCCACTTTTTGCAAGTAACTGCCTGCTTAACATATCAGAAGCCTGCTCAGATATGCTGTCAAAAACTATTGTAGTCAGATCACTTCTTTTGTCAATTTCATGATTTGTCTGAGCAGCATGTTTCTTCATTGGTTCAATATGCTTTCCAACCAGAGGCACAGAGATTGGCACCAACACCTGTTTGCCCTTAGATGGGAAATGGTTCATTGGTGATAGTTGTGGCATCATCCAATACTTGTCTTAATTTGCTTTCAGAAGGCTTCATTGCAGGGAAATGGTGGATGCAAATTGTAGTTGTCTCAGTCAATCATGCCCCTGCAATGCTGACCCTTCTGTTTTTACCACATACAAGCCCAATGTGGCTTGTTGATTGTTATAAATGTCATTTCCGCAGGAGTCATTTTTTTCTCCAGTATAAGCTCTTAGTTGGACATCTGATGGTTTCAGTTCAGTATCTTTGAAATGCCATTCAAACTTATTTTGTAGAATGACTGAAATAGCTCAACCAGTACTCAACCACAGTATATTGCTTGTCTATTGTTAGTTCTCACATTATACAACCCAAGGCTACTCAGTCCTGTGTCATTCTCATTATTATCAGATTTTTCATCTATAGCATACATATTTGTGCTTTGTTTGAAACTCCAGTTTGACTTATCTTTTTCTCTGCCTTGCATAGTCTATTTATTTCTGTCTGCCTGACATGTTCTTTGTATATGTCCTACTTTGTTGCATTTTCTGCAAGTTTAACCTTTAAACCTTCATTGGTTTGGTGTATGTGAACCACTGCCACAATGGTAACACAATGTGTTCAGCCTTGCCGGTTTCTGTTTAGATGTTGCAATTTTGTTCTCACCCACTTTCACTCCTGACTGCAACTCAATTACATCTCTGTCAGCTGTTTCCATTGATACGGCTATTTCAATTGCTCATTTAAACGTGAGTTGAGCTTCAGTTAGGAGATGTTTTTGAATGCTTTTTTTGTAATATTCCACAAACTAAATCATCCTTCTGTGCATTATTATGCCAGTCTTTGAGCTGATGATTCCCAGTCAACTTCTTCAATTCAGCCACCCATGCTAAAATGGATTCCCTTTCCTTTTGATTCCACTTATGAAACCTAAAACATTCTGCAATCAACAATGGTTTTGGTTTTAAATGTTCCTGCATTGCTTGCACAATATCAGCAAAGCTCATTTCAGCTGGCTTGGTTGGAGCAGTTAAACCACTAAGCAAACAGTATGCTTTTAAATCCAATGCACTCAGCAAAATTGGTACTCATTTCTCATTGGCTATTTCATTTGCTTTAAAATACTGCCCAATCTGATCCATACCACAATACCCAGTTACCTGTTGTGTAATGAAATGTGTCAATCTTTCCAATGTAGCCAGCAACTTTTGCTCTTTTTTATGATGATTATCGTCTGGTATTCCTTGTTTATAAACCCGTGAATTTTCTGGCTTTTTTAAACTCGATCATGTTTTCATTCCCAAAGAATATGTTCTGCAATGCCTTTTTTTATCTCAACTATTCTCATTGCATTTTTTTTAACTCAAACATACCACTGCACTTCAACAGGTTGGTAGTTGTCTCAGATTCATTTAAAGCTTTCTCATCCAAAAAACAAAGGCATCTTGGTTTGTTTTTTCACTTTCAGTGAGGTACACGTGTATTATGTGGAAACGTCATAATGTATGTCATTTACCTACTTTTACAGATAACCCACAATGCATTGTGTAAGCAACAAAAATGCTTAATCAAACTATACATTTACATTATTACTCCAACTTCAGTGAAACTTTAAATACACAAAACAAAATGCAGTGAAACTCCAGCTCTGTCCATTTTGTTACGAAACCCCGTAACTGGGTCACTTACCAGCAAAGATAGAGGTCCGTTGAAGTCTGATGGTACTATTCTTAACAGTATTTATTGATAAAGGGGCACAAAAATAAGATTAATGCAAACATACAGATAATATATGTCGTCAATACTAAATCTAAAGCGCGGGTATAATAATAACCAATAAGAAATAGCTCTATCATTGTCTAGGGGATAATGTATTGTCCGATGGAAATATCACAGTCACTGTTAGTTCATTCACACTGCAGCATTTTGGGTTTAAGAGAGAGGCGGTTTAAAACTTGCACAGGTTTTTTATGATGCCAATCCGTTGAGTCAGGGGAGTAGGTTTCCCCGTTGTTAGCTAAAAGCCATTATCCATGGTTCCAGCCACCAGTTCCAGCAATGGAACTGAACGCACGTGACCTCCTTCAGATGACTTCCTGCTGTTACGTGGTCGTTTAATGTTTCTTCTGGTGCGTCTGAGGGGCTGTTCCTGACTCGCAGGGTCATAGATGTCAATCAGGTTGGGGGTGATGCAATCTCTCCCTCAACCAGCCCACTTTGCCTGAGGGTGTTCACGTAGCATAGTATCTCAATCCACAAATTTGTCTCCAAGAGACAATGCCCATGTCCCGTAGTTTTACATCGCTGGGGAAACGAGACATTCTGCATGTCCCTCTCTCATTTCCTGGGCCCCTTGACCCAACCCAACAGTGATCTTGCGATTCTCACAAAGGAGGGGGCTACGGACGTAACAATATGCAAAGACAGACTTCTGGCCCAGAAGACCATTACCATATGCAGCCTTCTCAATCATGGATCAAGAACTGGTTCACTTGCAACAAGCTGGTGTGATCAAACCTATCAACTACTCACTTTGTGCAACTTCAGTTGTCATAAGCAAGAAAACTAATGGTACAGTGAGGTTGTATATAGCATTCCCAACTAGTTTTAATGCAGCTTTGGAGACACACCAGTACGCATTATCTGTACCAGCAGATTTCTTTGCAAAATTGAACAGCGGACACCACTTTGTGAAGATGGACCTGGCTGAAGCTTACCTCGAGGTAGAAGTGACAAGAGGCTTTTGATCAGGTGAAGAATATGCTGTGGTCTCTTGACATGTTTCAACCCAGAACTGCCTGTCATTGTGGTAATGGATGCATCCGATTACGTGGTGAGTACTGTCATGTTCCACCTCTTCCCTGATAGTTCTGAAAAACTGTCATATATGCAGCTAGATAATGGATTGCAGCAAAAAGGAACTATAGATATATTGAGAAGGAAGCTTCGAAATCATTTTTGCTGTAAAGAAATTCCACAAGATGCTTTATAGCAACACTTCACTCTCCTTACTAATCATAAGCCACTGTTCATCTTCAGGTCTAAGAAAGGTATCCTGGTATATACAGCTAACCATCTACAAAGATGGACAAGAATGTTATTAGCTTATGATTTTCCAATCAAGTGCACATTAACCATGAACCTGGTCAAGCAGATGCCTTCTCCAGACTTATGAATCAGCATGTTATTGAAAACAAAGAGCATTTGCGGCTGTGATTTTAGTTGATTGTGAAGTCCAGTGGGTTGTATCAGATGCCTCTGAAGATCTTCTGATCATGGTCAACAAGATCAGAGCAGACACAGCTGCAGATCCACTTCTTCAGTGTATCTCCAGATACCTCGTAGACAGATGCTCAGTCAAAGTTGAGGAAGATGTCATACCCTTCTACCGATATCATACATAGTTGTCAACTGCGGACTCCTGCCTAATATTTAGAGACAGAGTAGTGATTCACGGACACATCAACCAAAAGTACTGAAACAATACCACCATGGTCACCTGGCCATTAATCAAAAGAAAGCCCTGGCCAGAAGCTTTATGTACAAGCCACGCAAAGATGAAGAAATCACATCTGTATACAAGTAGTGTACTCAATGATCTATGGTAGCAAAGAATCCAAGTGGAGCTGATTCACAAGCATGGCCTCAGGCTACCAGACCTTGGAGTCGAGTACATATTTACTTCACTGGCCCAATTTACGGGAGTGCCTACCTTGTCTTGGTTGTTGCCTATTCCAAGTGGCCAGAGGTATTAAGTATGAAGTCAGCAAGAGAGCTATCATAGAAATACAGAAAACGTACAGCACTATACAGGCCCTTTGGCCCACAATGATATGCTGAACATGTACTTACTTAGAAATTACCTCAGGTTACCCATATCCCTCTATTATTCTAAGCATCATGTGCCTATCCAAGAGTCTCTTAAAAGACCCTATCATATCCATCTCCACCACTGTTGCCGGCAGCCCATTCCACACACTCACCATTCTCTGCGTAAAAAACTTACTCCCAACTTCTACTCTGCACCTACTTCCAACCACCTTAAAACTGTACTCGCTTGTGTTAATCATTTCAACCCTGGGAAAAATCCTCTGACAATCCACATGATCAATGCCTCTCAACATCTTATACATCTCTTTCAGGTCACCTCTCACCTTCCATCACTCCAAGGAGAAAAGGCCAAGTTCACTCAACCTATTCTCATAAGGCATGCTCCCCAATCTAGGCAACATCTTTGTAAATTTCCTCTGCACCCTTTCTATGGTTTCCACATTCTTCCTGTAGTGAGGTGACCAGAACTGAGCACAGTACTCCAAGTGAAGTCTGATTAGGGTCCTATATAACTGCAACAGTACCTCTCGGCTCCTAAACTCAATCCCATAATTGACGAAGGCCAATGCATCTTATGTCTTCTTAACCACAGCGTCAACCTGCGTAGCAGCTTTGAGTGTCCTATGGACTCAGACCCCAAGATCCTTCTGATCCTCCTCACTGCCAAGAGTCTAATCATTAATACTATATTCTGCCATCATATTTGACCTACCAAAATGAGCCACCTCACTCTTATCTGGGTTGAACGCCATTTGCTACTTCTCAGCCTAGTTTTTGCTGTAACCTCTGACAGCCCTCCACACTATCCACAACACTCCCAACCTTTGTGTCATCAACAAATTTACTAACCTATCCCTCCACTTCCTCCTCTAGGTCATTTATAAAAATCACAAAGAGAAGGGGTCCCAGAACAGATCCCTGAGGCACACCACTGGTCACCAACCTCCATGCAGAATATGACCCGTCTACAATGACTCTTTGTCTTCTGTTGGCAAGCCAGTTCTGGATCCACAAAGCAATGTCTCCTTGGATCCCATGCCTCCTTATTTTCTCAATAAACCTTGCATGGGGTACCTTATCAAATGCTTTGATGAAATCCATATATGCTACATCTACTGTTCTACCTTCATCAATATGTTTAGTCACATCCTCCAAAAATTCAATCAGGCTGGTAAGGCATGATCTGCCTTTGACAAAGCCATGCTGACTATTCCTAATCATATTATGTCTCTCCAAATGTTCATAAGTCCTGCCTCTCAGGATCTTTTCCATCAATTTACCAACCATTGAGGTAAAACACATTGGTCGATAATTTCCTGGGCTATCCCTTCTCCCTTTCTTGAATAAAGGAACAAAATCAGCAACTCTCCAATCCTCTGGAATCTCTCCCGTCCCCATTGATGATGCAAAGATAATTGCCAGAGGCTCAGCAATTTCCTCCCACAGTAACCTAGCATACATCTCGTCTGTTCCCAGTAACTTATCCAACTTGATGCTTTCCAAGAGCTCCAGCACATCCTTTATCCTAATATCTATATGCTCAAGCTTTTTAGTCTGCTGCAAGTCATCCCTACAATCGCCAATATCCTTTTCCATAGTGAATACTGACGCAAAGTATTCATTAATTAACTCCATTATTTCCTCTGATGCCATTCACACTTTTCCATTGTCACACTTGATTGGTCCTATTCGCTCATGACTTATCCTCTTGCTCTTCACATACTTGTCGAATGCTTTGGGGTTTTCCTTAATCCTGCCTGCCAAGGCCTTCTCATGGCCCCTTCTGGCTCTCCTAATTTCATTCTTAAGCTCCTTCCTGCTCGCCTTATAATCTTTTATATCTCTATCATTACCTAATTTTTTGGATGTTTTGTAAGCTTTTCTTTTCTACTTGACTAGATTTTCAACAGCCTTTGTACACCAAGGTTTCTGTACCCTACCATCCTTTCCCTGTCTCATTGGAACGTACCTATGCAGAACTCCAAGCAAATATCCCCTGAACATTTGCCACATTCCTTGAGAACATCTGTTTTCAATTTATGCTTCCAAGTTCCTGCCTGATAGCCTGATAGAAATACTTTTCTAACTTGTTGGTTCCTATCCCTCTCCAATACTATGGTAAAGGTGATAGAATTGTAACCATCTCCATCTCTAAAATGCTCTTCCACTGAGAGATCTGACACCTGACCAGGTTCATTTCCCAATACCAGATCAAGTACAGCCTCTCCTCTTGTAGGCTTATTTACATATTGTGTCAAGAAACCATCCTGAACACACCTAACAAACTCTATCCCATCTAAACCCCTTGCTCTAGGAAGATGCCAATCAATATCTGGGAAATTAAAATCTCCCACCAGGTATTGTTCAAAAGTTGCTGCAAATATTCAGCTAATTTAAGAAGCCAGGAACATTTGTATCTGACAATGGCATGCAGTCAGTGCACATCAGTTGCTGCATTCTGCCAGCACAGTGGAGCTATCCACATCCACTCACCCTCATGTCATCCACAGTCCAACGGGCAAGTCTAGTACCCCTTGAAAAGGGATACGGCAAATGAAACATAGATACGTTATGTTCATGCATCAGTCACTTCTTGGAACCAAAATAAATTACCATACATCCAGTTAACTGTACAATAAGGAAATCGTAAAAGGTATTTTAGACAACATAGCTAACTTGTGAAATTAGAATAGAAAGTATTAAGGATACTCAGCTGCTTATGTTTTAAGTTGATGACCCTTCAAGAGAACATTGATTTTTAGTTACCACCTCATTGAAAATATGCAGGGAAATAAACCCCAATGAATGTGAGCGAGATAAAAGAGAAATGCTGAATCCTCACTGCAGTAAAGAGTACTTCATGAAAAGAAATTAAACTAATGAATAATTGAAAGAAAATACCAGAAAACAACATTCCGGCTAGATATAGTCCTGTGGTCCACAATAGCCAAGCTGGCATATGTTGTGGAATTGACAGTACCATGGGAAGGTGCTGTTGAAGAAGCTTATGAGAGGAAAAAGACCAAGTACTCTGAACTGGCAACTGGAGCTGCTCAGAATGGCTGGAAGACCAAGATTTTTCCTGTAGAAGTGGGACGCATGGGATTCGTTGCTACATCTATGACCAGTCTATTGAAGAAGGTGGGGGTGAGGGGTGTCTCCCTCCAACAAGCAATCAAGTCCTTGTCAAATGCAGCAGAAGAAAGCAGCAGTTGGATTTGGATTAAAAGAAAAGACGACAACTGGGCTGCAAGATGAAGACAGGAGGGTACGGAACTGAGGGTGGTGTATCTGGGAAGCCAGGTAGCACCATTGAGCCCTCTGGAGACGTCGTGGGCTTCTCAACGAAATGTTAAAGAAGGAGAGTGCCCACCTGACAACCTCGATGATGTAGCTACCCTCCTCGTCACCACTCCAAGCCTACTGCCAACATTGAGAATGCCGACTTTATCATTGAGATTGAAACATCAAGTCCTATTAGCTCTACTACTACACACCCAGTTAACTGTACAATAGGCAATGCGATGTACATTAACTCCTTTTTCCATTTATACTGTTATTCTTTGTTGGTTGAACTATCATTTCTGTTATTCCACGGGAACAACTCACTTTAATTTAAATGATCAAAAATATAACATAAAATATAAAAATACTCCAATAAACCATCATCAGCAATACTATGTATTCAGACAGTTATAGTATGTGCTGATGGCACTGTCTCCATACAGATTTAATGCTTCAATCCTACAAGCCATGTGGGTGGAAACAGCCCTTTTTTCCCCACAGCTTCAAACAAACATATAGCTCAATATACAAAACTTTGTAAAAAAATACTTAATGTTTTTATGAGAACATGAATGTGCCAATTTGATTAAAATTCCAGTTGTTTTCTGTATTTCTTATCCTTCCTGGAAAAGGGATATAGCAAATGAAACACATTTTTCATGCATCAATCACTTTCTGGAACGAGAACGGTGTGTGCTGCCCCTCCTCAGGCATCAACCAGTTGTGGCCATGTGCTCCCGAAGGCACAACATGCAAATCATCAAAATCAGAGCTGGATCTTCACCTCCTCCTGAAGCATTCAATTTACCTCGGCTGAACCAGCCATTAGAGCCAGAAGAGCAACAAGCAACATCGCGACAAGAATGTGACAGCCTGCAAACACTAAGAAGGATTAGCTGGCAGTGAAAAACTGTTGTTCCAACCCAGAACAACCCTTGTCTCAAATCCTACAGGTAATCATCCTCAGGAGGGAGGTGTTACAGCAAGCCAAATGCAAACAATGCCTATTGATTGTCTGATAACCAATCTCAGGCTGACTTTCATTGATTGGTTGTTGTTCCTGGGAACATCTCAAATGCTCTTGGGTAAACCATTTAAACAATCGTGCTCTGGGTGCACTGTTTAGTTTTTGTGGCTGCATGGTTTTACTGAATTTCACATTCTGGCTTTGTTCTGTCTTCTGGTTTTAGGTGACTGAACACATCAGATCCAGGGAAGCTTGGCTGGGTGGATGCAGAACTGGCTTGCCCATAGAAAGCAGGGGGTGGTAGTAGATGGAGTGTATTCTGCCTGGAGGTTGGTGACCCAGTGGTGGCCCACAGGGATCTATTCTGGGACCCCTGCTCTTTGTGACTTTTTTAAATGACTATAACAAGAAAGAGCAAGGCTGGGTTGGTAAATTTGCAGATAACACAAAGGTTGGTGATGTTGTAATAGGTTATAATGAGACATTGCAAGGATGCAGAACTGGGCTGAGAAATGATAGAGGGAAAGGTGCGAAGCGATTCCCTTTGGGAGGTCTAACAGGAAAGCAAAATACAGGGTCAACGGCAGGATTCTTAGCAGTGTGGAGGAACAGACGGATCTTGGGATGAATGTCCATAGATCCTTCACAGTTGCCACACAAGTTGATAGAATGGTTATAGAGGCCTTTGTTAGCTTGGTATTGAGTTCAAGAGCCACAAGGTAATGTTGCAGCTCTATAAAACTCTGATTCAACCATACTTGGAGTATTGTGTTCTGTACTGGTCACCTCATTGTAGAAGGAGAAGGTGCAGTGGAGATTTATCAGGATGCTGTCTGGATTGGACAGCACATCTTATGAGGATAGATTGAGTGAGTTAGTGCTTTTCTCTTTGGAGCAAAGGAGGATGAGAGGTGACTTGATAGAAGAGTACAGGGTGATAAGAGGAATAGATAGGGTGAACACCGGAGACTTACTTCCCAGGGTGTAAATGGCTAATATGAAGACGCATAATTTTAAGGTGATTGGCGGAAAGTAAAGGAGGGATGTCAGAGATAGGGTTTTTGCACAGAGAGTGGTGGGTGGCTGGAACACACTGCCAGAGGCGATGGGAGGGGCAGGTACATTAGGCACTTCAGGAGATTCTTAGGTAGGCATGTGGGTGATAGACAAATGAAGGCCTACATGTGAGGAAAGGGTTAGATTGATCTTAGAGTAGGCTAAAAGATTGGAATAACATCAGGTCTGAAGAGCTTGTACTGTGCTGTAATGTTCTGTGCTCTATGTTCTACTTCTAAATAAAGGCCTTTTCCTTGGATGTTTTCCCACTATTTCTATTTAGTATCTTTTAGATGACTTGCCAGTATTTCATCAAAGTGTAGCTGGGAACTTCCAGACAACTTATTTTGTATATTGTATCAGCATAGTTCAAGTTTCATTTTAAAGGATCATTCTGGGGTATAATAAATTGTACATTTAACCAAACTGTTGAAAAAAGAACCAATTAATGCACAATCCTATATATTTTATGACAGAATTATATGGCGTACCATTATGTTTTATAGTGGGAAGCAATCATTGATTTCAGATCAATGCTGAGAAAAACAACTTCAGAATCACATCAAAATGAGGGTTCTTTTAAGATACATGAAAACCTAGTTGTTGGGAAAGCTCTTTAGCTTTCATCCTACAAATATTAATATTTCATAGTATGGTGATTAACCTTCTCCTATTTTAATTATCTTAGAAGATTATTACTTCATCTGGAAGAAATAATGGGAGTAAAAGCTATTAAGGCAAGTTTAAATCCAGCTTTAATTACATTGTAAGCTATCTGCTATAGCCGCTGAACTGTATCTAAGGATCTCATGAGATGAACTATTTACAGTCTTGAAGAAGTATTGTTGGAAGCTGTCCTCATATTATTCTGAAGTACAACTTTGTTTTACCTAGGCTAGTGACTTCTTGAGTACATGAAAGACATAATATAAATTTAAGATTTCTTTTAACTTCATTTTATATTTTGGAAACTGAGCAATTGTGGCCATGCCACCTAACTCAGAAGATTCTTTTAACTTCATTTTATATTTTGGAAACTGAGCAATTGTGGCCATGCCACCTAACTCAGAAGATGCCAAGGATGTCAGGTATGTTTATTTGTTTGCCGTCCACTTCCTCACTTTATAATCTCACTGAACCATTCGAAACTCTTCTCCAGTGCCCTGAAGTCTGTTCCAGAGATATCACTCAATGTTGGTTTGGTAGTTGCAGATAAGCCCTTCTCATTAGGTGATAAATTTTGTAATTCCCAAACAAAGAACTAAATAGAGGGAGGAATGACCAAGTGGAAGAAAATCATAGAAGGTGTTTTAGACAACATAGCTAACTTGTGAAATTAGAACAGGAAATATTAAGGATACTCAGCAGCTGTGTTTGTGAAGAGCTTATGTTTTAAGTTGATGACCCTTCATTAGAATATTGAGTTTTAGTTACCACCTCATTGAAAATATGCAGGGAAATAAACCCCATTGAATGTGAGCGAGATAAAAGAGAAATGCTGAATCCTCACTTCAGTAGAGTACTTCATGAAAAAAAATTAAATTAATGAATAATTGAAAGAAAATAGCAGATGCTGGGAACATAATGTAAAACCATGAACTGCTGGAGATACTCAACAGATCATGATGTACATGTGGAGGGATAAACAGAATTAATGTTTGAGATCAATGATCTTTCATATATAGCCATCTCCTTGTGGTCTTCAAAATAAGCTTAATTAAACTGAATATATATTTTTACTGATCAATATAAGCAAGAGTAGGCCATATTTCCTCAGAAACTTACTCTTACAGTACATTTTTTGCCACCTCTTGTTCAATTTCTTGACCTTTTCATTCTCTTCCTCAACAAATGTCTTACCAATCATAGCTGTGAATATACCCAGTGATACAGCACTCTTTTGTAATAGGGAAATCTGAAGATCTACAATCTATGTAAATTTCTCCTGTTTAAATAGCTAAGCTCTTCACCTGAGACTGTACCCCCTCATTCAAGCCAGAGGAAGCAGTTTCTCAGCACGTACTCTGTGTTGTCTACCTTGAATCACTGATGTTTTGTTAGATCATAACTAATTTTTCAAAATCTTGGGAAGTTGATTCCTGAGAGGCAACCAGAGCCCTTTACTTAACATGTTCTTCCTGAGCTGGAGATCAGATTGATGGTTCAAATGATTAATTTATTGTTGTAGCTGTGAAAGGATAAGTGTCCGTGGAACTGCAGTTACATTGGTTTGCCTCTTCTCCTCTGGATTCATTCCATCTTCATCTAACCCTACTCCAGAATGTCTCTAAACAACCATAAAAATTGAGAAATTCAAAATGTTTCCTTTTTGCCATTACACCCCAATTCCTTGGTCCTTTCCTTAATTACTAAGGTGTTAACTTTACCTTTTTGGCTACTCCCAACTTAGTTAACTATGCTGTTCAAAAGCAAAAAATGTATTTTTGGTTAATTTCTCTTACACTGAAAGAAGGTAAAAGCTTGTTGGTGAAACAAGTTGGTGAACTAATTTATCATGGACGTGGGTCTGGTTTGATGATTCGTCACAAGGTGAATGCTAATTCCTAGCTAATAGATAAGGCAGCTATAGAGGCTCAGGAAAAACAAAACAGAGGATCAAAACATGAGGATGATCCTTGAACAAACCATTAAATTAGTTGATAATCCTTTGAGTCATATAATAATGCACAATAGCAGAGACACAAATGAATAGTGAAATTGATAAAGAAATAACCACTGATATTTACACAGATTAAAAGTAAAGTTTAATATGTTTGAAAGAATAGACTGTTCTTCATAACATAAAATGCAATAGAAACGAACTTCATGTGCCTTAGTTGGACTGAGGAAAGTCTTCACAGAATGTTGAAATGAAATTTGAATGCACAGAAACCTGAGGGAAGGACAATTCAATATAACTTGATCCTGAGACTACTGTTGAAATATTCAAAGTCAATAAATACAATCAGGTCCTGCTATTCATTTTCATATGATGATCAGAATAGTAGTCTTTTCTTTCCTTTGGATGTTAATATCTCCACCTCCAATTTAAATATAAGTTTATTTTTTAAAAGCTGCTAGTTCTTTCTAAAAGCTAAAGTACCCAAGAGGGTCAGTAAGTCAGTAGGTGAAATTCCTACAAAACAGGCTTGCATTACATTAGAAGCCCAATTTGCACTGCTTTGTGAAATGGGTTACTGATTTGTAATCAGCCTAGCTTAAGCAGTTGGCAAGAATAACTTTGTTCCTAATAATTAATGTGATTAATGCCTTTTGGCAAAACTTGTCTTTAATGTGAAAACCATGGTACATTTTTATTGTTCCTACTTCCAATTAGAAAGCTGATTTTTTAAAAAAAATATTAGAATTTCCATTCAAATTTCAATTTGGCCTGCCTGTTTCCAGTCCTGGTAACTTCCTCCATTTGCAAAGCCTTTTGTGATCTCTTCAGCCCTCCTTTTTACATGAACCTGGCCACTGTTCCATTATGAACACTTATACCTTTAGCCGCCTATGCACTAACTTCTAAAGTTTTCTTCATAGCCTTTAAATTCCTTTAAATCCCTGTTTGTATTCTAGTTCTTTGACTAAACATTTGGTCATGGGTATCTTACATACTTCAGTGTCATGTTTATCTGATAATATTGCCATGAACAACTTTTGCATATTCTATGATAATAAAAATTATACATAGTTATATTGATTTTGCTTTTGTAAATTCTTAATTCTCAGAGAAGTTAAGCTGGATTTCTGCCTGTTCTATTTCCCACTGAGCATTCACAAACATGCACACAACATATATGACTTAGCCTACAGAATAATGTACTTATACAAACCGTACTTGTGCCTAACCAGTAAAAGGTATCAAACGCATCTGTTACTTGGTCGAAATATCACCTAACACATTTTTTCCAGGGCTGAAATGGCTAACACAAGAGGGCACAGTTTTAAGGTGCTTGGAAGTAGATACAGAGGAGATGTCAGGGGTAAGTTTTTTACTCAGAGAGTGGAGAGTGGGTGGAATGGGCTGCTGGCAATAGTAGTGGAGGCGGATGTGATAGGATCTTTTAAGAGACTCCTGGATAGGTACACGGAGCTTAGAAAAATAGAGGACTATGTGTAACCCTAGGTAATTTCTAAAGTAAGGACATGTTTGGCATGTCTTTGTGGGCTGAAGGGCCTGTATTGTACTGAAGTCTCTCTATGTTTCTACTATTTTAAAGGAAATCCATCATAAAGGAAAAAACTTTTTATGAAAGTAGTTAGCTTTTTGGCTAGTTTCATTACAGTGACTTCACATACTGATATATTTTAATGCAAAGTACAGTACATCATTAAGCTCATGTAATTGTGAATGCAGAAAAATGCCAAACACTTTGTCCTTAAAAATGTTATAGTGCAAATGTATAGCTGGAAGGTTGTTCTTGATTCCAGCTGTTTTCTTGCCAGAACTTGGGAGAGGAAAATATTCATAGAATAACTTCAATGCTTGGAGCAATGTCGAAATATAATTAAAACTGCTCTTAATATCGCCTCATGACTTAATCCAGGAAATCATTGTGAGTGGTGATTATTGCCACAAAATTTGATAAATCATTGACAGCAGTTTATAGTTTTTTATGCTCAATGGGAATTTGCATGCAGCTTACCATCTGCTGCTAGTAAGATGCTTAGCTCACTGCCAATTGTCGATAGGCCCTGTAGTCATTCGTATCGGAGAAAAGAACGCCTTAAAATTGTTTAGTGAATGTTCTCATTATACTTGTACTGAAGGAAATATTGAGTGAAAATTTAAATCAGTTTATCATGAGGTAGGTGTATTTATATACTGTTCTCCAGCATGTTGATTCTTCCAAAGAGAAAGGCATAGCAAATATTTTTGCATTTAATCTCCTACTACCACATTTCTTGGCTTTAGGTGTATATTTTCCCATGCTGCTGCTCATTAATGAAAATGCAGAAGGTACAAGTCAAGAAATCCTGCTACAACCAACTCATTCCTTTTAGCTGTTCATATAGGGTTGATGTAGTATCAGTTCTGAGGAAGATAAATGCCCGCTATATGCCATTGAGTAAGGTTATTAATAAATTCATATTAATTGCATGACTCCGTTAGTATTATCTGCACGGAGGAACATAGAAATGGGGTAGAATGACAATTTAGTAATCACAGTCCTTTAATATGAATGCGATGACATTAAAGAAATCAGTAATATTGCCAATTATCAACCAATAGCAGTATATTATGCCCACATTTGTATTTGACGATAATAATTAGTATTTTTGTAAGTCATTTTTATTAATTTTTGGCTAAATAATTATATAATAAATTATGCAGTAATCATTTTCAGTTGATGATAATGAAATGCTTCTAAAAAGGACAAGTTTTGCCTCAGCTGCAAACCAATATTTTTATGTAATGAAACTTTGAATATGTGTAACAGTTCAGAAATATGACAACTGCTCTACTATATAAATTGAATAATATAGCTACCAAGTAAATGGCATAGAAATGCAAATTTGGACAGTTGGAATTAAAAACATAGAACAATAGGTAAAGCAATTATTTAGTTAAATTCATTTAATTGATAATTTAATTACCTGTTGCTTTTGGAGTTAATATTGAATGCAAAAAAGGCAGAAAGCAACATAAAAAGACTGCATCTTGGGACATATTATACCTATTTACTCATTGAGAATGTATGTTTGATGACATTTCATGCACACTGCTGTTAAGCGACTGCCTTTTTGCTGAGAAGTTATCAGTAAAGCTTGTTCATGACAATAAACTATTACCACCAAGGCATAAATACTATATATATTCCCCATAGCTCACACTGACATTTTTGTTAATATTTTAATATGATAGCTGTGCCAAAGGAAAGGTCCCATTGCCCTCTCCAAGGATGTATTATAACTTATGTATATCAAATATAGGAATACAAATAGTATATTTTTCTTTTGAACTTGTGGAGAGAAAACACCTTTGAGATATAGAGGAAAAAGAAAATCTGAATTGAAATTCAACTATTATCAGAATTGACCAGAAACATTTGGAATAATATAGCTCCATTTCCATCATGCAGATGTCAATTCTAGGAAACAGAGAGAGGAAAATGTTCCCTTCACAAGTTATGTGCAATTCTGCAGGCCTATTAACCGATTGATGCACCATCAATAACTCTCTCTGAGACGTAAAGGCGAGATATCGGCTTTTATTGACTGGAAGAAGGAACAAGCAGTGGTTGACCACCATACTACATCCTGGAGACTGAGAGGCCGGGCTCAGGCCTTGATCGCCTTTATACCGGGGTGTGTGGGAGGAGCCACAGGAGCAGTTAGCAGGGGGTGTGTCCAGACAGGTATATGTAGTTCACCACACCGATAAAGCAGTGGCAGTGGGCCACTCCCTATACTGTCAGTTGTGGAGGTTTGAAGGCTTTCTGCTGGTGGTTAATGCAAAGACTGCTGGAGGCAGTGCACAAGCTGTGTAAAACACTCATTAAACTGCTCAGTAAAACTCAGGGCTGACCCAAGTTGTGACTGGAGTACTTGAGTAGCACTAAACCTGTACAAAGTATATTTTAAACCATTGCAGCTCTGTTTGATGGCCTGATGCTGTCTTGGCCCCATGCCAATTCTGTACTTGGTCAAAAAATTCACACTATCATACAGACAGCTCAATATCTTTCATAAATATGGCAGCTGTCTTTGCATTCAATGCACAAGTTTCTTCATTCCTCTACAACTGGGCGGGGTATCTAACTACTGTGGGTTTAATTGATATTCCACATGGCTTGTCTTATTGTCCTAGCGGAGTTCTTTATGAATGGTATTATGTATGGCACAAAGAAGGGATCTTAAACAAAACCAGTTCTGGACTATTTGATTAAATTTATATAACCGTATAACAATTACAGCACGGAAACAGGCCATCTCGGCCCTTCTAGTCCGTGCCAAACGCTTACTCTCACCTAATCCCACTAACCCGCACTCAGTCCATAACCCTCCTTATCTTAAGTCTTTTCTGGTGTTTACCATTACTTGCATTTTAAAATAATAAAATCTCTTGTAAAAGTCATGACTAGAGCAAACACCCTTTTTTGTTCCTTGCATTTATACTTCCTGATACCTGTCTCTAATTGTACTGTTTCTTCTAAGACTAACTTGACAACAAATCAAAGAATGGCCATGTTTCATTTTGCATGTAGACAATGCTCTCACAACAATCTCACACACATGTTGGTATGTTGGTCTGTGCATTTTGCATTTTCCATGCTCTAGACTTAAAAAAAAACTATGTTATATGTTACATATGCACACAGTGAAATGGCAGCCAATGTTCATTTTAATATCATTTGCACAAAATGTGCTCTGCATTTGAGGTCTGTGAATGGAATATGCATCACACACTGATCATCACACAATGGATATGTTAAACATTCAGAGAGTCATTAAGTCATACAGCAAAGACACGTGACCATGCCAATCATCAAGTAACTGGTTACCCTATTTATCATCATTTGATCTGTGACCTTCTATGCATAGACAATTCAAATGCTTGTCTAGATAACCTTTAAATGTCATGAAGGCAGTATGTTCCAGTTTCCTACCACTCTTTGGGTAAAATAAAGTTTTCCTTAAATTCCCTCCATATCTACTACCCCCTACCTGAAACTTATATCCTATGTCATGGGAAAATGTTTCTTTCTGTCTACCCTGTCTGTGCCTCTTATAATTATGTTTACCTTTGTCTGATTCACCCTCAGGCTTCACTACTCCAAAGAAATCAAAACACAGCCTATCCTATTATTCCATTTCTGGAGTAGCTAATGTTTCATATATAGTTGTCCCATAATGTATTCACTCATCACCCTCAATAGACAATATAACTTTAGCATCTGACATCTATAAAACTGGTGCCGTTAGTTCATCAAGTCTCCATGGCATAAACACATTTTTTTTTGCCATGGAGGCTTACCATTAACCAAGGGGTCCGTGGATCTCAGGTTGGGAACTCCTACCTTAACAGCACTTCACAAGTTAGTGATCTTTACCTCCTGGAAGGACAAAGTCAACATTTGCATGGGAGCATCCATCTTCAGAAACTCCATCCATAGCACACACCACCTTGACCTGGAAACTATTTTGTTCATCATCAGTAATTCGCTCTCTATTTGACAGCAATGTGTGAGGACTACTCCTACATGGGTTATAACGTTCAAGAAGACAAAGTTCTTAAAAGCATGGATGGTTAGTACAGCAGCAAACCGACATTTTGATGTAATAAAAATTTGATTATGTGTAACAGTTCAGAAATATATATATAATCACATATATATATGATTTAAATAATATAGCCATCAAGTAAAATGCAAACAAATGCAAATTTGGACAGTTAGAGTCAAAAACGCAAAACAATGGGTAAAGCAATGAAGCAAAGTTAAATTTGTTCAATTAATAATTTATTTAATTACTTGTTGCATTAGGAGTTAATATTGAATGCAATGCATACCTAAAAAAGGCAGAAAGCAACATGAAAAGACTGCATCTTGGGGCATATTATACCATCTACTCATTAAGGATGTACGTTTGAAGACATTTCTTTAAAAAAATTAATTTTCATTCATCACAATGTCTTTCTGCTGAGAAGTTATCACTATAGCCGATACAATAACAATGAATTTTTGACACCAAGGCATAAATACTGTACTGTATATATCACTACTTTCAAACAAATACATTAAACAAAATTCAATGACAGTAAATATTCAAGATGCATAGAAGGACAACATGCTGATGTTTGGGATTTGTAGCTCAGATACAGACAAGAATGGTAAAGGAAAGCAGAGCAGTGTGGGGAAATAACAAGTTTAAAGTTGTGACGGTCCCACTAATCTTAGGGAATATCTTATTTAAGACATTTGCTGTAGATTCCGCCCAACTATTTCTGAAATTGGCAACTTTGGAAAATGACTAAGCATATTAGGAACCACCAGGAAGCTGCAAACTTAGACCATGGCAGTGAGAAAATCTAATGGCTTTAGGATGTCACTGGAGAACAGAGTGGTTGATTGAAATGGACTGGTGGGAATGTTGGTGTGGAATTGGTGGCAGAAGGCTCGGTGTCTTTGGGGCTCAAGGCCGGCATTTATAAAGTTTGCAAAACTCTCCTCGGAATAATCTGAATAATCAAGAAAAACTTAGTGAAGAAGGTCAAATGCTTCAACTGTTCAAGTAAAAGCACAGTATTGAAATTTTACTGGAAATAGAGTCAAAACTGTAGAATTCACAGAAAGGTTTTTTAATGGCTCTTGTTCATTAACAGGAAAAGGGACAGCCACTCACTTATCAAAAAGTCTGTAATTTTCTTTCCCCATGGAACAATTATTCGTGCTGAGGATAGGTACATTATTCTGAAAGGGTTGGTAAGATGTCAAGAAATAAATTTTACTCACTAAGAAAAGGACTAGATTTTCTACCCATTCATACGTAATGGGTAGAAATTATTTTAAACATGGTGCATATTCCTGAATGTTCATGTCATGTATTGAAATTTTAAAGAAGTCCATTTTAACAGAAGCTCCTTCCATCGTTTTAACATTTCTTATGATTAAGATAAATGATTAAAAGGCATAGGCTTAAGGTGAAAGGAAGGAGTTTTAAAGGGGACCTGAGGGGTAAGTTTGTTTACACAGACAGTGGTTGATATCTGAAATGAGCTACCTTTGCAGTTGATGGAATCAGATCAATACCTTTTAAACAAAGGTACTTAAACAGGCATTTAAATAGACATAGTGTACAAGGGTACAGCCCTAATGCAAACAGATAGGATAAGTGTAGGTGGACATGATAGGCTGAAGAACTCCTTTTTGTGCTGTGTTACTCCATGGCTCTATGACTCTATAACATTATAGGACTGACTTATTAATAAACATTGGTTGAAATAACCAGACCTTTAGCAGACGATTCCATACACTACTTCCCACAGTTGATGGCTCCACTCTTCTCAAACTTCCATCTATTTCACCTTTTGCATTGCACTAGACTCTGCACTAAGAAAAGGACATACTGAAGAAAGGGATGAGACGTATTTCAATTTAGTTCTACATGAGGGCTATCTGGTAAAGAGAGGATTTAGTTTGCTTACATTATTTCCATATTTTCTATGTGTTACTTAATAGTTCTACTGTGTGTTTTGTTCTATTTTAACAAATTTTTATTGTTTAAATCTACCTGATTATCAGAAGCATTAAAAAAGATTCTAAAAGCTTTTAACAGCGAGATTGAGACACAGTACAAACCCTGCTTGCCCTTAGGGAGTCAGATTGCCTGGCCCTCCACATCCAGGACAGGTTAGTTTAGGAAAGCAGGCGCAGGCAAAGACACATTTGGAGGGCAGGCAAGATTCAGGACAATCCAACTGCCTTCTGAAAAATATTTTGCAAAGTTCATGTAACCTGTCAAATGAATACAGAAATAGGAGCAGAAAATGTCGGAAAAGCTCAGCAGGTCAGGTAAGAGTGGTGGAAAAGAAATAGTGTTAATGTTTGAGGACACTAATCAAACTCATCTAATTTTTATGGAGGCACAAGTGTCAGCAGATGTTGGAGTCTAAAGCAGCACACAAAGTGCTAGAGGAGCTGCATCCCATTCAGATTTAGAACCCTGACCTAGAAACTTTGACAGCCCACTTCCCTCCATAGATGTAACCTGATCTGCTGAGTTCCCCCAGTGCTCTGTGTGTTGGTCTATTTTTATTTCAGGTTTCCAGCATCTGCAGATTTTTAATTTTCAAATAAATTCAGGGGTAGTGAGACATACTTCAGTAATTTATTTTGACATTGTCAAGCTAAAATTAGATAAATTGTCTGAAGTTCCTATTCTTATTATTTATTGGTTTGCTTGTACATTCTATATTGGACAAATAATTTATTTTATTTCCCCACAAACAAATAATTTCCAATAAAGGCAGAACTTGGCATGAAAGCTCCCATGTTAGAATAGTAGAATAGCCTCTGTAGGTCTGTTCTCTAGCATCAGACATGTATACAGAGATTCAGCCACAGGTACAAGAAGGGTGAACAGAATCTTATAAAGGGGTCGATAGGAACAATGAATCCTAGCCCTAAAGGTGATATGAGAGATTGTATTTTTTTTCTCAGATCATCAGTGCATCTGCTGCTACTTTACCTCACAACTAATGCTCACCATGCTATCAAAACACCAGCTGGACAAAGCTCCCAACGTATTTTCCAGTTCCCATTTCAGATTAGTTTCTTGCCAAATGCACCCGACTGCAATGACATTCCTTGCTCGTGTGAAGCTCACTGAGCTAAAGAGCGTACAGGGTGATAATAGACACAATACATACAGTGAAATGATAGAATTATGCATAGTAGTGAGAACTACTAAGGGGACATTTACAGAAGAGAAAAATCCAATGGTCTGAGAATATGTTAGCACTACTGGGAAGTGGACGTGAAAGAGATGGCTGGTTCAGAAGAAAGATGCAGTGGGGACGAAGTTGATCTTGAGCCCGTTTCTCTGGGTTTTCAGGCAGCTGTAGCTTCTCCGAGAAGGTAGGAGTTTTGAAGTGGATGGTACATTTATGGCACTTTGTACATGAAGTTTGTTCATGTTGCTCTCCTTTCTCTTTTCTCATCAGTTTGCCATCTTCTGGCATTTGAAAACAGAGGAAAGCCAATCATCATGCACGTAAAAGAAATTAAAGCCAACAAATCTAATTCCTTATCTTAAGCATAAACAAAATGCAGAACGGTGACACAATTGGATTTCAGTGTTTTTAATGAGTGACATTTCCAGAATAAAAAGCAGTACAGCCAATTTTAGGTGATGAGGTCTTCTTCAAGCGAGGCAAAGTACTGCCCAACCTGCTGTTCTTGATTTTGTATCTCTTCCATCTGTCATTTTATATGTAGCTTAGAAGCAAGAAAACATGTCACTTTGTGCTAATCCATGTTTTTGAAAAAATTTATCCTGAATTTTAATTCTGAATCATCTAGAGCCTGTACGAGGTTTCAAAACTCTTCCAATTGGTTTTCTTAGATCAAATCCACGAACTCCAAGCACTGCAGGAGTGCCCCACAGCCAAAACCATTTTATTCTGCATCCCTAATTACCTTTGAGAAGCTGGTGGTGAGAATCCTTGAACTTCTGCAGTCTTTCAGGTGAAAGCACTCGCATTGAGCTATGGGATGGGGGATTCACAGAATTTGACCCTACAATGAAGGGTTGCTAATATATTTCCAGATCAGAACGGTGCATTATTGGGAAGTTAATCTATATGTGGTGTTATTCTCACGTACAGTGCATTTTCACTTCAGCCGCTGTGGAGAGAATGAATTTCTAGGATGATTGATGAAATGCCAGTCAGTTGGGCTGCTTTGCTCTGGATGGTGCTGAGCTTCTTAGTGTTTTTTGGGCTACACACATCCAGGAAAATACTCAGTACAATAAAAATAGTAGCCATTTGGTCAACTAAAATGTGTGCTTTCTCTCCATCCACAATCTAATTTTGGTAATGTACTGGTTCAAATGCATTAGCATTCACTTGCTACTGAACAAAAATACTCTCTTTGTTCTTCTGAAACAGTCTTTCAGAGTCAAAGAGGACCTAATTTCACTCTGCTTTTGTGGGTTCTGAGTGAATTTATGAGGTTCCTTGGGGAACATCGAATATAGAATGGTACAGCACAGTGCAGATTCTTTGCCCAACATTGTTTTGCTGACCTTCTAACCTGCTCCAGGGTCAATCTAGCCCATCCCTCCCATGTAGCCCTCCATTTTTCTTTCATCTATGTGCCTATCTGAGTCTCTTAAATGTCGCAAATGTACCCACCTCTACCACTACCTCCCAGCAGTGCATTCCACTCTCTGTAAAAAACTGTATCTCTGACACTCTGCTATGTTTCCCTCCCTTAAAAGTGCGTCCTCTCGTATAAGCCATTACCACCCTAGATAAAGGATGTTGGCCGTCCACTCTGTCAATGCATTTTATCATCTCATACACCTCTATCAAGTCTCCTCTCATCCCCCACTCCAAAGGGAAAAGCCCTAGGCCACTCAACCTTTCCTCATAAGACATTGTTACATACCCCGTGGGTATCTTGTGACTATCTTATGACCATGATGTAATTGAGTATCTGGTGAGCATGATGTAATGGTTTTGTGAGGGTGGGGTGATGTAATTTCCCACCAGAGTGAGGTCACATGGTGTAATTTTCCTGCCAGTGAGAGGTCATGTGATGGCCTGTTCCAACAGGTATAAAACAGGGAAGCCTTGTTGTGACGCAGGTTAGTTCGTTGTTTAATTCATCAGTTACTCCATTATGCTGCGTATTCGTCTCATGATGCAGTTTTGTTTCAAAGTGGAGTTTTACTTTCTATCTTAAGTTTCAAAGGTTATTGCCGGCAGTTTTACCACAACACTGCCAGTTTTAGTCCAGTCGGACAGTGAAAAATTTATTGAAGTGCGGGAACCTGAAGGATCGAGTAAAGTTTGTCGGCGATAATACAGGATCGACCTTAATGATTCTTCTTTCAAGGAATTAGTAACCTGCATCTGAGGTAATCCCTGCTATAACAGCAGAAAGGATTGGAGCAGTGCTATTTGCCAAGGAAAAGGACAGTTTTTAAGCCGTTTTTATTTCCTCCATCATAAATCCTTCGGGCAAGGCATATTTCTGCTAGGATCAGCAGTAACATCACATCATAGAGGAATTTGTTACTTCAGGAAAGTCTCTCCTAATTGACAGTCTAAATCACTTGGACTTTTACATTTATCACTGTAAGACTGTGTTCGCATTTATCACTTTAAGAACTGTGTTCGCATTTATCGCTTTAAGAACTGTTCGAGTTGCCGTATAGCAGTTAACTTCCAGTTAAGTTAGTTGTTTGTTTACTTTTTATTTTTATTGAGCAGTGTTTAATAAATGTTTTATTTGTTTATAAAAAACCTGTCTCAACTTTATATTCATTGTCGGATCATAACAATATATTCTCTAATCCAGGCAGCATTTTGGTAAATCTCTTCAAACTGCAGACTCTTCCACTAAGGGGGCAGATTGTTGTTTATGGAAGTTTGGGTGGGGAGTTTGTGAGGTGATCTGTTCCTTTAATTGCTTACATACAGGCCCATGTGTATGCCCAATGTACAGGCTAAAGGACAAACCATTCTGTGTGCTCCATCTTGACTTTGTGTGGTCCCAGGTTAGAGATTTCCAGCAGTCAGACAGGAAGTTGCATTTCTTCAAGGGGGCTTTGAGCACATCTTTGAAACTTTTCATTTGACTACCATGTAATCTGTTTCTGTGATAGAGCTCAGAACTGAGTCTATGCTTTGGAAGTCTGATGCTATTTGTACATGTGACTTGACCTGGCCTGCCCAATGTAGCCAACTGATTGTAACTGGAAAATTGGTACAGGTCATGTTGACCTTGGAGGGGTCACTGACATTAGCTTATTTGTCCTTCCTGTGATTTTGGAAGATTTTGTGGAGAAGGCATGGTGGTACTTTCCTAATACTTTCAGCTGGCTCCTGTACGTAGCCTAAATCTCTAAAGCAAATGTAACTCAGCTTCTCCACCACCACCCATTTCAACGCCTGAAACTCCAACTTGTGTGTGGGGTAGATTTTCTCGGAGGGCAACAGACTCCGGCTGGCAAATGCAACGGACCTCAACCTGGTGCCCTGATCCTGATCCTGGCATCTGTGTGCAGTACATACGGCAAGTGGGGGTCCACAAAAACCACCACCAGCACCTGGGTCAGCAGCTCCTTCAGTGACTGAAGGGCCTCCTCATGTTTTGCTTCCCACCTCGGTCCAAAGGGCTCTGATGGGCTAAGATACTCTCCACCCTCCTGTCCTTTCCCCCCTCCCTTTCTTCCCCAAGGGAGGGAACCGCACAGAAGCTGGTTCAAAGGGTGACTCACTTTTGCGTAGCCCTTTACAAAACCCTGATAGTAACCACAGAACACGAGGAACGAGCGCAGAGCACTCACAGTCTGGGGTCTTGGCCAAGTAGTAACCACTTCTTAGCTGGGTCTGTAGCTACTCCATGCCATGAGACTATGTGCCCAACATAGCTAACAGACGTTGGCAGAACTGGCACTAGTCCAGGGTAAGTTTCAGCTATCAGGTGGCCCAGCACCTTCAGCAGCCTCGCTTCATGTTCTTCCAAGGTGGACCCAAACACTATGAGGTCATCCAGATACACAAATACCTCAAGCAAGTTCATATCCCTCACAGTCTTCTCCATGACCCACTGGAAGGTTGCAGGGGCTCCCAAGCTGCCCTGGGGCATCCTTTCGAACTGGAAAAATCCCAGGGGATATATAAATGCCATTTTCTCTTTGTCAGCCTCACTCATGGGGATCTGGTAATATTCACTCCTCAAGTCCAGCACACTGAACCACTCAGGCAGGCCAGTGTGTCTTCAATCCTCGGGACCGTATACTGGTCAGGGACAGTGCTCCTGTTCAGAGTCCTATAGTCCACACACATCTGTACCTTCCCATTCTTTTCTCGGGCCACTACTATTTCTCTGAACGGGGTAACCTCAGTCACCCAGATAGTGTGACGAGTGCTCTTGGAACAACCCACATCAAACTCTTCAGTGGAAAAGACACCTTCCAGCTTCAATATATTCTCTACCAACCTTCTCTTCCAACCTGCAGGAACCGGGGAGTCCACGAAGTCGAATGACTCAGCGGTTGACTTTCCTCCCTTTTCCAATAGTTTCTCCCCGGCTTGTCTCACAGGGACACTAGACATTACCATCATTGGGAACAAATGCGCCAGGGGCATCCCCCACTTGAAGGTGACCTCCCTCTTCGTAGTGTTCCTGATGATCACTGCCATCCTGCTCACCTGTACAACCGAGGGCTTCTGTAATTCAGGCCTCACCAGTACCCCAGCCAGAAATCCTGACTCCCTCTCATGGTCTTCTGTAGCATCCACTAAGAGGGCTTCGCCCTCAGGCACTCCGGGAAACTTGGGGGTCCCCATCACTCTCGCTACTTCCCCATTGGCTTCAACTGCGTGAACCACACAGTCCCTCGTCTACATTTGATATCTGGCCTGATGCAGCCACGCACCTCCTCAGAAGCAGCTTGAAACACCAGGTGCACAGACAATGTCCCCAGAAAGCTCTCACCTGTATTCTCCTTGCAGAGCCCCAGGAGCCTCCTCACAAGAGGGGTGTTGGTCCTCATCAGAATTGAAATTCCGCCCGTCTCAACAAGGTCTGGACAAACCGCACTAATGTATCAAGGACCTCAGACACTCCCACATCGGCCACTGAGAACTCCAACTTCACTGCCAAATAACCGTCATATGGATAATCACTGGCACTAAGCCCTCAGATCTCCGGTGCCCTGGATGGTGTCAATGGTAAATGCTTCAGATACTGGTTGTAAAACAAACGGTACAACAAAGTGACCTGCGACCCGATGTCGAGTATGGCTTTGGCATAAATACCCTCTATCCATAGTGATACACAGCAGCATGGCCCAATGAGCCTTCAGGAATAGGGTCTTTCACTTTTGGGGGTTCCTTGGTACATTGCTGGGAATGTATTCCCCAGAGGCATCAGGTCATACCCTCACTGGGTTTTCCCAACAACTCTCTCTGCTGAGGCACCTGGGGTGGGGGGGTCACTCTCCTTCTGGTGTGACACCTGCTGCCAGCAGCCCTCCACATTGTTCGTCCCCTTGGGGAATCCGGCCCCCATCAGCTCCATCACACCCGCTGATAACAGCTGCGACGTCTCAGTTCTCAACTCTGCTGCAATCTCCTCTACTGCTCCTTGGGGTAGAGGCTATCTGTGGTCACTTCACTGCAGGGGACCACTATCAAGGACTGTACCCTGCTGATGGAATTCTCACGCGCCTCCGACGCATTCTCCTCCTCTCGTGCCTCTCTGATCAGCTCAACAAAAGATGGAGGGGGGCGCATCTTACAAGACCTCAAGCAATCAGGTCCTGGGAGTGGAAGCCCCTGGATATCTGGTCCATTCTTACCTGACCCACCTCAGCCGCCCGAATGACCCCTCTGTGCCGCCAACAATTTAAGTGCCTCTCTCATCGAAAAATATAAGCAGAAAGCTTCTCCCCCTTCTCCTGACTCATGTTCTGAAACCCCACCGTGAGCTCCATTAGGCTTCCTGTCATACCAAAAGCATTTTCCCGTGCTCGCGTGTAATCTCTCATAGTTGCTAGGGGATACCGCAACCTGACAACTCTCGCAACATCAGTAGCCCGTCCACTCAATCTCTCAACCAACCTCTGTCGCTTTACTTCATCAGAGCACTGCCACCCTTCTAACAACTGAGAAGTCTGCACTGCCCAAGTCTCATACCCCTCTTCCCCTTTAGGGGTGGGCATTATTCCAGAGAGCAGCTGGAGCCTAACATAGCTGGGACTTTGGACCTGGGCATTTTTCCATTTATCCACCAGAGAGGTAAGGGCAGATACTAACTCAGAATTCTCACTCTCCCCTGCGGGGGGACAGGGAATAATTAAACATTCCAAATATGACCACTCCTTCCCCTCACTCCTCAGAAATGATAGAACCCTGTTTTTGAGATCTCCGTCCCCAGCTACAGGAAACTCAAATTGAGATTCGGCCTGCTCTGCTGCTGCTACATCAGCGCTAGTCTGCAGTAAAACAAGAGCGGCGCCCGCCATTTTATCAAACCTCCACCCACGATCGCAACTTCAACAGTACTTAATAATTCATCCGGAGTACGAATATCTACCCCACTGGTTCAATGCTCAGAGTAATCACACAGCACCAACGAAGTCAATCCTGAACGATACCCCCATAGTTGTAACCCTCAGGTTCAGCTAACGGATTAATCTAGGGGAAGACAGCCTCTGGCCCAGCCAAACTTGAGAAATCCTGTTTGGGTGGATTCTGCATGGTGTGTTCCCCTGTTACAAATCAGTACCACGAAATAACAAAACAGTGCACAATATGCAATTAAACGACTGAGCTTTATAATTCTTGATTTTAGGGGTCCTCATCACCGTCGCTACTTTCCTGGGCCGTACCACCATTGGCTTCGACTGGCTGAACCACACAGTCCCTCGTTAAAATCTGGTATCTGGCCCATTGCAGCCATGCACCTCCTCAAAAGCAGCTCGAAGCACCGGGTGCACGGCCAATGTTCCCAGAAAGCTCTCACCAGTCTTCTTCTTGCAGCCCCCATGATCCTCCTCACAAGAGGGGTGTTGGTCCCCACCAGAACTGACACACTGCCCTTCTCAATGGGGTCCGGACAAACCAGCACCAATGTATCAAGGACCGCAGACACTCCCACATCGGCCTCCGAGAACTGCAGTTTTACTGACAATTAACCGTTGTATGGATAATCACTGGCACTAAGCCCTCAGATCTCCGGTGCCCTGGATGGTGTCAATGGTAAATGCTTCAGATACTGGTTGTAAAACAAACAGTACAACAATGTGACCTGCGACCTAGAGTCGAGTATGGCTTTAGCATAAATACCCTCTATCCATAGCGATACACAGCAGAATGGCCCAATGAGCCTTCAGGAATTGGGCCTTTCGCTTTTGGGGGGTTCCTTGGTACATTGCTGGGAACGTATTCCCCAGAGGCACCAGGCCGTCCCCTCACTGGGTCTCCTCTAGGTTTTCCCAATGACTCCCTGCTGAGGTACCTGGGGGGGGGGGGTCACTCTCCTTCTGGCGTGATACCTGCTGCCAGCAGCCCTCCGCATTGTTCGTCCCCTTGGGGAATCCGCCCCCCATCAGCTCCATCATATGGGGGGGGGGGGGGGTCACACCCGCTGATAACAGCCGACATATCTCCATTCTCAACTCTGCCCCAATCTAGGTTGTCAGTGGTCATTTCACCGCAGAGGGCCATTACCGAGGACTGTACCCCGCTGATGGAATTCTCCCATGCCTCCAACGCATTCTCCTCTTCCCGTACCTCTCTGATCAGCTCAACAAAAAATGGAAGGTGTGCGTCTTACGAGACTGTCGGAGACCCCAGGCAGTCAGGTCATGGGACTTGGCCACTCTTAACTGATCCACTTCAGCAGCCTGAAATTAGCTGCCTTTCTAGCCCGAAAATAAAAGCAGAAAGCTTCTCCCCCTTCTCCTGATTCATGTTCTAAAACCCCACCAGGAGCTCCACTGGGCTTCCAGTCTGGCCAAAAACATTGTCCAGTGCTCGCATGTGATTGACTGCGGTCGCTACCAAATATTTCAACCTGACAGCTCTCACAAAGTCAGCGGCCCGCCCATTCAAACTTTCAACCAATCTCTATCCCTTTACATCATCAGAGTACTGCCACTCATTTACAACTGACAGGTCTGCTCTGCCCAAGTCTCATACTCCTCCTCCCCTTTAGGAGTGGGAGCTATTCCAGAGAATAGGCAGAGCCTGCCATAGCTGGGACTTTGAATCTGATTTTTCTATTTATTTGCCAGAGAAGTAAGGGCGGATACTAACTCAGAATTCTCACTCTTCACCGGGGGACGTGGACTAATTAGACATTCCAAATCTGACCACTCTTTCCCCTCACTCCTCAGAAAGGAGAGAACCCTGTCTTTGAAATCTCCATCCCCAGCTACCACTACCTCAGTGCTGGTCTGCATTAAAACGAGAGCTGCACCCACCATTTTATCAAACCTCTGCCCACAATTGCAACTTTAACAGTACTTAACAGGTGAACAGCAATTCATCCGGAGCATGAATATCTACCCCACTGGTTCAATGCCCAGGGTAATCACACAGCATCCAACGGAATCAATCCTGAACATAGCCCCCACAATTGTAACTTTCGCTTTGGCCAGTGGCTTAATATAGGGGGTGATAGCCCCTAGCCCAGTCAAACTTAAGAAATCTGGTTTGGGTGGATGATGTGCGATATGTCCCCTGTTACAAATCAATACCCCGAAATAACAAACAGTACACAATATGCGATTATATGATCAAGCTCTATAATTTTTACTTTGACTGTATGGTTAGTAAAGAAGACAAAAAAAAAAGAAAAAGAGCCCAATCTTATTAAACTGTCTATTGTGCAATATTGGAGCTCACTGATAAGCTGGTTGCTCACCATCAACCTCCTCCACTCATCGCTGCCCTTCAGACCCTCGCTCCAAGTCCACTCCATCCGGCGGTCTACCAACTCTCTGCATTCGTGTCTTCTCTCCTCAGCTCTCCCAGGCAAAAGACCATGAAAATCTCTCTTCCAAGCTTACAAGAAAGAACAACAGTCCTCTCATTGGATAGCTCCCAGCATCCCAAACCCTGTTATCTCTAGTCATAGCCCAAATATTGCTGCTACAGAGAGACCATTACATTAGCAGTAAAACCTTACAGCATGTTACACATATAACAGATCAGGAATCACTGCTGTCTGGATAGTTGTGGCAGGTCTAAGTTCCCCTGAATCAGTTGTTGATATTTGTTGATATTGAGGGAAGATTGTTTTCATGATACCATTGGCTAACTCATGCTAGTGGTTACCATGCATCTGCTTATCACGGAGCCATTGACAGCTACTTTTAATCATGCCACCAAGTGAGTGCATTTTAAATTTATATAAGTTTTTGTTGGTTGATAACTTTTTGTGCTAGATGGTAAACACACGCTATATATACATACAATGGTAATCAATATCTAACCTCCAGTTTTTACATGTCACTTGGCCAGTAAAATTTCTTTTGGAATTCATTCTAAGGGTCTCCATGGAACTTCAGAATTGCATCCTTAACAGAAAAAGGAGCATGGATAGCAACATTAACGTGCCAGATAACTAGACGAAAATGCAAAGGTTAGTATCATATATTTGGTGTCCCTGGACACTATCTTACTCTGATATGACTGGGAGGAAGTTTCTGGGAAATCTCAGTGGGATACACTGTCAAGGTTGGAATGTGATGGCATAATTACAATTCCATATGTGGCTGGGGAACCCAAAGACTTTGATGGATAGTTGTGCTAATATGGTCACTTTTTCTATTTCCTTGATGTGATCTATCTGAAGGCCTGATGGGATCTATCCCTGGAAAGAAGGGAGGTGATTGAAGGGAGTCTCTTTGTATTCTCTTTGGCCACATGCAAGGTCCTTTTGACTAAAGATAGCCAATGTAGTTCCTTTGCTAATGAAGGGAAACATGGATAAACCAATAAGTTGTAAGTCAATGAGCCTTACATCTGTGATAGGAAAGTTATTGGAGAAGGTTCTTAGGGACAAGAAATCGATAGTTTCTTGAAAGTGGCAACACAAGTGGCTACAGTGCTAGAGACGTGCCAGCCTTCGTCACTCAGGGTATTGAGTATAAAAGTTGTGATGTAAAGTTACTGCTGTATGAAAGTTGGTTTAGCTTGCATTTGGAACATTGCATGTAGTTCTGGTTCCCACACTATGGAAGGGTTTGGAGGCTTTAGAGAGGATGCAGAAGGGTTCTGCTGGGATTTTGCCTGGATTGGTGTATAAACCATAAGGACAGGTTGGAAAAAATTGGATTATTTTCTGTAGAGCATCTGAAAATGTTGGGTGACCTGATAAGAAGTTTATAAGATTCTGAAAGACATAGATAGAAGTATATAAATTATGAAATACAGAGTTCTTTTCCCAAAGTATTAATATTAAATACTTATAAAGCTCTGGGGCCTGATAGTGTACCTGGTGCAGCCCAGTTAACACAGGTTCTAACAGACATTTTCAACATCTCTCTGGAACAGTCCATGGTCCCCTTAGGCTTCAAGGTGGCCACCATCATTCTTGCACCAAGAGGACAACAGTAACCTGCCTCAATCGCTACCATCCAGTGGAACTGACCTCGGCAATAATGAAGTGCTTTGAGCAGCTGTTTATGGATTGCATTAAATCCCATATTCCTGCTATATTGGACTCCTTCCAGTTCGTTTATTGCTCAAATTGGTCCACTAATGATGCCATAGCCTTTGCACTCCACTTCATCCTGTCCCACCTGGAAAATGGTGCCTCACACACCAGGATGCTGTTTAGCAACCTCAACTCAGCATTTAATACAATGATGCCTCAGAAGCTGTGGGTAAATTTCCTCGTTGGATCTCAACACCTCTGTCTGCAACTAGATCCTGGACTTCTTGACTGTTTTTGTGCACTTTATGCAGTCCTGGGTAGGTCTGTTGTCTTGTATTGTTTAATGTAACACCATGGTCCTGAAAAAATGTCTCATTTTTACTATGTACTGTACCAGCAGTTATGGTCGAAGTGACAATAAAAAAGTGACTTGACTTGAAAGTCCATTGTCAGTCCATGTTGGCAGAGACATCTGTAGCTTCAACACGCTGAGCACTGGCACTCCCCAGGGCTGCGTGCTCAGTCCGCTGTTCACTCTGCTGATGCACGACTGCACTGCCAGATCCAGTTCAACCTGAAATATCAAGTTAGCCAATGCCACAACAGCAATTGGCCTCATCGACAATGATGACAAGATGGCATACAGAGAGGAGGTACATTAAAGCCACTGGTGGAATGGTGAAAGTACAATAACTTGAGTCTCAATGTGGGCAAGAAGAAAGAGGACGCAACTTCAGAATACAGGGATGTCCATTTAGAACAAAGATGAGGAGGAAATTCTTTAGCCAGAGAGGGGTGAATCAGTGTGATTCATTGCCACAGCCAGTTGTTGAGGCCAATCGAGTCTGCTCAGCCATTCTATCATGGCTGATCCATTTCCTTCTCAGCCTCAATCTCCCGCCTTCTCCCCATATCCCTTCATGCCCTGACTAATCTAGAATCTATCAACCTCTGCCTTAAATATACCCAACAACTTGGCTTCTACAACTGCCGGTGGCAACAAATCCACAGATATACAAAGAGCATATCGAACAGACAAAAATAAATGGTTAGACAGAAAAGAGAAAAAGATAAATGTTCAAAATGCAGTTTCAAAAACAGCACTAACCTGCATGTGTTGATATAAAAAAAATCTGATAATGAGAAATACAGGGCTGTGTAGCATTGAAACTTACAGTGTGAAACTTAGGAACAGACAAGCTTATGCCAGAAGTGAATGACAAATTAATTAACATAGAATTAGACACTAGCTCAGCTGTTTCAGTCATTCCACAAAATGAGTTTGAAAGACTAATGATGCTTCCAGCTAAGAACCTATATTGGAGAAAAGATAATTCCTGTGAGAATGACATTGGTAACTGTGAAATACAACAACCAATGAGCCACGTTGAACTTGTATATGGTTAAAACAGAAGGACCAACATTGTGGGGGCATGATTGGTTGAGGCAACTACAACTTGATTGGAGATCCATCCACAACTTGCGTGCCACATCCCCTCTATTAGAGTCAAATGAAAGTGAATTAAGGAATGAATTAAAAAATGCCACAACTGTCTCCATACTGCACACCATGAGCTGTTGCTGAACAGAAAGCACACAGGCGTTGGTGCCAGTCTCTGTGCCTCTGGTTGGAAAGGATATTGGACCAAGGAAGGACCATGCTGCTCAGAAGAATCATGGAAGTGACAAAAGCAGTGCTCCAACTACAACAACATTTGTAGGTAACATATCTGAAAAAGCTTCTGATATGTTAATCAGGCAGTTACTTGTGAAGTGTGGCTTGGTTTTTAGCAGGGAGAGAGTTCAAGGAGCTTCAGGAAAGTTGCAAACATTCAGTTTCTGTGAGTATGAAGAGAATCTACTCTGTGTGCATTAAAGTTATTGCATGAACTTCAAATGGCAGAACATAATGCAGCTTGTAAATGTAGACACTAAGACCAAATCCCAACTGGATGAATAGAAGGCTAAAAGGAAAGGAGTAATTGGAGATAGGAGAACAGAGGATTCTTCAGTGATGTTGTGGATGAGGAAACTAAGAGGAGAGATCAGATTGTAAAGGGAATAATAAAACAATTAATAAGAGGATACTCCAGTGAACCAAATGCACCTTCCCAAGATGATGATGCATAAACTAGAAGAAGAGAAAGGGAGAAGAATGGAGGACACCACTGTCAGAACCACTTCTTGAAGTCTCAGAGTCAACTCTTACAACCAGCAGGGAGGAGGCCCCAGAACCTGACATTGTTTCACAGCAGAATGATCCCTCTTGTCAGGAAAGACATTATCCCACAAGAGTAAGAAATCCTCCACAGTGATTAAATCTTTAGACCTGAATGGGATGATTTAAAATTGACTATGCTATGGATGTCTGCATATAGTAGTTGCATTATATAGTATATTGTGTACTGTATTGTTGAGGTGCATTCTATTGAGTTGAAGTTAATAGCTAAGCAGGGAAAACTGTTGTATATTTATTAGTTCAGTTATATTTGAGTAAATATATATAGGTTGATTAAGCATTCTTTTAATTAATTACGGGTTGTATGTAAAAATACGTTAATTGTATTCGTCATCACACCACCACATGATACATACGCACCTTGCTTAAAATAAAGTAAGACGAAGTTAGACTTGCATTTTTGGACTCCCTTGTTTTCCTTTGTATTAGTTTAGTGTTTTGAAGTTACAAAACTTAACAGGCTGAATAAAAATAAACTGAACAGTAACTTGAACTTTAGATTCTCTCTCAACCTCATTCTTTTGCCTTCTCCTCATGAATTTTGATGTCCTTACTAATCAATAAGCTATCAATGTCTGCTTTAAATATATCTGATGATTTGGCCTCAACAGCTGTTTGTGGCAATGAATTTCACAGGTTCACTACTGTTTGGCTGAAGAAATTGCTCCTCACCTCTGTTCTGAATTGACATCCTTGTACTCTGAGGCTACGCCCTCTGGTTCTAGACTCCTCCACTATAGGAAACATCTTCTCCATGTCCACTCTATCTAGGCTTTTCAATATTTGATAGGATTCAGTGAGATCCCCCCACCCCAAAACCTTTCTTTTAAACTCCTGCGAGTACAGACCCAGAACCATGAAATGCTCCACATATGTTAACCCTTTTATTCACCTCCTCTGGACCCTCTTCTATGCCAGCACATCCCTTCTCAAATAAGGATTAAAAACAAAAATAAGAGTCCCAATCAATATTGGGGAAGTTGAAATCACCCACTATAATAATTTTTTGTTTTTACACCTTCTTATAACCTATGGATATACTATTCCATTAGCCGCTGTTGGTTATTGGGATGTCTGTAGTATAACCTCTTTGCACCTTATTTATTCCCATGTTTTACCATAAGGCTTGCTGAAGGAACCCTTCAAGATGTCCTCCCATAGTGTAACATCAAAATTTTCTCAAATCAATAATACAACTCCCTCACCTCTTTTAAATCCCTGTCGCTCACATCTAAAGCATCTCTCCTTGGAGCATTCAGCAGCTAGTCTGCCATTCTCTCAATCATGTTTCTGTAGTGCCTGAATTGGAAATAAGTGATTTGTTATGGGATATAAATATTGGCTCTAAGCTTGTCTGCTTTACGCATTATTCTTCTCACATTCAAATAAGTATTCTTCAGGCCATAATTCTAAAGGTGTTCATTATTCTGCCAAACCTCCCTCCAAGGATTGGCTAAATGTTCAGAGAATTCTTCTTTCCACCGATGTTTGTCCATGTGCTCCTCCTCTGTCTACTACACTCTCTTATTCTCATCCTTCTCCTTTGCCGAATCCTACTTATGGACTTCATTCCGCCTCAACAAATTGTGAAGCATGCACAGGCAATCCTGAAGGATCCAACCCTCTCTGGATCTAGGGCCATGTTTCATTTCAAGGATCCTGTTGGTCATGGGACTAAACATTATATTGGTCCTTAATTGCACTAAGATTAGCCAGAAAAGGAGAGGACAGTCAATGTTCTCAAGAGCCAGCCCCTCCTTTCGGTATGGAAAAAGACGTATGGCAGAATCATTCTGGGAATAAAAGGATTCGCTGGAAGCAGAATTGTTCCAAAGAAATTTCATTTCATGGTTACAGGAGTTCCAAGTGTATTATGACTTCAGTTTATGAATCCCTTTATCTGTCTGAACCTTATAATCTTTACAAGTCACTTGTCCTGAGTGGACAGCATTTGATCTATTCGTGAGGTATAGTGTGCAATATACAGCAGAGAAAAGGTGTCACTGTAAGGAGAAATGCAGAAGCTAGGAAGCTCAGAATGTCAATGGCTATCACTCAGACATGGGTGTGTGGAAGATCCCTGTAACAACTGCCTTACCTCCTGATAAAATACTTCTCAGATAGCTGGAAGTCGGAGTGTGACTCCTTGGGAGACAAGATCAGCAGACATGCCCTCTCACCCTCTTTCGCCTGGATCAAAGAAGACGTCTTCCCTGTATTTGGCCCTTCTCACACAGCTCCAATTCCTGCCAGATGGGTAGCACCACCACTGCTATGCTTGCAAGTTATTTTTATAGGTGTATGGATAGGAAAAATTTTAAAAGATACGGGTTAATGCCGACAAATGGGACTAGCTTAGTTAGTCATTATAGTAGGTACGGGCAAGTTAGACCACAGGGCCTGTTCTCTGAGCTGTAAGACTCTATGGCTCTTTGACTCTTTGCAGGCAAAGTGGAAAAGGGCTGTAAGCTCACCCAAGTTAATGGATAATGCTTGAATAATCCTTTTACTAACACACTGCTGTGAACAGGGAGCTGTGAAAAAGCTGTTTCCCTGTGGGTGGCAAGCAATGTTTCTTAATAAGACAATATGTTAAAATTTCAGCAGGGAGTGTTCAATGTAAGTGCTGCACATGGACTGACATCATCCTGACATACTCTAATATGGTAAAACCATATGCTACATACAGCACACAGAATTGTACATGGGAGCTTTGCATAATGACCTGTGTGTGTTTGCACACAATGAGCATCACAAATACAATTCTGAGTGCTTCACAATGAACTTTTATTATATTGACATTATTTACAGGCAAAAAATATGCATACCTACCTGGGTAATGCAGAAAGGAAGAGATGCTATGTAATAGATTTTTAAGACTGTCAACTTCTAATTTCGTTACAACAGATAGACAGACAGCGACCATTTGGTACAATTTGCTTGCTCTGTAACTGAAGATACTCATTTTAATTCCCAGCTCTCATCCTTTTATTCTCTTTCAAATACTTAACCAATTTCATTTGAGAACAGGAAATTCACTATGGAATATAAAAAGGTTATAATGCTATTTATTTGAATTGTCTTCCAGTTTTTAAAGTTTGTCAGTACTTTGACAAATATTAATATTCCCATGTTACACTCACATCACTTTCAGATAACTGAACTGAAGAAGTTAATTGTACAATTTAGTTTATCTTCTGAAATATCTGGTCAGATATCTTGCTGAAATTGGTCGGGCATGAACATGTGTTGATGTGATTTGAAATAAAATAAAGTGTCCAATTCACAGGATTTTCACTCTAGTACTGCTTATAAAAATAATAACTCATCTTTAAGGTAATGCTTAGATATCGGGACAAAATAAACAATTTGCCTCATTTTTAAAAAATTAATAAGAACATTAGTATGCTGGACTTTACTCAGATATTTGTGTCTTCTGGAAAAAGTTCTTTATAGTTAATTGAATGTCTGTTGTTAGTTGCATATAAAAGCATAATCATAATTATAATTTCCATAATTATGAATATTTTCAATTCAAGTCATATCTTGTGAACAAAAAGCATAAAATAATTGATCTCACCCATCTGTTGAAAGACTTTGCATGTATCCTAATTTGCAAACTCAAACCGGAATGCCTCTTTCATTGAAATAGCAGTATACAGGGTATTACAGAAATTGAAGGTTTGCCAATCAGAATAAAGGCACTAGACTAGAAATTGTAATTCAACTGCAAAGGTGCATCAAACTGTTGCCATGTGACAGTGGCCGTACCTTATCATTTACAAGAGCAAAAAGTTTGGGTGTGGGAGTTGGTCAGCGAGTGGATCAGATTGAGTTTCGGTGATGAGGTGATTATGCATTGGAAGGGCATCAGTGAGAGAGATAGTTTAGGCTGGGGATTAAGTGACAGGGAAACATTGTTGGACTGTTAGTTAGGTGGAAGTGCCATTGAGGAGTAAGTGAGTATCAGCTGGAGTTGCAATTGCCAAAATGATGCAGACAGATGAGTCAAAGTCTCGGGATCCAACAGACTGCCAAGGGTTGCAATGGGCATCAGATGGAATGGCAGTTGGGAGTGCCGGCCTGCTCAGAAAGGTGATTGGGAATTCCTGAGGAATTTGATGGTGTGGTGAAGGGTCGGGTAGGTGAACATGCTGCAGTCAAGTGGGAGAAGACATTAGGAAAGCTGCATAACCAAAGATCAACATGGTGAAATGCCAAAAATAGACCAGTTAACTTTGTGATCTTTTAAGTTAATAACAAAACACAGTGCTCCAGTTTGGAGCTGCTTTGGTGCTACTTTTGGGCCATGAAAAGTTTATTGAATAAGACATCACATCATATTTTAGACTTCATGGCACATGTCTATGGCCTCCATGTGTATGCATGCACACGTATGGAGGACTGGCAAATTACTTAAGAATGTTTTTTAAATTATAGGTCAAAGTATCTACATTAATCTACCAATGCTGTTTGTACTGCATGGAGCAAAATGCTCTGAAAATATTTCCACAAAGGAGCTTAGTCTCTAAACGATGGAAGTACAACATGTTTAGCTTTATACAGTGGTTTATATAGGTTTTAGCTTTGTCTGGCAATATGCATCCTAAAAGTATGTTAATCACTGTTGAGGAAGAGCAAAACATTTAGTATTTCATGTCAAAGACATTTTATTGTTTAGTACTATTCAGTTCTCTGTGTTCTCAGCTGATCTCCAAAGTCTCTGCTTTGTTGGTTAAATAATTAATTTCTTAGATTTTTTACCTTTGTCTTGTTTTATCACTGATATAAGTGTTCCTTACTTGTTTGCAGGATGTAGATTTCTTAACTTGCTGATTATCAGAAAATGTTAGATCTCTTTTCTCTCAAATCTGCCAATCAGAATTGTACTCAAAACCTCCTTTTTGGTCTTCTGATTTTGAATTTATTTGCAGTATCTCCATATGTTGCATCCATTTGTTGCGTTATGAATTTTTAAAAATATGTTTTTCATCCCTTGGGTAATATTCTGATTGCTGAGGAAAATATTCCAAAGGCTTTGGTACAGATACTCTCATTACTATTCCTGGTAACTGCACATTTTAAGCACTTCTCACATTCTTTGCCAAGCATCTTTGATTTTTTTATTTACTAATTTGCACATCACCTGTGACCAGCTTCCTTAGTTTTAAATGGCTTCACTTTTGGTTAATTGTATTACTTCTGTTTAAATAATTTCAAAGGAATTTTCTGTCAGCAGTTTCCTGTATGTTCATCTGTGGCCTTACTGAGGTGTCAAGTAGTTTATGGATTCCCAGATGTTTGCAAAATCAATATGTGCAACTAGTTGGTCTCTATCAAGGCTGTCAAAGTGCGACACTGCAGAAATTTGCATTGCTTTCTGATAAAAAAAAGTGTCTATGGGAACATTCGAGCTAATCCAGCCAGAATTATTTTGAGTCTACTGCTAAAATTGATGGAAAGCTCAACCTGTCAATTAAGTAGACTGTTGAATTTGAAGATACCAGTGAATTCAGGCTATTCTCATTTGGCTGGATAATGCCTACTTGGGATTACGGTTCAAGATTACAAGAACATTTGTGATGATTAATTTAAAAAATAGCATCATGTTGCTCCCCACCCCACCCTCTGAACTGAAGAGTTCAAACCAGAATCAGGTTTATTTTATAGACATAAGTCAAGGAATTTGTTGTTTTGTGGCAGCAGTATAGTATAGGCATAACAAATGACTATACATTACAATGGAAAATAAATAAATATTGCAAAAGAACAATAATGAGATAGTGTTATTGGGTTCATGGGCTGCTCAGAAATTGAATGGCAGAGGAGAAGAAGCTATTCCTAAAATATTGAATTACCTGTACCTCTACCTCCTACCTCATGCCAGTAATGAGAAGAGAGCATGACCTGGGTGGTGAAGGTCCTTATTGAAACACTGTCTTTGGAAGATGTCTTTGATGGGGGGATGCTGGTATCCATGATGGAGTTGGCTGAGTCTAAAATCCTCCAGAGCCTCCGACAACCCTGTCCATTGGCAGCTCCATGCAGACTGTGATGCATTGAGTCAGAATGCAGTCCAACCTGTATCTGTAGAAATTTGCTGGAGTTTTTGGTGACACACCTGAACTCCTCAGACTCCCAATCAGTCTGCCTTTGTCATGATTGCATCTATGTGGTGGGCCCAGGACAGATCCTCAGAGAACTTAAAACTTCTCACCCATTCCACTGACCACCCCCTCAATGATTCGTGTGTGTACTCCCAACTTTCCCTTCGGAAGTCTACAATCAATTTCTTGGTCTTGTTGATGTTGAATGAAAGTTTTTGTTGCAACACCAATTGATCAGCCAATCTATTTCACTTCTATGTGTCTCCTCACACCATTTGAGATTCCGCCAACAATAGTGGTGCCATCAATGAATTTACAGATGCATTTGAGCCATGCCCAGACTCACAGCCATGACTGTAGAGAGAGTAGAGCAAAGGGCTAAGCATGCAAACTTGAGGTGCACCTGTGCTGATTGTCAGCGAGGGGAGATGTTATCACCTTTCAACACTCATTGTAATCTCCAATGAGCAAGTCAAGAACCCAGTAACAGAGGCCCAGGTTTTGAAGCTTGTTGATTCGAACTCAGGGGATGATGGTGTTGAATGCCAAGCTGGAATCAACTTGACACAGGTATTGCTTTTGTTCAGGTAGTTCAAAGCCTGGTGGAAAGCCAGAGAGATTGCATCTGCTGTGGACCTGTTGTGGCAATAAACATGTTGGAGGGGGTCCAAGTCTGTGCTCAGGCTTAAAGAACCGCTCAAGACCCTTCATCATGGTAAATGTATGTGCTACCCTCTCGCTGCCCCTATGAAGCAGGAGGGAACCGCTGACAGCAGAAGTGAAAGGTTGAAGATGTCCTTGAATACTCCAGCCAGTTGTCTGGCACAGATATTCAGTAACCTAAAAGTTACACCATCGGGGCCTGATGCCTTATGAGGGTTCACCCTCTTGAAGGACATTTTGATATTGTCCTCTGAGACAGAGATCACAGGATCACCAGATACTACAGCAAGTCTCACAGGTGTATTTTGATTCTCCTTTATAAAGCATGAATAAAAGTCATTAGAACTTACTAAAATGAATTAGAACTGCTCCTGCAAATGAACTTTCAAAGAAGGTGGCATTATTCAAAAACATTCCATAAAACTACACATGAGGATGAACTTCCAAGTCACCAAATCCTGGGTACCAAGGTGTAAGTAAAGAACCAGCATGTCAAAACCTGAAGAAAGGTGAGGCTAATTGTGCTCCTTCCTTTCCAAACTCTACATAGTACATGACCAAAAATTTAATTGGGAGAGAGCATTACTTCACAATCATTTTCATTTTGCAAATATTATTCTTCTGCTTAATACCTTATTTGCAGGTGTGATGGATATTTGCTTCCTGGGACAGGGGGCCTCTTGTTTTTTTTGCCAAGCTTAGCTTTCTAAACACAGCAGCTGACACACTGGACATTGAAGGTTTTGTTTTTGAATAAGATAAACTAACTAGTATTGTTTGTTGTAAGTAGAAGTCAGTCTTCAGTTTTTAATGTAAAAGGTAAGCAATAATCAGTTTGAAATTTGAAGGGCAGCTTTACAAACAGATGCATTATCTATAGAAAGTAGGATGTTGGGTCACTTCACCTGACTTACTGCTCTTCAAGAGGTGCAGTAGAGGAAAACAGGTTATTTAATTTGGTTTGTTTTAAACAGACAACATTGGCTAAGTTATTTAGTTCAAGGAAGCTTGCAGACTAGATGGATAATAGCACTTAGCATATCAAATGACTGATCTGTTAATAAGTTGGAAGGTTTATGTACTCAAGGAAGTTAGCTTCACAGCATTAATGCTGGGAACTGTGTCTCAAAGAAGCTTTTAGAGAGTGTAAAAAGGGTTTCTGAGGAAATAGCTTAAATGTGTGAAGTCACCCCAAATAGCAGAAAAAAAACATATATCTATAGGGACCAGTTCAGGCTTATAAAGAATGGTTAAAGAACATCAAGAAAGATGGGCTGACTAGAATACAGTCATCTGGCTTCAATTTCTGTGACAGACGAGTCAATTTATGTGGTTCATTGGGATGTCTTTTTAGCTTATAGAAATTGCACCTGTGTTTTGGAAAATCCTTTGTGTTTTAGAGATTGTAATTTGGAAATGCTTTTAAGGATAGAAAATCCTCTTGTGCATTTTAAATATGCTTTAAGAGTTTTGTCTGAATTTAAAAGTGTATCACTAAAAATAAATGGACTGTGTTTAACTACTTTGTTAGCTGTAAGTACCTTCTCCTTGGTAGGGATTCAAATAGTGGATATAGGCAGCGAAACTTGTCATGGAGAATAAACAGGGATGTGAACTAGTTTTTGAAGACTAGGTAGTTATAGTATAACCTCCCTTTAGTGAGGGTACATGCAGCTATCTATGTCGGATAGGGCTTAAGGTTTAGAACTTCACTGTCAGCAAGCCCAATTTCATCACACAGTCGAGGCAGCAGAATAACTAATGGCAGCTGAATTATCCAAGGAAAAGTGTTGCCCTGAAGTCTGGGGCTTTTTTAGCGTGGGTGGCAGTAGTGAATGAACAGGATATATCCGCCCCCTAAAATTCTCTTGATTTCTCTGTTTAAAGAAAATTCATTAATGTTCTGAACTACATCAGTGTTATTCAAACCAGTGACTGATTCACATCTACAATTTATTCTACATCCTTTCTTTCCATGACATGTGACAACAGAAACACATTTCAATCAGAGAAAGCTTTTCATAGTAAAGAAAAATCTCTCCCCTAAAATAAGTCACATTAAATAACTGGAAAAATATATGAATCTAAAATAATAAAGGCATTTTAGTTCAAAAAGAGAAATATAGACACTGAAATCATTTCAACAATTTATCTGTCAATGCTTTTAATACCCTATAAGTCATTCTTGTAGGTTAAGACATTACTGATAAAATACCTTTTGCTTTAAAGCAATGTAAAATACTGAATCATCTAAGAGATGGATACATTACCCTATATGGAAATGGACAGAGCTGTTGCCATGGCTCCTTACCAGAGGAAATTATCACATGACAACTATTGTCTGCCTAAATACATTGTATACTCTGTGCAATAGAGTCCTTGACAGACAAGCATCTTTTTTGTGCTTGAGATGTAGTCTACTGTGAATATATAATACAATATGTTTATAAAATAATACATAATATATAAAGTGCAATGCAGAAAATTGCGCAGAGTGTGAAATGATGAGTTACACAATATAAATTCTACATTTTAGTGCTTTTGCACAGGATAAATCTATTGTTTTCCTGTTATAGTTTCATCTTAAATGTTGCTACAATTTTCAACCAAAGCCTTGAATACAAACTATTCTGGATCAATATTTTAAATCAAAAGTCTATTCAATGTGGAATACTGAAACTGCAAAAGAATTATAAAAGTGAAGTGGAAACAGAAGCATAAACAAGTGGAAGTTAGGAGTATTTCCAGATGGAGAGCTTCGATGGAGTAAGTGACCTTCCTCAATCAAACCAGGCCCTGGTATAAAATAAAGAGCTTATAAAATAATGGCAAATATATTTTAATGCAATTAATATTATATCTTTAATGTTGGCAAAAATTTGCTTCATTTAGAAATAAGGATTTGATTTTCACATGACTTAACAGCTTCAAATTAGTGTTGTAGCCTTTTCCCACAATTTGGTGTGCTAATAAGGACATAAGGATTAAGAGCAGGAGTTGGCCACCTGCATCTTCAAACCTGGTTTGTTATTCATCCAGATCACATAAGATCTTGTACCTCAGTGCCATTTCCCTGCATTACCCCATGTCCATTGATTTCCTGTATATCCAGAAGACCACTAATATCCATTTTGAATAAACTGAATTGTTGTGCTCTTTCAGTAGAGAGTTCTACTGACTGACTGGAAAATTTCTCCTAATTTCAGTCCAAGGTGACCTTCTCATTACTCTAAGCCTAGTTTTAGACTCATTAGCCTAGTTTCTAAACTCATTAGTTGGGGGAACATCCTCTGTACTTCCAACCTATTAGGCCTTGTAAAAATTTAGCAAATTTCAGTGAGTTAGCCTCTCATTCTTCTAAGTTCTACAGGTCTGTGCTACTTAAGCTCTGCTTAATATGCCTTCCCAGATACCAGTCTAGTGAATCGTTGCTATGATATCCTTTATTAGGTAAGGAGATCAAAGCAATACATAATATTCCAGGTTCAATCTCGCCAAGGCCCAATAAAACTGCAGTAAACCTCTTTACTTGAATTCAAACCCTATCACATTAGAGGTAAACATACCATTTGCTTTCCTAATGCTTTCATCTTAACTTCCAGGAATGCTTTCAGGATCACCCAGGTCCCTTTCAAACGCCAACATTTTCTCTGAGTTGCAGAATACTCTGCCTTTCAGTTCAGTGTAGCTATGTGTCTGAGCTCATATTTTTTCATTTGCAATAATCCCACACACTCATTCAGTTCATCTATATTTTCTTCAAGCCTCTTTCTATTCTCCTCACCACCCCATCATAATCCCACCTAATTCTGTATCATTAGCAAGCTCGCAAATATGGCACCGTGCCCTCAGCCAAATTGTTCGTAAAAGTTGTTAGTAACTGGAGGGCCAGCACTAATCCTTGTGGCACCACACTCCCTGCTTTGAGAATGATAACTAGTTCTCAATCCATGCCAGTACTTCACTCTTAAATCCATGTGCAAAAATCTCATTGACACCTTCTGATTGGGACCTCAGTAAAAGCCTTTTGAAAATCCTATATACCATATCCACAAACTTCTTATTTCTCTTGCTAGTCACATCAAAACATAGAAAACCTACAGCACAATACAGCCCTTCGGCCCACAATACTGTGCCGAACATGAACATTCTTAGAAATTACTTAAGGTTATCCATAGCCTTCTATTTCTCTAAGCTCCATGTACCTATCCAGGAGACTGTTAAAAGACCCTATTCTCTTGACTATATTCAATAAACTTCAATAGATTCATCAAACATGTTTATCCAAGTATAAATCCATGATGATATTTCTCAATTTTTGGATTACTTTTGTGATTACATTTGCTATAGAGTTCAGAGTTTGATGGCTTTTAAAAGATCTTGCTATTTCAGCCAATAAGTTCTTTACAATAATGAAATCAATGTCTGTTTATTTAAATAGGGTCCCAGTTTGCCAGTTTGGTCTAAGCCCATCAACCAGTTTGGAGAGCTCAAGTTTATAATGTTTAGAGAGTATATTGACAAAAATGTGCCTGTTTGGAAGAGAACAGGGATTGTAACAATAGTTTCCTGGGTATTATAACAGTCCAGTTACATAGATGCCCAACCCCGTCTTCATGCTTGAACTCAGAGAAAAGAATCCTGAAGAATCCTGAAGAAGTAAGGACCTCATTTAAATATTGAAGTTATGTTTTGATGAAATTACCCAGATACTTATAGCATTTCAACAACGTGTCAGACATGTCTGAAATCAATTCCACCATGCTCCCTTCTGAGTCTCCTGTCTACATCGGGCAATGTCTCAGAATTGACTTTCTGTGGAACTGATGTACCTTCTTGCTAATAAGGTGCAACGGTCAAGTGTTCTCAGGCCTCGCAATAGGAAAGGTTGGATGTACTGTTGGCCCTTTGACCTCCAGATTGCTATTTCATGCACAGTTAGATAGGGGCTTTAATGCTCAAAAAATTAGAATTTTATTCAGAGTTTCCATTGATCAAGAGGTATAGATTGATGTTGGGTAAACTGAACTAAAGCACAAATCTATTATTGTCTGGATGATGGTGAAAAAGGTTCTAAGGGCTAAAACTGTAATTTTATTTCCATTTTTTCCTAAATCTTCACAATGACTAGTGTCATAAATACAGTCAAAGGATGACTCCTTTGCAGAAATTTGTACCAAACTAATTATTTATATAAAGTCCTTCACCTTGTGAATTGATTAGAATTTCCCTCTACCTCTCTAAAGAATCCCGAGACTTCCTGTAATGTGGCAACTAGATCTGTACAAGATTTGAAGAAGAATGAGGAAAAATTGCAGTGTCTAGATGGGCAAAGCTGATAGAGACCTATCCACACAGCTTCAAAGATGTAATTGCTGCCAAAGTTGTATCTACTAAATACTGACATGAGAGTGTGAATACTTATGCAATCAATTATTTTGTGTTTTACATTTGTAATTAATTTAGATCACTTTGTTGAGATCAGTTTTCATTTTAACACAAATAGACTTTTCTGTTGATCAGTGTCAAAAAAAACAAATTAAATCCATTGTCATTCAGTGTTGTAAAAGAATAAAACACGAAAACTTCCAAAGGGGTGTGAATACTTTTTATAGGCACTGTATAATCAATGTACTGTATATATTCAATGTGGATGATTTTTTTATCATTTTGTAATCTTAATGTGTATTTTAATATGCTGTATCAGATCCGGAGTAACAATTATTTTGTTCTCCTTTACACTTGTGTACTGGAAATAAGATTAAACAATCTTGAATCATGAATCTAATTAATGAAGGAAAGCATATCACATGTCTTCTTTAATACCCAAGCCACTTATGTTGCCACTGTCAGGGAGCTATGGGCTTGCACTACAGTTCCCCCTGTACACTAATGCTCCTAAAGGTCGTGCCATTAACTATATATTTTCCTTAAATTTGACCCCCACCCTCCCAAATGCAACACTTCACACTTATCTGGATTAATCTTCATCTGCCATTTATGTGTTAGAATTGATTAAAATTTCTGATGTCATTGTACTTTAATGAGGCTCCTGGCTCCCATCAAAATCATCCAAGTGGCTAAAGGGATGTGATAGAAATCGGAGGGCACTGCTATACAAAAGAGAGATATGAGAATATACGAGTGATGCTTCTGAAACAGAGGAATTTTTCATCTTGATATGCTGAAGAAATGTTGCACAGCGATGTCCTCTTTAATGCCACTATCTCACAGCTCCAGTGACAGGAGTTCAATCTGGTGCCGTCTTCTGGAGGATGCACTTCATTATTTTTCCTAAAGTTGTCTAGTTTCCTCCCATGTCCCGAAGTTGTGTTGGTAGTTTAATTGTTATTGTATGTTGCCCCTTGAGCAGGTGGATGGCCTGAGAATCAAGAGGCTGAGGGGCATATAAGAAAGAATAGGTTGCAGGAAAACATCTGGCTGAATATGACTGAGAATTGGCAGTGGGGAAGCAGGTCCTGATGGTGGCAAAATCATGAGCAAACATGAGATTGAGTGGCAAGGGATCAAACCTAGGGCCTGCCCTGCTAAGTAATATGCTGAGTGGTGCAGTGTGCCTCAGATGAAGTTTGGAGGATCAAGGATAGGGTCAGAGCAAGGCTACTGGTTGTGAGTCAGTTTGGCAATCAGGATCAGAGCCAAGAGGTCTATCATCATCAAGACAAAGGGCCCATGGATCATGCTTGCAATCAGATAAGGGTTCATGGGATGAGGAGCACCTAGAGGATGAGGATGAGGCCCTTCAGCTCATAATGAAGTGCTGATTGTTTAACCTACTGTAAGTCTTCACTCCCACATAGCTGTCCATCTTTCTTTCATCCATGTGCCTACCTAATAATCTCTGAAATGTCCCTAATCTACCAGCCTCTACCACCACCTCTGGCAGGGTGCTCCATGCATCTACCACACTCTGCATAAAAAAAACCTACCTCTGACATCTCCTGTATTCTTTCCCTCAAACATCTTAAAGTTAAGCCTCCTTGTATTAGCCACCTCTGCCCTGGGGAAAAGTCTCTAGCTGTCCACTCTGTTAGGAGTGGGGACTGAAAATGAGATTTTCAGTGGCAGCGTTGGGGAATCATAATGCTTAGCAATTAAAACAACCCATTTTAGGCCCATACCTTTGCCAAACCAGTAGATAAGTACAAACTACAATATCAATTATGTAATTGTCTTATTTCAAATGAAAATATAAGTGGAGAAAAGTTAAGAAGATGTGACTGGAGGTTTTATTGGTTCTGCAGAAACATTCTCAGAATGTCCATCCAAATAATTTATTAAGTGAAACCATGACATTTACCAAATCATGGATTTTCAGACAGTGTTGAATGCCCATATTTTCACACTACATTGGATAAATTTTTAAATCCTGTGTGTATTTTCTCTGCATTGCCTCACTTTCTGTAGCCATTCACGTACGCAGGTGTTGCTGACAAGCATTGCATTTATTGCATTTCCCAATGGCTGCTGATAGGTCATTTCAGGCCTTCTCCTCAGGCAATGCAACATGATTACAAATGACTTGCTTCTACACCAGGTTTTTTGGGCTCCCAGGTAACTGATGGGCCAATTTGGGAACCAAAAAGACTTTCACAGAAGAGGCAAGAAGATCCTGATGGATCTTAATGCATCATTAGGCGTCTAGTGGGAGAGGGAGGGGTTGTTGCCTTGCTCTTGCTTGTGCATGGGGGGGGGGGGTCTTTTGGGTTCTAACATTGAACTGTCATTCATTCTTTGGAGCACTCCTCTGTTTTCGTTAAGTTTGCAAATGCAAAGACAAAGAATTTCAGGATGTATGTTGTATACATTTCTCTGACATTAAATGCACCTATTGAACCTATTGAATCTATTGAAGTGAAACTCTTCCTTCATATTTGCACTGGGCTTCTGTGTGCAGACATTGTTAATGAAATTTACTGTTGGCTTCAATGCACTACCAGAGCCTTTGATTGATTGAAATATAATGATTTTTGATTGAAACTTCTATACTGGTACAAAACTCATGGTGACCCTGGCTGCACTGAGCCATGAACTCCTATGCCCTTCTGAGTCCTGGATTATTACAGCAGACACCTCAAGGCACTAGAAGTTACTACCAATGCTATCTCTGCCAAAACCTCCTAGCTAAGTGGAAGGATAAATGAACCAATATCAATATCTTCTCTTTCAGTGTTGAACACTTGCTTGCACTCAGTCACCTCCTTTGAGTCAGCCATGACACTTTGTTATTTTAGATAGCCATTACGTTTAAACTTCTTTGTAGCTCTAGCCTGTAACAAGTAGGGACACCAAATTTTATTTTCTAATGATCCCAGATAATTTTGGTTTTAAATTAAAAGCTCCATTTTCATCAAAGCTGATATTTTTGATACTGATATAATTATTTCATTGAATTTAAATTCTTTACCTGCAATGCTGGGAATTGTTACACCAATATCTGGATTACTAATCCATTGGTACTGCCTCTAGCGTGCCACACCCCCTGAAATGTACTCAATAACTAACTTATTACGAACACCTGCTTATTAATGCAAATTTCTAAACAGCCAATCACATGGCAGCAATTCAATGGTCAAGCAATTCAGTTGTTGTCCAGACCAAACATTAGACTAGAGGAAGAAATGTGATCTAAGTGACTTTGACCATGGAATGATTTTTAGTACCAGATGGGGTGGTTTGAGTATCTCAGATGCTGCTGGTCTCCTGGGAATATCACACACAACAGTCTCTAAGATTTATAGGGAATGGTGTGAAAATAAAAAAAAATGCAGTGAGTGACAGTTCCGTGGGTGAAAATGCCTTGTTAATGAGAAAGGTCAGAGGAGAATGATCAGCCTGGTTCAAGCTGACGGGAAGGTGACAGCAACTCAAATAACCACGATTTACAGCATTGGTGTGCAGAAGAACATCTCTGAATGTACAACATATCAAACCTTGAAGTGGATGGGTTACACCAACAAAAGACCATGAATATACACCCAGTAGCCACTTTATTAGGTAAAGGAGGTAGCTAATAAAGTGGTCACTTAAAAGGACCCTATTCTTTTGTTTTCCGCTTATGGGTTTACTTTACAGTTATTAATCATATCTTCCAAACTCTTCCACAGATGGAATAGGAGGTTGCAGATGGTGGAAAGTTTGGCTAGTTTCTGACCAGAATCACTCCTACCATCTATGTGGTTCCATTGCGTGGACTAAAGGTTTTTAATACCACTCCTAATGTTCTTGCTCCTGTTTCAGCAGGCACGGATGCTTTTTGTGGACCAAAGTTACTGTTTTGAAGACTTGGCTAATAATTCCTCCTGTTCATTCCTGGTATTGGATTCGATCTGATATAATTACACATGATCCAAGAAAATTTGGCAGCTTTAAAGGTGTGGTTGACTGCATCCAACTTGGATTGTACTGCTTTGTGGCTTAGAAAGAAACTATTGCACTTTTCTGGCACATTATAGATACAAAATGTTACCATTGTCCAGAAAGGTGAGCCTGACTTTCGGTTTCTGCAACATTTTCATCATTTTAAATAAAAAGTGGACTTCCAGATCCTAAATAACACTGACATAGAAATGGTCGGAAGTATTTGATAGAAGATCCATCTTGCTATTTTTGGACAGAGGCAGAGAGGGATTGAAAACAAAATTAAAAAAATGAATAATTCAACCAGTCCTTACACCCAACTAGCTGCAACAGAAAGAGTCTAATAAAAAATGTGGAAATAGTCCACGAGAGAACAGTTTACAGCTTGGTGACAAGGGAGAAGTGGAATAGTAAATTAAGAAAACTAAGCTAAATTAGACGAATGTGAAAATTGTACAAGAGAATTTGACTACAGTTGTTAAATTTATGATTAAGTTACTTCTACAGTCCAAGAAGTGCACGTTAGGAAGAAACTTAGCATTATCCTTGCAATTCTAAATATCCGATGGAACAGCTGTGGGTTGAACTTTTTTTACTCCCTGCACCCATAAGACTCAGAAACAGAATTAGGCTATTCAGCCTAACAAATCTGTTCCACCATTTGATCATAGCTGATTTATTTTCCTTCTCAACCCCATTCTCCTGACTTCTCCCTGTAACCTTTGACAGCCTTATTAATCAATAACTATTAACTTCCACTTTAAATATATCCAATAACCTGACTTATACACTCTCTGTGGCAATGGACTTCATAGATTTTACACTCTCTGGCTGAAGAAATTCCTTCTCTTCACTGTTCTAAAGAGATGTCCTTCTCTTCTGAAGCTATGCCCCATGGTCATAGACTCTCCCACCATTGGTAACATTCGCTTCATATCTGTTCTATCTAGACCTTTTAATATTTGGTAGGTTTCAATGAAATCTCCTCTCATTCTTCCAATCTCCAGCGAACACAGGCCCAAAACTATCAGATGAGTCTCATATGTTAAGCCTTTCATTCCCAAGACCATTCTTATAAACTCTGCTGGACACTCTCCAATCCCAACACACCCTTTCTTTCCATCCATGTATTCCATCTGCCTTTTCTTTGCCTATGCTCCTAATCAAGTGAGTCCTTCTCTGGACTCCCAGCTTTCACAGCCTAACCTGCTCCTCCACCTTTCTTCGTATCATTTGCAACCTTGGCCACAAAGCCATCAATTCCATCATCCCAATTATTAACATATAACATGAAAAATTGCAGACCCCACACTTACTCTGTGGAATACTTGGCAGCCAACCAGAAAATAGCCGTCTTTCTTTTTAACTCTTTGTTGACTGCCAGTCAGCTAATCTTCTGTCCATGCTGGTATCTTTTCTGCAATATGATGGCCATTTTAGAAGGAGAAACTGGGCTGTTTTCATCATTTCATATAATGTCCAGCATCTGTGTCTTTCAAAACAGTAGCCAATTTCTTACAATGATCTAAATCTGATTACCTCTAAAGTATTGAACTACATAGAGAAACAAGCCAGGTCTTTTACCTCTGGTGTCTTCCCTGCAGATCCCACTACATGTAAATCTAATATGGTCTTCCTGAGGTATAAAGTCAAAAACTGAACATACTAATCTTGATGGGGTGTGATTGGATTCTATTCAGCTAAAGAATGACATCTTCCCCACAGGACCAGTTGCAGCTTGGTAGGGATGTACACATAGAGTGTCTTGGCCTGAGATGTCCACTGTTTATTTCCCTCCATAGATGCCTCTTGAACTGCTGAGATCCTCCAGTATTTTGTACGTGTTGCTCAAGATCTACCACATCTTTAGAATCTCTTGTGTGTACATAATTACACAGAAATATGGTAACTTTCACTTTCACAGGTAGGACTGCGAACCAGATTACAAAACACAATTCTTATTGTTCTAGAGTTTCAGTACTTGTAAACACAAAGCACACTGCAGATGCTGGGGTCAAATCAACATGTGCAAACAGGCTGGATGAACTCAGCAGGTCAGGCAGCATCAGTTGAAACGAGCAGTCAACGTTTCATACTGCCGAAGGGTCTTGGCCCGAAACGTTGACTAGTCGTTTCAATGGATGCTGCCCAACCTGCGGAATTCATTCAGCCTGTTTGTACAGTACTTGTAAAGCCAGTTCCCCAAAATCCAAGTTAATCGAGAATATGTCTATTGGTGCAGCTGTGGTGAACTACATATACCTGTCTGGACATGCCCCTCTGCTGACTGCTCCTGTGGCTCCTCCCACAGACCCCTGTATAAAGGCGGTTGGAGGCACTGCTCCTCCCTCAGTCTCCAGGATGTTGTGTGGTGGTCTCTTGCTGCTAATAAAATCCTTTCGTTCGCCTCCCATCTCCGAGAGTTATTGATGGTGCATCAGCAGCCAAGAACTTAGTGATCTAGTCTGACCTTTTTAATCCTGCACCACACTTCCAAAGTTAACAGAAGCAGATACTGACTTGAATTTTTATATATCTATAGCAAAAACTTGCTAAACAAAGACAATAAAGCACTGGAAATAAGAGATAAGGCAGAAGACAATTTTTTTTCATAAACAGTATTACATGACTTTATATTTCATGAGCTTGAGGTCGAACACAATCCCCGGTAGAATCACAAGAAGTTTGGTCATTACCATGATACTCCATTACAATATAACATTATTGTTTCTGTGTACACTCCTTTAGATTGTTAGGAGGTACTGACCCAGAGGAAATACAGATCTCTACCTACTTTTTCCAACTCTCAGATGCAACATATTTGTATATTCACTAGAAATAATGACCAGTAAATCTCTTTGAATCCCTGGCTGTGCCAAATGTTAAGGTCACGTATTGATTAAAGTACTAGCATCAAGTTACTCCATTTTCTTTTTCTTCACTTAGAAAAAATAAGTTTCTTACTGAAGAAAGCAAGGCAAATTGAAGTTGACTAAAGCTTGGGACTGAACTAACACAGTCCAATCATTAAAATTCATTACAGCTTATACTCCTGCCCTGATTTTCCCTTATACTTGCATTTAAATTATTGCAACCATATGGTGGTAAGATTACGTGATAATGTCTAGTCTATGATTCTATAAATGAGCATGAGTCTCAAGTCATTATTGTGAGGTGAAGATATGTGATAAAAGAAGCTTACATCTGACTTATTCACTTTTCAGAGTATTGTAGAAGCTTGCCCTCAAAGTGGCTCAACAGAGCCTGAACTATTTTATAATGTTCAATACATTGGTTGGACATAGTTCAAAGATTGACAGACTGTAGTGCAGGAGCCTTCAGATGCCTCTTAGTATTCTGAGTGGATGTGAAAACTAGCTCTGCTCTCATCTTCCCTCGGGACATTCAGTCTTCTCCCTTCATCTCTAGCCAAGAAAATGTTTGTGAATACCTTCTCTCAGACATACAAGAAGAAACCACATGCCTCTCATTGGACAGCACACATTCCAAAGCCCCCATTATCTCCAGTCATAACCCAAGCACTGCTGCTACAGAGAAACCATTACATTGGGAGTGAAACCTTACAGAGCGTTGCACTCTCCCCCCTCACCCCCCCCCCCCCCAACCCCACCAAATTTAGTTATGTCCTCATGACATTCGGATAATTTGCCAACCCTTCCTTGCAAAGCACAAAGTCCAATCCAGGACGTAAAAGGCTGTGACATAGCTTCGCAGAGCAGAAGAGACCACACTCTGTTCCCACTGTGCTACATGGGCCAGCCTATCCGGTGGTCCCCAGATTCTATGAGACCTCCATTGCCCCTCACCTAACTCTTCAGGTTCTGACACTACTTGGGATACTTCTGGTCTACCTGATGAAGCCTCTCCCAGCCTCTCACACATGCCCACCTGCAACTTGGACCACTCTATCTTGTGGCCAAGCCCCGCTTCACCCCTTGCAGGGTCCGGATGCAAACCAGCGCGAGAAGGGCTGGGATTCCCTTCCCCAGTCAATGGGGAGTTAGCAAAAGGCAGCATTTACCACACCTCCAGTTCCTCATCCTCCAAATCAGTAGCCCTCTCAAGGTGGGGGTCCTAGAGTCACCCCGCATCTCACTGTTCATACTGATAACTAACATTAACTTTAATTTTACAGTTGTGCTAGTCATCGCGCATATGCTTTAAAGGCTTTGCTATTCATATTTCTCGTTACTTTCAATATCACACAAGTATTTTCATTATAGCTTTCCGTTTCCAGTTTTGTTCTTCAACTAGAAATCTACTTGCCTGACAGAATTCAGGCTTTCCACCTTAGATCTAGCTGTATGTAGGAAGGCTATATGCTAGCAACACACATTAAATGCTGGTGGAATTCAGCAGGCCAGGCAGGATCTATGGAAAAGAGCACAGTCGAGGTTTCGGCAGCAGGATTGGAGAAAAAAAGATGGAGTACATTTAGAGGGTGGGGGGGGAAGGGAGAGAGAAACACAAGGAGTTAGGGGAATCTGGGAGGGGGAAGAATGAAGTAAAGAGCTGGGAAGTTGATTAGTGAAAGAGATACAGGGCTGGAGAAGTGGGAATCCAATAGAAGAAGACAGAAGACCATGGAAGAAAAGGGGGGAGGAGCACCAGAGGGAGGTGATGGGCAGGCAAGGAGCTAAGGTGAGAAAAGGGAAACGGGGATGGGGAATGGTGAAAGATGGCGGGGGGACATTACAGGAAGTTCAAGAAATCGATATTCATATGCTTTATCCTTTTCTTTTTTATAGCTGAATTAATTTGCTTCTCTAAACTAGCATTCTTGTGATTGATAATTTCCAGGAGATTTGTGGTAGCCACTTCTAAAGCCTCACCTTTTGTACACACACTCACTCACACATCTTGGGCTTGCATTTGTTGCTATTGTTGTTGCCGTTATAATGCATTAACACTGACACTGCACACCAACTAAAATCCTTTGGTGCTTTCAGAACAATCATCTCCACCAACGTACCTATTTTACATGCAAGTTTAAATGTTATACTTTCCATAATTTAAATAGAACTTGCTTCTCTGTTAAACGCCACATTAGTTTGACATGTCACACTTTTTGACTCTGTTACATAAACATCTAACTTGGCCTTCAGTTCCTACTCTTGAGTGTATCATTTTTTACAATCCACGGAAGTACTAAATTAAAGTGATTCTCTACTTCATCAAATGAAGTAGTTTTTGTTTTTTGTTGTGCCTGGTGATCTTCCAGAGTATTGGAGCTTATCTCTGCTGCTCAGATTGCTTCTGTACAGTAGTTTGATTGGAACAAATACTCAGAGGTCTAGCTCTTGATTTTAACCACTAACTTAACAATAACATTCCATTCTGCACCAGAATTTATAGTAAACATAAAAATCCCAATTGAAACTGGCCTGTCCTTGAAAATTGCCACTTCAACAGTTAAGGGGCTTAAAGTAATCATCATCATGCACTGCCCTTTAATTCTGTTGAGCTTGGATCTGGACTTGAAATCCAATTTTCTCTCTGTTCCATCCTTATCCCAGTGTAGTGTACACATGCATGTGGGTTTCCTAGTCACAGTTATGGGAGTGTGCAGCATCAAACATAAGGAGCAGAGAGCTGTAACGGTTGATCCTGGTTCATTGGATTCTTTTTAACCGGCATTGTAAAGGTATGGGATAAGATCCAAAGAATGTCTTCAGGAAAGGAAATGACTGGCTGGACTTTAGCAGTATTATCAGAGTTATGGAAACACAAGTGTCCTAGTTTGGAAAAACAGAACTGTGAGTTTAAGTGAATACCTGGTCTGTTGGAAAACATAATTTATGACTTCATACATAACGCTGGAAGAACTCAGCAGGTCAGGCAGCATCCATGAGAAAAGAGTAGCCTGACCTGCTGAGTTTTTCCAGCGTTGTGTACGTATTATTTGATCCACAGCATCTGCAGTTGTATTTTTGTGTTATAATTTATGACTTGGCAGGATGAGTGAAAATGTTAACTGAACATGTGGAAAATGAAAGGGAAAGCTGTGATAAATTACAAAAACAGTATGATAGAGACTAAAAAATATAAAGAGCAAATCTTTGCATTAACCGAAAGAGTGAAAATACGTGATAAGCACAATTGAATCGAACTGCAAAACAAACTGAAGTAGTATCAGAAAACACAGCAGGGCTCTCAAAAGGACAATCCTGCCAGTGACATTCCTGCTTGGGAAACACTTCTTACATTGGACAGCCCTCCGAGACAGCGCCATCATCTGAACACCGTGGAACTACAGCATGGACACAACATGAACTCCACGATTACCTCTACGGACTCAGGCAAGAACGACAGTGATGAAACAATAGGATTAGCAGCCATGTCATGGTTTGCTCCAATACAGACCAAGAAAGTGAAGACACGCAGGACTGAAGATGAAACCTATGAAAGGAGACAGATGTTTTTTCTCATCAACCACCTGAACCAGAAAAAATTTATAGATCGTCCAAATAAATTCCGCATCCTAAAAAAAGAAGTTTAAAGTCTTAAGCTGAGCTTCAACATATTAAGAACATATACAAATTGCAGCCATATGATGGCATCCAAATTTTGGTTGCTATGTTGTCTTCTCAGCATACCAGACTGTTGACTCATAGAGTTGATGGCAACATGGGAGTTGATAAAAAAGATACAGAAGATGGTTGAGATGCTATTAAGAGGTTACTGGAAAAACAGGCCCCATTACAAACTGATTGGAGTGAAGTAGTTGATTACATACAAAAGCTTTCTGAGGATGTTTCTGAATATGAGGAAAGCTCCAGAACAGCTTGATTAAATTACTTAGGAGTTCAGGGAATAAATGAAAATAACATTAGAGGTCTCCACATGTGGTACCTTGAAAACATTTATGAATGGCTTGAGACCAGATATTGCCGTAAATGCTGAAACTGACAAAACACATTGGGGTGAAGTTGGTGTTCCATACAGGAAGCGAGTGCAAGCTGCACTATTGAAACCTGAATAAGATCATTACAGGTGGTCAGTTACCTGTTGAAAAAGAGCCACTGACCAGCTAGTCAACAGCCACAGTTACTACAAGGAAGTTGAGAACCAACACCCATTAACCAACAGAAAAAGTCTACAATTTCAGTCTGAGCTACACCTCCGAAGCCAATCCCTTATGTAACTCCCTGGGTCACCTCAGGCTCGCTCAGCTCGTTCTCGTCTAGGGGGAGCTGCCTTCGGCCCCGCCAAACTGGGTAATCAGCTGGTGTGGATGCTGTGTGATGTCCCCGCTTCGCCCAAAAACAGACAGTACACCATATGCGATTAAATGAGTACAATTTATAAAGGTTACTATAACTAAGTGATTAATAACGATACAGTATATATGAAGAGAAAATTAAAGAAAAGGCGCCAAACTTATCAAAGTCCAAACCACTTCGTGCACAGCCGTTGGAGCTCAATTTCTGAAGTCTTCTGGCCACCATTCGATCCCCTCCAAACTCCTCGACTCGCAGCTCAGGACCCTCCGAACTCCTCGACTCTCCAAACAGCTCAGGACCCTCCGAGTGGTCAACCAAGCACATCTAGCTTCATCCCCTCCCCCCCTCCTCGGAGAATCTCCCGGCCTCGGACCCCCCTTTGGGGTCCGATCCTCGCCCAGCTTAGAGCATTGCGTCCTCTCTCTCGACCCCCTCGCGCCGATCTCCCCAAAAGCCTGTCAACAAAAGCTTACAGACTCAGAAGAAAGAACATTAATCCCCATTTGGTTTACAAAGGAATACCATTCTCGTTATCAGTAAATTAGCATTCCTGCTAGTTAACAAAAGGAAACCCTTTCCCAACAGTAACAAAGAAAAAAAAGAAACCCCCTTTACACTTAAAACAAAATGTCACTCTTGTGGTAAAAGAGGACATTTGGCTAGAAGTTGCAAGTTGCAGCCACTTAATTGGGCCAAAATGCACTGGTCCCATTGTGTCCCAATTAACTGTATATGGGTTGTTAGTTAAACATGGAGGTGCAGGATAACAATTTTCAAGTTAATAATAGAACTTATGTTAGGCCAATCACTATGCGCAAAATTAGGGGGATTAGAAATGTGTTAGAGGTGTAGAGAGTGTACACAGAAAGCTGTAGCCAAGGAGAAACAAAGGGTGAGTGCAGAACCACAAAATTAATAATTTGCTAAGGGATATGGAGCCTGTGGGACTTGAATCACAGAGAAAGATACAAGCATAAGTCCATTAACTAAGGATATTATGACCTGTTAATGTTGGCAGGTTGAGAACTGAAAATGTCAAATCACCAATTGATAAGTAAGTAGTTTCAGATTTAGTGGCTATGAGGAAGCTGTAGGAGATTGAAGAAAACAGTTTTAACAGAGCATGTGGACAATCTGGGCAGTGGGACAAAGCCCAGCAGTATTAAGGTGACAACCGTAAAGATACATTAATATAGAAAGTGCTGTGCAGGTGGAGTCTTCTTTTTACTCAGATAGGTTACATCTACGTATCATCAAAGGTCCCCGCCACCTGTGCTATGCCATTTTCCTGCAGCTATCATTGGGTAGTATGTGCAGAAACTTGAAGACCCAAAATGTAAGGTTCAAGAACAGTTACTTCCCTTCAATCATTGTATTCTTGAACCAAGCTGCACAACTGTAACTACTACCTCAGTATAGCAACTTTGATTACTTTGATCACGTTGCACTACAATGGACATCAACATTTTTTTTTGGCTCTAATTGTGCTTGTTCTTGTATAATTTATGCTTTTCTTGTGTTTGATGTCTTTGTGATGCCGCTGCACGTTAGTTTTTCATTGTACCTGTGCTTACACGACAGTAAGCTCTTTCTTGATTTATGATGTCTTCCTTGATGCTAACTCCTAATTATCTGCTGCACACTAAGCCTTAAGTGATACCTGACTAGAAATTTGACAGAGGTCCGATTGGAGTTAACATGGATTATATTTGAATGATTGATTTAAGAAAAGTTTAGATCATCAAAGTTTTATTGTTGGATAGTGTCTGTATTTGAATCAACAGATTAAAAACATAGGAACATAGAAAACCTACAGCACAATACAGGCCCTTTGGCCCACAATGCTGTGCCAAACATGTATTACTTTAGAAATTACTTAGGGTTACCCAGAGCCCTCTATTTTTCTAAGCTCCATATACCTATCAAGGAGCCTCTTAAAAGACCCTGTTGTATCCTTCTCCATCATAGTCACTAGCAGCCCATTCCACGCACTCACCACACTGCATAAAAAAAACTTACTCCTGACATCCCCTCTGTACATACTTCCAAGTTCCTTAAAGCTATTCCCTCTATTTTAGCCACTTCAGCCCTGGGAAAAAGCCTCTGACTATCCACACAATCATTACCTCTCATCATCTTGTACACCTCTGTCAGGTCACCTCTCATCCTCCATCGCTCCAAGGAGAAAAGGCTGAGTTCACTCAACCTATTCTCATAAGGCATGCTCCCCAATCCAGGCAACATCCTTGTAAATCTCCTCTGCACCCTTTCTATAGTTTTCACATCCTTCCTGTAGTGAAGTGATCAGAACTTATCACAGTACACCAAGTGGGGTCTGACCAGGGCCCTATACAGCTGTAACATTACGTCTCAGCTCCTAAACTCAATCCCACAATTGATGAAGACCAAGACACCGTATGCCTTCTTAAGTACAGAGTCAACCTGCGCAGCAGCTTTGAGTGTCCTATGGACTCGCACCCCAAGATCCCTCTGATCCTCCACACTGCCAAGAGTCTTACCATTAATATTATATTCTGCCATCATATTTGACCTATCAAAATGAACCATCTCACACTTATCTGGGTTGAACTCCATCTGCCACTTTTCAGCCCAGTTTTGCAACCTATCAATGTCCCGCTGTAACCTCTGACAGCCCTCCACACTATCCATAACACCTCCAACCTTTGTGTCATCACCAAACCTACTAACCCATCCCTCCACTTCCTCATCCAGGTCATTTATAAAAATCACAAAGAGAAGGGTTTCCAGAACAGATCCCTGTAGAACACCACTGGTCACCGACCTCCATGCAGAATATGACCCATCTACAACCACTCTAGACACTAGACACTCACTTCTTAAGGGAGGGAAGTTTAGAGGGGACATCAAGGGTAAGTTTTTTTACACAGAGGGTTACAGGTGCCTGGAATGACTTACCAGGGATGGTGGTGGAGGCTAAAACATTAGGGGTATTTAAGAGCTTCGTGGGACAGGCACATGGATGAAAGAAAAATAGAGGGTTACAGGGTAGTGTGGGTTTAGTTTTTTTTAAGGCATATATGGGTCGGCACAACATCGAGGGCTGAAGGGCCTGTACTGTGCTGTAGTATTCTAGTATCTAGTGACATGACAGGTGGAGTATAATATAGAAAATGCGATGTCATCCACTTTTGTAGAAAGAATAGAAAAACTTTAGAAGCATTTTTAAGCGGTAGGAGATGCAAGGTGTTGTTGTTAGATGTTCTGGTACAGAAATCCTGTAAAAAATATAATGTGGAGGAACAGCAAATAATTTGGAAAGGAAATATAATATAGCTTTCTCTGCAAGAGGAATTGAGAACACAAATAAAGACATCTTACTATACATTGACAGGCCCTGGTGAGAATGCAGCTGGAATATTAGTTTGCTACATGGGAAAGGGTACACTTTCTACAAAAGGAATACAATGAAATTCACCAATTTGAAGTACTGCATGTGGGAATTCCAAGCAATATTATTCAGGTGTCAGTTCAAAGTAAAATTTATTATCAGAGTACATACAGGTCACCACATACAACCCTGAGATTCTTTTTCTGCGGGCATACTTAGCAAATCGATAAAACAGGATCAATGGACAACAAACTGTGCAAACGCAGATGTAAATAAATAACAAAAAATAACTAATGTGAAATAACAAGATAAAAGATTTCTTGAATAAGTGTAGTTTTGATCAAGAGCCTGATGGTTGAGGGGTAGTAACTGTTCTTGAACCTGGTGTTGCGAGTCCTAAGGTACCTGTGCCTCTACCCAATGGCAGCAGCAAGAGAAGACCATGGCCTGGGTGGTGAGGATCTTTTCAGGTGCAAAATTTCATGTAGATGTGCTCAATAGATGGCAGGGTTTTACCCTTGATTACTGGGCCAAATCCACGAGCTTTAGTAGGAATTTCCACTCAAAGGCATTGGCGCTCCCAGACTAGGCCAAAATGCAGCCAGCCAACACACTTTCCACCACACATCTATAGATGTTTGCCAAGGTTTTTGATGACATGCCAAATCTCCGCAGACTCCCGAGGAAGCAGAGGCGCTGTTGTGCTTTCTTTGCAATTATATTTATATGATGGGTCCAGGACACGTCCTCTGAGATAAAGAGCATCCTGATGTATGCATCTTTGCTGTCACAATGTTTCAGGGCTGTGTGAAGAATCAATGAGATGGCATCTGTTGTAGACCTGTTGCTTCGGTAGGTAAATTGGAGCAGATCCAAGTTGCCATTCATACAGGAGCTGATATGATTCACCACCAGACTCTCAAAACATTTCATCTCTGTTGTCGCAAGTGCCAATGGGTGATAGTCATTGAGACAGGTTACCTCACTCTTCATGGTCACTGCTACAATTGAAGACTTGGCATGCACAGCAATAAATTACTTACTGGCTGCTAATGGGCTCACATTTCAAACATAATTATGAGGAAAAGCTCATATGTATAGCTATGAAAAAATTTTACCCTCACAGACCATGTTAGAAATTGAACTGGTAAAAATATCCATCTTTGCTTCTGAAATAAACATTCCTAAACAAAACCTTTGCATGCTTGTTAGGTAAATGGTTTGCAAACTTAAATTTGCCATAGGTGAAATCAGCTGGCTCTTAAATAAATTCAAAGCAGTGTGAATACATGCTTTGACCATAAACTTGCTGTATATAGGAACTCAGTTGGCATAGCTTAAAGTTCAGAATTAAATTGATTAGTCCTTATAGTAGTATATTAAATTTTTGTTTAGGATAATTACTTTTTATAGTAGAGAGGGACTGGATTTTGCTACAGAAAATATGGTACTTATTAATAGTGTTTCTGCATGTACTCAAATTTAAATGGAATATTTTATGCAGTAGTGCTATTTTTATTTCTCAGGGTTGCACCCTTAAATTAATACTAGCTGTTAAGGTTCCTATATTAATTTCTGTTCACCAACGAGAAGAATGACATTGTGTGGGCAGAGCTGAATAAACACTATTTCTGTGTGCAAGTGAAACATAGTTAATGGCACAAAACCATGGGTTTGTTTGAAAGAATCTTCTTTTACCCCTTTGATGTTATCTGAGGATTTGAAATAAACAAGAATAAACCTAACATTGTGTCACTGCTGAAGGGAATTTGGTTCATTTCTATGTACATTGATGCAGTGGCGACTGACATATTTTGAAGGGAGCAATTTTCATAAATATAATGTGAGTCCAATTATCTGCCATAAGGAAGGCACCATTTAGAGGGAAGTCAAAATCAGGAAATAATTGAGAGTCCCCATATAATAGTCTTCAAATTCCTAAATAAAAATCCCTCCAAATTAAAAAAAAATACAAAAACAAGGTCAGAACAGAAAATTATAGAAATTCTCAGCAGGTTAGGTGGTGTTATGGAGAGAGAAACAGAGGTAATGTTTTTAGTAAGTGGAAAGCAACACACACAAAATGCTGGAAGGACTCAGCAGTAAGGCAGCATCTATGAAAATAAAATAAACAGTCGACATTTTGGGCTGAGATCCTACATCAGGACTGCAAAGGAAAGGGGAAGACACCAGATTATAAAGGTAGGGGTGGGGAAGAGAAGGAGGACAAGCTGAAAGCAGGTAGCTGAAGCCAGGTGGGTGGGAAAGGAAAAGGGCTGGAGACAAGGAATTTGACAGAGGAAGAGGGTGGACCGTAGGAGAAAGGGAAGGAGGAGGGGCACAAGGGGAGGTGATAGGCAGGTGATGAGAAGAGTTAAGAGACTAAGTGAGGAATGAAAGAAAAGGGAATGGGAGGGGAAAAGAAAAAAAAAGAAAAAAATTACTAGAAGGATAAATTGATATTCATGCCATCAGGTTGGAGGCTACCTATATGGAATATGAGAAGTTGCTCCTCCACCCTGAGAGTGGTCTCAATGAAACGGGATAGGAGGTTATGACAAACATGTCGGAATGAGAATGGGGATAGGAATTAAAATGTTTGGCCACCGGGCAATTTTGTTTTTGGTGGATGGAGTGCAGATGCTCGACAAAGTGGTCGCTCAGTTTATGTCGGGTCTCACCAACGTAAAGGAGGCTGCAACAGGAGCACTGCAGGCAATAGACAAACCTAATAGGTTTGCAGGTGAAGTGTTGCCTCACTGGAAGGACTGTTTGTGGCTCTGAATGGAGGTGAGGGAAGGAGTGCATGGACAGGTGTAGCATTTGTCTCACTTGCAGGGATATGTGGCAGGAGGGAGATTAGTGGGGAGTGGTGAATGGACAAAGGAATCATATAGGGAGCGATCTCTGTGGGAAGTGTAGAGTGGAAGGGAAGCAAAGACGTGTTTGGTGGTAGGATCTCAATAAGGGTGGCAGAAGTTGTGGAGAATGACGTGCTGGATGTGAAGGCTCATGGAGTGGCTGGTGAGGATAAAAGGAACTCTATCCCTGTAAAGGTGGTGGGAGGATGTGGAGAGTGCAGATGTCAGGAAATGGAGGAGATACGGATGAGGGCAGCATCAGTGGTGGACACTGTAATGGATCTTTCTTTTGTGTCCTTTGTGAATTAATTTGTCAAATATCATAATTGGAGTTGATTCTTAAGTAATTAAGATCAATCTTGAAGCTAAAATATACATTGAAAGCATTTTTGGATAACATATTACTCTTAAAGTAGATTGCACATTGCATTAATCGTCAATCCTAAGTTCTACTTAGGAGCGAGTATTTGGGTTTTTCTCAGTGCCGCTGAAGCCATTTGAATCTGCTCTGACACTTAATATAATTATGACTGATCTTCTATCTTGAAAACAATGTTTTGATTCCCTCCCAATACACCCCGATACTTTTTTGTCTGTCCAGAAATCTATCTACTTAAATATGTTCAGCAATTTGCCCTCCGGTGTTTGTGATGGAGAATTCCACCGGTCCCCCATCAGTGAAGAACTTTCTCCTGAGTATTACCTCATATGCTGAGATTTTAATTCATATTTCTAGAGACCCCAGGTAGGGGAAAAGTCCACTCTGTCTGTAAAATCCTGCAAGAATTTGTATTTTTCTAAAATTCAGAGAATACAAGATAAGTAGATCCAATCCATTCTCATACCACAGTCTCAAAACCACAAGACTCAGTCCAATGAAGCTTTGTTGCACTTCCTCTATACTTGACTAAGGGAGTATAGAATTTTAGGATTGCCCTCAACATGTAAGTAGATCAAATTGCAAATTGGGAGGAGAATGCAAAGAAGCTTGAGACTACTTAAATAAATAGGGTGATGGGCAAATACGAAAATCTCCCGCATTGAAGATTGACATGCCACACCACCCTACAATTTGCCTTCTTATCTATTTGTGGTATCTGCCTGTTGGTTTTCAGTTACTGGTGTACAAGGACACTTCGTACATAAATATTTCCCAATCTCTCACCATATCAATTAATAGCCAACCTTTCCTGTGCTGTGTGTCTGTCCATCACTTTACTTGTTTTAATTGCCTAAAGCTTCTTTGGATCCTCCTCACAGTTCATAATTTCACATATTTGTCATATTTTATATGCCTACTGATGCTTACAATTATCTTCACTATACCTTTTCCCACATTTCACTTGTAAAAATGCTATCCCCTTTTCTAATTTCCTCCAGTTCCTCCGCAGGAAGAGGTTTTCCAACCTAGGGACATTAGAAATATCTTCCTTCTTCAAAGAATGGGACTTCACATCCTGTACCACCAATGCTGTCCTTACCCACATCACTTCCATTTCCTGTACTTTTGCCCTCACCCCATCTCCTGCCACTGAAACAAGGATAGGTTCCCCTTGCCCTTACCTACCATCCCAAGAACTTCCACATTAAGCACATCGTTCTCCATAACTTCCACAATGGGATCCAACATATTAAGCACAACCCTGCAAGTAAGACAAGTTCTACACCTGCCCCTACATCTCTTCCCTCACCACCATTCAGAGCCCCGAACAGTCCTATCAGGTGAGGCGACACTTCACCTGAGAGTCTGTTGGGGTCATCCACTGTATCTGGCGCTCCTGGTGCATACTCCTTTACATCAGTGATTCCTGATGTAGTGAGTCCTCCTATTCCCATTCCAACATGTTAGTCGACAGCCTCCTCTACTGTCACGATGAAACTACTCTCAGGTTAGGGGAGCGACACTTCATATTCCATCTAGGTAGCATCCAACTAAATGGCATGAATGTTGATCTTCTAACTTCCAGTAATTTTTCCCTCTTCTCTCTTTCTGCATTCCTCATTCAGACTCCCCTCTTAGCCCACCTCAAACAAGAGAAAATCTGCAGATGCTGGAAATCCAAGCAACACACACAAATTGCTGGTGGAACTCAGCAGCTCAGCATCTATTGATAAGAGTACAGTCGACGTTTCGGACCTTTCTCCCATGGTCCATTGTCCTCTCCTATCAGATTCCTTCTTCACTCGTTTACCTCTTCCACCTATCACCTCCCAGCTTCATACTTCATCTCCCTCCCCCACTCACTCACCTTTCCACTCATCTGGTTTCACCCATCACCTGCCAGCTTTACTCCTTCCCTTTCCCCAGCTTTCTCATTCTGGCTTCTTCCTCTCCAGAGCTGATGAAGGATCTTGGCCTGTAATATCCTCTCTGTAGATGCTGCCTGACTTGCTGTGTCCCTCAATGTTTCCAGCATCTGCAGGAGCTCTTGTGATTATCTCATACTTATGAATTGCTTGCAAACTGAAAAATCTTGGATTTGGTCATTTCATCCTGGCCATTGGTATAAACCGTGAATGGCTGGGCCAAAGCACCTCACTAGTCCATAAGACCATAAGACATAGGAACAGAATTAGGCCATTCAGCCCATCATGTCTGCTCCATCATTCCATCATGGCTGATCCTGGATCCCACTCAACCCCATACACCTGCCTTCTTGCCATGTCCTTTGATGCCCTGACCATTCTGAAAAAGATCAAATTCCACTTTAAATATATGCACTGATTTGGCCTCTACTGCAGTCCATGGCAGAGCATTCCACAGATTTATTACTCTCTAGCTAAAAAACTCCTCCTTACCTCTGTTCTAAAGAGTTACCCCTCAATCTTGAGGCTGTACCCTCCAGTTCAAGATAGCCCCACTATAGGAAACATCCTTTCCACATCCACTCTATCAAGTCCTTTCAACATTCGGTAGGTTTCAATGAGATCCCCCTGCATTCTTCTAAATTCCAGTGAGTACAGGCCCAAATCTGCCATTTATTCCACTTGCCCTAATGTTGCTGCTATAGTGTTACAAAATAGGAAATGTGAGGATAATGGCACTAATGAAAAGGAACAGCATATTCTCAAATTGGTGCTGTGCCTGACTTGAAAGGACTCAACTACGATGTTCCTCCTTACTTATTATAGGTTGTAGGGATTCAGAGAAACGATCAAAGTAATGTTGATGAATTGCTGAAGTTATCATTACAATGACAAGTGCACTTACCGGATGAGAAAGTTCATCAATTCTGGATATTATGGAGTTATTTGCAAGCCGCTGTGGATGCATTGGTGCAGTGAGTAATATCTATACTATTGAACTCCTGGTCTAAATATTGTAGACCCTTAGAGAAAATCCAAATGGCTTGTGACTTGTTGCAGCACACCACTTTTTTATGTTGGTCTTCAAGTTATGGTGTTGTAATCGCTGATCTCATCTAAGTTCTAACCAATTGTTATTTCAAAACAGAGTTACGATAGCAGAATATATGATGTTCTGCTAGTGCAAAGAGAACATCAACATCTGTCCCAGACTTAGGCCAATAACCATAATATTTTTGACCCTAGCCTGTTCAGTTGTTGATTGCACTTGATAATAGTCTCATTAGGAATACCACCTATTCCATTTTTCTAATCAAACCTTCTTCATCTTGCAGTTCAGTCTAATAGACTAATGGTTTGTCATTTGTGGAAGGTGTGTGGTAGTGGCAGAGATTATACAAGGTGATCAGCAGAACCTTGTTTAAGCTGAAGTCATGCAACTTTGCAGAGGATAGAGTGAGCCAAATATTCAGACAATAGGTTGGCTCCTGTCAAATCCTGATGATCAAATGATGACTTGATAAATAGAACATAGAACATAGAAATCTACAGCATATTACAGGCCCTCTATGTGGCCTTCTATTTTTCTAAGCTCCATGTACCTATCTAAGGGTCTCTTAAAAGACACTACTGTATCTGCCTCTACCATCATCGCTGGCAGTGGATTGCACGCACCCACCACTCTGTGTGAAAAAATTACTTCTGACATCACCCTTGTACCTACATGCAAGCACCTTAAAACTATGCCCCTTTATGTTAGCCACCAGCCCTGGGAGAAGGCATCTGGCTATTCACATGATCAATGCCTCTCATCATCTTATACACCTCTATTAAGTCACCTCTCATCCTCCATCAGTCCAAGGAGAAAAGGCCAAGTTCACTCAACCCATTCTCATAAGCATGTGCTCCAATCCAGGCAACATCCTTGTAAATCTCCTCTGCACTCTCTCAGTAGCGTCCACATCCTTCCTGTAATGAGGTGAACGGAACTGAACACTGTACTCCAAGTGGGGTCTAATTAAGGTCTTATATAACTGTAACAGCAGCTCACAGCTCTTGAACTCAATTCCTTGGTTGATGAAGGCCATATATCTTTTTAATAACACTGTCAACCTACACAACAGCTTTGAGTGTCCTATGGACATGGACTCTAATTTCTCGCTGATCCTCCACTGCCAAGAGTCTTACCATTAATATTATATTCTATCTTTAAATTTGACATTCCGAAATGAATCTCTTCACATTTATCTGGGTTGAAGCCCATCTGCCACTTTTCAGCCCAGTTCTGTATCCAACCTATGTCTCACTTTAACCTCTGAAAATCCTCCAGACTATCTACAACTTTTGTGTCATCAGCAAACTTAGTAACCACGCTTCTACTTACTTATAAAGGTCATTTATAAAAATCACAAGGAAGAGGGGTTCCAGAACAGATCCCTGCAGAACACCACTGGTCACCATCCTCCATGCAGAATGCAAACCATCTACAACCATCCTTTGACAGTCCAATTATGGATCCACAAAGCAAGGTCTCCTTGGATCCTATGCCTTAATACTTTCTGACTGAGCTTTGTATGGGGAACCTTATCAAATGACTTACTGAAATCCATATACACTCCATCCACTGTTCTACCTTCATCAGAGTGTCTTTTGTCACATCCTCAAAGAATTCAATCAGGCATGATCGGCCCTCAACAAAGCCATGTTGACTATCCATAATTGGATTATGTTTCTGTAAATGCTCATAAATCCTGCCTCTCAGGATCTTCTTAGACAACCTGCCTACCACTGAAGTAAGACTCACTAGTCTATAATTTCCTGGGTTATCTCTACTCCCTTTCTTGAACAAAGGAACAACATTTGCAATCTTCCAATCCTCTGGTACTTCTCCCATCTCTATTGATGATGCAAAGTTCATTGCCAATGGCTCAGCAGTCTCCTCCCTCACTTTTCACAGTAGCCTGGAGTATATCACGTCTGGTCCCGGTGACTTATCTAACTTACTACCTTTCAAAAGCTTCAGCACATCCTCTTTCTTAATGTCTAGACACTCAAGCATTTCAGTCTGCTGTGAGTCATCCCCACATTTGCCAAGGTCCTTTTCACTGTTGAATACTGAAGCAAAGTATTCATTAAGTATCTCTGCTACCTCCTCTAGCTCCATGCACATTCCACTATCGCACCTGATTGGTCCTATTCTCACACGGCTCATCCTCTTGCTCTTCACCTACTTGTAGAATGCCTTGTGGTTTTCTTTAATCCTGCAAGGCCTCCTCATGGCCCCTTCTAGCTCTCCTAATTTCATTCTTGAGCTCCTTCCTGGTATCCTTGTAATTTTCTAGAGCTCTAACAGTACCTATTTCTTGAACCTTTTGTAGGCTTTTCTTTTCTTCTTAACTAGATTTTCTACATCCTTTGTAAACCATTGCTCTTTTGCTTGACCACCCTTCCCCTGCCTCGACAGAACATACCTATGCAGAATGGCATGCAACTGTTCCCTGAACACTTGCCACATTTTTGCCATGCATTTCCCTGAGAACATTGGCTCCCAATTTGTGTTCCAAAGTTCCTGCCTATTAGCATCATAGTTCCTCCTATCCCAATTAAATGTTTTCCCAAATTGTCCTCTCCAGCATTACGGTAAAGGGGATAGAGTTGTGATCACTACCTCCAAAATGCTCTCCCATCGAGAAATCCGACACCTGACTAGGTCCATTTCCCAACAGCAGATCAAGTACAGCCCCTCTTCTAGTTAGCTTATCTACATATTGCATCAAGAAACCTTCTTGAACATACCTACCAAACTCCACCCCATTTAAAACCCTTTCTCTAAGCAGATGCTAGTTAATATTAGGAAAGTTAAAATCACCCATCACAACAACCCTGTTCTTATTGCACCATTCCAGAATCTGCCTCCCTATCTGCTCTTCAACGTCTCGGTTACTATTGGGTGGACAGTCTATAAAAAAGCACCCATTAGAGTTATTGTCCCCTTCCTCTTTCTGACTTCCATCTACAATGACTCCACGATTTTCTCCTTTTTTGATACAATCCCTGATTAGCAAAGCCACTCCCCCACCTCTTTTGCCTCCTTCCCTGTCCTTTCTGAAACATCTAAAGCCCAGCACACCCAGCAGCCATTCCTGCCCCTGAGTCATCCAAGTCTCTGTAATAGCCACAACATCATAGTTCCATGTATTAATCCACACTTTAAATTCATCTGCCTTGTTTATGATACTCCTTGCATTAAAATAGACATCTTAAACCATCAGGCTGAGTGCATCTTTGCTCTATCATCTGCTTATCCTTCCTCACAAACTCCCTACAAACTGCCTCTACTTGTGCACCAACCGCCCCATCCTCTGCCTTCTCCCTTCGGTTCCCAGCCCCCTGCAAATCTAGTTTAAATCCTCCTCAATAGCATTAGCAAACCTCCCTCCAGGATATTGGTTCCCCTCCAGCTTAGGTGCAACCTGTCTCACTTGTACAGGTCACTCCTTGCACAGAAAACGTTCCAAAGATCCAAGAACTTGAAACCCTGCCCCCTGCACCATCTCCTCAGCCACTCATACATCTGCCCTCTCTTTCCTGCTCTGACCTTCCCTAGCTCATGGCACCCAGAGTAATCTGGACTACCATCTCGGAGGTCCTACTCTTTAGCCTCCTTCTTATCTCTGTAAACTTACTGCACAGGACCTCTACCCCTCTCCTGCCTATGTCATTGGTACCATCGTGTACCACATCTGGCTGCTCACCCTCCCCTTCAAGAATATTCTGCAACCACTTGTGCCTGGAAGTGGAGGAAGTTGGGGAGGTCCTAAACGAATTCTTTGCTTCAGTCTTCACAAGTGAAAAGGATCTTGATCAGGATGAGGTTGAAGTAGAGCGGGCCTGTGTGCTGGACAATGTGGAGATTAAGGAAGAAGTAGTGCTGGATCTTCTTAAAAACATTAAGATTGATAAATCCCCAAGGCCAGATATGATACACCCCAGGTTGTTGTGGGAATTGAGAGAAGAGATTGCAGGAGCATTAGCTATGATCTTTGATTCCTCTTTGGCTGCAGGAGAAGTGCCGGAGGACTGGAGAATGGCAAGTGTAGTTCCCTTGTTTAAAAAAGGTAATAGAGAGAAACCTGGGAACTATAGACTGGCGAGTCTTACGTCGGTGGTATGCAAACTACTGGAAAGGATTCTTAAGGATAGGATCTATGAGCATTTGGAGAAGTACAGTCTACTCATGAATAGTCAACATGGCTTTGTGAAGGGAAGATCGTGCCTCATGAGCCTGACTGAGTTTTTTGAAGAGGTAACAAAAGAAATTGATGAGGGTAGAGTAGTGGATGTGGTCTACATGGACTTTAGCAAAGCATTTGACAAAGTCCCACATGAGAGACTCATCCAGAAAGTCATGAGGCATGGGATAAGTGGAACCTTGGCTGTTTGGATAAAAGATTGTCTTAAAGGAAGAAAGTAGAGGGTAGTTGTGGAAGGTAAGTATTCTGTCTGGAGGTCGGTGACTAGTGGAGTGCTGCAGGGATCTGTCCTGGGACCCCTGCTATTTGCGATTTTTATAAATGACCTGGATGTAGAGGCGGAAAGATGGGTGAGTAAGTTTGTGGATGACACGAAGACTGGAGGAGTTGTGGATGGAGCTGTAGGTTGTTGAAGGTTACAAAAGGATATAGACAGACTGCAGAGTTGGGCAGAAAAATGGCAGATGGAGTTCAATCCGGACAAATGTGAGGTGATGCATTTTGGAAGGACAAACCAGAAGACTGAGTACATGATTAATGGTCAGTTACTTAAGAGTGTGGATGAACAAAGGGACCTTGGGGTTCAAATCCATACATCCCTCAAGGTCGTTGTACAGGTTGATAGGGCAATTAAGAAGGCCTATGGGATGCTAGGCCTCATTAACAGGGGGATTGAGTTCAAGTGTAGAGAGGTCATGTTGCAACTCTACAAATCTCTGGTGAGACTGCACTTAGAGTATTGTGTTCAATTCTAGTTACGTCATTATAGGAAGGATGTGGAAGCTATGGAGAGGGTGCAGAAGAGATTTACCAGGATGTTGCCGGGTTTGGAGAACAAGTCATATGAAGCAAGTTTAGCAGAGCTGGGACTTTTCTCTTTGGAGCGTAGAAGAATGAGAAGGGACTTGATAGAGGTCTACAAGATTCTGAGAGGCATAGATAGGGTGGGTAGTCAGTACCTGTTTCCCAGGGCACCAATAGCAAACACCAGAGGGCACATGTATAAAATTCAGGGAGGGAAGTTTAGGGGAGACATCAGGGGTAAGTTTTTTTTACACAGAGGGTTGTGAGTGCCTGGAATGACTTGCCAGGGATGGTGGTGGAGGCTAAAACATTAAGAGTATTTAAGAGCCTCTTGGACAGGCACATGGATGAAAGATAAATGGAGGGTTATGGGGTAGTGTGGGTTTAGTACCTTTATTTTTAAGGATTATATGGGTCGGCACAACATGGAGGGCTGAAGGGCCTGTACTGTGCTATAGTGTTCTATGGTTCACTCAGAGACATCCTGGACCCTAGCTCCCGGGAGGAAACACACTAACTTGGCATCTCTTTTGTTGCTGCAGAATCTCCTACCTGTCCCCCTAACTATTGAGTACCTATGACTATTGCTCCACCTGACCTCACCCTACCCTTCTGAAAGCTGAGAGCCAACCACTGTGCTATTGGTCTGGCTGCTGCTGCCTTGCCCCAGGAGGTCATCCTCCCTCAGCAGTATCCAAAGGAGTACACCTGCTACTGAGGGGAATGGCCACAGGGGGACCCTGCACTGACTTCCCTCTCCCTTTACTTCTTTCAGCCTTCACACATCTACTTCCCAAATTCAGCACTCTGGGTGTAACCACCTGCGTAAAGGTTGTATCAAACAATTGCTCTGCCTTCTGGATAATCCTAAGATCATCCAACTCCAGCTCCTTAATGCAGACTTTCATGAGCTGCAGGTGGCTGCACTTTCTGCAGGTGTAGTCATCAGGGAGAGCATCAGATTACATGAATTCCCGCTTCCCACAGGAGGAGCATTCCACTGCCAGATCTGCCATCCTGCCAATACTGCACAATGGGCAACCAAGACCAAATCAGCAATAACAAAAGGAAAAGCTAACCCTTCTAAGCTGTTTCTTTGGCCTCAGCCTCTTCTTGTCAAAATCTGATGCTCCTACTCTCACCATTGGCCTACTCCCAACAATGGCTGCCCTGACAAAAGCCACCCTGCTCGTCCCCTCTGTATTTTAATTTGCACGGCTCTGCTCCTGCCGCTGATTAGGCCTCCGGAATGCCCAAACACCCGCGAAGCTCTGCTTTGATACAAGCTTTGCTGATCTGCGAGTAATCTCCTCAAAGTATTCTGTTCCCACTGCTGATTGGGCCCCAGAATCTCTAAGTATGATTATAAAGGGCATGCCGTGATTCATCTGTAGGTTGGAATTCCCAACCTAAGGACTAGAAGTAAACTGCTTCCCATGCAATGCAGCTAAATAATATATTGTTATATCGGAAAAATGATAATCAATGTTCACATAGCAAACACTCATAAAAAAGTTTGGTAATCAGCAGATCATTTCTCCTTGTGCTGCTGATTGCCATGTTAATTTTGAATAACCTCCATGTTGTTTTTCACAAAATATTACAGGATCTGTTACATCCACTGAGAGGACATGTGGAGAACCAGCATTAACACCTCATCTGAAAGATGGCATCTCTGACAGTGCAGCAGGCTCCTTGCACTGGACCAGAAAGTTAGCCTGGATCAAATCTCTAGAGTGAGACTTTAACCTATAACATTTTCCACATAGGTTGTGGGCAACCAACTGAGCCACAGTGATGAAACAGTTCCTTAATATTGCCATGGGGTCAAAGTGCCAATTACCCCAGTCATATCCTGACATGGATGGTAAATATGTCTTCATTATTTTCCTAGTATCACAATCTATTACGATTGAAATGTTGGCCTCCTCAACAAAAAAGGTAAGTGGCTGGTACATCTTGGTGAATGTGAAAAGCAAATCAGTCGGATTTTACAATCTGACAGCTATCAAGTTAATTGTCTGGTGTTAACTCAAGGATTTATTCATCTAACAACCTGTCATAGTGGGATCTGAATTCTCACCTTTTACGTGGTTGGTTATTTTAGTTGCTAGGCTATCATACCAATGTGGACCAATAAGATGAAATTAATTGTTCTTGGATTGTGAATCAGGTGAATACAATGGGAAAATATAAAACACATCTCATGGAAAAATACCATATAATAGGAGTTCAGTAGTTTAGAAAAATTGCTATTTTTTAACTGCAGACAGAAAATATTGCTTTTTCTGGAATTTGCTGAACTTATTTCATTTCTCCTAACTGAAGAAACGTTGCTTTCCAGGAATTAACCAAGTGTTGCAGCTTCTCCTGCAGTTTTGCAATGTGTGTCTGAGTTAGTGTTTGCAATGGTGTTCAGATTGTTTACAAATATTTATATCATGCCTAAATCAATCAGATAAAAATAAGCAAAACATCATAGTTAAATAGTGTAATTCAGTTATTATCAGTGTACATTTAATATTGGCTGGTGCAGCAGATAGGTTAGTTGTAAGCTAAAGCTTACTTTCATACGGAACATACAACGTTGGACTAGTTAAAAAAAAATAAAAACACAAAATGCTGGCAGAACTCAGCAGGCCAGACACCATCTATGGGAAGAGGTAGTGACGACGTTTTGGGCCGAAACCCTTCATCAGGTTTCGGCCTGAAACGTCGTCACTACCTCCTCCCATAGATGCTGTCTGGCCTGCTGAGTTCTGCCAGCATTTTGTGTATTGATTTATTTCCAGCATCTGCAGATTCACTCGTGTTAACATTGGACTAGTGAAAGCTTTAAAATTCTTCATGCACAAGAAAGGGAAACTGATAAACCAGAATCTAAGGTTCTTTTACTGAGGTGGTCACACTCAAGAAACAGGCTTCAGAGAGATGGGCAACCACCAGGAGAAGTAAAGGGATTATCCAGGAGTGCAGGATTTCCCTGTGGCTATTCCTCTCACTAGCCAGCTAGTGGCATATTGGCATCAGCGCTGGACTTTGGAGCGAAGGCTCCGGAGTTCAAATCCGCCAGCCTTGAATGCTTCCCATCCACGCTGGGTTGAGCGTCAAGCTAGCAACTCAGCCTCGTAAAAATAAGAAACTGCGTCCCCATGACTCCACTCGGAGTTAAGGGCTTTCTTCTCACTCCTCTCCTCATTCCTCTCACTAGGGGTTTGTTCCTACAAGGGCTAGCAACAATAGTCAGGTCTTTGGGAAGGTGACTGCCTCTGAGGGGAATGAGGGTTAGAGTCAGACAGACCGATAGTGAAGTGGGCAGACACGAGATTCTGTGGTGCAAGGATGATGTGTTGATTCCCAGGTGCCAGGGTCAAGGAAGTATCTGAGCAGCTGCAGAAGATTCTCGAGGGGGAAGGCAAACAGCCAGAGGTCATTGTACATGTTAGCACAAATGACGTAGACAGAACAAGGGATGAGGTCCTACAGAATGAATATAGAGTTAGGTAAGAAGTTTAGAAGCAGGACCTCAGGGTTTGTGATCTCTGGATTACTTCCAGTGACACATGCTAGTGAGTCAGAAATAAAAGAATAGCCGGATGAATTTGTGGCTAAGGAACTGACAAAGGGTGCAAGGATTCAGGTTCTTGAATCATTGGGATCTCTTCTTGTGTAGAGGTGACCAGTCAGTGGTTGCACTAGAACCAGGGAGGAATCAATATCCTTGCAGGGAAATTTGCTACTGCTCCCCAGGAGGGTTGAAGCTAGTTTGCTAGGGGCATGGGACTCTGAGCAGGAGAAGACATGGGATAAAGCAGTAGCCAGTGTTTGTATGTTTAGTAATCACAACAGAAAGAGGTAATAGAGGTAGGGAAAAAAATATTCAGCAAAGCTTCATTTAGTTCAGTACTACAAGGATTAACAGGAAAAGAAGATAAACTCAGAGTGTGCATTGAAACAAGAATGGGAGTCACCATGCTGGGACCCCCCCCCCCCCAATAGATAGTGGCAACTCGAGAAGCAGGAGCATAGAGAAATTGTTCATAGTTGTAAGAATAATCAGCTTGCATTAAGGGTAGAATTTCATTTCCCTGGTTTGACTGGGCCACCCAGAGTGTAATGGACCTGGATGAGGTGAAATTTGTAGAATGTGTTGCGGGAAGCTTCCTGAATCAATAAATAGAGGCTATACTTGGGAGGGTACAATACTGGTCTTTGTCTTGGAAACAAGCCAAAGTAACTGATGCCACTGTAGAGTAGCATTTACAGCTTGGGGCACTGGAGTTCAGAGTTCAATTCCTTCGTCCTCTCTAAGCATATTTGTATGTTCTTCCCGTCTGCACATGGGTTTCCTCCAGGTGCTCCAGCTTCTTGCCACAGTCCAAAGACGTATCTGTTAGTTGGCTAATTGGTCATTGTAAATTGTCCTGTGATTAGGCGAGGGTTAGATCAGTGGGTTGCTAAGCGCCGTGACTCAGTGTGCTGGAGGGCTTGCTGTATGCTGTATCTCTAAAGGAAATAAAAATAAAATAAAACTCAAGTGCTTTGGCTTTAGTGACCAGAATATTATTGGTTTTAAGATAATGACAGGAAAGGATAGGGCAGGTCCACATGTTCAGGCACTTAACTGGGGCAGGGCTAATTTTGGAGGAATTTGGCAGGTCAATTATCAAGAATCCATGGGCAGAATTCCTGTTAGGATGAAGAATAACCCTGCCAAGTTTAGGAAACCCTGGCTAATGAGAGGTACTGAGCTTCTGGTCAAGAAAAAGAGTGCATACCTCAGACTTAGGTCAGGCTTGAGTGAATCTCATGACGACTATAAAAAGATAGGTAGATAGATACTTAATTGACCCCAGAGGAAATTACAGCCTTATAGGTACACAGATATACATATATTAGAGAAGTAAGAAAGAATAATAATAAGTTACTTTAAAAATAAGATGTACAAGACTTACAAGACAAGGATTACAAGATTTACAAGTTCACAATGATAAGATGGTAGTGCAGGAATTACCAAGAATAAAAAGAAGATTAAGAATATTCTTAGAGGAAGATCAGAAGGACAAAGATAAGGTATGAGATGGATCCAGTAGGTAAGTTTAAGGTTCAGCAGCTATATTAAGAGTAAAAGAATTATTAGGGAGAGAGTGGATCCCCTAAGAGAACAGCAGGATCACCTGCTGCAGGAGGTTGGCTAGATTTTTAACAAATATCTCTCCTTGGCATTTACTGAGGAGAAAATTATGGTTGCTCAAGAGATGAGGGAAAGAAGTGGAGATGTTTTGGAGGGCATTCATATCGCCAAGATGAAGGTGTTTGCAGATTTACAGCAGATTAAGGTGGGCAAGTCCCCGTGGTCTGACAGAGTGCATCATCAGACTTTGTGGCAGACAAGAGAGAAAATTAAGAAGGCGCTTGCATTGTTGACCACTGGAGACTGAAAAGTGACTAATATTGTTTCATTGTTTAAAAAGGGTTGCAAAGACAACTCAGGGACCAACAGGGCATTCAACCTGAAATCAGTGAAGAAGTTACTGAAGGGAATTCTGAGGCACTGCATCTACCATCAGAGCCTGATTAGGAAGAGTCTTCATGGTTTTGTGTAGGAAGTCAAGCTTAACAAACCTTCTAGAGCTTGTTGCAAGGAATCCAGGGAGAACTAGTTAAATAGATTCTAAATAGGCTCAAGAGTAGGAAGTAGGGTTTGGTGATTGAAGGCTATTTCTCAGAATGGAGACCCACTGTACTGTGTTGGTTGGTGTTGGGATATTTGTTATTTATATAAATGATTTAGATGCAAATGCTCAAGGCTTTATCAGTAAGTTTGCTGATGACATGAAATTCGGAGGTGTTTTTTATAGTGAAGAAGGTAATGGTAAGTTACAGGGCCGCTTGAACAGTAGGGAACTGGGCTGAGGAGAGGCAAATGCAGATAAATGTGAGATGATGTATTTTTGAAAGTCAAACCAGTGTAGAATTTACACTACGAATGGTGGAACAGAGACTTGGGTGTACAAATCCATAGTTAGTAAAAAAAACATCACCGTTAGACAGGGATGATGAAAAAGACATTTAACACATTGGCCTTCATCAGCCAGGGGACTGAGTATTGGACTTGGGACATTACGTTGCAGCTATTTAAGTCACTGGTAAGGGTTCACTTGGAGTTTTGATCACCCTATTATGGAAAGATGTGGTTAAACTGGTAAGAGTGTAGAAAAGATTAATGAGAATGTTGCCAGGAATAGAGGGCCTGAGTTACAGGAAGAGGTTGGCCAAGCTGGGTTTTTATTCCTTGGAATGTAGGAGAATGACGGATGATCTATTAGAAATGTTAAAAATTAGCAGAATCATAGCTAATGTAATGGACAACAGTCCTTCCCCAGGGTATTGGAGACTAGGGGGCATAGGTTTAGGGTGAGAGAGTAAAGATTTAAAAGGGACCTGAGGGGCAACTCTTTCATGCAGAGGGTGCTGAGTGGATGGAGTCAGCTGCCAGAGGAAGTGGTTGAAACAGGTACAACTGAATTGTTTAAGAATAAGACCATAAAACATAGGAGCAGAATCAGGCCAATCGGCCCATCGAGTCTGCTCTGCCATTTCATCATGATTGATTTATTATCCCTCTCAATCCCATTCACCTGCCTTCTTTCTGTAACCTTTGACACCCTGACCTATCAACCTCTGCTTTAAATATATTCAACGACGGCCTCCACAGCTGTCCGTGGCAATAAATTCCACAGATTTACCACCCTCTGGCTAAAGAAATTCCCCCTCATCCTGTTCTAAATGGATGTCCCTCTATTCTGAACTTGTGCCCTCTGGCCCTCGGTTCACCCCCTACTGGAGACATCCACTCTACATGCACCCTCGCTAAGCCTTTTAATATTTGATAAGTTTCAAGGAGATTCCCCCCCCCTCTCATTCTTCTAAACTCCAGTGAGTGCAGGCCCAGAAATATTAAATGTTCTGCATACTGTACATTAATCCTTTCAGCCCCTTAATCATTCTTGTGACCCCCCTCTGGACCCTCTCCAATGTCAGCACATCTTTTCAGAATCAGGTTGTGACATGAAATTTGCTAACTTAGCATCAGCAGTTCAATGCAATACATAATCTAGCAGAGAGAGAAACATAATAATGATAAATAAAATAAAACACAATAATAAATAAACAAGTACATCATGTGCAGAAACAGAAACATTGTATATTAAAAAAGTGAGGTAGTGTTCAAAGTCCATTTAGGAGTCAGCTGGCAGAGGGGAAGAAGCTTTTCCTGAATTGCTGAGTGTGTGCCTTCAGAATTCCGTATCTCCTACCTGATGGTAACAGCGAGAAAAGGGCATGACCTGGGTACTGGAGGTTTTTAACAATGGACACTGCCTTTCTGAGACACTGCTCCCTAAAGCTACCCTGGGTGCTTTGTAGGCTAGTGCCCAAGATGGAACTGACTAAATTTACAACATTCTGCAGCTTCTTTCGGTCCTGTGCAGTAAGTCCTCCATACCAGACAGTGATGCATCCTGTCAGAATACTCTCCACAGTACAACTATAGAAGTTTTTGAGTGTATTTGTTGGCATGCCAACTTGCTTCAAACTTCTAATAAGGTATAGCTGCCGTCTTGCCTCCTTTATGACTACATCAACATGTTGGAACCAAGTTAGATTCTCAGAGATCTAGACACCCAGGAACTTGAAGCTGCTCACTCTCTCCACTTCTGAGCCCTCTATGAGGATTGGTATGTGTTCCTTTGTCTTACCCTTCTTGAAGTCCACAATCAGCTCTTTCGTCTTACTGATGTTGAGTGCCAGGTTGTTGCTGCTGCACAATTGCATTAGTTGGCATATCTCACTCCTGTATGCCCTCTTGTCACCACCTGAGATTCTACCAACAATGGTTGTATCATCAGCAGATTTGTAGATGGTATTTGAGCTATGCCTAGCCACACAGTCATGTGTATACAGAGAGTAGAGCAGTGGGATAAGCACACACCAGAGGTGTGCCATTGTTGACCTTCTTAGATAAAGGGGCCAAAACTGCTTTCAATCCTCCAAGTGTGGTCTAAACAATGCCCTATAAAGCTGCAGCATCACATCCTTGCTCTTATATTCTAGTCTTCGTGAAACGAATGCTAATGTTGTATTTTCCTTCCTTACCACCAACTCAACCTGCAAGTTAACCTTTAGGGAATTCTGCACAAGGACTCCCAAGTTGCTTTGCACTTCTGATTTTTGAATTTTCTCCCTGTTTAGAAAATAGTCTACACCTTTATTCCTTCTACCAAAGTGCATGACCATACATTCCCAGCTCCACATTCCATCTGCCACTTCTTTGCCCATTCTCCCATTCTGTTGAAGTCTTTCTGCAGACTCCCTGCTTCCTCAATGTTATCTGCCCTTCCATCTAGTATCTTCATATTATCTGCAAACATGGCCAAAATGCCATCATCCAAATCATTGATGTGTAAAGTGAAAAGAAACTGTCCCAATACCAACTTTTCTGGTTGGCTGCTGATGCAAGAACACCACTAATCATCATCAGCCAACCAGAAAAGGACACATTTGCCCTCATTCTTTGCCTCCTGCCAGTCAACTAATGTTCTCTCCATGCTGGTATCTTTCCTGTAATACCATGGGTCTTTCTTATCTTGTTAAACAGCCTCACATGTGGCACCTTGTCAAAAGCTTTCTGAAAATCCAAGTAAACAATATTCACTGACGCTCCTTTGTCAATCCTGCCTGTTGGTTCCTTAGAGAATTCCAAAAGATTTGTCTAGGAAGATTTCCCCTTAAGGAAGGCTTACTTATGCCTACCTTATCAAAAGACTCAAAGTACCCTGAAACATCAACTTTAAGAATAGGCTCCAACATCTTCCCAACCACTGAAGTCAGGCTAAGTGACCTATAATTTCCTTTCTTCTGCCTCCCTCCTTTCTTAAAGAGCAGTGACTTTGTAATTTTCCAGTCCTCTGAAACCATTCCATAATCTAGTTACTCTTCAAAGATCATTACTAGTGCCTCCACAATCCCTACAGACACCTCTTTCAGGACCTTGGGGTATAGTCCATCTGATCCAGGTGACCAATCTACCTGCACATCTTTCAGCTTCCCAAGTACCTTGTCCTTAGTAATAGCAACTACACCCACTTCTGCCCACAGATACACTTGAATTTCTGGCATACTACATTGTCTTCCTCAGTGAAGCCTGATGCAAAATACTTATCATGTTCATCTGATATTTCTTTGTCCTCCATTACTACCTCTTTTGCATAATTTTCCAGTGCTCCCATATCCACTCATGCTTCTCTTTTACTCTTTATTTGTCTGAATAAGCCTTTGGTATCCTCGTTGGTATTATTGGCTAGTTGATCTTCATATTTCATCTCTTCTATCCTTATGGCCTTTTTAGTTGCCTTCTGTTGGTTCTTAAAAGCTTCTCAATCCTTCAGCTTCCCACTAATATTTGCTATATTTTATGCCCTTTGGTTTGCTTTTATACTGTCACTGATTTCCCTTCTCAGCCACAGTTACCTCATCCTGCCTTAGGGATACTTCTTCATCTTTGGGACGTATCTGTTCAGAATTGCTCCCATGAACTCCAGCCACTGCTGTTCTGCCATCACCCCTGATAGTGTCCCCTTCCAATCAATTTGGGCCAGCTCCTCTCTCATGGCTTCGTAACTCTGTTACACAAACAAGGCAGCAGACAAACCCAAATGCAGACCACAGACACAGAGGCAGAGTCAAAAGGCGCTCTTGACATAGCAAGCATGGAATCAGTATCCAGGAGCGATGTTCGACTTACAACTGGTAATCCTAAGAACCATGAAACAAGGTCACTCACACCAGAGTCAACCAACAAACTAGCAGCTCCTTGTTGTGATCACAGAGTGTTTATACTGCATTTGCTGATGGAAAGCAGGCGTGTGTAGTTAGTGGAACCTGGGAATGATTGGAAGCTAAATGAGGGGATTGAGGCCCAATTCCTGAGGTAAATAGTCAGGTGGGGGATTGCCAGAAGTGACCATGATAAATTCACCTTACTCCTTTGTAATACTTGTACATCTGACTTTATCATCTCGGTCTCAAATTGCAGGGTGAATTCTATCATAAGATGATCACCTCTCTTAAGGATTCCTTTACCTTAAACTCCCTAATCAAATCTGTCTCATGGCAAATCACCCAATCCAGAAATGTCTTTCTCTAGTAGGTTCAACCATAAGCTGTTCTAAAACACCATCTCATAGGCAGTCTACACATTCCCTGTCTTGGGATCTAGCACCAATCTGATTTTCCCAACATATCTGCACCTTGAAATTCCCCATAACTATCATAACATTCTTCTTATTACATGCCTCTTCTATCTTCCATGGTAATTTATATCCCACATTCTGGCTACAGTTCTGAGACCAGTACATATGTAACTCCCAATTAGGTTCATTTTACCCTTACAATTTCTTAACTCTATCCACAAGGACTCTACATCTTCAGAATCTATGTTATCTTTCTCTAGGGATTTGATTTCATTTGCTTTTACCAACAGAGCCACCCCACTGCCTCAGCTTACCCAGCTGTCCTTTCAATACCATGTGTATCTTTGGACAACAAGCTTCCAACTATAGTCTTCTTTCGACCACGAGTCAGTGATGCCCACAATGTCATACCTGCCAATCTGAGCTACAAGATCATCTACCTTATTCCCTATACTGTGAGCATTCAAATATAAGATCTTTAGTCGTGCATTCATCACCTTTTTCAATTCTGCCCCCATGTCACATTTCAACTCATCCTACTGACTGCAATTTTATACTGTCATCTGCCTGTCCTTTCCCACAGTCTCACTATACACTGCATCTACCTGTATACCATTTGCCTCATCCTCAGCCCTATCACTCTTGTTCCTATCTCCCCGCCAAATTTGTTTAAACACTCCCAAACAGCTCTGGCAAACCTGCTGACAAGGATATTGGTCCTCCTTGGGTTCAGTTGTAACTGCTCCTTTTGTACATATTATACCTTCCCCTGAAAAAATCCCAATGATCCAGAAATCTGAAACACTGTCGCCTGCACCACTTCCTCAGTCACTCATTCATCTGTACTAGTTAAAAGGGTACTTAAGGATATTATGGTTTTGCTGTAAGGGAGAAAGGAAAAATCCAGTGGCATGAAATTCATATGGGTGAATTAAAATAGTTACAAACTCATGGTTTAATTCTTTTAATTATTTTGCTTTATTGTTATTTTGCAGTGATGATTTTATATTATATGTATTATGCCTTTTTTCACATCCTAAAATATACTATTGAAAGAAAAAGCATGTCATCATTTGAAGAAATTGTCCCAACTTCAAAATCATTAGCATCTCTGTTAGCAATATTGGCATTTTCATTTCCATGAACAGATTCTCAGTATCATCAGAATCAGAAATATCATAAAGAAACAATACCATTCATAGTGGCATAATCCTCCTAGTTATCATCATCAGTTGCAATATAACTCTAATTATTATACATTATTATTTATAAGTATTACATACATAATATATTATAATTTAATCAACATTGAGATCCTCATCATTAACATTAAAAATATCACATTGGATGTCTCTTGGCATGAATTATATTCATGGCTTTCTTTGAGGTTTTTTTATAGGTAACTCTTTATTTAAGCTTTCCTTCATTGCAGACAGGAGTATGAATCAAATTAATAATATGACTCAGCAAGAGCAGTAAATGTTAGAGCACAGTTAGATCTGAGTGTGCAGTCTACAGGTTCATAAAATATGAAAAGAAAATGTAACAATTTGGAAGGCAAAGTTTTATCATAATGCAGAGAAGAATGTACAGAATACTTTTTTGGGGGGATCAAAGAGTTGAAAAATCTTTTCAGGCCAGGGTGGTGCAGGCCCCCAGGTACCCACTGCCTCCAGCATTCTTAATGTCAGTGGTCAAATATTGGAGAGATGCTGTGGGGAAAGGTTATGCGAGTAATTATTGGGTGTTTTATGGATAGAGTACACTCTTGCCAACTGGTGCAGTAATGGCGGAAGGAAAGAATGTTCAGGGTGATGAGAGGGGCACCAGTCCAGCTGGCTGCTTTCTCCTGGGTGATGTCAATCTCCTTAATTGGTGGTGGAGCTGCACTCATTTAGGCAAGTGCCAATTGTGCACAAAGCCAGTTATTTTCATCTCAAGATCTTTGTCACATAACTGAAACAAATGCTGAGTTTCGGATGATTTATCCTCACGTGAATTGAGCATGTTGTAATCATTTTAAACCTTATGCCATCAGCAGACAGAGCTCTGGACTTCAATATTTTCTCTCAAAATTCCTTCAGCACCCTACCCATTTCTTTCATTTATGCCCTGTTCAAGATGTTTCTTTATGGGAAGATTTTAAGCATCTACGCAAAATCAACTATCAGTGTCATTTTTTGTTGATAATACTTCTATGTCATTATGCGTGTTATTTAACTCCAGTTTGAATGGATGTTCACTGCCCTTAATATCTCCCATATTAATTCTCAGGCATATGGATGTGGGTACAATTGCCATCAGCTAAAATTGTCAATTCTTTTGACATAGCTCTTCTGTATTTAATATTTCATAATATTTGAGCATTATTTTAAATATATTATTTTGATTAAGTAATCTTTGTTTGCTTAAATAATTCATTAAGGGTAACCTGTAAAAGAATGTGATTGACATATGTCATTGCCACCACCATGACATATGAGCATTTCTCGCTGAAGAAAAAATGAAGTTAGTGCATTCTCCTGGTCTCCACGTACTTTTTTCTTTTGATTAGTTTTAAGTTTTGTCATTGCAAAACATAACAGTGGCAAAGAGGAAGTTTTAAATGAATGCAAGACAACTACCTACCTGTTGAAGAAAAAGTGAGATGTTTGAGCTTTAAGAAAATTCAGCACTTTATTTTTTCTTCACTGCAGGTCAAGGATATTTGAGTTAAAAAGGCAGAAAGTGAATGAAATCCATGGGTTCATAAACGATGAGTACTGGCTGATAATAATAAATGTGTTTTTAAAAAGTAGAAATGGTTGGCTATATCAGAAGGATATACACTTTGATTGCACAAAAGCTGATGTATACTAAACAAATTGAGCAGTATCTAAAAGCCAGTGAAATAGCTAATGAGAAGCGAGTGCCAGTTTTGCTGAGTGTAGTGGGTGGGAGAGCATATAATTTGCTGAGAAGTTTAATTGTTCCAACCCAACTAGCCAAAGTGAGTTTTGCTGATTTATTACCATTGTGGCAGGGGCTCACATACACCAGACCAATGCAGGTTTAGAGGTGAACCATGAAGAAAATGCAAGACACATACAAAGAGCATGTTAGGCAGACGAAAATAAATGGACTGCCTGGGAAAGAGATAAAGATAAAAGCTGTAGTTTCAAAAAGAGTTCTAATCTGCATGCTGTTTATGAAAAATCTGATAATGATGAGGGTGACACAGGACTGCGTAACCTTGAGATTTATAATGTGAAAACTAACAATAGACAAGCAAACACGAGGAAATCTGCAGATGCTGGAAATTCAAACAACACACATAAAATTCTGGTGGAACATAGCAGGCCAGGCAGCATCTATAGGGAGAAGCGCTGTCGACATTTTGGGCCGAGACCCTTCATCAGGACAAGCAAGATGGTTTAGACCAGAAGTAAATGGCAATTTTATTAAAGTGGAATTGGACACTGGCTCACTCCACAATATGAGTTTGTATGGCATTTCAAAGATACTGAACTGAATCCTGCAGATATTCAACTAAGAACTTGTATTGGAAAAAAGCTAACTCTTGTGGGAATGACATTCATAACAGTGAAGAACAACAACCATCAAGCCACATTGGGCTTGTGTGTGGTAAAATTTGGAGAGCCAGCATTGTGGGTATGTGATTGGCTGAGACAACTACAACTTGATTGGAGATCCATCCAGCATTTGCATGCCACATCCCCTAAAATACAGTCAGCAAACTCAGAAAGGTTCTAGATGATAACACAGCAGTGTTCAAGGATACCATTGGAACACACATACATACATTTTACAAAGAGTGTCTGATTCCTTATACCATCCATGATAAAGTAGACAATGAGCTAGATCACATGGAGGCTGAAGGACCCCAAGATCCCTCTGATCCTCCACACTGTCAAGAGTCTTACCATTAATACTATATTACTCTGTGGAGAGTCTGAGGAAGATTGATCCATACTGGTGTTTAGAAAATGACTGATCTTGTAGAGAGGAATTAACAGTGTAGATGCTGAGGATTGCTTCCTTGAGATGAAACATGCAGAATCACCAATGTTGCCTTCAAAAAAGAGGTCAGCCATTTGGACAGCAATGAGGCAAAATTATTTTTGCAGAGGCTTGTAAATCTTGGAATTCTCACCTCAAGGTGTTGATAATACTCGGTGGATCAGCCTGAGATAATCAGTGTTCGGACAATACATGAATCTGAGGAAACTGAATGAGGTAGAGGACCATGCAAGCTCTTATTGAAGAGCAGATTGTTGGAGATATGTTGTACACATGCTTTCATTTCTTTTTACCTTGGGTTTTGAATTTCAACATTAAGCAACATGACTTGTATTGTTAAGCTGACTGCCTAACTAATTACCGAAAAAGTCACGTATTAATTTATGTTTCTTGTTAGCATTTATTTTCGTAGATACATTTATGGGTCCAGAATGAACAGAATCAACGCTGATGCTTTCAGGAGGATTTATCCATGCCTAAACCTTTGTAGAATTGACAACAGTACCCTCTGGAGGAGGGCTCAGGTTTCAACAGCAAAAAGAAATAATCTAAATATCATTGAGTAATCAAAAAAAAACCCTCTTGCAATTTTTTTGTGAAAAATAAATCAGCATGTTATTCTGTCTTCTGACACCACAGCAATGCCTTTTATAAACTGCCAATCAGTGAAATGTGTTTCACAGATAACTTTAAAATATGTATTTGTGGGTGTTCTACAAAAGCTTTGGATTTGATGTATAATGCCATTTGCCCTTCTTGATGAGTTTGAAGTCAAATCTTTTATCACCGAAGTAATCAAGCAATTATTTTCACAATGTAAAGCTTATTAATCAATGGCTGACTCATTCTGCCAATTTGTTGTTTAGTTTAGCCCTACATCAACTGTTCTATTTAGTCAGTGTGTAGGTAGATTTTATTGGACATTGGTAGATATTGTGCATGAATCCACATGGAAACAATGAAAAATTCTTTTCTTCCTGCTTGAATACTGTGCCCAAAGAAAAGCATGGTTATTGATTTCATACTAATTATGCAAAAAGACAATGACTTTCATCTCAGGCTCTTTATCACATCACTAAAACAAATGCTGAACTGCAGATAATTTTCCCTTCACGTGAATCTATTATAATCATTGTAAGCCACGGATAACCATGCTGTCAAAAGTGGACTCTGAATTTCCTCCCCAGACTTTTCCTCCAATCTGATGCTTTTTTGTTTTATTGATGCTCTCATTAAAATGTAAACTTTTGTGAAGCTCTTAGGCAACTGCTTTATTATGTCACCATGAAAACTGTGTCAATTTCTTTTCAATTCTATTTCATTATGGGTGCTGAATGTGGCATGACCTTAGGTAGCAACATTCTTTATCATTTTCAGGCATGTGGGTGAAGGGAAAGTATACCATAGCTAAAAATCGTTAACCTTTGGTCTTAGTTGCTTCTTAAGTGATTCATATTCTCAGTATTTCTGACAAAACACACTGGCTGATTTTTGACCACTAGACCTGGATTAGTGATATTTGATTCTTCTTGAGGTCATGTGGCTCATTTGCTGCTAATCAAACTGGGATAACTATGGCACCAATCTGGCTACATTAGCTAAACATCCTATCAGCCTTTTATTACTGCAGCCTTCTCTCTTCTTATGAAATTACTAATTTTTTCACCTCACTGTAAACCCTGATAATGAGCACATCCATGTAATTTTATTTTTACTTCAATCATATCCACTTTTTTAACTTATTCACTTCAATGGATTTCCAATAATAGGATTATGAGGCAAAACGAGGGTATGGTAATTTTTGCAGAGGAAAACAAAAAAAAATTGCAAGGGCACTTAACCCAAATAACACAACACACACATCCTAGGAACTAATTAAAGACTAGTAATATTGGCAATCACTTGGAAAGCACAGTTGGAGAATTTTAATAAGCTGGGAAATATAAAGGATTACATTTTGGGATATAAAAACTGCTTTAAATTTGTTCAGTGTGTAAAATGTTGCTATGTAGTTTATAGGTTGTTGGAAATGTTACATTCCTCCCTGATTTGTTTAAGGTCCTGTTTCTGCAAATGCTGGTAAGGGAAACTCAAATGTAAACTGAAATGGGAAACGATCTGAAAAGATTATCGTGAGAACAATGTGTGAAATTTCAGTGTTTAACAGGTGTGAGGTAGCAAGTGGGTCACGTCTGAGGGTTGGCCTGAGCTACTGAAGAAGCGTCTCTCCTGATTTCCTCACATTCAAAAGCTGGAATGCAAATAAAATTGTTGGAATTATACTTCAGGTGACAACATCTGGGCAAAGAACCAAACATTTTCAGTATATATAATTTAAATATTTTGTGTTTTTCAGAAACTTTGGGCAGAACTTGAATTTCTTTGGAATTTGACAAAAACTGTAATGAAAATGTGAAAAGCTTGAAAAATATTTTACAAATGTAAATGTCATTAACCAAATATGTAAAGTTTCAGGAAATGACATGTTATTTTTAATAAATCCAGCTCCATTTGCATCTGAGTTATTCTCAGGAAACTGTTATTTTCTTTCTCAAGCTTGATTCCTGTTTGCTTTTGCAATTTGTCATGGGTCGCTATGTAGCTGCTGCTGTCAATGTAAACTACTCAGGTAATTATTATTCCTTGGAGCATAACATATTTCTTTTCTTAAACTGCGACACAAGGATGTGTTATAAATAATTATTTGGAGATTGTACATAGCTTTGAAGGACAAACATGAGGAACAAATATATTGGCAAAATATTAATAAACACTTTCTGGGATTAATTAATCTGCTGTGGATAAAGGGAAAGTCTGAAAGGGAAAATTTTACTTTATGACTGCAGGAGAAATATAAGCCGAGGGGAACAAAGGGAAGGAAAATAAAATAAAATATGTAAGATGAAATAATTTCACTAATGACTTTAACATGGCAGCAATGGAATTTGACAAAAAATTCAATGTGACCAGATTACCACTTGGATAGTTTCTGCCAAGCTTTTGATATTGCCATCTGCTGCTGTTGGCTGTGCTTCCTTAATAACAACTCACAATATTAAAAATAATGCATGTTCTGTTGCTGGTTAAATCTATAAATTGGAAGTTAAAACCTATTTTAGGTCATCAAACTGACTCCAATCAGTGAGGGCATCTTGTAAACATTCATTTCATCATTATTCATATTAACTCAATTCCAATCAATAAATCTGTACCTGGCAACAGCTAATTCAATAAACAAATAAATCTCAAAACAGTGATGATTTTAAGGACCAAGAAGAGACACTAGGAAGGGTGGGCTGATTACCAAGATTAAGCCTACATATTATTGCCTACTGAATATAATTAAAACATGACAGCTGTTGTCACCAAGAATCTATTCTTCCTCATTTTAAACTGTTTCTGATTGCTTTTGGTTCTGTGCCAATACAGCTAATATTAAAACCATAAGAGTAAGGAATGATGAAGTTAAGTAAATGAAAATATCGCAATGATTTTACACAATCCAATAAAGATAAAAAACTGAAAAATTGAATAATTCTTCAATAGAAGTATGGTCATGAAGATTTCATTCAGGGTCTGAAAAGAAGTAGGATTTCACATACTTCATCTTCAGAGACTGATTCTGGCTGTTTTTTTTACCACCTTTTCTTTTGATGGTGAATTTTCAAATCACTCTCGATATCCAGTTGATTTATGCGGTTCTGTGAAGAGTACTGTATATACTTTTTTTCTACTTGCGTACTGTGAGAAATTAAGATTGAAGGATGTCAGGGCTGTTGGATGACGTGAGCTCTGTCACCAGTAGGAAGTCACAGATGAGAACAATATGCAGGTCTTGTACAGATTTGCATCCTATTTTTGTTTTTGCATGGTGGCTGTTTATCAAAAATTTGAACTTCTGTAATGAACCCTTTCAACATTTATTCATGTAACTACAATGTTTATTCTCCTTCCTCGTAAATCCATTCTGAATTTTCAAATGTACAGTTGATTCGGATTAAGTCAAACGGCAATTAAGAACAAGCAGCATTTTTACAAGTGAGAATCTATCGATGAGTAAATAAAAGATCTTATCACCAAGTACAGCAGTTTTACTTGCATTTGCAGAACTAAAATCCTTCATTGTCAGAAGCACAAGAATGGATCAAAACTGTGATTTAAAATACAAAGTACTGGGCTATCTGAATGGGATGTAAGGTGCTTTGCTACCTAACCATATTGCATACTTCAGTTGGCTAGCCTGTAAACCAGAAGCATGACCACTGAAATTGCCTATTTGGAGTTAGAATCAGAATTGGTGCATTATTGTCACATCTACTGAAGTGCAGTGAAAAGCCTGTCTTGCATACTGTTCATACAGATCAATTCAGTACACAGTACACTGAGGTAGTACACAAGGTAAGTGTGCATACTAAAGTGTACCTTTAGTACTACAGAGAAAGTGCAATGTAGGTGGACAAACAGGAGCAAGGTCATAATGACACATACAGTATTATGTCCATGAATCCATCTTATCGTGGTAGGAAACCATTCAGTTGTCTTATAACACACCATCTATTCCCTTCCTTTTCCCATTAGTCCATCCCTTTGTTCGCCTTTTCATACGCTCTATCTTGGTATCAAGAATCATTGCCTTCTGTCACCCGGTTCGATCTGCCCAGCATTCCTTGTTACCTATTCCCACCTATCACCCATGTATCAACTTGTCTCAATACTCCGCCCACCTCACCTAATTCCATCTGCTTAATCTCCCCCCACACCACCTCCCCCACCATTAGCCCTCGGCTGTTTCCACCTATTATCCCCAGCCTGTATCTCACTCCTCCCCATCACTTCTACGTACTGCCGATCTGCCCTCTACACTCTCAGTCCTGATCCAGGGTCTCAACCTGAAAAGTCAACTGTCCCTTTGCCCCTGCTGCTTGACCGGCTGAGTTCCTTCAGCAGGTGATTTTGGTGCTATGTGAGTTCCATTTGATTCATCTCCTGAGAAATTTGAATTGAATATAAACTGAGTTAATTCTCTTCTTTGAAAAAGTTAACATGCTTTTTTAACTTACTGGTTTTTCTAATATTTGGCAGTCTAAAAATATCAGCAGATTGTAGCTTACCAGTAGCTTACACCTTTCTGCTTCTCTCCAGCTTTCAAGGTAAGGCAAAATCACAGTGAACACATAAAACTGAAATAAAATTGAAAATGCTGGTAACATTTAGAGGGAAATAGAATTTGGTTGATAAAATTTATACTAGAGAGAAGATTTAGGCAGGTTCAGAATCATCAACTAAATTCATTCACAAAAAAGAGAAAATCTGCAGATGCTGGAAATCCAAGCAACACATACAAAATGCTGGATGAACTCAGCAGGCCAGGCAGCATCTATGGAAAATAATACAGTCGACGTTTCGGCCTGAGACCCTTCAGCAGGACTGGAGAGAAAAATGCTGAGGAGTAGATTTAAAAGGTGGGTGGAGGGGCGAGAGAAACGCAAGGTGATAGGTGAAACTGGGAGGGTGAGGGATGAAGTAAAGAACAGGGAAATTGATCGATGAAAGAGACAGAAGGCCATGGATGAAAGAAAAGGGGAGAGGAGCTCCAGAGGAAAGTGATAGGAGGGCAAGGAGATAAGGTGAGAGCGAGAAAAGGGGACGGGAAGACTCAATATAGTTTGGGAGACACTTCGCTGAGCACCTATACTCTGTCCACCAGAAAAAGTGGCGTCTCCCAGTGGCCACCCATTCTAATTCCACTTCCCATTCCTATTCCAATATGTCTATCCATGGCCTCCTCCACTGTTGGTATGAGGCCACATTAGGGTGGAGGAACAACACCTTATATTCTATTTGGGTAGCCTCCAACCTGATGGCATGAACATCAATTTCTCCAATTTCTGGTAATACTTCCCCCCCTCACCATTTCCCATTCCTGTTTTCCCTCTCTCACCTTATGTCCTTGCCCGCCCATCGCCTCCCTCTGATGCTCCTGCCCCCTTTTTTCTTCCATGGCCTTCTGTCTCTTTCACCATCAACTTCCCAGCTCTTTACTTCATCTCTACCCCTCCTGGTTTTACCCATTGCTTGGCGTTTCTCTCTCCCCTCCCCACATTCTAAATCTGCTCCTCAGCTTTTCTTTCTCCAGTCCTGTCAAAGGGTTTCAGCCTGAAACATTGACTGTGCTCTTTTCTAGAGATGCTGCCTGGCCTGCTGAATTCCTCCAGCACTTTGTGTGTGTTAACTGAATTCATTGTTATAGTTTTACCTCAATTACCTGTGTGATGAGTTTGCATGATATTTGCTTTGTTATTGTTCCATATCCCTGTACACAAATGGGTGATAGAGAAAATCAAAATCAAGTGGTTTGGTCCAAGGGACCTGGTAGTCTTGAGAATTTACAGGTGTATCTAGAGGACACTGCAACAAGTAATTGGGTAGAAAAGTGGTAGGAATATTAAAAATATGATTTTATTTTTAAACTCTTTCTTTAAATAGTCATTATTTTACAAGGGTAATGGGAGCCTTTTCTGGTTGGCTGCCAATGACTAGTGAAGTCCTACAGGTGTCTATGTGGGGACCAATATTTTTTAATTTATATGTCAATAATTTGGATGATGGAATTTATGGCTTTGTTGCAAAGTTTGCAGACAATATGGAGTAGAAAAGCTACAGATGGACTTAGACAGATTAGGAGAATGAGTGAAGGAATGGCAGATAGAATACAGCATTTGGGAATTGTATGGTCATGTACTTTGTTAGAAGAATTGAAGAGGTTGACTATTTTCTAAATGTAGAGAAAATACAAAAAGGTGTGGTGCAGAGGGACGGGAGACCTTGTGCTGGATTCAGTTACAAACAAGAGAAAATCTGCAGATGCTGGAAATCCTGCCGAAGGATTTCAGCCTGAAATGTCAACTGTACTTTTTTCCATAGATGCTGCCTGGCCTGCTGAGTTTTTTCAACATTTTGTGTGTGTTTCCCTAAAGGCTAGTTTGCAGGATGAGGCTGTGGTGAGGAAGGCAAATGCAATGATAGCATTCATTTATAAAATATAAAAGCAAGGATGTAGTACTGAGGCTTTATAAAGCATTGGTGAGGCCTCACTTGGAGCATTGTGAGCAGATTTTGGCCCTTTATCTTAGAAAAAATGTACTGAAACTGGAGAGGGTTCAAAGGAAGTTCACAAAAACGATTCCAGGATTGAATGACCTGTCATATGAAGGGTGTTTGCTGGCTCTGGGCCTGTATTTATTAGAATTCAGAAGAATGGGAGGTGATCTCATTGAAACATATCAAATGTTGAAAGACCTTGATAGAGTGGATGTGGAGAGGATGTTTCCTATGGTGGGGGAGTCTAAGACCAGATGACACAGCCTCAGAATATGGGGGTGTCCTTTTAGAACGGAGATGAGGAGAAATTTCTATAGCCAGAGAGTGGTGAATCTGTGGAATTCCTGCCACAGGTAGCTGTGGAGGCCAAGTCTTTATATGTATTTAAGGCAGCGGTTGACAGATTTTTCATTGGCTAGGGTGTGAAAGGATACCAGAAGAAGACAGGAAATTGGGGCTGAGAGGAAAATTAGATCAGCCATGATAAAATTGTGGAGCAGACTCGAGGGGCTGAATGGCCTAATTCTGCTCCTATATCTTATGGTTAGAGGTTACGATGCCAGCGGTAAAGCATTAACCATTGGGGTTGAATGAGTATTTGCTTGCTTTCCACTTGGTTTAAAAGAGAATATATATAAAGGGTGGTTATTCTGGGCAACCAGAGATGTGAGCGAGGGGCTGTTGAAAGGAAGAGGATTTAAATGTTCATTCAGAGCTGATAATCCTCAGCATGAGTTATACTGTGTAGTTATGATGTTAAAAGCAGTGTTTGCCCTAAACTTTCTGCAACCTAGCAAGATCCAATGCAGGGAGACCCTCATTGCAAGAAGACAATCAGGATATATCAATATCAATTGCATATCTTCTTGCTGGTTGTGGGGCAGCCAGAGCAGGAGCACCTCCCTGTTAGGAGACCTTGGGAGATTATGCTGAATATCAACTCACACATTTTAGAACATGCTGCAGTGCCTTTCACATGCTACAAAGTGATTATGTAAATCAGAGTCAACTGTACTCCCAAATCTCAAGAGAATAACTAATTCACTCACCTTCACTCTTGTCGAAGTTGTCCCCAGCCCCTCCTTTACTTATGCTGCACACCAATTTTTGTGCTTCCACTGATGATCACTAGTTCTTGACTGTGGCTTCCTGTGACTAAATTAGCACTCCCTTGTGTTGAGCAGCAGTTTGAATGAGGCCCAATCGTAAAGCTGGGCTTCCTTTAGCCCGAGCTCTCCGAATGGGTCTTCTCCTCCTGAGCCCACAGATTGCTCACCTCCTCAAAAAATCAAAGGCTATTCTTTTCTTCAATCTTTTCTCACAAAGTGACTGTCAATATATCACAGGACTAAAAAGATCTACTTCCGATTGAAATTAATAGATGTAAACACTTAAGCAATCCTACATCTTCAAAACCGTATCCTGCTGACAAAAAAAAAGAACAAAGATGGTGGAACAGGGCACTAAGTCCATCAGAATGTAAAAGGTTACTTGACTTCATTCCTAATCACCAGCTAATTATTTCTATCCTGACAGTTTGCATCAAATTAACGTGGTTACATTGAACCATGGTAACAATAACAGTGATTCCACGACAGTTGAAGAATGGCAAAGTGGGAATGGGAAACCTGATGCAGCCGCCACTAGATGGCAGAAGATGCTTCTCAGTAAAGTACACTTACATGTTTACCGCATTTGTGGAGGACGGTTGGAGTTTCTTTCCTCTGTAGGGATCAGCAGTTTGACATATCTTAGTAAAAGAATTAGAAAAGCTAAGGGCATTAGTACAGCATCAAAATTCAGCTGGAACAGATTGTAAGCTGGAAGGTACAGTAAACAAACCCTTACAGCTAAGCTTGAGTTTACCATATTGAATATCAACTCACAGTTCGACATGTATGTCACAGTGCTTTCCAAATGCTACACACTGATTATGCATGTCAGGGTGAACTGTGGAGATCAGATTACCTCATTTTTCTGGATAATTTAGTAGCTATACACAATACTACCAGTTTAAAAAAAACACTGTTTAGTTTCTCTCTCCCTTAAGCTTAATTATTCAAAATGTTGATTGCAATAGAATTTTCCATTATAGAAATTATTTTAAGAACAGAACAGAATTTTCGACATGACAAGCAAAATAAAAATTGTTGATGATGGAAATCTAAAATAACATTTATAATATGTTCTTTAATTGTAAGAAGCTGGATTGTTTCTTGTATTGTATTGATTAAAATTATTCTTGAGATGTAAACACTGAATGCCTACACTGAATCCCATCCGTAGTTGGCCTAAGCAGGTGCTGGTGTGCCTTCTGCATGAAACTTTGCAACTCTCGTGCATAGGAAGTACCTGGATATTGGATTCCTTCTGATGACAGAATGGTAATATGCATTCAAGTTAGGATGGCATGAGAACTGGATGAAAATGTGAAACGACATTACATTGCTGCCCATCCTGTAGCAAGGGTCATGAAATATGTTGTGGCAGTGGAAATCTCATTACTGGAAAGTACTACCAATGGGAATTGAATGTGGAAATTTTGGATAATGATTCCTAGAGCATGGGGTATTGATCAAGCAAAGTGACTTGAACAAATTCACAGGAACTGCCCAGATAACAATGTGAGTATCCAAATAATAGTGGCAGAGCTACCAGCCTTTCTGAAATGATTGCTAATACCTAGTCTAACAATTTGCACATCTGGAGATGGGAACACCTTCTCTTGATCTACTGCTATGAATTACTAGAAGATCAGTAGTGATTGTTTGTACAAAAACTTCTGCCAGTTTTATGGCCATAAACTGAGAGTATAGTCATCAAAATTCTGAGCACTGCTAAATCTGTGCCAACATCGTGCTTAATGAAATCTAAGGAAAGCCGGAGAAAGCAGGGCTTTTCTAACTACCCTCTAAAAAGTAGTTCATGTGTATTCTATTTTATAGCTTACCCTTTCCCCGCTGAAATATATTCAATTTAGAAATTATATCAAGTAATCTGTTAAAATACTATTTGGACTGATTTCTTGTTTTGTTAGAAGTCAACTCTGAAAAATGCAGCACCTAATTCTTCAGGTATCTCTCACAGCGTCAGTCTCATATATTTTCGGTCAACCAGCTGTTGGCATGTATGGATTATTAGTTCTATATTTTTAAAGAAAACTAAGTAAGATATTAGACCAATTATCAAAGTGCAGTGTTTTCACAAATGACATGGTAATCGTTTAGGATTTTAAAAACATTATTTCATAGATGTGAATATTACTGGCACGGCCAGCAATTATTGTCTGTCCTTAAAAGCCCCTTGAACAGAATAACCTTTCACAAGGCAGATAAGAATAAATTATATTCATGAAGGATCCTGATAAAGGGTATCAGGCCAAAAAGTCAACCGTTTACTCCCCTCCATAGATACTGCCTGTATTGCTGAGCTCCCCCAGCATTTTGTGTGTGTTGTTCAATATTACCAGCATCTGCAGAATCATTTGTGTTTAATCAAAATGATGTGCCTAGGATCGCGTACTAACCATACTGGATACATATGAAAGTGATTTGTTTCCTTAAAGGACATAAGTGAAGCAAACGACTTTCAGAAACAACTTAATACCTCGATGGCCACTATTCCCAACTTCACAGCATACTCCCTGCCCTCTCCCCACAAATGCACCCTTTCCAGGCTCCTTCTGCCACAGAAGTTCCACCCCCCAATATTGGAGCTACAAAATCAAAATGAGGTAGTAGAAATCAGATTTACTTCATGGCCAAATTCTTTTCTAAAGGGTTATGTGGAAACACAAGAGAAACTGCAGGAACTGGAACTCTACAACAACACACAAAATGCTGGAGGAACAAGAGGCATCATAAACATTGGCTGTCTATTTCCCTCCACAGATGCTGCCTGATGGTGGATCTGGCTGTTTAAATGTTATTTTTTTACAACTTAACAATGAATTATCTGCTTGTATTTTATTTAATTACTTATATACAAGTACTGCTTAGTATGTTCCCTAGTGGTTACAGTATGTATATGCAGCTGTTTAGTATATCACACGTATGGTTCTGAAAAGTTCTGGAAGCTTCTCTGGTGCTGCATTATTTGAATAGGCTCTTTATGACTGGCTGACTCTTATCTACAAATTTGAATGGATTTTTTCTTATCTATGTAGTATTAAAAAGAGCTGACGGTGCACCCAATCAATCTTTTTGCTTCTGTCTCCCTTCACTTAATAGACCTCTGTTACTGTTTGTTTTCAAATCTCTTTGTTCTACTCACACTTAATAAAACAGTCATGAAGCAACAGGTTGTGTACCTCTTTCCCGACTTCTGAAAGGACCTTGGATTAAAAATATCAGAATCCAACATTTGATGTGGTTGGCGAGCATGATCGCAAAGACTTGAAGACTTGGAAGATCACAGATAAAGTGGGGTCTTCAGTGTGCAACAGAAGGGGTAAGAACTTCCTCTGCTCCAATTCGTCTGAAAGAATATTTGGCTCTGGCTTCAATTTATCACTGGATGGAAATCAGGAGTGCGGAAACTACAACATTGCTATTTTTAAAATATCGGTTGTAGGAAAATCCATTAATTTTGGTTGCACAGCAAACCCTTCGGTACCTAGTAAAACTTTGGTCGTTCAATCTATCAGCTGCAATCCACTAACAATTTAGATGCTGGATGACCTATCAGTTGTAGGGAGACCCACAGGTTGCAGGGTGATCCATTGATCGCCACATACAAATTAAGATCAAATCAAAACAATGGCCAAAGCTGTGAAACATACTCAGAGCTTGTACCTGAATAAAACAGCTTAATTTGATAAAGTTATTGAAAAGGTCTGGATAAATAATACCAACAATGCTAAGTTTATTCAGAGTAAGAAGGCATGTGTTAAGATCCAGAGAGTGTTTGAGGGGAAGAGAAATCTTGGAATTTGTGATGTAGATATAAGACTGTATGGTCGGTGTGATTGAATATATGAACGAATGAAAAGGTTAAAGACTTTTACAGGTCAGTTTGGAAAGAAACGCAAAGTTTCAAAAACTGCAAGAACAATATGATATAGACAGTAAGAAGACTAAAAAAACAAATCTCCACATTACCAGAACAAATGGAAAAATCAAAGTACGTGTTACAGAACTTAGAAGCAAATTGAAACAATATGAGAAAGCACAGGAGGGACTTCAAAGGGATGTTCCCTCTACTGACACTTCTGGTGATACTGCCAATGATGCGACTTCTGAAGTTCCATCCTGGGAAACACCACTTGCATTGGCAGTCCTCCGAGATAGCGTCACCATACCAACTCCAAAAAAAATTACAGCCTACCTTTGACAGTCCTTTGAGACAGCCACACCATTCCAACTCTGAAAAATTTCAACCACCATTCGACAGTCCTCTGAGACAGAAGCACCAGCTGAACTTCCAGGAACTACAGGATGAACATGGAGGAACTCTACAGTGACCCCTAGTGCCTCCAGTGATGATGACAATGATTAAACAACAAGATTGACAGCTAGGCCACAGCTTGCTGCAATAGAAACCAAAGAAGTGAAGACATGTAGGACTGAAGACGAAACCATTGCTAATCAATATATTAACAAGCTAGTGGCAGACCCATCAGCTGTTGCTCAACCACTGAACAATCTGCTGAAAGGCAGTAAGTGCTTAGATGACCCTGTGACTCTTAATGAAGAACAAATAAAAGTATTTCAAACCTTAAAGGCAACTTTGTGTGCGGCACCTCCATTAAGAATCCCTGATACTGGTAAACCATTTATCCTGTATGTCAATGAGAAACATGGCTTATGATGGTAGTTGTAATTCAAGAACACGGAGACCTACAGTGTCCTGTTGGTTATTACTCTGCCAAATTGTGTCATGTATCATTCGGATGATGTTTGCAGCCTGTCCAGGAAACCCACCTGGCTCTCATGGCTGATTATAGCATCGTGCTTGATCAGATTCTAAATTTTTGATGCCCACACTGAGTACACACTTTACAGTCCATGAATAGAGCCTCTTAAGTAACAGCTGCTTGGTAGACTAAGTGATCCACAGTTCCTGAGGAACCCAACATCATCATTCAACAAGCGAGTCCAGTATTACCATCAGACAATGACTGTGCAAAAAAACCCCATGTAGAGATTATTACAAGGAAATGTCTTTATCAAACACAGACCTGGTCCTGTGCAATGATGGCCCCTCAGTGCCTGAGGAAGGGATTTAACTGGCTCGGTGGACCATGGTTTCTGGAACTGAAGAGCTGGAATCACGAAGCAGAGCTCATGGCACCTCTGTGCAACAGGCAGAACTAAAACTGCGACAAAATCTGCAGGTGCTTGGAATCAAAGCAACACACACAAAATGCAGGAGGAACTCAGCAGGCCAGGCAGCATCTGTGGAAGAAAGTACAGTCGACGTTTCAGGCCAAGACCCTGATGAAGAGTCTCGGCCCAAAACGTCGACTGTTTGTCCTTTTCCACAGATGCTGCCTGGCCTGCTGAGTTCCCCCAGCATTTTGTGTGTGAGGCAGATGAAAAGCCTTGATTAAAGCCTGTAAGTTGGCAGAAGGAAGATCAGCTAACATCTACACAGATTCTCCATATGCTTTTGGAATTGTTCATAATATTGGAAACTTATGGAGTCAAAGCAGATTTCAAGAATGGTAGTACAAGTACTCATGGGTTTCATACATTTGCCATCAGAAGTTGTATTGAAATGTAAAAGCCACTCCAAAACAACCACAGGGGAAAGCCATGGAAACACATTCATGGATGAAATTGCAAAAAAGGCAGCATGGGAAGGAGTAAAAGAAATAAAAGAAGTACCAAGGACATCTACAGTGAACCCGATGGAATGTAATTATGGAAACAAAGTTGAACTCTGTATTACAGATGAACATACAAGAGATGCAAACTCAGTGCTCTTACCGGGATAAGTGGTTCTGGATGGAGAATGGTGGGAATTATAACAGTGATGGAGTAAAGAGACACGATACTAGTCATAGACTAGTGGCTCCAACTACATTGCTTCCTTATCTGGCACAGCAGATACACTCCCTGGGACACACTGGAGCGCAAAAGGTGATTCTCCTAGTAGCAGTGGAATCCAAAGTTCAGGGCACACATTCAAAAGATGTTTGAAAGATGCACAACATGCTGGAAAACAAATCCTGGAGCGATGGAGAAGCTACCAGAAGTAGGTGCTCCTGGCCCAGCTGGTCCATTTTTAGATTTACAAGTAAAGTACATTTCTTTGTCAAAGTGTCAGGGATACTCAGATGTACCGGTAACAGTGGACAAGATTTCAGATGGGTGGAGCTAATCTAGCAAGGAGAGCCACTGCCACACACAGAGTAAAAACTCTGATTAAGAACTACATCCCAAGATGGGGATTGTCGTGTCACATTGACTCTGACCAAGGAACGCATTTCACTGGGAGTGTTTGCAAGAATTGTGTTGACTGATGGTCTTTTCATTGTCCACATCACCCAGTCATCAGGACAAGTCGAGCAAGTGATTGGAACCATCAAGCAAAGACTGACGAAGTGTCATGAGGAAGGTAACCATGGACTACGGCTCCCTCTATGATGGCCTTCTGTAGCATCAGACCAACCCTAAACAAGAAAACTAAACTGTTCATTCAAAGTGGTAACAGGGCATCCTACGGCACCTGCTGGGAGCTCTCGACCTGAGGCTGATAGACCCATTGTGGCAGACAATTTAGTTAACTAACTATTTAGTTAACTATTGTGTGAAATTAACCCAAGCTCTCCGGCATGTTTCTCAACAAATTTATGCTGCTTGGAAATGATCCAACAGAAGGAGGACACACCCTAATCCCTAGTAAGTGGGTCTTGATTAAGACACCACAGAAGGATCCACTGGGTGCTGGATGGGAAGGCTATTTTTTACCAAACTGGTGATAAAAGCAGGAGGCAAAAGTCCGTGGAATCATGCTAGCCACTACAAGCAGCTAAAGTGGTATCTGGCAAGAATGGTAAGCACTGTGGTTAATGTGTAGTAACCTCTTGACCCTCTGCTGGACCACAGTGACAGTGAGAAAATAACTAGCCAACCAGAAGACTTCGAGCAAGCCGACAACTATTGGACATTATGAAATTAAGTCTGATGTTAGTTGTTGTTATAATTTTGCCAATTTCTCCTGTTTATAATGGGTACTAATAGTCATACCAATATGCTTTATCTTAGTTTATATCTTTTTTACTTGTAAAAGGGTAATCATTAATAAAATAGTTCAAACTCATGTAGGTGTGTCTACTAATCTACCTACCCATGACATATTCTTATGAACAGTTTGATATTTTCATAACTTAGGTAGTTTTAAATTACTTTACATTTAACATAGATACCACAAGATTTTCACCTTCTGAGCTTTTTCCGATGTAGTGATTCTAAATACATGATTTAACTGTTATTTTCTTTGCAGTTTAACAATGAATTCTCTGCTTATATTTTATATAGTTACTATATATCAGTAACTGCTCAGTATGTTTCCTAGTGGTCATAGTATGCAGCTATTTAGTGTGTTCCTTTTTTATAGTTCTGGAAAGCTCTGGAAGCTTCTCTGGTGCTGCACTATTTGAGTAGGGGCTTTCTAACTGGCTGACCCTTAACTGCGAAGTTGATTGGAATTTTTCTTATCTATGTTGTATGAAAAGAGCTGCCCATGTAGCAGCCCCATCTTTTTGTTTCTATCTCCCTTCTCTTATCACTGTTCTTTTCAAATCTCTCTGCTCTATTAACGCTTAATGAAACAATCAAGAAGTAGCAAGTTTTGTGCCTCTATCCCGACTTCTGAATGAACCTTAGATTAAAAGTATCAGAATCCAACACTGACCTGCTGAGTTCCTCCATCATTTTGTGTGTTGTTCAAAAAAGATCTGCTTATGAGGGAGAGCAATAATACACCTTTTGATATTTTCCTACCTTCTTTAACACAATCTGGAATATATGAAATTTTCAGGAATTGAGGGACAAATCTCACTCTGAAAATGGTATGAAGTATCATTTAATTTTAATTGTATTCTAAACTATAGTTATTGTTTAGTAAACTCCATTGTTGTACAATCTTAATTTTGAGCATTTGGATTTATAATTTTCTTAGGTAAAAATAAAATAAATGCTTCTATTTGCAAGGAGATTGTTTATGATATTTCAGCTTCTCATTAAAGGTTGTTCAAATTTTGCATTCTTCTGACATTCTTTAAAACTATTAAGTTTGCATGGGCAGTGGTTTTCAAGATCAACAGCAAACAGCATCACTACAAAATGCAAAAACATCACAACAACAATAATGTGTAGAAGAAAACTAAAATTGAATAGAGGGAGGAAGAGGGGGAAGTAACGGGGAAATATAATTTTAAAGATTCTTTTGAAACAATTAAACTTTTTGTTTGCAAACACTGCAGCTTAGGAAAGATTTACAAGGTTTACGAGGGAGATTGCTGAAGGCTGTGTTACCTACGGTAGAGAAAATGAAGGGGAATCGTAAGTTTTCTTGAAGGGATATGCTTTTGGACTTCATAACAGTTTCAGTGGTTCCATATTATTTCTTCCTTCTCTTGACAATTTTCCCATCTAGGTTAACAAGAATTTTAAATTAAGCTAGCTGTCATGATATAGAACCATACCGAACAAAGATGCAAGGATACAGTACTACACAATGCAACAGTTATTAGAGCTAAATGGCTTCATTCAAGTATAATAGTTTGTCACACTAATTGTTCATCCTTTAAAAATAAATGTAGAAAACCAAGAAGGTAATCAGTAAGGAATTTATAAAATACTTTAATATGTATTTAATTTGTGCATTATTTCCCAAATTGCAAGGAAGGATGAAGAGATCCCCAGGGAAAGGAACTAATAAAGTTCAGCTCCAAGAATGTCTTTCCAAGATGTTACAGAAGTCTTGGAAGGTCATGTATGAAGGAAGTTATGTCAATGTAAAGCTCTTTGTAGTTGCATTCTGCAGGTGCTCTGCCACTCACTATTATTGTCTCTTTTGTAGATCATTGCAACCTGTGTAACATCTGTTACTTTCTAAGTGAGGTATCTGACTGTGGCAGGTTGACCTCTAGGTTACATGTTCCTGTCTGCTGTAAAGGATTTGGGTTGAGTTCTCTGATTTCAGTACTACTCACACAGCCATCCTCTCCTTAATTGTCTGATGTATGAAAATGATTGTAGCAGGCTAGCATGATAAATTTGTTTCAAACTTGTCAGGCTCAGTTCTTGCAAGTCAATATTTGTGCACCTATTCAACTTAGCATCTGCAGACTATTTAAATCATCCTCCGAAATATAGTGGATTCCAGTCAATTGGGCCATCGGTTAATCGGAGCAACTGCTTATTTGGGACGGCTCTTAAAGAAAAAAAAAGAGAAGTTTTCTGGAATTCCATCTGTTTATTTGAGACACCATGGTGCCTAATTGGGGTAGGAGACTTTGCCGAACAGTCGTGTGTACTTGCATGGCTGCCAGACACTACATCGTGCTCCAAACGAGCAGTTTTTAAATAGTGTCAATTGCATGTGTTCGTGTTCTAAAAGCAGTGATTTTTATCATGGATAGTTGGCAAGAAATAAGACTATTCCAAACTCTTTTGCTCACTGCAGTTTCAAGCATTCAGGCTGGGAGATGCCAGAAATAGCTGGGAGTGAAAATGCAATCAAGTTAGGGACTAGGAAGAATTGGAAGGTATTGACAATCATCTTGAATGGCATAATGAAAATAAAGATTTGGAGGATGCAGTCATCTACAGCATTGTACGAATGCAGTCCATTATCTGCACTTAGTGTCAATTTTGTTCATTGCACATACTGAATGATTTCCTCCGTCAATAACTATCAGGAATTAATAAACAGTTTTATAGTACTGTAGTAATATTGGTCATGTTCTAATTTGTTATATGTTTCATTTATCTATATAATTTGTTACCTGTTTTGTCTTTTAATACCTTTTAACTATTTGAAATTAAGTGGTTAATTGGGATAGCCACTTAATTGGGCCAAAATGTATTGGTCCCAATGTGTTCTAATTAACTGGAATCCACTGTTTTTCTAATGGGACTACAAGAAATTGTCATATAAATAATAACACACCTAAAAATGATAAGCAATTTATTTCAGCAAATTAAAGGAATGTTTTTGGTCTTTCTACAAATGATGTTACTAACAGCACATCTTTGTGTTTCCCAGTTAAGTGTTTGTACCATTCTTACCAGCAGGGTGTCAAAGCTTCATCAATCACTGAATAATACTAACATAGTGATTGTTGAGGAAGCCAAAATTGCTTAATCTGCCACCAACTAGTAAAGCTTCATATTATATATTTTTTTACTTGTTTGGTTGTTGGTATCTGAGACATTAACCCAAACAATTGTTGCCAAGCACAGCTCCGGCAGTCTTCAGTCTGATTTTGTTCCAAACCATTGCTAGCTTTGAAATATTTTGCCAACTTTGAATGTGAGAGATAGGCTCCAGTTTTTTTTTAATAGATAATTAACTCATAAGACTGTGTTGCACAGTAAGCAAGGAAGAAAGACGCACAATTGCTCAAGGCTCAAAAGATTCTCAGCTATATCCAGCTGGTCAATTTGTGTGCAGTGCTATTGTTTAGTCAGTGCTGGTGTGTTAGGTTCTCCAGTCATATCAAAGAAAATTGGACTGAGTTGCATTGGTAGTTGTGAAATGACTTATTAATTTCCTCACAGAGATATATGATTTATTTCTGATGAAGTAAAGGTCACCCCATCATGATCTTCAAAATCTGACTTCCCAATTAAAATAAGTATAAAGATGAGGATTTGATATTGCAATTTCAAGTGGGAATCTTGAACTCAGAATACAATTAAAAAATGGAGGCTGTGAATTGCATACATTTCTGTTGCTGTTGTTGTCCCTTTCTGTGCCTTGTGGTGCATTGGGTGGCAACCTTGCTGTTTCTTTAGCATTTTTATTAATCTGTTTAACGACGTCGAGTTGCTAGCTCGGCGCTCAACCCAGCATGGATGCAAAGCATACAAGGAGCCAGCCAGATTGAAACCCAGGACCACTCGCCTCGAAGTCCGGTGAAGAAGCCACTACACCAGCAGCGGGCTACATTTCTATGTTATGTTCTTATTAATCATTTGACACTCAGATGACACTACTTTTTGATCAATTGTCCTTGGGTTCACTTTAAGTAGGTCATGCAAGAATGTGTTGTAATGCAGGACATCTGATAGGTAAGGCAGATGAGATCAGGGATGTTATCACTATTACAAAACATGATCGAGGGATGGTCAGGACTAACAGCTTAATATTCTGGGGTACAGATATTACAGGCATGACAGAGGTAGGAGGAGATGAAGTTGCATTTTTGAATAGCGGGAACGTCATTGCAGTATCTAGAGAGTATGTTCCCACTGCTAAGCAATTAGAGGGCAAAATTTATTAAGTGGGTCCAGGAAAACTTTCTGAAGCAAAATGAAGAAGGCCCTACTCGAGAGGGGAAAACACTTGACGTTATCTTGGGAAATGAGGCTGTTGCAAGCGACTGAAGTGTCAGTGGGAGGACACTTTGAGGACAGGGACATAATTTTGATACTTTTAAAAAGTTATGGCAAATGAAAGAACTGGTTTCAAAGTTAAAGGCCTAAATTGGGTCAAAGTTAAATTTGAATTTAATAGACAAGAACTTACAAAGGTTGATTGGGAGAGGATGTGAACATCTGGAAAATGGGAGACATTGAACAGTGTGGTCGGGAAAGTTCAAGACTAACTTCCTGCTGGAGTCAGGAACAAAACTGGCAGGACTAGAGAACACTGGCTGACAAGGAATAGCAAGGTTCCTGGCAGGAAAAAGATGGAGTTTTATGTCAAGTACAGACAAGTAGGATCAACAGCATCACTTAAGGAGTATAAAGGGTGTAGGTAAGAGTACATTTAAGAAGGAAGTCGGAAGGGTGAAAAAGGAGACATGAGGTACCATTGGCAGATTAAGTAAAGGAGAGACCTGGGAGTCTTTTAAATGTATTAAGAGCAAAGAGAGAGAAAAGGTCTGTGTGGAGATATCAGTGTGATTGTCTATGTGTAGAGCCACAGGACATGGTTGAGTCTTAAGTTAATATTCCCTATCTGTATTTTACCATGGAAAATATCATGGAAGCTAGGAAAGAGAACAGTGAAGTTCAGAGGCCTATTGATATTACGAAAGAGGAAGTGTTAGCAGTCTTGGGGTGCATAAAGGTGAATAATTCCATGGGGCCTGACTTCTTATCTTGGGACATTGATGGTGCATCAGGAAGAAACTGCCGGGACCCTGGCAGAGGTATCAGAAGACTGCACAGGGGCCAGTGTTGTGCCTATATTTAATAAGGGCTACAAAGACAAGTCAAGGAACACTGGAACACTGGAAGTCAAGGAACAAAGTCAAGGCTGGTGAGCCTTATGTCAGTGGTGAGAAAGTCACTGGAGGAATTCTGAGAGACCATATTGATCTACAAAGTACATTTGGAAAACTAAAGGATAGAGATAGTCAAGTATGGTTAAATGCACAGGAAATTGTCTCTCATGAATTTGATCGTGTTTTCAGAAGAGATGATCAAGATAATTGACAAGTTTAGGGCAGAAAATGTCTACACAAGGCCTTTTGACAAAATCTCCCATGGTAGGCTGGTTCAGAAGTTGTGGTTGCATGGGATCCAGAGTTTTATTCAGATTAAAGGACAGTGACCAGTGATGCGCTGCAGATATCATTGCCATTTTCTCTGTTGGTTGTCAATTAAATATATTAATGCTTTGGATAAGAATAAAGGTGTCTAAGCTAAAGAGAGCATTAATAGTTTGTTGCTATAAATTTATGAAAGTAAAAGGTTTGTACTGTAATATATCATCAGTAATATAACTATCAGTTTTTCCATCTGGAATCTAAACAGATGTAAGAGTGTCTTTTATAGGTCAGATTGTTAATAGATCATTTACTATAGCAAACTGTAACAATCCTGTGTAATAGCATGGTCATCATTAAACATATAGAAAATGATTCATACCTGGGAGTGATTAAAAGAGTTCAGCAGATGTCATGAACCATAAGAGAAAACTTCAGCCAAGAGATTTACAATTGCTGTCTGATCCATTATGGTATAAAAAATGCTGAGTTTCCTTGTAATCAACTTCAAATTAGTTCTTAACAATTCTGCCACAAATATAATCCAACATTTGAGTTAAACTTGATAAAGAATAAAACCTCAATAAACAAGCTCTTGCAAGTTGAATTAAAGTATGATAAGGTGTGTATCCCTTCCTTAGTCTTAAGCAACCAGGTATACCAGATATCACATGGCATACAAAGTAAAATTAGTTATCAGCGTACATAAATGCCAACACATACAACCCTGAGATTCTTTTACTGTGGGCATACTTCGCAAATCTATGGAACTTGATCTGTAAAAAATGGACAACAAACTGTGCAAATGCAGATATAAATAACGAGCATGAACTAACAAGATAAAAGAGTCCTTAAATGAGTGTAATTGCCCCCCTTTTGTTCAAGAGCCAGATGGTTTTGAGTCCTGAGGCTCTTGTCCCTTCTACCTGATGGCTGCAGTGAGGAAAGAGCATGGCCTGGGTGGTGAGGATCTTTGATAATTGATGCTGCTTTTCTACGGCAATGTTTTATGTCGATGTGCTCAATGGTTGGGAGGGAAGTACTAGGCTGAATCCACGATCTTTTGTAGGATTTTCCGCTCAAAAGTATAGGGGTTCCCATACCAGGTATTAATGCAGCCAGTCAGCACACTCTCCACCACACATCTATAGAAGTTTGCCAAGAGTTTTGATGACATGCTGAATCTCCGCAGACTCCTGAGAAAGCAGAGGCACTGTCGTGCTTTTTTGCAATTACATTTATATGATGGGTCCAGGACAGGTCCTCTGAGATAGTGACACCCAGGAATTTAAAATTACTGACCCGCTCCACTTCTGACCCTCCAATAATTACTGACTCATGGACCTTTGGTTTCCCTCTCCTGAAATCTACTACCATTTCCTTGGGCTTATTGACACTGAGTGAGAGGCTGCTGTTATTACACCACTCAGCCAAATTTTGAATCTCCCTCCTGTATGCTGATTCATCACCCACTTTCTGCATTAATCCAGTGCTTCACTGTTACTCTGGTCACGTTGTGTGCTTTAAAATTTACCATGATTTCCCAAGTTTAAAGTATTCTAATCATGAACGTTTTATTTTGAACTCTCACGAATATTTGATCCATGCTCATTAAATGCCAGGCAAATAGCTTCTTCCTCAATGTCTCCAAGCCATAGGAGATGTTTATCGATTTCAGGAGAACTTGCACCACCCACAACCCTCCTTACATTGGTGCACAGCAGTGGAAACTACGAGTAGTTTCAAACCCCCAAGAGTGCACATCTCACACAACCTCTCGTGGTTCCAGAACACATCCTCCACAATCAGGAAAGCTCACAAGGCCTCTACTTTGTGAGGAGGCTGAAGGGAGCTGGGTATGTGCATCTATACTCATGCCATCCCACAGAGGTGCAGTAGAGAGCATCCTAACAAGCTGCATCACTGCAAAGAATGGAAATTGCACTGTGAGGACAGGAAGACTCTACAATGGGTAGTGGTAGTCAAAACTGCACACTCCGTTACCAGCAGCAGCCTACCTGCCGTCAAGGACATATTTACAGAAAACTGCCTGGAAAGGGCCAGAAACATCATGAAGGATTCCACCCACCCTGAACGTGGATTATTTGTCTCAATCCCATCAGGGAAGAGGGTATGTGTAATATCCACACCAGGACCACCAGCCTCAAGAACAGTTACCTACCCCAAGCAGTAAAACTGATGAACACCTCCACCTGTTAATCATTGGCTCCACATGGCCCCACCACCACTCCTTTATAATTTTCTGTCAGTCACCTTATGCACAGACCTAGCATCAGTTTATGATCTACAATCAATCCATGCATATACACAATCTTTTGTACTTACAGTGTATTCATTATATTTATTTATTTATTCATTTATTTATTTATTTATTTATTTATTATGTTTTATTATTATTATTATTGTGTTCTTCATCTTAATGCCTTTTTTTCTGATACAATGGATCTGGGGTAATAATTATTTTGTTCTCCTTTACACTTGTGTGCTGGAGATTACTTTAAACAATCTTTAATCTTGCATCATAAAAAAAATTAAACAGACTGGCATACACATCGTAGCACATCTCCTGAAGCAGCTGACTTAACACTGCACATTTTCCATTCAAAATTAAATGCTCCTTGTGATTTCAAGGTTATGCCCACGGGGCTGGTGAATGAGCAGAGTGCGAGTGGTCACTTGTCCAAGAGCGTGTGGTACCAACATTCAAAAGATCTGGACCAGCAGAAATCAGGGAAATCAGGTCAGGTCAGGAGTTTCGGATGTGGGGTGGTCTGTAATCAGAAAGCCCTTGAAGGTTGCAGTGGCATCAGGAATCGAGGCTGTTGTGGCATGGGAGAGTCAGAAGGACAAATAACGGGGTAGTTGGAGGATTGGAGTCATTTGGGTGTTGGAGGCTGGTTGGTCAAACATTCTTATGATTGAAGGCTGTTGATTACCAGAAGGCTGCAGGGTCTGATAAATTGGGCAGTGATACTCCGAGCCTGGAGAGTTGAGATGTTGAAATTAGTATGTGGGATTGGGGTGGTGGGTCAGTGAGCATGGAGGATGAACGGTTAGTGTGGGATTATCCTCAGTGGAGTCCCAGTCCAGCACTGCACGCTGAATAATGCTTGTCTCAGGAGTGACCAATGTTAGCTGCTGCCAAGCCAACATGATCTAGTTTCCCAAAGGGAGCACTACATGGAGAATTACATCACTTGAAGCTTATCTGATGTACATATCCAACAGACTAGGAAGCACCTCAGTCACAAAAATTGATGTCTAAAAGATCATTATCATGTTTCATTCCACCCAAAGTACATTTTCAATTGTATAGTGCTGAAATAAGCAATATTACATGGTGCAATTTCTACACCTAATTGCTATGCATTGAAAATATCTATCTAATTTGCTACCATCTAGTTATTGATAAAGAAAATGGAAATTGTCTCTCTTACAAGCAATGATGGATGTCACAGAGGGGAAGTTATTTCAAGGAATCATTTAAGGGGCATTATACAGCCAATTTCATGCCCCTGTGCTACGATTTCTGCTGTGAATTGCAATCAACGTGAGCATAAATTGTTTGGTTTTTGATACTCTGTGTGTAACGTGAGATCCTGTTGGAGAGATTTCTATCTGTGTTCAAAAGTGACACCAAGCATAATGTGAATCAGAGTGGGTTTAAAATGCTCAGGTTGCATCGGTCTGACTCCTACACTGCTCAGAATATACTTGGTATTTCAAAATATGAACATTTTACATCTGAACTCTCAAACTGCAAAGCAAAATTTGCAAGTAGGCTTTTTTCCCCCCTGGTCAGCAGAGTGCAATTGTAAAGCATGGAAATCCCAGTGTATAATGTGAGCTGTATACAATTAGTTACAGTGATAGTATGATGCATCTGCATCCTTAACTCAGAGTTCAGGTTACTATACTAAAGAATCCTTTATAATTGTTATGTGGCCCAATTCATTAAGCCAGTTCAGTTTGACATTGTTGATTGCTCATTTACCATCATTAATTCATCATTACAAACCATTCACTAATTCCTGATCTGATTAATAATAGACTAACAAATGGTGCATAATTAAAAATGTGCCATCAACAAAATAAAATGACATTTGATTATCAGAAAGAGATGCTTACGTTTATGTAATTTTTCTTGTCATCTTCACTCATCCCAAATCATATGGAGTTCTTTGAAATATAATCACTGTCATAAAGTATGAAATATGACATACAACATGAATGTAGCAAGCTCAAAGTCAATGTAAAATTTATTATCAAAGTATGTATATGTTACCATGAAATTGTTACCTTGAGATTCGTTCTCTTGTAGGCATTTACAGGAAAATAAAGAAATATTTTTTAAAAAAACTATACATGCAGTTAACAAAGAATGTCAAAATGTGCAGAAGAAATCATATTGTACAAATATATTAAAATTACTGAGAACATGAGTTGTCCGAGTCCTTGAAAGTGAGTGTGTAGTTTGTGAAATCAGTTCAGAGTTGTGGTGAGTGAAGTTATCCATGCCTGATTGTTGTTCGGTAATACTCATACTAACAACAATATAGTTTACCTTTTTTGACACATAACTATAGCCAGAACACTACGAATGGATCCTTCAAAACAATGGGAGTCTTAGATCCCACACTAGCTAAAGATCCAAGATCCTAATGATTTCAGAGGAGACTTCAGGCAAATTATTGGGAAGAAAAGAAAATGGTTACTTGTTGAAATCACTTCACAATAACTTTTGTTTAATTTACTTTTTATATTGCAACAATCAACAGCTTTTTAATTATAAAATATTTAAATTGTTTACTTCATTATCAATAGTTTTTAAATATACAGAATGCCAAAGACATTATAAAACAATTATAAATCACCAGTTATATTGTTGACAGTTTGCAATTCCCGATGACCAGTTTTGCCAGCTGTCAAAGGTGATTAGAGATATTGCAAAGATTTGGCTGCTACAGTGCACCAAAAGATGTCTTGTTGGCACCTTGAAGTCAGTGAGACTGTGCCTCTGCATCCACGCCAGGTAAATGAGGGAATGGTGTGTGAGAGGGGTGGAGGAATATGGGATGTGATTTCAGGACAATGATTGGAGAGTTGGCTCATGATTTGGGCTAATAAACCTGAAATAATCATTTGTAAGTCTATCAGGTAAGGATCCACAGTTAACATTTGATAACATGTGCCGATCTCTTTTAAAAACCTACTTCAATGGTGTGGCACTAATTGTGATGTTAAAAGAACAATCAACACATACAATATTCTGTACTCTTCCTGCATGGACGGTTCTAATAACAAATGTAGTTTTGTGGCCAAACGTAATTCTGAAGAATAGAAAGAGGTAAGTGTATCTCTCTTAAAGGTCGAGTAGAATTCATGTATATGTTCCGAATATTAAAGCTGCCAATTTTGATCGGAATTATTTTCCATTTTGATATTCACACCTCACAAACAATTTTCAGATAACAATTTATTATTTAATAATTCAAAGTAAAACATCTTCTGCCTGAAAATTGAGGCGATAAGGTCCCAACTAATTCATAACAATACATGCATAGAATGACACTATCACGTCAGCTATTTTGCTAATGTCATGAATGCAATTTGACAGTTCAAACTTGTTTGAATTGGTAAATCAGCATCTGTCTCAGTAAACACTGATGTGCAGAACCTTCCCTTCACCTTAACTATGGGGGCATGCAACTGCAGGCAGGAAAGGATAACTTTTAAAACTGTTAAGTCTTCCAAAGGTGAAAAGGATATGCAATAAATCCCTTCTTTATAAATTAAAAATACTAAATATTATTTCAAATGAAGAGCTTTATTTCTCATACATCATTGAATACCTAATCTCAATGTTTAAAAGTCGCTTTGACAGGAACTTCTGAAAAAATGTGTAATGCTTTACTTTATTCATGACATGCATAAACCTGTAAGATCACTAATAAGAATGCTGCTTTGCACTATCCAATCTTCATATACGTTACAGCTTGTTATCCGGCATATCAGTACCAAAGCTGTATTAACATTAATTCACAGTTACCCTTATTCAAATTAGAAGGCTGGTGACTGGTATTTTGTTTATTTATTTATAGATTGCAGAATAGGTTCTTCCAGCCCTTTGAGTCACGCCGCCCAGCAATCCCCTGATTTAACCCTAGTCTAATCATGGGACAATTTGCAATGACCAATTAACCTACCAACTAATACTTCTTAGAATTGTCGGAGAAAAATCAGAGCACCCGGAGGAAACCCATGTGATCACGGAGAGAACATACAAACTCCTTATAGGCAGCGGCCATGAATTGATCCCAGATCGCCTGTACTGCAAAGCGCTGTGCTAACCACGACACTACCATGACACCCGATCAGCCTACTTTTGTTCAAACAAATTAATTATTGCTTAATTGATTTTTATTTTTTTCCTAATTCAACACCATTGGTATAGGAGAGGGAAGGTGAGAGAGGTGAGAGGCAATATCTGCAGTGCCTTTGCACAGAGGTAGTACAAGTGTACAGGCCTCCATTTGAGCTGTAATCACACTGTCAATTGAAGCAAGTATTATATGCTTCAATACAGCATAAGTCCTCCACTTCATAGAAACAGCTTTGTGTTTGCCTGCAAGGGAGGATACTTACTGTAAAGACAAGATCATGGAACAACATCTTGTTTACTCTAGTGTGAATGCAGTGCACCAAATGGTGATGTTGAATAAAATCTAAGCTGCAAAAAGAATGTTGCTCTTCTACAATATATAACAGCAATTTGATCACAAAAATTAAAAACAAATCATGAAAATTACATTCTCTTGTGATGCACAATTTGCACAATGTTTGCAATGAACTTATGATTACACCTATCTTGGATCTTGTTGAATAAGGTAATTGCACTGTCAATCCCTCATTGAAAGCTCCATAAATGTAGTTCACATGGACAATTAAGGGCTCTTGAAAATGAAACAATTAATAAGGAAAAATATATGATTTGGTTTAGTCTAGACTGAAATCAACAAATACCAAGTGTTTAAAGTGACCATGACATCAAATCTGTAAGAACCAGCAGAAAAATTAGAGTTACAAAAAGATGAATTCTGTTGATTTTGTGATCACCCAGAGTAGCTCCCTCATTATAGAAATTATTACTTACGCATCAGTGAAGGCTACCAGCCCAAAGTTTGACTGTGGCTTTGATGTTCTTTAAACAGCAAGGGTGGATAATAGATTGCAATTCAATAATACTGACTTCAGGAAAACTGGCAACTTATCTAGCTTCCACACATCACAAAAGCACATCTTACTGGCCATACATCACAGATTAACTGAAAGAATTATATAGGAAGCTCTGTGATGACAGAGAGTTATTGCACTGCCATTGTCAATGACAGTTTTATGGAAGCAAGAATTACATAATTTTTGTACAAAGTTCAAGAGTTACAGTATGTTCAATGACCTAATTGCTGTCATATACACTCATATATGCACAATGACTGTCTTTAAGAGAGACTTCTCTTCTTGAACAGAAATTTCTTCTTCGGCAGACTCTGCCCTGCTCCAACGCTAGTTTTGTGAATTTTGAGGTGACTGATGATAAGGTGGGAACCTCAGACTCTTCCAAAGATGAGAAAAGAGGTCACTGATGGGATGAAAGGCGGAAAGGTTTTGAGGAAGTGAGTTCCTCTGCAGTTTATACAAGGTCTCTGTATACTCCCAATGCTGGTCTCTAGGTTCTTAATTACTATGATGAATGTTCCTTCTCTATTTCAAAGGAGGGGTGAGGATCAAGTATTCTTGGGCTTCTAGGGATGTTGCACTCTTGAAGGAAGCTTGAAAAAAATCAAATGTTTTTTCTGCACTTCTTTCACATACATTCTGTATACTTAATTCCATGCATCAGACTTTTGAGTAATGACGTGTGAGTTCCATTACCCCAATGTTTGTAATGTGGGTGTTATGTGTATAAGACCCTTAGCGGGTATTAGTGAATGAGTTTGCAATACCTTGTAACTCAGCCTCCAGGCATACACAGGCATAAGCACTGTCTGCATACTGAAGTTCAGATGACCTTTATTCTGGAATGCACCACCACAGGCTGAATGGTTGTCCATTAGTTTTGAAGCTCCTTTTTTATGGGACATTCATTGAAGCAACGTTACAGTGGGAAAAAAAATTGGAGAAGTATTGGGGCAATAATGCAACCTTATTTGAATTTGGCCTTCAATAAGAATAGTAATGTTGTCGATTTTTGACTCATCTGATGGGCTAGATGAGGTGAATTTCTGTGAGTGCCCAATTTGAGGAGTATGTTCCATGGCCTCTCTTGATTGATGGAGTTCAAAACATTAGTAGGTCAAGGAAGGCCATGTACAATGGCTGGTGCTGCTCTCTGAAGCTTTCTTGCAGTTGTAACGGGGTAAGGATGCCTCTAGATGCATACGACCCACACAATGTCACTCAAGGTGGATACTACTGAAACGACATGACCAAAACAGCTTGACCGCAAATGAATATAAACAAACGAAAGCAAAGTCAGATAAAGCCCAGGGACACAGTCCCAGTGAAAGATAATAACTACATGGGCAAGTAACCAACATCATTTACCAAGCAGCCGTTGGAAGTGATCACCATGAGAAGATCAATGATCATAGGATCAAGTAGTTTGCAGAGTATCACATGAAAGATTAATTCCACAAAACACTCAAACACTGACAATATTTGGAAAATATAAGATAGATAAATGTGATGGTGGAAGAAGATTGTGAACCTCAGTTGAATCAACAACAATATTCATATTTCCAGATATCACATAGTGTTATCTAGCAAGTGACTGAAAACCTTCTTCATACTGTTTCTAAAACACTTTTACCAAAATCATAATAAGGAGAAGAAAAATACCAGAATGTTATCTTAATTAAAATGGGAGAAAAGTTATTTTAATTAGAAGTGTTGGACAATGACTATCTCCAGCAAGAAAGTTTCTAACCACCTCTGAAATCCAAAGGTGATAACATTGTTGAATTCCCCATCATTAACAGCCTAATGCTCACCATGGGAGGTGGGGTAACTCAATTGGACCCACCACTTAAGTATCATGAATACAGGAATGAGTGCAGTTCTGGGTGGCCTGTGGTGTCGTCTAAAAAGCAGTGATATCCACACTGACATGAGTTAATCTCTAGGTCTCATACACTCACAAAGGAGGAACATTTTGGATGGCACTGAGAGCTTTGAGGTCCCTTTTTCAGCACACAGAAGACCAGATATAAATAGCAAAGGAGCAGACCATGTCTCAAACTCACCTCGTCATGGTTATTGCTCCACCTGTGGCTGAGTTTGCAGTTTGCACTTTGACCTTAGCAATCTTCTAAAGATCAACAGAACGGGAATTGAGGTTATACACCTTTGACCCTGAGGGACTACCTAAGAAAAAGATGTCTTTTGGGGTAGATTTAATGCTGTTTTGCTATGGTATTTGAGAGCTGAAAGACACAATTTAAAAAAGCTGGAGGAGCTTAGAAAGTCAGCCAGCATCTATAGTGCAGAATAAACAATCAAAGTTTTTGCCAAGACCCTTCATTAGGACTCATCAGTTTATATCCTCCATAGATGCTGCCTGACTTACTGAAGTTCCTCCAACATTTTGTGTGTATGTTGCTTAAGATTTCCAGCATTTCCAGTCTCCTGTGTTTACAATTTTAGAAAGTGATTTAACGCTCACAGCTGTTTTCTGAATTGCCTTGGGGACCTGATTTAGTAAATATAATACATGTAAAAGTCTTTTGAAGGGTGAAAGTAGCTCCGACAGAAGCACTGATAATCAATGCACCCAGAGGTTTTGCCAAGAATTTTGGAATTTCTACGCAAATCAGTTGCTCACAGGTACAGTTGTGTTTGTAAGTATTCCCACAGTGTATATCATGAATGTTAAAGAAATAGAGGAAACACAGAGCAGGACTGAATGCTAGATAGAGAGAGAAGTACATAAAGCCAGTGTTTCCAGTTTAGGTGTAAGTCCACTTGCCTCATTGGGTCTATTCAGCCATTCAATAGGATTATAGTTGATCTATTCATAACCCCAACACCACTGCTCTGCTCTCTCCCCATATCCCTTGATTCCCTTGCAGCTTAGTTATTTCTCTGTTCCTGCCTTGACTTTTCATCCACAGCACTCTAGGTTAAAGAATTCCAAAGCTTCGCAACAGCATGAGAGAAGAAATTCTTCCTAACTGAATAAGCGACCATTTATAAAATGCCCTATAGCTCTAGATAAAGAGAAGGTGCTTGGGAAGCTGTAAGTTCTGAAAGTAGATAAGACTCCTGGGCCAGATGGACTACACTCCAGGGTGAAAGAGGTGGCTGAAGAGATTGTGAAGGCATTAGTAACCATCTTTCAAGAATCACCAGAGTTTGGAATGGTTCTGGAGGATGGGAAAATTGAAAACTCATTGCACTCTTTAAAAAGTGAGAGAGGCAGAAGAAAAGATATTATAGGCCAGTTAACCTGACTTCAATGATTGGGAAGCTGTTGGAGTCCATTATTAAGGATTAGTTTTCAGGGTAATTGGAGGCATATGAAAAATATGCCAAAATGAGCATGGTTTCCTTAAGGGGAAATCTTGCCTGACAAATCTGTTGGACTTCTTTGAAGAAATAGCAGACAGGATAGTCAAAGGAGAGTCAGTTGGATTTTCAGAATCCTTTAACAAGGTACCACACCTGAGGCTGATTAGAAGATTGACTGACTGGAAGGAGCCTGAATAGGAATAAAGAAGGCCTTTTCTGGTTGTGTGCCATTGACTAATGGTGTTCTACAGGGTTTGGTGTTGAGAGTGCTTCTTTTCGTTTTATTTATCAATGATGTGGATTATGGAATTGATTCCTTTGGGGCCACATTTGTGGACAGTACAAGGATAAGTGGAGGGACAGAAAATTTTGAGGAAGCAGGAGGTCTGCAGAAGGACTTAGAAGAATTGGTGAAGAAGTAGTAAATGGAATATAGTGTAGAGAAGTGTATGGTCATGCACTTTAGGAGAAGGAATAAAGATATAGACTGTTTTCTAAAAGGGGAAAAATATTCAGCGATCAGAGGTGCAAAGGGACTTGGAAATCTTTATGCAGGATTCCTTAAAGGTTAACTTGCAGGTTAAGATGGTGATAAGGAAGGCAAATGCAATGTTAGCATTCGTTTCAAGAGGACAATAATATAAAAGCAAGGATTTAATTCTGTAATTCATTATAAGGCACTGGTCAGACCACATGGTTTATTGTGAGTAGTTTTGGACCCCTTTTCTAAGAAAGAATATGCTTGCATTGGAGAAGGTCCAGAGGAGGTTCACAAGGTTGATCCTTGGAATGAAAGGTTTAGTGTATGAGGTGAGTTTGATGGCTCTGGGCCTGTACTTGTCTGAGTTTAGGAGAATGAGGATATTGAAAATATTGAAAGTCCTATATAGAGTTAATGTGAAGAGGATATTTCCTATAGTGGGGGAGTCTAGGACTAGATGCCACAGACTCAAAATGGAAGGGTGTCCCTTTTGAACAGAGCTGAAGAGGAATTTCTTTAGCCAGAGAATGGTGAATCTGTGGAATTCATTGCCAGCTGTGGGGGCCAAGTCATTGAGTATATTTGAAGTGGAGGTAGATATGTCCTTGATTAGTAAGGTCGTCAAAGGTTACGGAGAAACGGCAGGAAAGTCGGATTGAGAGCAATAATAAATGAGCCATGATGGCATGGCAGAGCAGACTCGATGGACTGAATGGCCCAATTCTACTCCTATGTCTTATGGTCTCATAACCCCTCAGCATTCACCCTCTAAATGTCTCTCAGAGTCTTAATTAGATTATTTATCACTCATCAACAAATATAGGCCTAACCTGCTCATTCTCCAAAGGCAACCTTTTCATCTAAAGAATCTAGTGAACCTTCTCTGCACTGCCTACATTGCTTACTTAAATATGGACACCAGAAACAGGCACTTAAACAGTACACAGTGCTGTTTCACCAGTGACTTAACTGAAAACCTCTCTACTTCTATCTCCCTTACAATAATCAGTAATCCCGCTCAACCAGCATGCTAAAGTTTGTGTTTCATATACTAGGATCCGGCTGGCTGGTGGCGCAGTGACATCAGTGCCGAACTCCAGACCGAAGGTTCCTGAGTTCGAATCCAGTCAGGCCACTCCCGGACACACTTTCCATCTGTGCCGGATTGAGTGTCGAGCTCGCAACTCAGCCTTGTTAAAAAAAAACACTGCGCTGTGAGTAGGGGACCACTCACAGAATCTTTCCTCCAAGACATCCACTTGAAAAAATAAGTGGTCGCCGAGGCTCTGGCAGAGTATGGACAAAAAAAAACTAAGACCCACAGGTCTCCTGGTATTGTAACATGTTGTAGTCTTATTCTGTTTAAATATTAATTTACTTTTTTTTTCTTCCCAAGTGGTTAACTTAGTAACATACACAATTAGACACCTTCTTACCCATTTACTTAACCTATTGGTGGTTTATCTCTTTTTGGGTTCTTTGTGTCCTCCTCACAGTCTCTGGGTATCATTAGCAAATTTAGCTAAAGCACACAGAGACCCTTCATCTGAGTAATTATTATAAATACCATGTACAAACATAGTTAAAGCCACAGTACTGATCACTTTGGCATCCCACTAGTTTCTGATTACCTACCAAAAAGTGCATCTTCAAGTTCTAATAGTCAATACCTTGTCTATATGTTCCCCTGTTTCTATGCTCTCATATCTTCTCCAGTAACTTTTTACATGCTATCTTATCAAGTATCTCTGGAATTCCTGAAGAACTACACATACTGGTTCCTCGTTATCTACCTGTTTTGTTTCACAAAGTCAGAATCATACAGCATGGAAGAGGTAACACAAACACATTGTTTGAGAAAAACCAGATTCTTATCGGGCGTGCTGCTCTGGTTCCATGAGAAGCTTAATATGAAAGGATAACCTTAATTTTTCTTTTGGTTGCCGTCTAATCCCTTGTGATTTGAAAAGGACATACAAAAGACTTGGTGGGAAGATACTTGGTACCTTGTGCCTTAACTCTTTGTTCCTACTCTGCTATTTGGGATGATCATAGCTGTTACCTTACACCACAAAACCATAAGATATAGGAAAAGAATTAGGCCATTTGGCCCATCGAGTCTGCTCCATCATTTCATCATGGGTGATCAATTTCCCCCTCAGCCCTAATCTCCTGCCTTCCCTTCATGCCCCGACTAATCAAGAATCTGTCAACCTCTGCCTTAAATACATGCAATGACTTGGCCTCCACAACTACCTGTGTCAATGAATTCCACATATTCACTACTCTCTTGCTAAAGCAATTCCTCCTCATCTCTGTTCTAAATGGATGACCCTCTATTCTGAGGCTGTGTCCTCTGGTTTTAGAATCCCCTACCATTCTCTCCATATCCACTCTATTGAGGCCTTTCAACTTTCGATAGGTTTCAATGAGATCCCCTCTTATTCTTCTGAGTTCCAGGGAGTACAGGCCTACAGCCATCAAACACTTCTCATATGAGCCTTTCAATCCCTGGAATCATTTTCAGGAACCGCCTTTGAACACTCAGTGTCAAGCTTCTATTTGCACAATATGTTTAAGATGCCTTTCAATTGTTTAGCAGATTAAAACAAAATTTACTTTGTTTGCTCACATAGGGATTCTGAGGTTAATTTAATGATATAACCTGGGCTGATGGCCCATTGCAAGATTTGCAAAAGTTTAAATTCTTATAGTACATTACCTGATAATTTGTATCAGTGATGATTATTGATAGCAAAGTGTTACAGGGAAACTCGAAGAACACTAATACACTTCTACAAATAGCATCATGTACTTCAGTGAGTACCTGAGAGAACAGAGTTTAACTAATGCTCCATCAGGAAAACAGTATCTCAATGGGAGAGCACTGGAATGCCAGGCTCTCCAACATGTGGTGCCTCATGATGAGCCTGAAATCATGACTTTCTTTTCTCAGAATACTTTCGTTAAACTAGTTAGATAATTAAGTTAGCAAAATGTTAAAACCTGTTGCATTCCTACAATAAACACATAATTCCTTGGTTCCTAAAACACTATTGATACTTGTATTAATCAACTGCCCCCTTTGGTAGATAATTCAAATATTCACTAACCTCTATGTAAAGAAATCTTTTTTCCCAACTATGTGCTGAATGTTTCAGTGAAATCAATTCTCACCTCTCTTTATTCCAAATACCAGATAATTCAGGCTTAGCCAGCTTGAATGCTCCTCTTACAACAAATCTGCTCTCCCAGCAATAATTCCGATGAACCTTCAATGCACTCTCTTTATTACAAATATATTCTTCCTAGATAGGGGGCCATACCTGCATACAATATTCCAGATATGGAGTTACTCTGACTTTATATAATTGGAACTCGATGACTATTCATGGAATATCAAGTTTTCAATGTGGCAGATTTTTCTTAAACAGTCAAGAAAAATAGTCAATTCATATTTTAATGAAAGATAGTTTTTCTTTGCATAAGTAACCCCAGTTTTTGGATATTTTTAAATTAAAATAACTCACTTTAAATGCAGGTAGTTGACACACATACTAAAACTAGGAAGCTGATGCTGGTGTTATTTAAGATTTACAGATACTGAACAATTGTGGTGCTGCAGGTGCTAACTGAAACTCTGAAGGGTTTTAAAAGAAGTAGCAGTTTATACTGTCAACTTATCTCACCTTTCATCTATACTGAATTGGTTCTATTTTTCTGTGTTAACAAGCTGCAACAAGCCAAGTTGTACAACCACATTTGTACATGATTCCATGAGCAAAGCTCCAAGTACTCAATTGAGAAGCATTTTATTTATATTGTCCGTCATGTCAGGTGTGTTGAAAGTTGCCCACTCAGTGTAACATTGCCTACATTGTTCTAAATTCTGAGAGATAATGCCTCTGTCAAGTTTTTCAAGGTTGTTTTTTTTTTAATTCTTTCTTTCTTCTGTTTTGTGCTGGTCACCTGCTTAAGAAATATGTGACAAACAAATGCAACTGGATTTTTTCTCTCTCCACATTTCCTTGTATCTTGGCATTCCCCGCCCCCTCACCCTCGAGATAGTAACACGGCCCTGTGACTAATATTGGAATTTAGCAAGAAGTCAGATCCAGTTTCACAAGGAGATATTGTAATGACTGCAGTACTGTATCTCCTGCCAAGGTAGATGATGTATGACTAAGAGGAATGAATTGTTTTTCTCTTCTTATTCAAGGTTATCTTTCACTGTTGGTTTTGTGGTGGTGATAATAGGGATTATCATACAGCATGTAACAAGCCATTCCGCTTCACTGGCAGAGATAAACTACTATGTTAATATGCATGGTGGGAACAAGTGACTTCAGATATTCAGTAACAGAGTCTCTATTCCCTTTTCCTAGCTTACCCACAATTATGTTCGGAATGTCATATTTTTTTCAAATCGAGCAGGTCTGCAAAGCAGAATTCAGTTACTACAGCGAACTGCTTGATACATTTTAAAGAAAGGCAATCATTTGTATGTAAGTCACAGGCTGGAAATTTAAAAAGGTGTAACTTCTAAAGAAACTGGAAGCAACCTCTCACACTCAAAATCATATCCTGAAGGAACCCCACACCCACGCAGAGAACTTTGAACACAGACATCTTCATTTGAGTAATACCCAAAAATGTGATTTTAACAACTTTTATTTATCTAGTGGCACAATGAGTGTTTAGTTTGCCCTATTCCATGCAAAACATTAAACTTATTTAATCACATTTTAATAATCATGTACGTCTGCTTAAGCTTAACATTTGCAAAATATCTTCAAACACAAATTGAATAAATAAGGATTGCATGTATGTATTAAAGGGAATAACATGATTCAGGGTATTGCTAGGCCACTCTTTGGAGAAACGTCACTTGTACCTTGTCCTGATATAATTGCTGGGTTTGCCTTGTTTTTAAGGCTGCCTGCAAGAAGATGAATCTCTGAACTTATTCAAGTAACTGATATTTATTTATGCCCATCACTAAATGAATATTAAGAGTTGTCCAAAGATAACTACTTCTCTGAAAGCCCATACGGGCTAAATTGCACAATAATTTAATAATGACTTCCTTTCGGTTGCCATGTCTATTGTCTGTTGAGCAGATTTCCTATTTGAGTATTTCAGGTAATCAGGTAGGTTTTATTTCTTTTAACTGATAATTCACAATTGAACAAAATTTATTGAATTAAATTTCACAGGAGGCTATGGTGAGAGCTAAACAGATCCTTTCTGAGCTGTTACTCCAGTAAAAGGGAAAATGTGACACTGAAACCTGACAACTTGCCCTGTAAGATCAGATGGCTCCATGAATGGGGTGTGTCGTACTTATCTCCCCTAGCCTGCATTTAATTCCATTGGCACATTGTTCGGTTGATTGGTTATTGCAGTACCATTCACAATATAACTACTTTTAGACCATAATAAGACCTTAAGATATAGGAGCAGAAGTAGGCCATTCGGCCTATCGAGTCTGCTCCACCATTCAATCATGGGCTGATCCAATTCTTCCAGTCATCACCACTCCTCTGCCTTCACCCCATACCCTTTGATGCCCAAGCTAATAAAAATCTATCTATCTCTGCCTTAAATACACCCAATGACATGGCCTCCACAGCCACTCATGGCAACAGATTCCACAGATTTACCACCCTCTGACTAAAATAATTTCTCTGCATCTCACTTCTAAATGGACATCCTTCAATCCTGAAGTCGTGCCCTCTTGTTCTAGAATCCCCTACCAAAGGAAATAACTTTGCTATATCTAATCTGTTCAGGCCTTTTAGCATTCAGAATGTTTCTATGAGATTCCACCCTCATTTTCCTGAACTTCAGGGAATACAGCCCAAGAGCTTCCAGATGTCCCTCATACAGTAACCCTTTCACTCCTGGAATTATTCTTGTGAATCTTCTCTGAACCCTCTCTAATGTCAGTATATCCTTTCTAAAATAAGGAGCCCAAAACTGCACACAATATTCCAAAGTGGTTTCACAACTGCCTTACAGAGCCTCAACATCACATCCCTGCTCTTAAATTCTATACCTCTAGAAATGAATGCCAACATTGCCTTCACCTTCTTCACCACCTGCTCAACCCGGAGGTGAACCTTTAGGGCTACTTGCACAAGGGCTCTTGTCCCTTTGCATCTCTGCATTTTGAATACTCTCCCCAACTAATTAATAGTCTGCCTGTTTATTTCTTCCACCAAAGTGCATGACCATACATTTTCCAACATTGTAGTTCATTTGCCACTTCTTTGCCCATTCCCCTAAACTATTTAAGACCCTCTGCAGGCTCTCTATTTCCTCAAAACTATCTGCTCCTCCACCTATCTTTGTATCATCGGCAAATTTAGCCACAAATCCATTCATCCCATAGTCCAACTCATTGACATACATTGTAAAAAGCGTGGTCCCAATACCGACCCCTGCGGAATTCCACTGGTAACCGGCAGCCAACCAGAATAGGATCCCTTTATTCCCACTCTCTATTTTCTGTTGACCAGTCAATGCTCCAACCATGCTAGTACCTTCCATGGGCTCTTATCTTGCTAAGCAGCCTCATGTGCAGCACCTTGTCAAAGGCCTTCTGAAAATCCAAGTACACCATGTCTACTGCATCTCCTTTGTCTACCCTCAAAGAATTGCAGTAGGTTTGTCAGGTAGGATTTTTCTTTCAGGAAACATTGCTGACTTTGGTCTATCTTGTTATGTGCTTCCAGGTTCTCCATAGTCTCATCCTTAACAATTGATTCCAATAACTTCCCAACCACTAAGATCAGTCTAACAGGTCTATAGTTTCCTTTCTGCTGCCACCCACCCCCTTAAATAGCAGAGTAACATTTGCAAGTTTCCAGTCATCCGGTACAATGGCAGAAACTATCGATTCTTGAAAGGTGTTTGTTAATGCCTCTGCAATCTCTCCAGCTTCTTCCTTCAGAACCTGAGGGTGCATTCCATCAAGCCTATTATTTTATTTGAGACTTATCATTTTTGTGCCTTATTATTTTATTATTCTATGATTATGCCATTTGCTTGTTTATGGCTAGGTAGGGTAGCTATACTTCAAGAATCAAAAACGTTAGGAGATGAAGACATGGTCACCATTAGTGATGAGACTCAATTTACATGTAAAAGGACTAAGTGACAGATAAAAATGAGTAACATGAGGGAGGCATTGAATGCAAGATAAAAAAGTTTTAATTGCATGGCTTAGCTAAAATAGGAACATAGACCAACAAACACATTGAGTGCTGAGCATATAGAACACAGGTTGCTATTCAAACAGGATTTACAAAAGTGGGAGCTGAGCACCACTTGTGGTCAATGCATTTTGAAAATGTCTTTGTTGTTTGTATTATGATTTTATATTGCAGAAGCATGAGTGTTAGGAAAATAGCTATCCCTTTGGATTTAGTGCAGTTGTGTGTAATCCACTTGATGAATGTTACAGTTTTACAGGATGTCCCTTTCACATTGCTGCAGTACTGTAATGCAAGGCTCATATAGTATTATACATTCAGAGATTCATAGACTCAGTGAGCACTGAAACAGGCCCTTCACATAACTCATCCAAACTGACCCAGACACCCATCTGCACATTCCATATCCCTGCATGTGGCCTACACACCTCCGAATCTTGACTTTCCTAGTAACAGATAAAAATGCCTTTAAAACATTGTAGTTGTTCCTGCCTTAACCACCTTCTCTGATGGCTCATTCCAAGGCCTCGAAGGAGTGGATGTGGAGCGGATGTTTTCTTTAGTGGGGGAATCTCAAACATAGCTTCAGAAAAGAGGGGCATCCTTTCAGAACGGAAGTGAGGAGGAATTTCTTTAGCCAGAGAGTGGTGAATCTGTGGAATTTGTTGCCACAGGTGGCTGTGAAGGCCAGGTCACTGGATTTATTTAAGGCAGAGGTTGATAGGTTCTTGATTAGTCAGGGCATGAAGGGATATGAGGAGCAGGCATATTGGGAGCTGAGGGGAAATGGATCAGCCATGATGAAATGGTGAATCAGACACGATGAACCAAATGGCCTAAATCTGCTCCTGTACCTTATGGCCTTATGGTCTTATACCTACCACACTCTGTTTGAAAAACTTGCTCCTCAAGCTCCCCTTTAAATCTGACCTTTCACCTTAAATCGATGCACTCTAGTTTTAGGTTCCTCTACCTTGGGTAAATTACTATGACTACTTATGCACTATAAGTTTAAAAATATCTGTAAGGTCACCCCTCAGTCTCCTTCACTGCAGAGAAAACAGTTCATCCAATCCAATTGCTCACACCCTCCAATCAAGGCAACATTGACAGCTGCAAGATTGGTTTGTCAGTTGGGAATCAGCTCCAATCTGATTTCAGATGATAACATTACCAATGAGGAAAACCTGGGTTTGTTCAATTCAGAACACTTTATAATTACATCTTAATTATTGTATTTTGAGCAAATACATTGATAAAATTCTGTTTGCATGAACAAATCAATTGTCCTTTTACAGGAGTGGTTCTTGCTTAAAAGAAGATGGCTACAAACTACCTGCATCAAATTTTAGTCAACTTTTGAACCTATACATGTTTTAATAATAAGATCTGATAATCAAACTGTGGGAGGAAGAATATTCCAAGGAGTTATTCCAATTTCAAAACTGAAGCATAAAAAATTTTTGTGTAGTCTTGACTAAAATCTTAATCAGGACAATTTCCACTTTAGAATTTGAGGGACTCATTGCTCTGAATTTATCAATGATTGGGGAACTATTACATACTTTCTAAGTTATGTTAGACTGGTATTGAGAGTGAAAGAGATGGTCTGCCAACCACTATTAAACTTTTTCAAGAAGAAGAGAAGGAAAAAGTGAGAAAGAGACAGAGAGAAGGAAAAAAAACAGAAGACAGGTAAAGACAGATTCTATCAAACTATTTAGTTCTGGTAAATCTTTTGAGTGCTGAATGTGAAATGAATCCTAAAAACATGGCTGGCAGGAATGGTTGAAAGTGAGGAAGTGTTGGCCTGTCCACTCAGCACTGGGAAATGAAATGGCTACTGTTGTTTTCCCTGCTATAGATTGAATGTCATGTAATTACCTTTAAAGAACTGGGGATTAGAGGAGAAGAGAGAATGTGGTACTAAATTTCTCTTTTTGCTTTCAAACTGAGAAATGGAGGTCTGTATTTCGCTGATGTTTCTGTTTACTTTGTGTCCAGTTACATATATAGTGTACCATGGATAAAGTGAAAGAACTGCAGTCTGCTGTCAGATCACAAGCTCAATTCACATCTTCTCCGCTGGATCTATTCCAATTTGCTTTGTACAAAAGCAGTAAAAACTAATCATTTTGTGGTGAACAATTACTTACAATTTGAGCCAAGTAAATTAAACTAATGATAATTGAAAGCTTTAATATTGCACATTTAAATTATTTTTGTTCTTGCATTCCTTTTTGTATTCAAGATATATAAACACCAGTCTTTTAGAGTAAATGGTCACTAATACAGGTTGAGGAAAAACTCACTTTGGCTTTCATCTCAAATCCAATGAATATTATTACTTCCTGGGTTTTCTTTTTATTGCGCACAATTTTAGTTCTATTTTCAAAACTGTGGTTATTAATATTTCTGGAAAAGAGGAGAATCCTTCCATTAATATTTCAGTGTGTAAATTAGTTCATGCATAAAATGCGCTTATTAACATTGCCTTTGATTCAGCTTGTCAGCAGGGGAACTTCATCAAATAGTTTGCCCTACCTTTTTAAAATAGTTACCAACTAATCTGTTTTATACTGTGCAAATACAAATTGTATTATGAGGAGAAAATGGATAGGCTGTTTTGGTTTTCTTTGAAGTGAGAAAGGTTGGTGGAGAGGTGTACAAAATTATCATTGGATAGCCAGGTAAGGAGATGTTTTCCCACATACTGAAGATGTATAAAACACAAGGTGATATGATTAAGAGAGTGAGAAGGAATCTGAGGAAGAATTTTCTTCATCCGGAGGGTGGCTGTAGGGTGAATACACTCCCTGAGATGTTGGTAGAGGTAGGTACACTCACAGCATTTAAAAAGTACATAGATGAGCACTTGAATCACCAAAACATGGAAGGAGGGGGTGCTGTTAAATGGGAACAGGACAGATGACTATTTCATTGTCAGCATGGTTATGGCAAAATGAAGAACCTGTTATATCACTCCATGATTCTAAATGCCACCAACTTCCTTATGAGGTTTCCCTGGAAAAAAGGCTATCAGAAATGGAGGAGGATTTTGGCATAAAAGAGAAGTGCTTTCTTGATTTTTGTTATATGGCATATTGCATTCCCTCCAGGAATTCAATAGACAATAGGTGCAGGAGTAGGCCATTCAGCCCTTCTAGCCAGCACCGCCATTCACTGTGATCATGGCTGATCATACACAATCAGTACCCAGTTCCTGCCCTCTCCCCATATCCATTGACCCTGCTATCTATAAGAGCTCTATCTAACTGTCTCTTGAATGCATCCAGAGACTTGGCCTCCACTACCTTCTGGAGCAGAGCATTCCACATATCCACCACTCTCTGGGTGAGAAAGTTTTTCCGCATCTCGGTTCTAAATGGCTTACACCTTATTTTTAAACTGTGGCCTCTAGTTCTGGACTCACCCATCAGTGGGAACATGCTTCCTGCCTCCAGCGTGTCCAATCCTTTAATAATCTTATATGTCTCAATCAGATCCCCTCTCATCTTTTAACATATGACAGTCCCGCCATTCTGGGAATTAAACTTGTGAACCTACGCTGCACTCCCTCAATAGCAAGAATGTCCTTCCTCAAATTTGGAGACCAAAACTGCACACAATACTCCAGGTGGGGTCTCACCAGGGCCCTGTACAACTGCAGAAGGACCTTTTTACTCCTATACTCAATTCCTCTTGTTATAAAGGCCAGTATGCCATTAGCTTTCTTCACTGCCTGCTGTACCTGCATGCTTGCTTTCATTGACTGATGTACAAGAACACCTAGATCTCATTGTACTTCCCCTTTTCCTAACTTGACTCCATTTAGATAGTAATCTGCCTTCCTGTTCTTGCCACCAAAATGGATATCCTCACATTTATCCACATTAAACTGCATCTGCCATATATTTCCCCACTCACCCATCCTGTCCAAGTCACCCTGCATTGTCATAGCATCTTCCTGACATTTCACACTGCCACCCAGCTTTGTGTCATCAGCAAATTTGCTAATGTTACCTTTAATCACTTCATCTAAACCATTAATGTATATTGTAAACAGCTGCGGTCCCAGCACCGAACCTCGCGGTACCCCACTGGACACAGCCTGCCATTCCGAAAGGGACCCGTTAATCACTACTCTTTGTCTCCTGTCAGCCAGCCAATTTTCAATCCATGTCAGTACTCTGCCCCCAATACCATGTGCCCTAATTTTGCCCACTAATCTCCTATGTGGGACTTTATCAAAAGCTTTCTGGAAGTCCAGGTACACTACATCCACTGGCTCTCCCTTGTCCATTTTCATAGTTACATCCTCAAAAAACTCCGGAAGATTAGTCAAGCATGATTTCCCTTCATAAATCCATGCTGACTCGTACGGATCCTTCTACTGCTATCACACAATTCCAGATATCACACAATCAATTAGGTTTTTTTTTTGCAGCCTCGTTGTTCCTATGATGTGAGTTCCACCCCTCTGGTCCAAATCCTTCCCGGTCCACGAAATAGCACCGAGCACCTCAAACAGTACGTGAGTCCAAAATTCTTCTCACGGTGTAAACATCTACCCCATCAACAAACCTGGGTGGCAGAGGGGCAGATGGTAGTGGGGCAAACAGGCTGGTGTTCACAAGCTTTAACTTGGAAATGGTGAAAGCGGGATTGATCTTGAAGGTCTTGGGGAGGGACAAGGTATGGGCCACCGGGGTTACTTGCTGAGAATCCTAAAGTGTCCAATGAATTTGGACACCATTTTCCTGGACTCCACTGGCAGAGGCAAATCCTGGGTTGGCAGCCAGACCTGTTAACCAGGCTACAAAACTGGTCCCTGTCTTCTCTTGTGGTTAGAATTTATTTCAGCATTCCAGGTAGAAGCTAATAAAATCTCCCTTGTCCTAGTCCATCTCTCCTTGCATTGGTGAATGAGATCTCCAGCAGGATGATCTCCAACCTCTACCTCCTCAGGGTAGAGTGGCAGAGAATACTCAAATTGGCATTTGAAAAGAGACATCCCATGCACTGAATGCTGTAAAGTTTTGTGGGTGACCTCTGCCCACATCAAATAGTTGCTCCACTTATTTGGTCTTTCATAGGCCAGGCATCTTAGGGTATATTCCATATCTTTTTCACCCATTCCATCTGGCTGTTGGACTTTGGATGAAACCCAGAGGAAAGACTCACTGGTGCCCCTATCAGTTTGCAAACGTGATGTGAATCGTGGACCGTGATTCGACACATGTCCACCAGAAAACCATGGATTCTGAAGACCTGCTGCAGGACAATCTTGACCTTCTCTGCTGCAGACCGTAGTCTGTCTAAGGCAATGAATTTGCAGGTCTTGGAACAATAATCCACAGTTACCATGACAACAGACTTGAGGAAGACCCGTGTAAACTTCCATGGAGATATGCGCCAGTGGTCTTTCCAGAACAAGCAGAGGGTGAAGGAACCCAACAGGTAGGGTGTGGGACACTTTGTCCCAGGCGCATACCTCACATGCCTGCACGTATTGATGGATCTCCTGCACCATCCCAGGCCACCAATATCTTCTCTTAATGAACTTGAGGGTCCTGGCAACCCCTGGGTGAGTGCTCGTTCTTGATGCATGTCCCCATTGAAGAACTAAGACCAGACGGGACCAGGAATGAACAGCCACCTGGAGGGCCATTCTGAGGAATCTTTCCTTGCACCCGGGCCTTGCGAACAAATGCATCAATCACCCATTGAATTGGTACTGTCACCTTGGCTTGGGGCAACATGGTGGTAGGCTGCTTTTCTTGTTCGGGTTCGTCAAACTGATGGGACGAGGCATCTGACTTCTGGTTCTTACATCCCAGTTGATAGGTCAGGATGAAATTAAAATGGTTAAAGGAAAGAAACCACCTGGCCTGTCTGGAATTCAGTCTATTTGCCTCTTGAATGTAAGCCAGGTTCTTGTGGTCCATCCTTGCTATAAAAAGGTTCTTGGTCCCCTCGAGCCAATGACACCATACCTACAGGGAACGTTGACCACAAGCAGCTCTCTATTCCCAATGTTGTAATTCACCTTTTCCAGGGATAATCACCTGGAAGTGAATGCACACAGGTGCAGATTATAGTAAAAAGGTGTCTGTTGAGACAACACTGCACCCACTCTGATGTCCAAGGCATCCATTTCCATGCTGAAAGGAAGGTCTGGGTTAGGTGTGACCAAAATAAGGGCTGTCATGAACCGCTGTTTGAGCTCTGCGAAAGCAGGCTCCTCTTTGGTAGTCCAAACTACAGGGCCCATGGATCTCTTGGTTAATGCCGTCTGAGAAGCCGCCATTGAGCTGAAGTTTCTGAAAAACTTTTGATAAAAGTTGGCAAATCCCAGGAATCACTGGACCTACTTCACACTGGATGGTGGTGGACAATCTCCTCTGCCTGCACCTTACTAGGGCCCACCTTGAGATTGCTATTAGATATGATGAAACCCAAGAAAGAAATAGTAGTTATGTGAAATTCAGACTTCTCCAGCATGATGTAAAGTCCATGATCAAGAAGCCTATTTAGGATATTTAAAAGACTACTAGAAAGGTATATGGAGGAATTTAAGGTGGGTGGTTATATGGGAGGCAGGGTTTGAGGGTCGGCTCAACATTGTGGGCCAAAGGGCCTGTACTGTGCTGTATTGTTCTATGTATATCTCTGACATGAGCGATGTACTTGTCTATGGACTTTGAGAAAATTAGGATGTCATCCAAGAAGACTAAGTTGAACTTATGGAGAGCATCCTGGAGCACGTCATTCATAAAGGCCTGGAAAACTGCCGGTGCATTCACAAGGCAGAAGGGCATTGCCAGGTACTCACTGTCGTCTTCCACTCATCACTCTCCTTTATGTGAGCCAGGTTGTATGCACTCTGCAAGTCCAGCTTCAAGAATGCTTTTGTCCTTTGGCGAATCTGGAAAGCAGTGCTCATGAGTGGAAGAAGGTAACGATTCTTGACCATTATGTGGTTCAGCCCTCTATAATCAATGCAGGGCTGCAAGCTCCCATCCCTTGTTTTTATGAAGAAGAAGCCAGCACCAGCTGGAGAGATGGAGGGCCAAATGAATCCCAGGCAAGAGCCTCCTTTATGTGCTCCTGCATAGCATTTCTTTCTGGGACTGAGAATGGGTAGAATCAACCCTGTGAAGGACATATACCTGGGAGTAGATCTATTGCCAGTTGTAGGGTCGGTGTGGTGGAAGAGTTGAGGCCTTTCCCTTGAGCACCGAACTCTGGCTTAGGTGCTGCATCTACCCCTGAACCTTGCACTACAGATGACTTTCGAGACTCTGTCGATGGCAGGGTTGCTTCAGCAGACCCCAGAGTCTCCCCAAAAGATCCACTAGTCTTTAGTGAAAACAGAAACAAAATCACAGTCCAGATGTTTGTCCATCTCCTCAGACATTGATAGTGAGATATGCCAAATGGTCCTTTCACTCCTGGGACTAGATTCCAAGGATCCATCTCAGAACTTTTCCCTTCGACTGGACCTGGCGACCGGAGCCCTTTGGCTTAGCCGCTGGAGTTCCATACTTCTTGGGCACCTCCTTGATTTGCTCCAGTGGGGTGATGAAATGCCTCCCTCATGGTGGCCATGAATTCCTCCAAGTCCCAGCAAATCTCCAACCCACATTCCCAGGCCAGAAGAAAGACAATAAAGGCCACCTTTCCACTCTTCAAAGGGAACCGGGATGGCTGGAGTTCAAACACTAACATGCACTGGTTGTGGAAGTCATGGCAAGAACCATCAAATCTCTCTAGGGTTTGGAGATACACTGGCTCTGGAGTGAGACTAACCAGTTCTCCCATGTGACTCTGGCCCCCTGCTTGCAAAAGTTGACCCATGCCTACCTGGGGGTTATGTATCTTCAGGCTTTGTCGGGAGATATTTTCTCTGTGGCTGGTCACAGCAGTCTCTGATACCCCACTGGATCCACACTGGCTCAATCGTACTGTGGCAAGAGTCCTTGATGAGAATGGCTTGCACCCAATTGCTGGAGCGTCCAAGGTTAAGATCAAGACAGGGTTTGAAACAGAATCGAGAATCTGAGGCGAAAACAAACACTAGACAAAATCTTGGGCACCGAACCTCATTCATGTGCTCCTTCGATGCGCGATACTTGGCCACTAAAACATTATTACTTTACTTTATTTTTTTACTTTATTATTGCCTGAATCTTTAAAAGGCCATGACAGCTAACCATACTCCTAGGATTTAGAGCATCTAAACCTCAGATGATTGAGCGGATGGGTGTGTGTTGTAACAGATAGGCTTGATGGTGGGGAGAGCTTTAACCATATGGACTGGGCCATATCCACTACTTTTTGAAGGATTTCAGTTCAGGGGCATTGGTGTTTCCAATATCAGGCTGTTACACAGCCAGTCAATATACTTTCTACCACACATCTATAGAAATTTGTCAAATGTTTAGATGTCTTGACGAATCTTCGCAAGTTTTAACAAAGTAGAGGGCACTGCTGTGCTTTCTTTGTGATTGCACTTATGTACTGGGCCCAAGACAGGTCCTCTGAAATTATAAAACTGAGGAATTTTAAGTTGCTCCCCATGCCAAATGGTAGAGGCCAGACCAAGAATGGTCCAGGGTTTAGCTCAGGGCTTACAATTCTGACTGGTTAAACACAATTGTTATGGATACAGCAATGAAGACTCCTTCTATATCTGTGTGTGACGGTACGGACAGATAGAAGAGGACTTTACTGCTGCTCCAAGCGCCAGAGCCGTAACAGGCAGTAAGTAAAGAAGTAAGTCTGAGATGGACGTTTTCTCGATCCAGATGAGTTGGCTTATGGTTGCAATATACTCTTCTACAGCACTAAAGCTAGTATCTTATCGATCCAGGGATGGTTAGACCATTAAAGTCAATGTTGTGGTAATGTTATTCTTTAAAATTTGTGTTTTATGATATTTAGTCAGGTCTGGGACCTTCACACAAAGCATATGCACATAGTTCTGCCCAACTTCAGTACAACAATTAGCAAATTACTCACATGTAAAATCAAGTGAGATTGTGAGAACGGATGTGAAATCTGATGAACTACATTAATCCAAATTTATCTATCTTCAATTTCTAAGCAAAAACTGTCTCAGTCTTAAAAGAAATTGTAAAGTTAGGTCGATGCTTTGGCCTAAGAAAAACACAGTTCTCCCCGGTTATGCTGCTGACGTTTAGCAGGGCAGTTTGCTGGATATAGATTTTCTTAATTTCTTCAGTGGTTTTAGTTGGACACTTTTATTAATGCATGGTGGAGAATATACTGACTGATTGCATCACAACTTCATATGGAAACACAAGAATGGAAAAGTCCACAAGAAGTAGTGGATACAGCCCAGTCCATCACAGGTAAAGTCCTCCCCACTCCTGAGCACACCTGCTAGGGACACGGTCACAGGAAAGAAGCAGCTATCAAAAACTCCCATCATACATTGAAATTTTAAATTATAAGTTAGCCAGCTCTGTCCAATTTAAAACAGAATGACTTTTTAAAAACTTCAATGCATACTAAATCTCGAGAAAACACAGATAATGCTGAACTTTCATGTTTTGTACTGGAGCAATATCTAAAAAATAATAGTAAATTCAATAGAGTACTTTTGAGTACTGGGCTAATATTCAATGGTATTTAGTAGAAACAGTGGTTATTTCATTGAAACATACAAGGGAATGGGGCAGTTTGGTAGAGTAGACTTTGAGAGAATGCATCCTCTCATAGCAGAAATATAAAATTAGGGAATTTCATTTCCATAAGACCATAAGACAACAGAGCAGAAGTCAGCCATTCAGCCCATCAAGTCTGCTCTGCCATTTATTCATGAGCTGATCCAATCTCCCCTTTAGTCTCATTCCCCCGCCTTCTCAACATAACTTTTGATACCCTGACTACTCAAATACCTATCAACCTCTACCTTAAATACACCCAATGACTCGGCCTCCACTGCTGTCTGTGGCAGCAAATTCCATAGATTTACCACCCTCTGGCTAAAATTTTTTTTTCGCATCTCTGTTCTGAATGAGCGCCCTGCAATCCTCAAGTCATGTCCTCTCGTACTAGGCTCCCTCACCATGGGAAACAACCTTGCCACATCCACTCTGTCCATGCCTTTCAACATTCAAAATGTTTCTATGAGGTCCCCCCTCATTCTTCTAAACTCCAAGGAGTACAGTCCAGAATAAGTGCATCACCCATTTAAAGCGAGAAGAGAGGAAGTAATTTAATTGATTGATTCATTTATTGAGATACAACGTGGAATAGGGCCTTCCAGCCATTTGAGCGGTGTCACCAAGCAACCCCCAATTTAACCCTAGCCTAATCACAGAACAATTTACAATGACCTATTAACCCCCTAACTGGTATATCTAGGGAATGTGGGAGGAAACCAGAGCCCACACATTCCGCAGGAAGAACGTACAGACTCCTTCCAGTGGATGCCAGAATCGAACTCGATCTGTAATAGCACTGTGCTAACTGCTCTGCTACTGTGGCGCCCAGAAGCCTATGAATCTTTGAATGCTACCCCCCAAACAGCTATGGCAGGATAGTCAGTGAATATAATCAAATGCTACAGAAAGTTCAGTGCATAAAGGAAACAGGGAGGAACTTGGACCTTGGGCCTAGATTAGATCAACCATGATCTTATAGAGTGGTGGAGCTGGCTGGAGAAGCACGTAACTTGTATCTGTTTCTATTTTCTGTTCGTCTTCCTAGAGGGAATGCAGAATAGATTTAACAGAAGCACTAACACAACCCTTGCCTAAGTATTATCTGGGTCTCACCATTTGCAATTGTGGACTACTCGATTTGAGAATGGAAGTAAATAGTCATCAGAAAATACCCACATTTCTTTTTTTTTTAACTTTTTTAATTGCATTTTTAAATGATTACAAAGTATAAAAAAACAATATATATAACCCTTACCCCCTCCCCTTAACCCCTCCCCCCTAACTGCCCTATAGAAAAAAAAAGAAAGAAAGAAAGAAAAAATGCCTGGTTGTTGGAAGATCTCCACACGCTCCATGGAATTCGTAATAACTTTAATATGTATATTTATTTCTTTCCCCTAATAACCAATTGTTTCATCTTCAATTCCTTTCACAATGGACAATCAACTTTTATATAATTGGATTCAAAATGGGATTAGATATATAGGGAATTGTTTTGAAGGAGGTATATTAATGTCATTTGATCAATTAAAGAATAAATATAAAATATCAAATAACACTTTATTTTGTTACTTTCAATTAAGGGCATATTTAAGAGAAAAATTAGGTCAAACAATGTTATTGCCGAAATCTAATGAAATAGAAATTTTAATTCAAAAAGGAAATATTAAAAAATTTATATCTTGCATGTATAACTTGATTCAAAGACAGGTAATTAAACAAGGAGTCCATAAGTCAAGACAAAAATGGGAAAGTGATTTGAATATTAAAATTGAAGAAACAAATTGGTCAAGACTATGTCTTGATAGTATGACAAATACAATAAATGTTCGGTTAAGATTAGTGCAGTATAATTTTCTACATCAATTATATATTACACCACAAAAAATACCCACATTTCTGATATAGTGATGGAAGGAAAATGAACTGAAAGAGGTTGGACCTGGCACATTGCCTTGAGGGAGTTCGTGAGTTTCCAGAGGTAAGAATATTGACCGTCAGCAACTGCAATCAACTTGCTTTATGTAAAATGTAACTCCAATCAATAGGAGTCTGCTGACTACCCATTTACCAGAGCTCCTTTTTGCCACATATGGTGAAATGCTACTTGAAGACAAGGACAGTCACTTTCACCTCACTTCCGTTATTCAGCTCATTGGGGGTCATGTCACTTTATAGATCACGTCAAGTAACTAATCTTTGAAAATTAGTTGTGCTACTTCTGCAAGTTCAGCTCTTTGCAGGAATGGGACCCGCTCTCAGGGCCTCACGACCAGCCGTGCCTTCAGGGTGCCGGATTTTCATGGCTCTGGAGATGGGCTGATTCAAGGCTGGTGCCCCGACTGAGGCATTGCGGGAGAACACAGAAGATGGAAGCAGCGGGCTAACTGCTGGCTGTGTGTAGAGATACCTGTGCTCTCTGGGCACAGGGCTCCGAAAAAGTGACACCCCAGACATTTAACACCATAAATCAGTGAGTTGCCTCACCTCTCGCTGTGAAACAGGGACAGCTCTTTTTCCATTATTAGGGAGAGAGAGAGAGCTTGTGGTATGTCGAATAGTCTTTGGGATACTGGAAGTCTGATGCTTTGCTGCAGGCTTAAATGCTCGGTAGAGGGTGCCGATTCTGTTTTGCTTGTGGGGGAGGATGTCGTTGCCTTGCTGCTGTTTATGAGAAGGAGGGGGGAGCTGGGTGGGGCTTTGGGGTTCCAACATTTAACTTTCATTCATTTTTTGGGGCACTCCTCTGTTTTTGTGGAAGTTTGCAAAGAAGAAGAATTTCAGGATGTATATCGTATACATTTCTTTGACATTAAATGTACCTATTGAAATGAAATGTTTCATTTTATGTGATCCTTTGCTATTCATTCAGAAGAAGCTTTCATACCTTGCAGCTGATGCCATGAAATTGTCTTTATACACTGATATTATTTCTATCTACTGACACTGCCTGACATTGCTGTTTCATATTTTATCTCAGATATATCGCATCTGCAGTTTTTTGTACCAATGATAAGCAAAATCTTACTGGAAACCCTATTATATCCATAATGTGGGTCTCAGCTGAACAGGTTTTATTCTCATATATCAGTGGTTTCTGCTCCACGTACACAAATATAACATTTGCCTAACTGAACACACAAGGCAATTTCCAGTGCAATGCCTAAAAAATTATGAGTGAAGACAACTCCTCAGGATATTTTATTGCCATGTATTAAATCAAAATAAAATGTCATTTATCTTCCTTCTAGTCCATAATCTGGGATGATTTTGAACTGTTAATCAGAATTTTGTGGATTTATTCCTTGAGTTGAAATGCTGAGCTACAACTGTAGGAAAATGTCCTCTATTATTTACTCTGAAAGAAGCAAAAGAAAAGATCTGAACCTTTGCACAGAAGAGGCTTGGTAAATTGTATGGTAAACTTCATTGTTGGTCTCAGCTGTTTTATTTCTATATGGTTCTTTCTTTCTTTTTCAATCTTTTTATTGATTTTCATATATACACAAAAAAAAATAACAGTAATAAGTAAATTATGAATACAATAGACTTGAAATCACATTGATAATAAGATAATAATATCCTACTAAACATCAACAGAAGAAAATACCTTAATCAATCAAGTCCACATGATTATATGAAAAAAATCAAAAATAACCATTAAAAAAGAAAAAAAAATATTAAAAATATGTGAAAAAAAATATATATTAAAAAAAATAAAAACACTAAACTAAACTAACATGGGCAATAATAACAGTTTACAAGTATATGATAGTGTCAAAGAACTCCGGAACTCCATACCTGAACATGAATAAGCAGAAAGAAGGTCTGGAAAAGGCCAAATTAATTCATATGAAAATGTCGAATAAACGGTCTCCAAGTTTCTTCAAATTTAATTGATGAGTCAAAAATAGTGCTTCTAATTTTTTCCAAACTCAGATAAGAAATAGTTTGAGAAAGCCATTGAAATGTGGTAGGAGGATTTACTTCTTTCCAATTTTGTAATATAGACCTTCTGGCCATTAATGTTACAAAAGCAATCATTCGTCTGATTGAAGGGGAAAACTGATTACCATCTTCATTTGGTATGCCAAAAATTGCAGTAATAAAATGAGGTTGTAAATCTATATTCCAAATTGAGGAAATAGTAGTAAATATGTCCTTCCAATAATTATGTAAAGTGGGACATGACCAAAACATATGGGTCAATGAGGCCACTTCTGAATGACATCTGTCACATTGAGGGTTAATATGAGAATAGAATCGAGCAAGTTTATCTTTAGACATATGAGCTCTATGTACAATTTTAAATTGTATTAAAGCATGTTTAGCACATATAGAAGAAAAATTAACCATTTGCATTTGCATTTGGACAGATCAAGCTTTTAACATATGGAAAAGGAAAGGTATAAAATGTTTTCGTGATCTTTTTTTTGAAGATACTTTGATGTCATTTGATCAACTTTCCAATAAATTTGAATTACCTAAATCTAATTTTTTCAGATATTTACAAATTAGAAATTTCTTACATAAAGTTTTACCATCTTTTCCTAATTCAACTTTGGTGGACATTACAGATTTGATCTTTACCTTAAATCCTTGTCAGAAGGGATTAGTAGCTTTTATTTATAATATGATTATGAAGATACAACCAGAAATATCAGTTAGAATTAAACAAGAATGGGAAAAAGAACTTCAATATAACATATCAACAGATAAATGGGAAAAATATTTCTATATGGTTCAATAACTTTGCTTTTCTATTTATTGTATTTAAGCACTTCTACCTGACTTTTTGTATTTCTGAAGCTATGCCCTTAACAGGTCATTGTCAAGAAATTCAAGACTGCAAAACGACATTCCTTTATTCTTAATAGGAACAATTAGAACCACTGAACACTGAAAAAAGGCTGTTACTTATGGCTTAACCTAACAATATTCTTGTTTTCTTTTTCAATTTTCCATCTTCCTTGTTTATTCACTTCTTTAAGAAATTGAATTGAATTTACTTAAATCTTACATCTATCCCACACGTGAGGGAGTAAAAATATTTGTGTTATGAGTCCATCGCAATGTACAGACATGTGAATTTTCTGTCCTGTAACCTGTTGGTCCTGGCTTTAATGCTGTGGTAGTATTTGACAGACGGGAGCAGCTGAAACAGTTTGGGGTGACTGGTGTCCCCAATGATCTACCGGGCCTTCTTTCTGCACCTGCTGCTGTAAATGTCCTCAATGGAGGGAAGTTCATGTTATGGGCCCCGTGAAAACCTATTGATATTTTGTACATAATGGTACCATTTTAATACATCGTCTGGGATTCTTCTGGGTTTTGCCATAAGTTCTGTTGGCATTTCTCAACATTATTTCTGAGAATGGATGGAGTAGAAAAACATGCCTAAAATGAAGGGATCAGGCCTACAGGAACACTGCTTAAAAGTTAGATTTACTTCCAAAGCTCCCTTGGAGTCTGCTACAGAACAGCATGATGAAATCAGCTCTGCGGTAGAAATGGGACTTGTACCTTGACATTTTGCAGGGTAAGGCTTTTGTGGATGGAGAATCTTGTTTGCTCTGATCCTTTTCTTGTGTGCCCACCTCTGCTGCCATAGTGTTCAATTCTGTTCCAGTATCTGTCCTGGACTCACACCAAAATGACTCCATTATCTCCAGCAGTGCTTCCGAATGAGCTATGGACCATTGTAGCTTGAAGAACCTCAGCCACAATAGTCCATGGTTAACTTCATTCATTCTGCACCTGCTAGACTGCAGTTAATGCATGCAATTGCCAAATGGCTTGTTGGTCATTTCACATCTACCCTTCTCACTTACCAATCAAATCTGTCTTCTAACTCGGATCCAATGAAACTCGCTAGGTTTCCATCACGTATTTTTCACACAATCTTGAATCGGTAGGGTCTTATCATGTATAAGTATTATTATTTTAATTCATCTTCAGATAGTATCTGATCTTGAGAGAGCACAATATTCACCTGTAAATGTTACAATGTAATCCACTCACTAAACTTTAAGTAAATGAAATTCAAAAATTACACGGAACCATCTTAATTTTGAACACCTTTAAAGATCCAGTTTAGATCTAATCTTGTAGAACGTTATTGTCACAAAAAATAAACAAAAGCAATATTTCCTTAAAATTGTATGGCATTTAATCTTCATTTTATATGTATAAGAATCTGCTGAGATGCTTTTCATCTAGTCCAGATGACAAAGTTTTTTGATAAACTCATAATACAAAAAGGTTGTCTACTAGTTTATGGTAGTGGAATTCCTGATTAATATATATTTTAAGGTAACCATTGAGGAAATAGTCAGCAATCCATTAATGACATTCTTATCCTTATTGCTAATGCAAGGAAGGTAAACTAGGTTTGTGATCTTATTAAGATCACAAAGCCAGTGTTACAAATTGTAAAAGTGAATGTCTGATGCTGAATAACTTTGCATAAACTAAGATTTGCAGGGACTATGTGCTGGTTTCTTTCACTTGCCCTGTTCTTCCCCAACCCTAAATTATTCTCCATGATTTGCTACAAAGTAAGAACCATAAAGGATTTGTATTAATAAATTAAACTCCATAAGTTCGAAGACACCGAGTTCTTTTCATGTTGTATGAGAGGAGATGAAGGAGAACATTGTGAGGATAAAGGTCTCAAATATAGCATCAGAGCTCTCAGTTAAAATTTCTGGGTAAATATTGGACTCAACTTAGAGGGGAAGGAACAAGTTACAAAATGCAGTCAATTCCACCATTGGAGGAAATGTTCCTTTCTGTCTCTTTTCAGGTCCACAGTCATTTCTATAACCCAAGCTAAGTAAACTGCTGGAAACAATCGGCAACACCCAAGGAGACAGAAACAGATAACACTTCAGGTCTGGGACCTTTCGTCAGATCTAAATAAACATAGCAAATAGAAGGTCTCTGGTGCTTACATCCTCTGACCACTTCCCTATTGTCAGTTGAGAAGAGTGTGCAACATTGGGTCCAGGTGCAAGGCATGAGAGGAAAACTCTCCGCACTCCCCATTGAACTTCATCAGCAGGGGAAGAGTCAAGCACTCACACACAATGCCTAACAGTTTTGGCACAAAGGTCAATTCCTTGAAAGACTGAAAGAAATATTGCTATTCCAAACACAGTGGTTATATCTGAATGTTTATGCAATGCCAAAATATGTGAAAGACGTTGAAAATATTCTCAATTTTCATTTTTAATGTTTTGTTTGCACCACTCACCTGTTACATTTTCTGTTGTAAAGTCATCGTACATACCAGATGAACAGGTGAGAACAGCTTTAATGTTGCATCTCTCTCTGCCTCTCTTATGTGTGTGTGTATACACACACACACTCACTTCCATAGCCATATACGTTCAAAATTTGTTCACCCAGCATTTTCAGAGCCTTCAGTACTCTGGTCTGTTGCAACTTGAATTTAAGAAACAACTGCATTCAGGAAAACGAAACAAGTTACTTGACATACTTCAAATATTCAATTACAGTATTGGTTTTATTTTCTGAATGCTTTTGGATGTCAAAATATTGGGGCAGCTTTTCTAAGAAGGGGAGCAGAGATCATTGGGAGAGTGGGGTGGCGGGAGGTCACCCTGGCAGGAATTTCTGGGCCATTGCTATTTCTTTCTTGCATTTGAGATCTTTGAGGCCAACTCTTGGGGACAGACATTAGAAATTCATTGCGTCCCAGCCACTCAGCACTAGAAAAAGGCACAGACCAGTGGGCAAAGACCAACCTGGCATCTCTGGGCCTTGAACTGACAGGTTTTACTGCTGCACACATCAGGTACACTTACAGATTCCTTCTATTCATAACAGAGTTTCAGATCTGCTGGCTCTCATACTTGTCCTGTTCCACTGTATCTTAATCCTGGGGAATTGAATTTAGTGTTAATTTGTTACACAGCAAGCCATGACACAAGACATAAGGATATAACTAAGGTATACTGAAAACAGTCCAAATGTAAAGAGCTCCCATCTATACAAATAGAACATTTGAATTGATGTGATGACAAGAATTTCATTCACATTCCCAGTCTGACTCTCTCATTCTTTGCAATTTTTTTCAGTTTTCTTTGCTTGACCCAGCATATCTCTTTAATATAGAACTTTAACATTATCCTCATTCAATATTCATTTAGCATCTATCATTTTTCTTTCACTTTGATTCCTAATCCCTTTGTAAACAGAAAGGTTGTCCAGCCAGGGCCTCCTCTGTTAATGCCATCACAAGATAGCCTGACACAGTATATTGTGCCTGCTATTTGCCAAACCTACAAGTTATAGTGTGAGCATTAGTATTCATACAGTTTAATACTACATTCAGTGGTTTTGTTGTTTTCCTCGTTTGGCCCCTACTTTGGAATTTTGCTAGTGTCCATATTTCCCTTTCACTTGTTCTCATTATTGCTGTCTTTTTAAATCCCAGAGTGTACAAGTTTAGCTTCAAGCCACCATAAAGGTGCTGGAGAAGTTTCAGTGATAGCATTAGCTCTGTTCAAGTGAACCCTACCCATCATATACATGTTACCCTTCCTCTCAGAGCCAAGGAGTTTGAAACCTTCACTTCTGCACCACTCCATTTACCTGCTCTATTTTCCAGTTTGCATTTTCCCATTCCTACGGCACAGCAGCAACCTTGCAACTGAATCAGTAATATTCCGTTTTAAATATTTTTCCCTATTTTCCAAAGAATCTGAATCCTTTTCCTAACTGCCTGACTGGACCCAATATGCCAGCAGGCTCCCAACAGTCTCCAGTGTCCCAACCTGTTTGCCTATGTCTGTCAGTCTATGGCTGAGGAAAGTCATCTCCCACCTCCCATCCTCATCACATTCTACAGGGGTTGTACTGAGAGCATCCTGATCAGCTGCATCACTGCCTGGTTTGGAAATTGCACCATCTCGGATCGCAAGACCCTGCAGCGGATAGTGAGGTCAGCTGAGAAGATCATTGGGGTCTCTCTTCCCACCATCATGGACATTTACACTGCACGCTGCATCTGCAAAGCAAACAGCATTTTGACGGACCTCACGCACCTTCATACAATCTCTCCTCCCTCCTGCCGTCTGGAAAAAGGCTCCGAAGCATTCGGGCTCTCACGATAAGAGTATATAACAGTTTCTTCCCCCAAGCTATCAGACTCCTCGATACCAGAAGTCTGGACTGACACCTTACTGCCCTATTGTCTTGTTTATTACTTATTGCAATGCCTGCACTGTTTTGTGCACTTTATGCAGTCCTGGGTAGGTCTGTAGTCTAGTGTAGTTATTTTTCTCTCTCTCTCTCTTGTTTTTACGTAGTTCAGTCTAGTTTTTGTACTGTGTCATGTAACACCATGGTCCTGAAAAACATTGTCTCATTTTTACTATGTACTGTACATAGCAGTTATGGTTGAAATGACAATAAAAGTGACTTGACTTGTCTGCCTGCTTTTAAAGGCTGAAGACCTACTGAATTTCCCCCTTAATCTTTCACAAGCCTCAGTGATCTCTACCGCCACATTAGCTGGTGGCAGCATACCAATTGGCAACTGTTACTTGTTAATGTAAGAATATATGTATTTGGTCCAAACCGTTAAATTCTCTCTGACTTCTGCATTTCGACACTTGTTTATTCCCCTGGATTGTCAAATCTCCTGGAGCAGGCGTGGGATTCCTACTTGGTTCTTCAACCTGTGTTCACCCTTTTCAGCATTTGGAACTGAAAACCGGATTGTGGGTTTCGTTAGCTTGCAGGACTCGAAAGCGACTCACTCTCTGCCTAAGTTGTCCTTTCTAGTCCCATCAGATTGACAGACAGGTTTGTATCTGGTTGCGGCTGGGCTGGAAGTTCACTAAATAAGGCCATGCTGTTAAATTCATTGGAACCTCACTCACAGTTCTGGGAATCTCACCCACTGACAGACAGCCTTGCTCCCCAATTTAACACAAATATTTCTGCCGGTTTGCTGCAGTCATAGTGGTTAATAAAAACTGAATGGCTTTCCCCTCCATGTTTCCATTTAATTTCTTTATGCTTTTGTTATATTTTGTTTGTAGCTATAACACAGCTGTCCCGTAGCTTATGTGACTTGTTTAGGAAAAATCCACATTGTAAGCTTATGTTTTCAGGACACTAAAATGTTATTCAATCTTGTGTATTTTCCATCTCAGTTTTGGCTTCCACCGAGCTTCTGTTCAGCTGTAGCACCTGCAGGCACAGTCCTCCGAGAAGCATTATATGCAGCGGAGTCTCTTCACAGCAATAAAGTGTGAAGCACAACTATTGAAGATCAGGTATTAAACAAAACCTCCGCAATGGAGGGGGGGGGGGGTGGTGTACAGAGATGCCATTCATGAGAATGATACACAGAGTAAAACTAAAGCTCAGTCCACAAGATTGTTAATTATGTTCTTCATGTTTTATGACTCATTAGCTTTTCTTAGACCTAGCAACACTACATCTAGAGTCTAGCTTTAAAGATCCAGTTTAGAGAGTGCACTTTAGCCAAGGAAGAAGATATTGATTTAATGATGCTTTGAAACAGTCTGAGAAATGAAGGGGAGTGAATGGAGGGGGAATATGTTCTTGGTTACTCCTGAGTGAATTATAAGTGCCAAGGTTTTAAAGCACCTTACAATCTTTCGTATAAAAACAGAAAATGCTGGAAAAAGTCAGCAGATCAGGCAACATCCATGGGGAATGTAAAAATTTAATGTTTCAGTTCAAAGACCTTTTGCTAGAAGTGGAAAAGTGGAAGTGCAAAAATGTTGTTAGTTGTAAGTTACAGAGATGGTGAAGGACAGAAGGTGGGGAATGCCTGAGGAGTGAGATAAACTAAGTTAACATTACTTTGAGAATCATTTGAGAAATAAAACATTATCTTTCTGGGTGCCTCACAGACTTTTATTGAATTATATCACTTCAGGTAATGTGATTTTCTCTCTGTACTATTCATCCTTCGATTACATTGTTTTAGTCTGTATATTTTTCCCTCTTTTTCTTTTTACCCCTGGAAGCGGAGGAGCTGACCTACTGGGCATGTTTCCCTGCTCTATATCTTTGTCTATGGCACTTGTTTTTGTTCTAGATTCCAACATTTTCAGTCTCTTTCATCTTCATGCTTTTGTCAATGATCTTCCATCAGGGTGCTCACTCTTTAACTGCTCCCAATGACCCAATGATTTTAGCTTACGTATAGCTTATCCCCATGGTCTCCTCAGTTTAACCCTATCAGAGACACATCTCCTCTCCCACCCTCCCCATGGCTTTATGAACTTTTTTTTCTCTTTGTTCTGGTTCTGTTGATGAGTCTTCAACCTGGAAAATTAACTGTTTCTTTTCCCACAGATACAGCCTGACCTTCTTAGTAGTTCCAGCACTGTTTTTATTTTAATGAGGGCGTGCCATTCCAAAGTTAGTATGTTTACTGAATACAGACACACCAGTGTTAAACTGACTGGAACTACAAACAAGGCACCTCCATCTGCCTTTTGAGACCTTGGTTCCTGGCTCCATACTCAGTAATTATCCTCATCTGTAAATATTGATCCTTTTTTTTCTTAACCTTGATCAATAGATGTTTTCAATCTTTTTTTGATATGGTATAAATAAAGCGAGAACACAAGGTTAAAACAGGCATAAATAAGAATGGACAATACAACACAGAATCAAGAGTTAAAGCTACATTCAACTGGGATTAAAACCTTCAAGGAAATGGAAACCTTGAAAAAATTCCAGGTAAAGGTTGTCATAGCGACAGACTGCTTGAATAGTTTTTTTTAATCAAGTAAAGCATGGTATAAATTTGGCAACAAGAACAATGAAATTATAATTTAATATAAATAACTACTAATTTAACATTATTCACCACCCAGGATGAGTCCTCTTCACATTGTTACCAGTGGGAAAGAGGTACGGAGTCTAAAGGCACACATTCAGAGATTCAGGAACAGCTTCTTCCCCTCTGTCATCTGAATTTTTAATGGACAATGAACACTTGAACACTACCTCACTACCTCTGTGTTTTTGCACTACTTATTTTAACTCAACTACTAACAGATATACATAATGTAACTCAGTTTTTTTTCTCCTTATTTATTTTTCATGTATTTCATTGTACTGCTGCCGTAAAGCTAACAAATCTCACAACATATGCCGGTGATATTAAAATCTCACTCTGATTTGGATTCTGATTCAATGACTGGCCTAAACCAAGCAAAATAATGGTCTTTTCACTCTATCTGTAGGTGAAGTGGGTCAGATCATCTCATTCATAAACTGTACACTTCTCAGACATGACATCAGGAAGTCATAATGTCACGTGCAGTCAGACTGTCAGGAAGGGCAGGCAGGTGCTGGGACTTAGTTGCAGTCAACAGGCTGAGTATCAAATCATTAGGGATGCAGAATCAGAAAGGATAGGAAATACGGTGCTCAAGGTGTTGTATCTAAATGCACATCATATAAGAAATAAGGTGGATGATCTTGTTACAATATTACAGATTCCCAGGTGTAATGTTGCAGCCATCACTGAATCCTGGCTGAAGGACGGTTGTAGTTAGGAGCTGAATGTTCAAGGTTACACAGTATATTGGAGGGATAGGAAGGTGGTGGTGTGGCTCTACTGGTAAAGAATGGCATCAGATCGGTAGAAAGATCTGACACAGGATCGGATGATGTTGAATCCTTGTGGGTTGAATTAAGAAACTGCAAGGGCAAATGGACGTTGATGTCAGTCATATACAAGCCTCCTAACAGTGGCTGGAAGGTGAACCACAGATTAAAACAGGAACTAGAAAAGGGAAGTCAAAAGGACAATGTTATGGTAATCATGAAAGATTTTAACGTGCAAGTCGATTGGGAAAATCAGGTTGGGAATGGATCTCCAGAGAGTGAGTTTGTTGAATGTCTAAGGAATGGCTTTTTAGAGCAGTTTGTCATTGAGCCCACTTGGAACCAGTGATTACAGTATGATAGAGTTCGACCTGAAATTTGATGGGGAGAAAGTAAAGTCTGATGTAGCAGTATTTCAGTGGAGTAAGGGGAATTACAAAGGTATGAGAGAGGAGTTGGCCAAAGTAAATTGGAAGAAGCTGCTGGCAGAAATGTCAGCAAAGCAGCAATGGCGTGCGTTTCTGGGAAAAATGAGGAAGGTGCAGGAAATGTGTATTCCACAAATGAAGAAATACTCAAATGGTAAGATAGTACAATCATGGCTGACAAGGGAAGTCAAAGCTAAGCAAGCTAGCAAATAATATCAAAGTGGATAGTAAAAGTTTTTTCAAGTATGTAAAAACTAAAAGAGAGATGAGAGTGGATATAGGACCACTAGAAAATGAGGCAGGAGAAATAATAACGGGGACAAAGAGATGGCTGATGAACTAAGTCAGTATTTTGCATCAGTCTTCACTGTGGAAAACACTAGCAGTGTGCCTGATGCAGTGTGTGTGGGTGCAGTTACTGTTACAAGAGAGAAGGTGCTCAAAAAGCCAAAAGACATAAAGATACAGAAGTTACTCAGACCAGATGAATTGCACCCTAAGGTTCTGAAAGAGGTAGCATAGAGATTGTGGTGGCATTAGAAATGATCTTTCAAAAATCGCTGGACTCTGGCATGGTGCCAGAGGATCGGAAGATTGCAAATGTCTCTCCACTCTTTAAGAAAGGAGGAAGGCAGCAGAAAGGATATTATAGACCAGTTAGCCTGACCTCGGTAGTTGGGAAGATGTTAGAGTCAATTGTTAAGGATGAGGTGATAGAGTACTTGGTGACGCAGGACAAGATAATACAAAGTCAGCATGGTTTCCTTCAGGGAAAATCCAGACGAACCTTTTGGAATACTTTGAGGAGACTGCAAATAGGATAGATGAAGGGGATGCAGTGGATGTTGTACATTTGGACTTCGACAAGGTGCCACACGTGAAGCTGCTTACCAAGCTAAGAGCCCATGGTATTACAGGAAAGTTACTAACATGGTTAGAATATTGGTTAATTGGTAGGAGGCAGCGAGTGGGAATAAAAGGATCCTTTTCTGTCTGGCTGCCAGTGACTAGTGGTGTTCCGCAGGGGTCAGTGTTGGGACCACTTCTTTTTATGCTGAATATCAATGATTTAGATGATGGAATAGGTGGGTTTGTTGCCAAGTTTGCAGATGATACAAAGACTGGTGGAGGGGCAGGTAGTGTTGAGGAAACAGGTAGGATGCAGAAGAATTTAAGCAGATTAAGAGAATGGCCCAGAAATTGGAAAATGAAATACAATCTTGGAAAATGCATGGTCATGCACTTTGGTAGTAGAAATAAATTTTCTAAACGGGGAGAAAATCCAAGAATCTGAGTTGCAAAGGGACTTTAGAATCCTTGTGCAGAACGCCCTGAAGGTTAACTTGCAGGTTGAGTCGGTGGTGAGGAAGGCAAATGCCATGTTAGCATTCATTTCAAGAGATCTAGAATACAAGAGCAAGGATGTGATGCTGAGACTTTATAAGACACTGGTGAGGCCTCACCTTGAATATTGTGAACAGTTTTGGGCCCCTCATCTTAGAAAAGATGCCTTGGAGAGGCTGCAGGGAAGGATTACTAGGATGATTCTAGGAAAGAAAGGGTTATCATATGAGAATCGTTTGATGGCTCTGGGTCTGAACCCACTGGAATTCAGAAGGATGGGGAGAGGATCTCATTGAAACCCTTGAAAGGTCTAGGAAGAGTAGATATGGAAAGGATGTTTCCCATGGTGGGAGAGTGCAGCACAAGAGAGCACAGACTCAGAATAGAGATGCGGAGATATTTCTTTAGCCAAAGGGTGGTGAATTTGTGGAATTTGTTGCCACATGCAGCTGTGGAGGCCAGGTTGTTGGGTGTATTTAAGGCTGAGATTGATAGGTTCTTGATTGGACATGGTATCAAAGGTTACGGGGAGAAGGCCAGGAACTGGGGTTGAGGAGAAGAAAAAAGGATCAGACTCGATGGGCCAGATGGCCTAATTCTACTCCTGTGTTTTATGGTCTTACAATCAACCAGTGTACTGGCTAAGAAAAATCTATGACTGACTGATCCTAAAATTCAAAGGGTAAGTAAGACAGTCATCTTTTTAAACATGTTGTAAAATCATTAAACAAGGGTAATTTGTCTTATTTGTTCAATGGGTTAATCAAATTTATTGATTAAAAATGTAATGTTTAATACAATCTTATTAATTTGAAGCACACGTATTTAGAACATAGAACATGCTGTGGAACCCTTCAGTCTATGACGTTGTGTTGAACTAATTAAGCTAATAATACCTAATCCCTTCTGTCAGTATAAAAATATATATCCCTCCATTCTGTGCATGTTCATGTTTCTAGGTGCCTCCTGAGAGCTTTAATCACATCTCCCTCCCTGGCACTGCAGGCACCCACCCCTTTCTATGTAAATAAGAACTTGTCCCACATATCTCCTTTGAAGCTTCCCTTGTCACATACAATTTGTTCCTGAGCATAAAATGTATTTAATGATTCACAAATTCTCAGTTATCATTCCATCACTAATTACCTGACTACAGCAAATCTTCTTATGAGTAGAGAAGAACAAAGATAGCTGATAAAAATGGTTCCTCGGCTGAGGAACTACGGTTACAATGATGGAGTAGTCTTCTTTGGAGAAGAGAAGAGTGAGGTGAAATCTGTTAGACATCTATAAAGATGATGAGGGCTTTGCACAGAGTGGATTGAGGAACACAGTTCCCATTGGTGAGTGGTTGAAGATTAGAGATTACCGGTATAAAATAGAGGGGAAGAAATTAAGGGTAATATAAGGACATCTTTTTTATATGCAGATGACAGGGAAGGGTCATTAGAGGTGTGCTGATAGAGAACCAGTGAAAACATGGTGAGTTAAATGGTTTCATTCTGTGGTGTAATCATTTTATGATTTGGTGATTTTGATTGATTTATTTAAGCAGGCAGAATAGGATTGATGGTCTGCTCTGCTGGACCATACTGTAATTTGATAGATTTATCATGTCTCAAGAAGAGGATTTTGTAGAACCAGCCACTGCAACATTCTGCACACAAAATGTATTTTATAGTCTATCAAACCGTTTTCACAGTATAATGAAAAATGTAGTGGCTTGCCATGTAAGTAAACCATACACAACTCCAGCAGATTTGAGGAGGGTAATATTACTGCAACACTGCAGTGCAGTTGTATGTAATATAAACATTTAGTACTTTTAGTTCTCTCATGTTAAACTTCCAGCAACATACGCACACCATATTAAAAGTAACCATTCCCAATCAGTATGCATTTTAAGTTATCATTAGATGTGACAACCAAAGAATATTTTTAGTTCTTACTGTTTACCATCATATTAATGAACCACTCCATTTAAAACTCTATCCCCAGAGCTGATTGCAGATGTAAAAAGTCAGAAGTAGAATTCAAATTAAATTGGATAAAAATTGTAAAATTTCTGACCATTTAGTGTGTTATCTCTTCCAGCTCCTTCGTATGTGTTTTGTAAAATTGGTGCAGTCAATTCTTTGTAAGATACATTGATTTTCATCATTTGTGATATCAATATTTTTGCAAGTTTATTTATTGATAAGATTTGACATCAATTTAATTAAAATCAAAAATGTGTCCAGAAACCAGCGATTGAGCAAAAATGTTTTCTGTATAATTATCTCCAAACTGAGGATATTTCCACAAGTGTCCAAAGGTTATTGATAATAGTTACCTTACTGTTTTTGAAACAGCAGTTTAAAAAATAAGGTTGGGGTAGGGATAAGTATTTGAAATAAACAGAAGGTATTGAACCATAAATAAATAGGTTTAGGATATAAATACAGTATCACTGAATGACAGTGAATAATTTCCTACAACACACACTTTGAACTAGCAATAACTTTCACAAAAGTGATAATACATCAGAGTGTTTGTGTTTTAAATGAGGAGCGTACAGTTGATTCCAGATAAACCACACTGTAATATATTACGAAGCACTACAGTTGTATCTTGTGAATTTCCCTGAGTCATGCAAAGTGTCTGCACTATTATTGCTCTTCCATATACAAGCAGTATCATAATGACCAATGAGTCAGAACTAATTTTAAGCACATTTTTTTATCACTTGCTGAAAAGTTTCTAGGAAGAAAAAAACTATTCCATATAAACCATATAACAATTACAGCAAGGAAATGGACCATCTTGGCCCTTCTAGTCCATGCCGAACGTTTACTCTCACCTAGTTCCACCGACCTGCACTCAGCCCATAACCTCCATTCCTTTCCCGTCCATATACCTATCCAATTTTTCTTTAAGTGACAATACCGAACCTGCCTCTACCACTTCTACTGGAAGCTCGTTCCACACAGCTACCACTCTCTGAGTAAAGAAGTTCCCCCTCGTGTTACCCCTAAATTTTTGCCCCTTAACTCTCAACTCATGTCCTCTTGTTTGAATCTCCCCTTCTCTCAATGGAAAAAGCCTATCCACATCAACTCTATCTATCCCCCTAATAATTTTAAATACCTATATCGTCCCCCAAAGAATTGAGACTTAACTTGTTCAATCTTTCTCTGTAACTTAGGTGCTGAAACCCAGGTAACATTCTAGTAAATCTCCTCTGTACTCTCTCTATTTTGTTGACATCTTTCCTATAATTCGGTGACCAGAACTGCACACAATAATCCCAATTTTGCCTCACCAGTGCCTTGTACAATTTTAACATTACATTCTATCTCCTATACTCAATGCTCTGATTTATAAAGGCCAGCATACCAAAATCTTTCTTCACCACCCTATTCACATGAGATTCCACCTTCAGGGAACTATGCACTATTATTCCTAGATCACTCTGTTCTACTGCATTCCTCAATGCCCTACCATTTACCATGTATGTCCTATTTTGATTATTCCTACCAAAATGTAGTACCTCACACTTATCAGCGTTAATCTCCATCTGCCATCTTTCAGCCAACTGGCCTAAATACCTCTGCAAACTTTGAAAACCTACTTCATTTCCCACAATGCCACCTACCTTAGCATCATCTGCATACTTACTAATCCAATTTACCACCCCATCATCCAGATCATTAATGTATATGACGAACAACATTGGACCCAGTACAGATCCCTGAGGCACACCACTAGTCACCGGCCTTCAACCTGATAAACAGTTATCCACCACTACTCTCTGGCATCTCCCAACCAGCCACTGTTGAATCCATTTATTTTTCCTTTTTGTTTCCCTTCAATCTCTTGTGTGGTTTTGCAACCTTTCACTTGTATTTGACCCAAAGCGTGAACTAATGTCTCTTTCCATCAATGCTGCTGGGTGAGCGGAGTACTTCCAGAATTTTGTTTTTTATTCCTGCTACACTTTTCACATTAGCCTTGCTGAAGTACCAGTGAGGCTAGCAAGCCTCTTCCTGACATACTTTACTCCTTCCTTTCCTTGAGTACTTCGTTATCATTCATCCTATCACGGCTTTTAATGTTATGGTCATTTTTAGTCACAGCACCAATCTACCATCTTTTCCTCATGGCCCCCACCTTGTCCCAATTGATTCATCATCCTCATTCATTTCAATATCCACTTCAACTCTCTTAGTTTCATTTTCTTTCATTTCATTGTTCTCCTGCCTTCCCTGAGCCTTTCTTTCTTATACAGCAAGTATCTACTCCTTTATTCTTCACGCATCTCAGTCAAAGGAACCGATGTGATAGGTAATGAAGAACGTTGACTCATGGAAGTATCATCACTTTGGGGATAATTATGCACAAAACATTTTTGCTCTATCACTGGTTTCTAGACACCATTTTGGATTTTAATTAAATTGATGTCTAATCTTATCAGCAGCTTGCCAATGGCTCCTAGATATAACCACATTAGTTCTCCTGTCCTTTGGAGTAGAGCAAAACTGAGAAACAGGGACACAAAAGATGAGGGATTGAGAAGAGTGAGGAGAAGGTTCTCGGCCTGAAGACACAACGGATCAAGGCAGGACCATTATTGTCTGTTGTCCTGCGCCAGCGTAATATGAAGTTTCTCATGCCAGGCTGCTGTTTATAGACTTCAACTCAGTGTTTATTGCCAACATACACCAGAAACTGGTGGGGAAACTATCTTCGCTGGGTCTCAACACCTCCCATCTGCGACTGAAATCTGGACTTGTTTACAGTGAGGCCACAGTCAGTCTGCATGGGCAGCAAGTCTCCAGCCGTATTACACTGAGTACTGGCGCTCCCCAGGTCGGTGTGCTCCGGCTGCTGCTGTTCACACTGCTGACGCATGACTGTGATGACACAACAGTGGTTGACCTCATCAACGACGAAGATGAGTACAGAGAGGAAGTGGAGTGGCTGGTGAATTGGCGTGAGAAGAACAAGCTAAGTCTGACCATGGAGAAGGCCAAGGAAATCATTGTAGACTTCAGGACAGTGCAGGTAAACCATCCCCCTCTGTGAGTATATGGCTCCTCCATAGAGACAGTTAAGTGCACCAAGCTCCTGTGAGTTCACATCATGGATGACTTCACCCAGTCCCTTAATATTATCTCCTTGAACAAAAAAGCACAGGAGTGCCTCCACTTCCCAAGGAGATTGAGGCAAACAAGGCTCTCCCCACCCTCCCCATCTTAACTGAGTTTTAGAGGAGCACCTTTGAGAGCATCGTGACAAGCTGCATCTCCATCTGGTATGGGAACAGTTGAGCTTCGGACTGGAAGTCCCTACAACATACTGAGAGGATCATAGGTGCCTCCCTACCATCCATCAGGGACATTTATCAGGAAAGCTGTGCACATAAGGCTCTTAGTATTATCAAGGAGCCAACCATCCATCCAGCATCCTCTTTGACTTTCTACCATCAGACAGGAGACTCTGATGTATAAAAGCAAGAATGGTCAGGGATGGGCAACTGTTTCTTCCCTCAGGCTATTTGGCTTCTGAGCTCCCTGCCGCATTGCATTGGAAGTATCACCAGTTAGTCTGTTCTGTACCTGACGATAGTCAATTTATGCACTTTACTTTGTTTATTTATGTGTAAATTATCTGTAGATTTTATCTTTACTTTCATAAATTATTGTGTGTTGTGGGTATTACGTACACTATTGTGATGTACACCCTCGTTCAGAGAAACATCTCATTTGATGGTCTATGTGACAATAAACTTGACTTGACCTGATTTGGTTGTCATAGTCACAACCTGTAGTCACACCTTTAGCAGCAGCCAATGGTGAGCGTTACTGCATTCGTGAGGATGAGATGTACAAACCTGCTCCCTGGTTAGCTCCTGATATCTCAGGTTTTGTGCATGAAAAAATGGTGTATAAATGTCTGCCCTGCAATGTATTTGGATGGTATCAGTACAGTGTTTGAGTTTCTGACAGTGGGTGAAATGCAGTAGTGCTCTGTTTATGGGAAGCATATCAGTATTAATTATCATGGATATTTGTCCTATTGGGCATGGCTGGAGGTTAAATTCCAAGCAGGTCAGTGGAGAAACAATAGATGCCTTCCTTATCTTCTGGGAACATTTCCCTCAGTTTCAGTGGCTTTGTGAAGAACAACACAGGCCAGTAGAGAGTGACATTTTAGCAGCAGTGTCAGTAAAGTCTTTTGTACTTCCAGGGCAGCACCTATCTGCTATTACTGAGTTATCCCCATGTGTCAAGAAGGCCTACTGCCTTCCAGGTTACAGAACATCTCTCATCCTTTCAACCTCCTCTGCCAAGGTACTAGTACAGTGCTTTAGACCCCATTCCTAAGATCAGAGTAACTCTCAGCACTGATTACAGTTAAAATTTGAGGTATAATTTGGCTCATTTTAACCAGCAATGGCTGCTCACAATGCTGGACCCCTGTCGAGGTATATGGCCCCTCAATGTCACAGTCTGCAGTAGGCTCATGCTGCAGTCATTACCATTAGAAAGAAGCACAAGAATGGCATGCCATCTACATTGGAAACAATAGGATCATGTTTCTACACGTTGTGAAACTCGTGCTCAATTAACCCCTAAGGCTCATATTTTCCAGAATTATCGTTAAATGTTGATTTTGAGGGGGACCTCAGAATGATATTTCTCTTTCTATCCTCTTGCTCCCCAAGGTCACAGAACTCAGGAATACCAGGAACTATAAACAGAAGACATCAATCCAGATTCATTTCTCTTCTACATGCCAGTATGTGCTAGATTGTCCCCAGTGGTCCTGCTAATTATAATATTATGAAACTGGGTCCCATCATTAATCTTATAATGTAGACAGTAATAAGGGAGTTAGGTGTTTATTCAAAGGCTTATCTGTCTGCAGTATATATTGTGAAAGAACACAGCTCCTGGTCAATATTACTTTTCTGACAGAGTGCCTGCAGCATTTGCTTACATAACAATTCTCATCACATATCAAATAGGTAGTTCTTTGTGAGAAGTAATTGAAAAATATTTGAATCTCAGGGCATTAAATGCTTATATTTCTATCTTACTTTCATTTCACTGGAAGAAAAAATGCAGTGGATTTTGAATAATGATTGATATTAAAACTGCACTTGGTTTCCAAAATAACTGAAATTCTCTGTAGAACGTCATTAGAGATCAAGGTTGTGTTCAGCTCTAAATACTAGCCAGTTTTCTTTAAAGGGTGGTTGATGGGTGGCATGGGGCCACTGCAAGCCCTATTGAGAAATGACACAGAAGTCTGCCTTCAATAATAATCTGCCATTAAAGCAATTCTGTGGATTTGTCCACAGTGTCACGGCTAGTCAAGCTATTGTTTCGTTGCACCAGGGGTGGGGTGCAATCCTGTCCTGTATGCTTGTTCATTACCAGTGTATTGTTCGTGAGGTATGCATTATGTTAATAGTAAAAATGCACCTTAGTTCTAAATTATTGGAACAAAGTATCTCCATTCTTTTACTTCTTGTAATAGAAGCCAGCACACCATTTCCCTTTCGAATTGCTTGTCATGCCTGAATGTCCCCTCAACCTTCTATGCTCCAAAGAATAAAGACCTAACTTGTTCAACCTTTTCCTGTAACTTAGGTGCTGAAACCCAGGTAACATTTGTTATGAAACCCCGTAACTGGATCACTTACCAGCAAAGATAGAGAGGTCCGTTGAAGTCTGATGGTACTATTTTTAAAAGTATTTATTGATAAAGGGGCACAAAAATAAGATTAATGCAAACATACAGATAATATACGTTGTCAATACTAAATCTAAAGCGCGGGTATAATAATAACCAATAAGAAATAGCTCTATCATGGTCTAGGGGATAATGTATTGTCCGATGGAAGTATAACAGTCACTGTTAGTTCGTTCAAGCTGCAGCTTTTTGGGTTTAAGAGCGAGGCGGTTTAAACTTGCCCAGGTCTTTTATGATGCCAATCCGTTGAGTCAGGGGAGTGGGTTTCCCCGTTGTTAGCTAAAAGCCGTTTTCCGTGGTTCCAGCCACCAGTTCCAGCAACGGAACTGAATGCACGTGGCCTCCTTCAGATGACTTCCTGCTGTTACGTGGTCGTTTAACGTTTCTTCTGGTGCATCTGAGGGGCTGTTCCTACAGACCCTCTTTTATCCTGACTCGCAGGGTCTCAGACGTCAATCAGGTTGGGGGTGATGCAATCTCTCCCTCAACCAGCCCACTTTGCCCGAAAACGTTCATGTAGCATAGTCTCCAATCCACAACTTCGCCTTCCGGAGACAATGGCCATGTCCCGTAGCTTTACATCGCCGGGGAAACGAGACATTCTGCACCTGTCTCTCTCTCATTTCCTGGGCCCCTTGACCCAACCCAACAGTGATCTTGCGATTTTCACAAAGGAGGGGGCTACCCCGCACCCTTCGGCCCCTCAGAGATGTGGTACATTCATAACACATTCTAGTAAATCTCCTGTGTACTCTCTCTATTTTGTTGACATCTTTCCTATAATTCGGTGACCAGAACTGTACACAATACTCAAAGCTTTCAATCTACCATTATTAAAAAAAACACAGAGAACATAGGTGTAGAGAACACAGCCTGAAGGTCATGCATAGCCAATAGCAAAGGGAGGAAGACATGATTTGATCTGACACTAATGTAATTATCCTGAAAAACATACACCTTATTGTTGTCTAATTTCTACAAAAGCATTGCTAACTATGGTGATTTGTTAGCTATGTTAATATGCATTTTTTTATCTGCTGGAAGTGCACTTTTCTTGCATCTGAGCTTTCACAAAGTTGCCAGGGAAGTGTTAGTATGGATCTGAATATTCATGATGTGTTAATGCAAGACATACACCCAGACAAGTGCAGAGGCATCCAGTAGTGTACAATTCACGTTTGGACATTACATAGTAGAAACCTTAGCTGTAGGATACATGCCCTGTGGATAGAGTTACCCCACATGCAGGAATGGGGTATTATATCACCTGTGAAGACTGCATCCAGCTCTTTGCCTGAGAAGACCACAGTCTGCAGAATCCAGCAAATGGAATCTGCTGGAAGGTGTCCTTCTAATCACAACCTATGATCGGCGAAGTTTGAAGATAGAGGCCTGATGCCCGTGAGTCTGAGAATCCGCAGGCCTGGAGCTAGCCTTTCCTAGGTTGCAGGCCTGTCTGTGTATGTGAGTGGATGGGTGGGTGGGAAGGATTAGGAAGGGGCTTGTTATGCTGTTGTTGTCTGGTTTTGCTTTGTTGTTATTGCTGGTTGTGTTGCTCTGAACGTTGTGGGCATGCTAGGCTGACACTGGAATGTGTGATGAAACCTGCAGTCGGTCCCAACACATACTTGGGTGTGTTGGCTGTTAATGCAAAAGATGCTTTTCACCGTATTTTTTGATGTGTATGTCTAAATAAATCCAAAATCTGACTTCAAGGAATTTGTAAGTAAATCACTGGATGTTACTCTCTGACCTACTCTGGGACCACTATTCTTTTTATCTTGTATGGAAGGGCAAACTTTAGGAAGTCAAGGGACAATTTTTACCGGCCCTGCGACTACAAGCAAGTTAAAAAATCAGGTGCTAGCTTGCCAGCTTCCAAACTTTGAAGAATAGCCATAAAAAGAAAGGATATTAGGAGTGGATTGGAAGAACATAGAAGAGCAGAATAATGATAGGAGAGGACATATAAATAGAAGAGGGCAAGAGGGTGTTGAGAGTGGAAAGTTTTTGTTTATGAGGGCTTGATCTCTGCACCTCTGCCATATCTTACTTAATTGGCAAACATGAGGCCTTATTTTTAAAATAGAGTGCTGTAATGTGTGTGAAAAGAAGCTGAAACATTCTGATAAATGTGAACTTTAAACTTCCGTACATTCATTTTTGCATTTCTACATTGTTACATGCTTTGAATTCTTTCTTTTTAAAGAGTCCCTCGTGTCTGAGTACGATTCCATATCACTTCTGATTTGCCGATCGGCGATATGGTCAATGTGGGAATCGCAGACTCTTTAGCAGATGGAATTTCGACACATGCATCTAGTCTCAACTCTAAAATATACAGCATCTGAGATTTAAAGATGAATGGTAGCCATATAATATGGCTTAAAGTATTCTTCTCTCTATTGAAATCCAACAGAATGTAATGCTCCATCAGAATTAACATAGTTATAAATTATAATTCAAAACTATCTAAATTCTTTAGTTACCGCCGACATCTAAAAGCATACATTAGACTATATTATCACAAATAAACACACAAAAGTCATTAATACAAATGACAATTTTATAAAAGAAAAGCAAATGAAACAAGATACTTCAAAGCACTATTTACTGGAGTCTCAGAGAATTTGGTTTCAAGTTTTTATCTTCTGGCTCCATACCCTTTAGTCATCTTTACCTGTAAATATTGGGTTTTTTTCTTAACCTCACACAAAATAAATTGACGACTTCAATCTTTTTCAATGTCACGTAAACAAAAAAATTGTTTTTGTTTTGTTTTGCACAAGGTTAGAAGAGTAAAAATAGGAATATATGACAGCAATACCTAAATGAGGTACAGCTGCTTTAACTACATTCAAGTGGTTTGACAGCTCCCAAAGAAAAAAAGTCCTTGAAAGCTTCAGCTGGAGAGGTTGCCATCGTTACAAATTTACAAATATTTTCTATTGAATAAACAGTAGTCTATAATAACTTCCTGTTTTGCAACAGACCCATAGAGAAAACTGTGACAGCTCCTGCAACCAAAGAGCTGAGTAATTTTAAGACCTTTCTTAACTAACGTTGAACTCAATCTCGTTAATGACCAGTTTCATGACCAGACCACCTTCTAAATTAAAATTATTGCAATGGATCTCAGAAATTCTAGTTACAGTGGATGCAACTTTCCCTTAAAATACTGCAATTTCTTTTGGTGGTCTGGGCAGTTTGGGCCCCTTGTCCTAAATAGCCTTCGCTATTATTAGCCTTAATATCGTGGACTATTAGCTAGAGAGTTAAGAGGAAACAAGCTTTTGCTACATTTCCAAATGATTATGCTAGTTAGAAAGGAAATTTATACTAGAAGAAATGTTGTGCAAAGTCACAAGAATAGTGCCATTCATTTATTGGGTGTTGTATGCACTGACAACATCCACATCTTTCTCTAATTCTCCTGAAATGAATGGCTTCCTTGGTTTTTCAGATGACAACTGTATATGAATTGGTAGGAAACATATTAGAAATAGCTAAGAGTAGGTAAAGTGGCAGATTTCCTAAGGTCACCTTTATTGAACCTTTTTTTTTAAGTTGCAGCCTATTTAATTACTTGAAGTCAACTTTCTAACTGACTTTGAGAGATGTAAACCAGTCAGTACACCTCCTGTATCAATGCTGCCTTCAACCGCATCTCTTCCATTTCATGCATGTCTGCTCTTACTCCATCCTCCTGCCACACTACCAGGGATAGGGTTCCTTTTGTCCTCACCTACCACCCCACCAGCCTTTGCATCCAGCACATAACTAATTCTCCGTAACTTCCGCCACCTCCAACTGGATCCCACCACCAAACACATCCTTCCCTCCCTCTCCATTTTCTGCTTTCCGCAGGGATCTCTCCTTTCACGATTCCCTTGTCCATTCATCCCTCCCCACTGAACTCCCTCCTGGCACTTATCCTTACAAGCAGAACAAGTGCTATACCTGTCCCTGCACCTCCTCTCTCACTATAATTCAGGGCCCCAAACAGACCTTCTGGGTGAGGTGACACTTCACCTGTGAGACTGTTGGGGTCATATTCTGTGTCTGGTGCTCCTGTTCTGGCCTCCTGTACATCAGGGAGACCCAACATAGATTGTGAGACCACTTTGCCAAGTGTCTATGCTCTGTCCGCCAGAACAAGCGGGATCTCCCAGTGGCCACCCGTTTTAATTTCACTTCCCATTCCAATATCTCTATCCATGGCCTCCTCCACTATTGGGATAAGGACACAATTAGGGTGGAGGAACAACACCTTATATCCTGTCTGGGTAGCCTCCAACCTGGTGGCATGAACATTGATTTCTCAAACTTCCAGTAATGCCTCCACCCCCGTTCACCTTTTCTCATCCCCTTGTCCCTCTCTCATGTTATCTCCTTGCCTGCCCATCACCTCCCTCTGGTGCTCCTCCCCTCGACCTTTACTCTTTCTTCCATGGACTTCTGTCTCTTTTGCCAATCAACTTCCTAGCTTCAACCTTGCCCCTCCGAGTTTCACCTATCACCTGGAGTTTCTCTCTCCCCTACCTCCGCCTTGCAAGTCTACTGCTCAGCTTTTTTTCCTCCAGTCCTGCCAAAGGGTTTGGGC